>NC_089240.1:89327072-89927072 GCF_963924675.1 Phocoena phocoena | reverse complement strand
GTGAAATGTGGTATTATCCAGTCCTGTGAATCACATCATATAGTAGGATCGATTTTTAGGCATAAAATGTACATTTCTTAGAAGTCTGAGCAATGAATTATGTGTGTTTATAGATAAGGAATTGATTTCATCCCCAAATCTATGAAGAAAATGAGTTTAAAACAATTCTAAGAGGCACCTGAAAGTTGGCTGTTCCCTCTCTCTCCCTGTGTGTCTCTGTCTCTCATCCAGTTATTTACTCTGCTGCCTTTCTCTCCGTTTTCCTGCCTTATTTTAGACCGCATCACTTCCTGACAAATCATGAACTGTTTCTTATATAAAAAATATAATACAGCATATATGTAACGTGTATCTTAATAATATAAAAACCTGTGTACTCACCACCAAGCTTGAGAACTAGAACACGGCCAATGTCTTGGAAGTCCACCTGTGCCCTTCCAGATTCCTCCCCTCATTCCTTCCCAGAGGTAACCACAATCCTGAACTTTGTTAATAATTCACTTTTTTATACATTCACTGCAGAGGAATGTTCCTTTAAATAATGTTATTTCTTGTCCATTTTCGACTTTATGTAGATCTAATTATACTAGATGTATTACTTGTCTTGCTCTTTCTCTACCCCCGCAATTTTGCATTTGTGGTATTTTTCCATTTTCATGGGTGCAACTGTAGTAATCAGTTTTCGTTGCTGTATACTTACCCATCATATGAAAATTCCACAGTGTGTCTCTTTCCTGTTGATGGACATGTGGCTTGTTTCCAGTTTTATGCTTTTGCAAATTATTTTGCGATGAACTTTCTCCTTATATCCCCGTATGCCCACATACAAGAGTTTCTCTAGTTTCTCAGTTGAGGGCAATTTTACGCACGACCCCTCCGCCCCAACCAGGGAGACATTTGATAGCGTCTCAAACCTTCTGGTTGTCGTAACTGAGGGTGTGCTACTGGCATATAGTGGGTGGAGGCCAAGGATACTGCTAAACATCCTACAATGCACAGGACAGTTCTCTACAACCCAGAATTATCTTTTCAATGTCAACAGTTGAGAAACCCTGATCTACAGTATAGGCCTAAACATGAAATTCCTGGGTCGTAGGGTCTGCCCACATTCAACCTTACTAGGTAACACCAATTATCTTTCAAAACGGTTGTACTAGTTCATATTCCCCTCAGCAGAGGATGAGATTTCTATTTGTTCCACATTCTTGCCAACTCTTAGTATCATTACCTTCATTACTTCTTGCCTGAACTTTGCCCTAGTCTCCTAACCTTCTCCTACCTCCATACTTTTCCCCACAGATACATGCTTCATGTACTTGCTAAGTCAACCTTCCTAAAACCCAACTCTGGCCATGCCAGATTCCTGGAAGAAAATTTTGATGACTGTACTACATACACAATAAACTTGGCATTTAAGACGCACACAAAAGGGCCCACTAGCTCTGTAGACCAAGTAATACCAACTTATTAGGTGGTATTCAAATAAGCCCTGCCCTTTCTCTGCTCTCTGCAGCATGTGTGTTGTTGAAGAGTTACCCTTTCTTAATTCTCTTCTACATTCATTTCTATGTCCATTAATTCAGCCAGTTATTAATTCTTTTTAATGTACTGAGTATTTGTCTTTCTCTGTCTCACTTAGTTCCCTTAACATAATACCCTCCAAGTCCATCCATGTTGCTGCCAATGGCAAAATTCTTTATTTATGGCTGATTAGTATTCTATATATACATCACATCTTCTTTCTCCATTCATCTGTTGATGGACAGAGATTGCTTCCATACACTGGCAACTGTAAATGACACAGCTATGAACATTGGGGTGCATGCATCTTTTTGAATTCGTGTTATTGTTTTTTATAGATAGATGCCCAGGAGTGGAATTGTTGGGTCGTATGATAGTTCTAACAACTAAAACTGTTTTCAGTTTTCTGAGAAATATCCATACTGTTTTCCACAGTGGCTGCAACACTTTACACTCCTGCGAAACTGTGTGGGATGGTTCCCTTTTCTACACATCCTTGCCAAAATTTGTTCCGTGTGTCCTTTTGTGAGGTGATGTCTCATTGTGATTTTGATTTGCATTTCCCTGATGATTAGTGATGTTGAATATGTTTGCATGTGTCTATTGACCATTTGCATCTCCCCAGAGACTGCAGTGGAGACTTCAATCTTAAGGCTACAAGAAGCCATCAAGGGGCTCTATTTGGGAAGTAATTTGTGTTTTCGACATGTCACTCTGAAAGCAATGTGAAGAAAGGATCAGAGAGGAGCAAGAATGGAGTGCTCATTATAGAAGTGATTGATGTGAGAGATGCTGAAGTCCTAGACTAAGGGAGGGGTACTGGAAACACATGAAGAAGTGTATAGAACTGAAAGTCAACAATTGATTGGCCATGGGTGATAACTGGATGTGGAGATACCGAAGGTGTAATAAGCGTAGAAGAATAAGCGGTGGTAGATATATTGACCACTTAGTATGCCTGAGTGTGAGTAGGAGAAGAGGAGAAACCCCAGGGAATTCCCTGGCGGTCCAGTGGTTAGGACTCGGCAGTGGCCGGGGGCCCGTGTTCCATCCCGGGTCGGGAAACTAAGATCCCAGCAAGCTGCGCGGCACGGCCATAAAAAAAAAAAAAATAGGGAGAAACCCCATACCAAATCAATGGTGACAGGAGGGAGAGACAGAAGAGGGAGAGTGCAGATGCGCAGAAAATAGAGAGGCCAAGGAATCGGAGGGCTCAGCGAGATAAAAGAGCACCTGTAGAGAGAGTAGAAGAATGAGAGAGCAGCATGTCTAGGGGCTTGCGGTCCAACACTGGGATATTTTCGTTTTAGATGTGAGAGGTAGAGGAGTTTAGGGTGAAGAATAAACCAGAGTGTGTCTGTGAGAGAGTTTGGCTAGTATGTTGTACAGATGTTCACTGGAATTGAGAACGTCCAGTTGTTGAGTGATTGATGTGGAAGTTGGAGTCATCTGGACCGTGGTAGGTTGGGGCAGAGAGCGGTGGATGGCTAGGGTCAGTGGCTGATAGCCTGAGGGAGTTACGGAAGGTGGCGTAGCAGGATAGCTTAAACCTCAAGGATAAATGTTATGACTGTAGGGACTGATAGATACGTTAACAATGAGAGCTGGAGATTTTAAGCCACCACTCTCAGAACGTGAAAGTCCAAGCAAACAGAAATAAGCAGTGATGTCAAAGGCCTAAACACAATAATAAATTTGAGCTATTAGATAATATAAAACTTTATACCCAACAAACAGAGAACATAAATTCTTTTGAGCATATTGACCGTTTACAGAAATAGACCTTAAGAAGAAAAAGGAAGCCTCAATAAACTGCAAAGGATCACTAGTGTGAAATCTAGGCTGTCTGATCATAATGCTTAATGCAGAGGTTAATAACACAGAGATAGCTTTAAAACACCCAAATGCTTGGAAACAAAATAGCATACTACTAACTAATCCTTGGATTGAAGGAAATCAAGAAATATTTAGAACTGAATAACGAGAATATTCAGTATCCCTCAAAGTTTAAGATATATTTACCCTAGACCCAGTAATACTACCACTAGGCGCTTCGCCTAGAGAACCCCATGCCCATGCAAAGCAGATGACAAGGCCAAGGATGCCCAGAGCTGCATTCTTTGTAATAGTCCAAAAGTGGACACAACCCAAGTTCAGAAACTAGTTGGGTAGGTATATGAAGTGATATGTCCATCAGTGGAATGTCATACAGCAAAGGAAATGCACAAACTTGGCTACATCCAAGTTGGATGAATCTTATGAATCAAGATAGCAAGCCAAAAAAAATAGAAAAGAACAGACACACACAAGAATATATTCTATAGGAGGCCATTTTTACAAAGCACAAAAACAGGCATGCATAAATAAATTACGAGAGCCTACAAAATACCTGGGTGTATGAGGGAAAAGCACGAGAGACTTTTGCACGGTGGAGGGTGGTCATGCTTGGTTTAACTACAGTAGTAGTTATAATTTCCAAAAGTGTTTTCTCGAATAATACCACAGAACTGGTACAATCAGGAGGGTGGAACGTGAGGAAGCCATTGGACCACTCTGTTTCTGCTGAGAGCATCACAAATTTTGGCTTTGAGGCCACATTGCCTCCTTCCTCCATCTATACAAAGTTGATGTCCCATGCCTTGCCTTTTGATACCCACAAAACTAGGAACTGTACCCTGGGACCTCTACTGTTACTGCGGCAGGAGATGCGAAAGTTTCTGAGCCCATGCTCACTAAGAGAAACCAGAAACCACAGAAGAAGCAGCATAGACTCCACCTTCCTGCTCGTACCAACTCTCATGGGGGTTTATTATCTGCTTGGCAGAGGCTAAGTTATGTGTGCAATCCAGACCTTAAGGGCGGGAGTTCAGGAAATGCAGACTTGGCTTGCAACGTCGATCAAGCCTTACCTGCTGTGATTGGGATTGTAATGGAGTCAAGTGAGCTAATCTACGATATTTGCCACAGGATATAAAACTGGAAGTGGGGAAGCCAATTAGGAGGCTATTGGAGTGGTCCACCTGAGAGACGATGGGGACTTGGGCCAGAGTGACAAAACAAAGGTGTTAGAAAGTGGTTGGATTTATATTTTACTCAGAAAATAGAACTTGTCTATAAATTATGGCAGGGTTGAGGGAAAGACATAAAAGTGTGAAGATTAATACTTCCTTTCACTCCTGGCCCAGACATCCAGTTTTCTTTGCAAACCCTCAAGCCTGGTTCAGGAGCCCCTCTTATGTATATCACTGCACCATGTGTTTTGGAATTCCTTGGCTCATCATCTATATTTCTACTAAAGAGTCGTTTCCCTAGAGGCAGACCATATGTGTGGCTCTGCATGGCACAGGACCTGGCATATGGTGCTTTCTCAATAAATACTGTTATCATGAGGAATGGAGGAATACCGCATCACCTTGAGTTCACCAGCTCAGTGACCAGGGGAATTTTTCTGTATTAAGGGGCCCTATGATTCCTTGCTTATTTCCAGTGTTGCCAGATGGGGCTACATCTTCCAGTGTGCATGGTGAACACATTTGGGTAGTCAGAAACTGGAATGCAACCCCAAGGGAGGGGCAGGGGACTGAGGCTTACTCAAGTCAACACACATTATGTTCCGCTAAATTTCCCCTTTGCTCTCCATGGGAGTGATTGCCCTAAGCACACTTATCCCTCATTATAGTAAATCAGAAACACAAAGACATTCTGCATTTTGCCCTGTGCTCCATTGTGAACAAGGCTGTATCCACATGAATATCTGAGACAAAGCTGCTGACAGAAAGGTATAAATGCTGAAGCTGCTCTAGGAGGTACTTGAGAGTCTTAACTGAAAAGTAAAGGGGAAACATTAGTTAGTTTGAAATGGACTAAGAGCTTTGAACAAAGTTATAGTTGAAACCACTTACATTCTGTGATGACAACGGAACACAAAGTCCAGCCATTAGAAGTGATAAGGTAAGGGGATAAGGTGGTTCCATGTCACTCGGGTTTGACACTCCTACTGGGTGAGCCATAATCTGCTTCAGGTCTCCCAAAGAAAATCTATGATGAACAATCAGTTGCTTCATACCTTGCCACTTGTAAATTAAGAGGGTAAAGTAGTACTTCTAAAGTGAATTTATTGTGATTCATTGAGCTTAGTAATTTGTATATTCCTTGGGGTTCTAAAGGCTTCCTGGAGCCTGTGTGGGAAAGGGCCTTTTCTCATCTCCAGGACTCCAGGAGCTTCTAGCTGGGGCAGACACATTTGGGACATATCTTAGGCACTGGCTCCCCCTGGAGTGCAAGGCTTGGAGAACCCTTGTAGACACCTCCCCCTGCCCCTAGTCAGGGTCACACAGCTCATCTCAGGAGCTATGGATAATAAGGCCAGGCTGCTGCCATGACCCATGTTTCTTCTTCTAGTCAGCTTCAGTGATCCATATTTTTCCTTCTCGTTCGTCGTCTTAAGTGGCCAGAAAATAAATGGCCATGTAACTCTAGAAGAAGAAGGGTTTCCATGTTTTGAGCACTGATTGTATGATTGGCCATAATAATTTAGGTGCTTTCCATGAATTAACTCATTGTAGCCTCTAAAGAAGTCCTATTATTATCTTACTCTAGAGAAGAAGAAAGTGAGGCACAGAGAAGCTATGTAAGTTGCTTAAGATTCCACGGCTAGTGAGTGACACAGGTGAAATTCAAGCCCAGGCAGTCTGGCTTCAGAGTCTAAGCTCTGACTTCTACGATATCATCTCCCCTCCTGGCTGGAAAATGGGAAGAATAATACCTACCTTACAGAGGTGGAGTGAGGACTGAATTATTATTATTAGTCCTCTGGAGGAGGTTGGCCATTTTCTGATCAGTGGGATGGGGTAGAGAGTACATTTTGTCAATTAAGATCCACACATAATCCTCAAGGTGAAATAAGCGTTTACATTTATTTTTAATAAATTCAAAGTGAAGTTGTGTATAAGCAAGGTGCCATAACAATGCATTTCAGTGGAAAGAAGCTCTCTTCATATGTTTGCATTAAATGGAACACAAGAAGGGTCACTCTGACTTCATTTCCATAGCTGACTCCTAAATAGGATCTGCAGGTCCACAGAGAAGCTTTTCCAGACCTAATAGCTCCTGGAATAGGTTTATGCACTTGAAATTCTTCCTTAGCCCAGTCAACGTGACACATAAGGTTAACCTTCATAATTCCTATGGAGAATACTCACCCCTGTCATAGCCCATGAGATGACATACTTATAGGGTGACGACCTTCCATGTATGACTAAGACAATTTGAACAGCTTCTAGGTGTCAGGGTGCTCTAAGAAATAGATTTGGTAGCAAATGTATTTTATTAATGAAGGATGAAATGGATAACGTTTATAAAATAGTCTTTCATGGTAAGTCTGAGAAAAAGGTATTCTAAAGACCAGTGTCCAGAGGCCCATCCCCTTGTCTTTATTTCTTCTGCTCCTGCCCAAGGTCAAGATTCATTATCTCTAACTTGGATCCTTAACATAGCCTTCATTCTTTCTGATGTCCTGCACCCTCATTATGATGCATCTAGGAGTGAATTTCTGTTTTCTATCCTGATGAGAATTCAATGAGCTTCTAGTATCTGTGGATTGGTGCATTTCATCTGCTCGGGAAAATGTTTGGCCATCATCTTCTTTCCCATTTCTCACTCCTGTCCTTCTAGGATTTAAATTAAATGTATATTAGACTTCTTCACTCTATTCATTGTGTCTCTTATCCTACATTTCTCTTCATAAAATTCACTTCTCCAGGCAGAATTCTGCATGATTTCTTTTGATCTATCTTCTAATTCAATAATTCTCTCAGGTTTATTTCTCTTCATCGCATTTATCATCATCTAATGATTATGTTTATCCTTGTGTTGAACGCATCCACTGAACCCTCAATCATTATATTTTTTTAGTCCTAGATGCCCTATTTGATTCTTTTCCAAATTGGCTATGCCACATTTTAGGATTTTCCGTTCCCTGAGAATATTTTAAAGTTTATTCCTTAATTTTTTGAACTATAGTAGGCCATAGTGATTATAGTCTGGGTCTCATAATTCTGATATCTGAAATATTTGTGAATTTGTTTTCATTGTCCAGTTTTTCTTTGGGCTGTCATCTACAATGTATTTTTTTTGCTTATGTGTCCACTTATCTTTGACTGTGTGACAATATATTGTTGAAAAATTATTTATCAGACTGATTTCAGGCATGGGAAGACAGAACTTTCCTGCAGAGAGCGTTTTCACCTGCTTCTGCTAAATGCCTGGGGTCACTACCTGTCCAAGACCACTTTAATCCAAGTTCAGGGCTTGAAGTTCCTCAGATCACTCTGGTGATGGATACCTAGACTGCAAGTCCATGCCAGGGCTTGTTGCTTCTGGTTCACCATTATCCCAAAGGGGTAGCCACTGCTTTTCAGCTTAGAGTGGCTGGAGGGCTTATCAGATCTACTCAATGGGGGTGAGGACTTCAACCTTTGGTCTCTTTTCCCATCAGGCCGCGAAAACCACAGCTCAGTGTCACAATTCTTTATTCTGGATCCAGCTAATGCCCTCAGGCAAAAGTGGCTTTGAGTGCTGGGCTTTCCTATTTGGTTTCTGCTTTCTTCTAGATTTTAGCCTCAGAGTTTCTTAGCACTTAATAGAGATAATTTCTTTTCACATTTCACCCAGCATTTTTTAGTTGTCCTCATTGCGATGTTGAGTGCAAATGACTTAGCATGCCTTTACTCGGAGCAGAAGTGCGCACCACCCTCCTAACTTCTCTCCTTGTCCCCAGTCTCTCTTTCTTCCAGTTCCTCCTCCAGAAAGTAACTGAAAGTTTCTTCCTGATGGTGTCATTTTCCTGCACAAAGCCTCCAAAAGCTTACTGTTGAATGTAAGATAGAAATCAAATTCCTTAGTTTGGACAATCAGATCTAAAACTCTCTTTCTGAGAAACTACTGTATAGCACAGGGAAGTCTACTCAGTACTCTGTGGTGACCTAAATGCAAAGGAAATCTAAAAAAGATGGTATATGTGTATACATATAACCGATTCATGTTGCTGTAAAGCAGAAACTAAGACAACATTGTAAAGCAACTATACTTCAATAAAAATTAACTTAAAAAGAAAAAGAGATGGAAATGAAAAATAGAGTATGTGGAATAGGTTATGGAGAGAAAGGTTGAAGATGAAAAGTTCTCTGCCAGTCAATCAGAAGACTTTGAACTTTTTAAAGTAAGAAAATGATGTGATTTTATATGGGTTTACACATGGCACTTTGTGGGCAGTATGGAAATTGGGTAGGTGTCCTAAAGAGAATGTTTGCATTCCCCCCAAGTCTATTTGTTGAAATCCTAATCCCCAAGATAACGGTATTAGAAGGTGGGGTCTCTGGGAGGTGCCAAGGTCAAAAGGGTGGAACCCTCCTGAATGAGATTAGTGCCTTATTTAAGAGGGTCCAGAGAGATACTTTGCCCCTTCCACCATGTGAGGACATCGTGAAAAGTTGCCATCTGTGATCCAGGAAGTGGCCTTCACCAGACACCAAATCTGCTGGTGCCTTGATCTTGGACTAACCAGCGTCTAGGACTGTGAAAAATAAATGTTTGCTGTTTCTAAATAAAAAAAAATACAGTAAAACTCTCCCTCTTAGCTTCAGTTATTCACCGAGGAGGTATTTTCTGTGCACTGAATGTGTGGCCCTCATTAGGCCAGGTGCCACCTATTCTTTTGCTTCTTACCTATTGGGCCTCTTGCCTTACCTCCCAATCCACCTCAAACTCTAGACAAACGGGAATATTCGCAGTCATGTGTCAGAGCTGGGTCAGAACACAGATGGGCTAACTCCTAGGTCAGTGACCTGTCCTCTACACCCTGATCCCATATTCATGTTTAATTCCATTCAATGTGGATATTTATGTACATTCTAATAAATGAACTAGACAAAAACTCATCAACTACAAATTGTACTAGCTTTTTCATATTCCTTGCTGCCTTTGGGGCTCTTTGTCATGTGAGTGTGTGACATAAGCTTTGGAAATAAATTCATTTTTGCCATCAAGTTTTTGGCCATCTCCATAGTCACAAGGACGCCTAGGGAAAAAAAAAAAAACTTGAGGCTTGCTTTTCCTCTCAGTTGAGACACTGATTGCAGAATTTGATTCCAGGCATAGGAATAACCTGCTTCCAAACAAAACAATTCCCACATGCCAGTGGCTGCCTGAGATAACAGTCAAAGCTGACTTTCACTGGAAAAACACACTTTTCTGGAAGTGGGACAACCTGGAGATAGGGTTCTAGTTTTGCATTTTGCCACTGTGTAACCTTGGGCCCATCCACCCTCCTCGAGGCTTCAGTCCCCACCCCTCCCCGCCCATATACAATTCAGATGCTTGGACAAACGGATCTGAAATGGCCTTTTCATTTTTGACAAGCAAGTATTGTCTCTACGAGGATGCCTTAGTGACCAGAGACAAGGGGTGTAGGATTAAGAGCAGTAGGGCTGAGCTCACCTGACCCACTGCTGTTGTGATAGTTAGTTATAGAGAGATCCCCCACATAAGTAAGTGGGTTAGTTCCATGCGGATCCGGCACGTAAGTGAGAAGAAAGCACTTACTGCAATAGAAGGAAAAAGAGGGGGAAAGGAGAGGGGAAACGAAGGTGTGAAGATGCTCTGCTGGTGAAGAGAAGGAAGGAAAATGAGAGACATTTTAAAAATGTGTGATTCTAAAATGTAAAAAAAAAAAACCAAAGAAAAAGAAAGGGGGTGCTGGAGAAGGGGTCAAGGTGGGGTAAAGAGTTAAATTTTTAGCTGTACAAAACACTCAGCCACCCCAGGAAGTTCCATGCAACTAATGCTTTGCAACATGCTGGGCACAAGCAGTCCCAACTCTTTTCACCAAATGCTGAAGGAAAGGCGAAGGGGGAGAATGTTTGTTTGAATATTCTAGTTGACCAAGAGTGAACCTGAAATCCATTTTGATTTCAACACTTTTACATGGCATGCCTCACGAGGTCCAGCGCTGGTGAATATGACTGAGGTTTATCTGTTCATTGCCCATCTGGCTTATGTGCTTTGAAGAAGCCTCTTTCTGACCTTGCTTCATCAATTTACCTGACGAAGGGTAGTGAATGAGTGGAAGCATTTCCTCTTTCTCTGAGATATTTCTATTCTACGTGGCAATGTTCAGGGTAGCGGAAAGAATAGAAAAGCTCTAGCAAAAATGTAAGGCTTTCCCCCCCACCCCCATGCTGGGGCAGAATGCTGGAGCGTTAGAGTGACCTGCTCTCCAGGGACTCACTGCCTTGAAGATCCGATACACTGACCGTTGCCTTCTTTCCCCTTCAGTGCCGTCAGCCAAGAACCCTCACTTCAACTGTGCATCCCTTAGCTATGAGAGGGGGGCTCCTGGAGCCCAATTTCTGTCCTGATGATGGGCCAGAGCCGTGTCACAAAACGCACTGGTTGCACCTCCTCTATGCCTTCCAGAGGACAGGCACTCTGATTCACTGGAGGCCCGAGGGTCTGTGAATGACCACCAGTCAACTATGTCCTGATTCCTCACAGGTGTCCAGTACTTTCAAACTGCAGATTGAGCCTGGGTGGTCAAATTACTTCTTTCACCACAAAAAGAAAACTCTTGGGCATACGCTGTTTCAAGTGAATAGCACATTTTGCGTATATGCAGAGGGGAGGCGCCGGGCGGGGTGCCCCACGCCGCCGATCCCCGGCCCAGCTCTCCAGCTGCCAAGGACCTGGAGCTGCGACTGACCGAGGAATGACTGCAGACGCCAGAAGGAGCAGAGGGCTGGGCGGCACACAGGTTGTGCTAGGAGGCGGGAACGCGCATCTCTTTCAAAGGCTCCGGGCGCCTGCCGGATTGGCTAAGCTCGCTTGCCATCAGAGTGGGCGGAGACAGTTGTGCGCCGGGCCTCGGGCCAGCCCAGCGGCCGCCGGAAGTGCTTCAGACCCTGCGCTGTTGGCAGCGGCCGGGTGAGTGGTCGGGTTGGTACGTGGAGTGAAGCTGCTGGGCTGCTGCTCTTCTTGCCGCTGCCAGGCTCAGGGCCGCTGGTCGACCCCCACCCTCCGCGCTCCCCTTGGCCTCGATGTTCTCACCTTACGGGCGGCTCTTTGCAGAAGCACGAGCTCCTCGACCCGCTCCTCTTGGTTATCCCGCGCCTCCCCTCGTCTTTCTTCCTCCCGGTCCGCAGCGGTCTCCTGGGTTCTTGGACGGTCGGAGCTATGGCGTCCCGACATGCGGCGGGCCGCTGTTTGCCTACTCCTCATCAGGACCCGGCCCTTGGAGGGCGACGACCCCCATCCCAGCTGGAAATTCTACTTTGGCTTCTAACCTCTCCTCGCCTGATGTTCCTGACGTCGTTCTGGACTTCTTTGATTGGTAAGCGGGGTCGCCAGGCTGCCGTGAGCAGGGAGGGCGGTGGGTGAGTGTGCGACCTCTTAGAAGGAGGCGGCTGGAGCAGACGTGGGCCTGGGCTTTTGAACGGCTGCCCACGCGCGCTGCCTGCTGGCCAGTCCCTAGAGGAGTTGGTGGTGGGGCTGGGCACGTCCAGCTGCGATGGAGCCCCCTTGTTTCAGGCCCTGTGTTGCCGCGGTACCTAATAGCGCTGAAATGGCGGGGGTCGGGGAGCTACCGCCCCAGGGTCCACCCCTCCATCTCCAGGGACTGAGTTCTCCTCAGCCAGGTATACTGGCCCCCGTGTGTGAGTGCGCGGGGAGGGGGTGATGGTGCGGTGAGGGCCAAAGTTAGTATTCCGCCGTGCTGACTTGACGGCTGTTGAAACTGGGAGGGCCTCGAGCGGCCTAATCCCAGATTCCGCTGCCCACTCTGCTCCGCCAGATAGGGTCCTCTAGCAACAGCCCTTGTTATTAAATGCACCGGATGCATTCCTGCTTATTATCCCTGAATAGTGTTTCCTTGTCAGCCAGCAGAACGATTCAAACAAGCCAATCACATCCTTGCTTAGGCACCAGGGGGTACCTCACCCTCTTAGTACTGCAAAGCCCGCTTCCCACAGACCCTTCTGTTTCACGCTGTTCCAGAATGCAACCCCCCCACGTCCTGCATGGCCTGCGATGTCCTCCTCTCCTGGGCTCCCCAGGAGGTGGGTCAGTGGGCCTCCGAACCTGTCCCCATAACCACCCAGAAGGTCTGGACCACTCATGATTAGATGGAGATAAAACCCACAGCTGTAAATTTGCACTGCTAGAAATCCAAAATATTCTGACGGAATTTGTACAGAGAGAAAAGACAAAATAATGATAATAATAATTCCATGCAGCGCAAGTGGCAGCACCATAGCAGAAGATGGCTTCAGTCCACCCACCTCTGGCTTGGGGGCCCAGCAATCTGCTGTGCCACTCTATTGCGTATGCCTCTGTTGCAGTAGAAATCCTGATCATCCTAATGATAGGGAAAAGCAACCATGGCACTTTTGTGACGCAGTGATGAAATTAAACGCAACTTAAGCCAGAGTCCTTAAAACTTATTAAGCAACGATTGCCATAGGGGAGGCCCCTAAACCTAATGAAACTGATCTGATGCTCTCTGAAGGAGGAAATCTATAAATATGAGCAGATTAGAGAGGGCACTGCCCACGCACACACCGACACACACACACAGACACAAACACATACACACACATACACACACACACACAAAGTATATCCAGTGACAAACAAACAAGCCAAAAGAATCAGGGAGAAAGAAATCAGAAAACTTGAATACAGAGGGAGGAAACAATTTAAATTGATACAAACATCCACAATTTAATCCAGTTGGAAATCTACAATTTGCTAAAAGAATTTATAGCCTGGTGAGACCTTTGTCCTTGGCAGACAGCTATCTTCTCACTGTGTCTTCATATGGCCTTTTCTTTGTTCCGTGTGGGGAGAGAGAGAGCTCTGTGGCGTCTGTTCGTCTTCTTATAAGGATACCCCCCTATTGGATTAGAGCTCCAAGCTTATGAATTTGTTTAACCTTGAAGGTCATATCTCCAAATATAGTCACATTGGGGGTTAGGGCTTCAACATACCAATTTCAGAGGAACAGAAATCAGTCCATAACATCTTTTTTTTTTTTTTCCTTTTGGCTGTGTTGGCTCTTCGTTACTGTGCACGGGCTTTCTCTACTTGCAGTGAATAGGGATTCCTCTTAGTTGAGGTACACGGGCTTCTCACTGCGGTGGCTTCTCTTGCTGTGGGGCATGGGCTCTAGGGGCGTGGGCTTCAGTAGTTCTGACCCATGGGCTCAGTAGTTGTGGTTCGCGGGCTCTAGAACTCAGGCGCAGTAGTTGTGGCACACAGGCTTAGTTGCTCCGCGGCATGGGGCATCTTCCCGGATCAGGGCTCGGACCCGTGTCCCCTGCATTGGCAGACGGGTTCTTAACCACTGTGCCACCAGGGAAGCCACATTCCATAACATCTTTGTTTTCTGTTTTTAATAACATGTTTATGGGAGTTTAATTGCTTTACACTAGTGTGTTACTTTCCGCTTTATAACAAAGTGAATCAGCTATACATATACATATATCCCCATATCTCTTCCCTCTTGTGTCTCCCTCCCTCCCACCCTCCCTATCCCACCCCTCCAGGTGGTCACAAAGCACCAAGCTGATCTCCCTGTGCTCTGCGGCTGCTTCCCAGTAGCTTTCGGTTTTACATCTGGCAGTGTATATAAGTCCGTGCCACTGTCTCATTTTTTCCCAGCTTACCCTTCCCCCTCCCCGTGTCCTCAAGTCCATTCTCTGTTAGGTGTGCGTCTTTATTCCCGTCCTGCCCCTAGGTTCTTTATGACCATTTTGGGTTTTTTCTGTTTTTGAGATTCCATATATCTGTGTTAGCATTACGGTATTTCTTTTTCTCTTTCTGACTTACTTCACTCTCTGTGACAGACCCTAGGTCCACCCACCTGACTAGAAATAAGTCAATTTCGTTTCTTTTTATGGCTGATAATATTCCATTGTATATATATGCCACATCTTCTTTATCTATTCATCTGTCGATGGACGCTTAGGTTTCTTCCATATCCTGGCTATTGTAAATAGAGCTGCAGTGAACATTGTGGTACATGACTCTTTTTGAGTTATGGGTTTCTCAGGGTATATGCCCAGTAGTGGGATTGCTGGGTCGTTTGGTAGTTCTATTTTTAGCTCCTTAAGGAACCTCCATACTGCTCTCCATAGTGGCTGTATCAATTTACATTCCCACCAACAGTGCAGGAGGCTTCCCTTTTCTCCACACCCTCTCCAGCATTTATTGTTTGTAGACTTTTTGATGATGGCCATTCTGTCAGTCCCTAACTTCTTGATCTATATTTTGGGTATCTGTGAGGCAAGTGATTCCCAGAGTTCTTTACCTCAAAGGGGACAACATTTAGGCAATGACCCGAGTTTATAAAAATGTGAAGATGGGCCCATTTGTTAGCCGGGGCATCGAGTACTAAAATGACTGAAGTTTGGTCAATTGTGCTGACTCTTTGGTCCTGTCCTTTATCATAGGCATCTTGGTTAAGGGATCGAAAGCAGTAATATGGATGATGGTGACCATACCATATGTAGTGTACAATGCCCAATATTGCCCACTCAGTTGATTCCAAGGGGCTCCGCAGGTAGCCAAGAAGGATGGGAGAGGGGTGTCTCCTTCTACCACCATCTCATCTGGCAAGGGACTAAGAACAGCTGAGGCCATGCCCTCTTGCAAGAAAGATACGCCAGAAAGCTATCTGGTATCAAGGAGGCCTCAGTAACCATGCTGAGGTTTTGGGGTGCTGGTTCCATGATCTAAGGCATCCTGGGCACCTGGGTACAGAGGGTCACAGGCCCACAGTCTGTGAGAACGTCTATTTTGAGGATGGCCCGGTATGTGGCTGACAGTTGACACTCTAATGGTTTATAATACAAGGCCAAGAAGGGCAGTTTCTTGCCTCAGTACCTCATGGGCAACTAACAGCCATCATGTGTGGTCCAGAGATGCCATGGGGCCTGAACAGAGGTTACTAAAGTCTCAACAATGAATGAACCTCCGGAGACACTACTGGGAGTGTCCAGTGATTTAGACTTGGACAGATTCTAGAGTTTTTTGTTGGAAGACGCTTTTAGCATTTTGTTAATATACATTCTTTTAGTAAATTCTGGCTTTCTAATTGGATTAAATTATAAATTGAAACAGAAACAGACATAAAACGAGTTTATATATTGATTGGTTGATGAAAGTGTTGTAACCAGAGGCTCGCAGGAACCTAACCCTGTATTTCCCCTAGGAGCAGTGGTTTAGTAGTCACTGATTCATTACTTGTGGTGACTTTGTAGGACATATAGTGAACACACACACACATTGCAGGGACTGATGTTCCTTGGTCAAGGTGTGAGAGTACATTAGGATGACAGTGATGCTCAGGGCCTGGTTCCCATTCCCACGCCCTCTGGGAGGAAAGAGCCCTGCTGAAGGCCTCAGGTGTGTTGGGTGAGCACATCAGAGGGCTTTGGAAAGCCCAGCTGTCTGCAGGGCTCTGGCTGGCTACTTGCGTATACTCAGCCAAGACACCTCCAGGCTGGAAAAACATGATTAGTGAGAGAAACGCCAGCTCCCAGAATGAATGTCTTTGAGAAGACAGCCTTGAGGCCTAAGAGTGTGAAATGACTTTGTTGGGCGAGGGCCAGAAGGTTCTCTCTCTGTGTCAAGCCATATGCCCAGCCCTAAAAACAGAGGTGTACAAGAGCAAGGTTTTCATGGGTATGACAAGAAAATGCCCAGGTAGGGAAATGTGACTTTGTGCAAGAGGCCGTAGACTTGTTAGCTCAGCTCAGGAGGGCACTGAGGGTGGAAAAGTACTTTTCCTGGGGCAATCAGCTGCCCCTGGAAGGACAGCCACGGACCTGGAGAGCTGTGTCCATTGCTGATTACAAACTGGGGCTCTTTAGGGGGTTGAGGTAATGCATTTTTCTGAGGGCTGCGCCCTGCCTGCTTCCTCTCCTCTCCACTTCCCAGAATGCCTGCCCCCGCTCCCGCAGCCCCCATCCTGCTTGGTAACGTGGACCCACTCTTTGTGCCCCATCCTCTGGATAAAAGCTAGGGCAGGGGAGGAGGAGTCTGCCTCACTGCGTGCTTCTGGCTGACTCACCATGGGGAGAGAAGAAGGGGGTGGGGGAGAGAATATGTACCCAAATGACTATACTTGTCTGCATGTGTGCAGGAGAAGGGAAAGCCCTGGAAAGGTGACAGCTGTGCTATTCTCTGCTGTTTGTCCTCTGGGAAACAATGTGGCCTTTACTGATGACCAGTGACTTCTCTGTTTCAGCAAAAACTATGCAAATGAAAGTGGTTCAGAAGGTTTTGGACAGGATGCTGATGGGATATGGTATCCATCTGACTCCACATATTGGAGGTAAACCGCTTATTGATGTTGAGGGCTTTTTGTTTTTTTTGGTGAAGTATAGTTGATTTACAATGTTGTGTTAATTTCGAGTACACAGCAAAGTGATTCAGGTTATATATATACATAAATATATATATACACACATGTATGTATATATCTCCTTTTTTAAAATGTTTTCCATGATGGTTTATCACAGGTTATTGAATATAGTTCCCTGTTCTATACAGTAGCACCTTGCTGTGTATCCATTGTATATATAACAGTTTGCATGTGCTAGTCCCCAACTTCCAATCCTTCCCTCCCCTACACCACGCCCCCCGCCGCCTTGGCAACCCCAAGTCTGTTTTCTATGTGTGTAAGTCTGTTCCTGTTTTGCAGGTAAATTCATGTGTAGACACCTGGGGTTTTTCTGTTGAGGAGAGAGGAAATACAGGAAGGCATCCCACCACGTAAGCTTACCATTGGCCCTCTCCCAGGCTCTACACCTTTGCCTCCCGAGATCCCACCTTCCTGACTTGCAGAGACCTGCAGTCGGGGTACTCCTGGGCTCCCTACCTGCAGGCCTTTTGCTCTGACCCTGGAATTTCTCCCACTTCTCTGGCTTCACGTGCACGAGGCCTTCTGCTCGCTCCACACTCCCTTGAGTAGGTCCCACACGTGAAGTACACCCCCTGCTGTGAGTGGAGGAGCACTACCCCCAGAAATGGGCGTGCAGGCCAGAGGGCGCTATGGTGCTCAAGGTAGAATTTTCTGCTCCATCTGTCAGGCTCGATGGGGAGGGCAGTTGAGCACACCTTCTGTGCCCTGGGTACTCACCATATAGAGTTTCTTCAAAACTGAGCACATGATCTCTGTCTAGTCTACGTCACCTACCTGGGACCCAGGTGCTTGCCCCTCTGTCCCCCAAACCTTCAACTCCCACCAAGTTGTATTGGTTCTACCTCCAGAAAACATCCCAAGTCTCTTCTTATCTCTCTGTTGATCATGAGCCACCCCAAGATCAGGCCTTGGGCATTTTCCTACTGAACTTCTGAAACAACTTTCCAGCCTCTCGTCACCCTAATATTAGTGTTGCTCCCTCTAATCCATTCAGCACACTGCAGTCAGCATGGTGTTTATAAATCAAGCCTGATTATGTCAGCAACATCTGATGACTTCAACTGTCCAATAAAACCCAAACCCTTTAGCCTAGCATTCAGATTTCTAGAGCAGAGGTGAGAACTGGCAAAGAAAGAGAAATAGAAACCACCACGAAGCCAATGAGTCAGTTTCTTTCTGTATTCCCTCCTAGCCTTCCCCTTAGAAAGGGCAGCTAGCCTGGGCCACACAGCTTGAAGTGACAGGAAACCTACCCTAAGTCCACAGAACAAGAGTAGTATTCGTTGGCCCAGGGGACACCCAGGAAGCCTAAGCCAATGACAGAGGAAAGGAAGGGTACATTAATTAGAGGTTCTGTGGGAGGTTGAACTAGATACCAACTCTGAGGAGCTAATGAACGCTCCTAGTTCATATTTGTGGAAATGAATACAAGTCTTCTGAATATGCGGTGCCTCCACCCTAAAGAGCACACGGCTGTGAGGATTTGGCACTTGGGGGTAGACCAGTGAGGGCACCATTTGCCCTGGGAGCTACCTGTAAAACCACGGCCATTGCCCTGGGCCCTAAGCTTTGGAGGTGGGTCCTCTGACTGTTGCTTTCCCTTTGCTGCATTGTTCCCTCCAGCGAGTGAGGGGATAAGGTGTAGCGCGCATGTTCCAAGGTGAGTCTGTGTACCTAGGGGCTGGGAGACTGGGGTGGAGAAGGCAGAAAGCAAGCTCCTTCAGTAGCCTTATGTTAGAAGGACAGCAGTGGCTCTAGGTGGGGACCTTAGGGAGGAGAGCGAGGGCTAGAGGGCTGGGTATAGGGGAATTCAGGTGTTAGAGCACAGCCCCTGCCCCCTGTATGATATCGTTTGGGTCAATGGGCCCAAACACTGGTCGGTGTCAGGGAGTAGCTGCCTCCTTTCCTCCTTTCCATGTTCTCCTATATCTCAGCAGAGACTTAACAACCACAATTTAAAAACACCAAGCACATTCTCCCATTGTTTTAAGCAAGATAGCATCTCAGCAGGCATCCAGGGCCAGAAGGAGGGAGCAGGGGCGAGGGCCAAGCTCTGGGGATCGTCAGGTGTGGATAATCTGCATTATCTCTGAGGCACCTCATCACCGTCTTTCAGACTCTGATCTGTTTACACCTGCTGCCTAAGGTGGGAGGGGGTGGGTTACATTACTTTTTTGGAATGCAAACCTGGGACATATGAGAAAAAGGAGGTCCCTGGATAGATTTGGCCAAATATTCGATGAAGAGGGGAGTGCAAGAACAACTTTAGACTTTCTTTATACAGAAGGGGGCACTGCAGGTGCTATGTCTCAGGATGTCATGTGTGTGTTTGTGTGTGCGTGCGAGTGTGTGCACACACGCGTGTGAGTGTGTGCTTGGGGAGTAGGGAGGACAGTAGGTGCGGTAGTTGCTCTCTGAGTGGAGTGCGTGGCAGGGCTGGGGGAAGTGGAGAACAAAGCCGAACACGTTGGGGCAAGGTGTGTGTCCTAGGAGGTAACTTCCCTGCCTGGCCTGCAACTGCAGCATGCTCTGGAGAGGAAGGAAGCTCAGCCCAGGGGGGCAGGAGAAGAGGAAGGTGAGCATCTGCCAGGGGCCCATAGGTACCACGGGAGCAAGGTTAAAGTTGCTGGGGGTGTCTCGCTGGGAGAAAAGAGCACCTGGATAGAGATTTGCAACTTGATTCTGGAAGAGAGTGAGACTCTAGCAATCAAGGAGTGAACATACCGGATTACATTTTGAATTGCTTTAATTGAAGGAAGAAAGAGGCAGCAGGAGAATGAGAGCTGACACTGGGCAGAGTTGAGTAGAGAGGTCAGGACAGAGAGGATGAGGGATGAGGGTAAAGAACAGTGAGGACAGGAAGGAGAACACTGCCTAGAGATAAGTGGTAGTCTCAAGAGCACTCAAAACCCATTCGAACCATTGCCTGCTCCACGGGCAAGTTGAGCCCGAGCCCATCCCCAGGTCTGTGAGGTTATCAGCGGCAAGCAGGATCCAGGCGGTGGCACCTACCCTGGGAGAGTCACCTGCCATCACACCTGTTCCTCTTCTCAAGCAGGGCTTCAGGGAGAATGGGCCAGGGGCTTCAGAGTTTAGGGACCCCTAGATCTCCCTGTGAGGCCTCCCACTAGATTGAGTCGAACCTCTCTTTGTGTGTGAGGTGGAGGAGAGCCTCAGGGGATAACCCGTTCTTCCTCTTCTGCCGCAAGCAGAAGCCTTGGGAACTTTGTCCTGTTCAGGTTCAAAGAGGAGCTTTATTTTCCCTTAGAAGGAAGGGGCAGTGAGAAGAGGAGGAGGAGGAGCTGGGGAAAGCTAGCAAAGTGGCTTCCCTCTGGGCAAGAGAACTGGAAGCCACAGTGCTGTGAAAAGCAGCTGCCTGAGGGCTTCGCCCAGCCCAGCACCTCCTATGACACAGGCACTCCCATATCGTGGAGTGAAGGAATAAATGAGACATTTTTATTCTTCCTCCCTTCGCCTTTCCTTTGAACCCTGAACCTGTGACAGACACTAGGGAGAGAGACGTTGGAGCAGTGAAGTTCAAAGAGGAAGGGAAGTGTTTACCCGCACAACTTTTCTTGCCTTCCTGAGCTCATCAGAGAGGACAGTGATAGGTTATGGAGCTGAGGTCATCACTGCAAAGATGAGATTTAGGCACCTTATCTGGAGGCTTCTTGTCTTAGTTCTGGCCACTATAGCAAATATCCCATAGACTGAGTGGCAACAACAGACATTTATTTCTTATCCTTCTGGAGGCTGGGAAGTCCAAAACCAAGGTGCTGGGCATTTTGGTTTCCGGTGAGAGTGCTCTTCCTGGCTTGCTGATGACTGCCTTCTGGCTGTGTGCTCACATGGTGGAAAGAGAGAGAGTTCTGGCATCTCTTCCTCTTCTTGTAAGGGCACTAATCCCATCATGGGGAGCCCATCACACTGTTAGGCTTTCAACATGGATTTTGGAGGGTACACAAACATGCAGTCCGTAACACTTGTTTTTTTAATTTATTTTAGTTTTTGGCTGTGTTGGGTCTTCGTTTGCTGCGCGCGGGCTGTCTGCAGTTGCGGCGAACCGGGGCTACTCTCCGTTGAGGTGGGCAGGCTTCTCATTGCAGTGGCTTCTCTTGTCGCAGAGCCCGGGCACTAGGCGCATGGGCTTCGGTAGTTGTGGCACACGGATTCAGTCATTGTGGCTCGCGGGCTCTAGATCACAGGCTCAGTAGTTGTGGCGCACGGGCTTAGTTGCTCCGCAGCGTGTGGGATCTTCCCGAGCCAGGGCTCGAACCCACGTCCCCTGCGTTGGCAGGTGGATTCTTAACCACTGCGCCATCAGGGAAGCCCTCAGATGAATTTTTAAGAAGAATTCTTTTATATGTCTTTTATATGTATATGATATGTTCTTTATCCTTTCATCTGCTCAAAACACTTAGGTTGTCTCCATTCTTTGGCTATTGTGAATAATGCTGCAATGAGCATAAGAGAGCAGAGCAGAAATCACCTCCTTTGGATCTGTTTTCAGGAGTAGGATTGCTGGCTGATCTGATAGCTCTACTTTCAATCTTTTGAGGAACCTCCATACAGTTGTCCATAGTGGGTGCACCCTTTTCCTTTCCCACCAACATGGCACGAGGGTTCCCTTTTTACCACACTCTTGCCAACACTTGCTATCTCTTGTCCTTTTGATAATAGCCATCCTAATAGGTGTGATGTCTTAATTGCAGCTTTGATTTGCATTTCCCTGATGGTTAGTGATGTTGAACACCTTTTCATATACCTATTCTCCAGTTGTATGTCTTCTTTGGAAAAACGTATATTTGGACCGTGTGCCCTTGTATTAATTATTTGTTGGTTTTGGTTTTTCTTTTTTTGTTTGCTGTTGAGGTGATTGAATTCCTTATATATTTTACATATTTTCCCCTCAACAGATAACATGATTTGCAAATATCTTCTTCTGCTTCACAGGTCAGTTGCCTTTTCATTTTGTTAATTATTTCCTTTGCTGTGCAGAAGCTTTTTAGTTTGATGTAGTCCACTTGTTTATTTTTGTTTTTGTTGCCTTTGTTTTGGTGTCATTTCAAAAAAAAAATCATTGCCATAACCTATGTCAAGGAGCTTACCCCTGTGTTTTCCTCTAGGAGTTTTACAGATTCAGGCCTTACGTTTAAGTCTTTAATCCATTTTGAGTTCATTTTGGGGTAAGGTGTAAGATAAGGGTCCAACATAGTGTCTTTGCCCGTGGATATCCAGTTTTCCCAGCACCATTTATTGAAGAGACTATCCTGTCCTCATTGTGTGTTCTTGGAGCTCTTGTCAAATAGTTGAGCATGTATGTTACAGCTAACACCCGGTCTTGCTTCTGTGCCCAGCGACAGTAGTAAATGGGATTAGCATAAAATAGTTGTCGATTTCTTCCTCGTTTTCAGCATTCGATACCCTTGACCACTCGGCTAAGTGGGGCTGAGTACAACAAAAAGTCTTGGACTGGGCTTCCCTGGTGGCGCAGTGGTTGAGAGTCCGCCTGCCGATGCAGGGGACACGGGTTCGTGCCCCGGTCTGGGAGGATCCCACATGCCGCGGAGTGGCTGGGCCCGTGAACCATGGCCGCTGAGCCTGCACGTCCAGAGCCTGTGCTCCGCGGCAGGAGAGGCCACAACAGTGAGAGGCCCGCGTACCGCAAAAAAAAAAAAAGTCTTGGACTGTTGAGCGAGAAATGATTCTAGGAAGCCTGTCCTGTTAACGTCTGCCATGCTGTATTAGTCTGCTCAGGCTGCCCTAATAAAATGCCATAGGCTAGGCGACTTAAGACATTTATTTATTTCCTACAGTTCTAGAGGCTAGGAAGCCCAAGGTCAGGGTGCCAGCATGGTGGAGTTCTTGGTGAGGGCCCTTGTTTTGGCTTGAAAATAGCCGCCTTCTTCCTGTGGCTTCACGTTGGGGTGGTGGGCGGAGAGCACCATCTATGGTCTCTTCCTGTAAGGGCAGTAATCCCAATGTGTGGACCCCAGCCTCCTGACCTTACCAAAACTGAATGACCTACCAAAGACCCAGTCTCCAAATACCATCTCCTGGGGGCGGGGTGGGGTGGGGGATGAGCTTCATCGTATGAATTTGGGAGGCAGGGGGTGTACACAATCCAGTGCAGAGCAGGTGCTCAGTCTTTAAAACAAGTATCTCTATGTGTGTGTGTGTGTGTGTGTTTGTCTCTGTCTCTGTGTGTCTCTCTCTCTTCCCTCTCTCTCTCTGTCTTCATTTCTTGGAGGCTGCAAGTGAATTGGGGAGCCCTGATGAAACACTGTCCAGCTCCTGTCTTTACTGCTTCTTCCACTCTCCATTCTCACTGCATCCATATCGACTTTGTATGTCCTTTTCTAAGTAGCCTTAACAGCATTAAAACCTCCAAATTCTCTTGCTCTCTCTTGTGGGAGGTTTTAAGCGTTGCTGAGATTTGATCTATACACCTTCTCTCTCTCTCTCTCTCTCGTTTTTGAACTAAGTGTGTCTCTATCAGCATGAGCTGCCCCAGGTTGGCAGTTGGGGAACACATGCAGGTTCCCATACCCCAGAGCGCCGCCCTTTAGGAACATTGTAGTTTTTCACTTGCAGTGGTGGAATGAAAAGGAAGGGATTCCTGTGTGCTCACAGAGGCTCAGGGTGAGCTGGGCCTTTAAGGCCTCCCGGGAAGTTGACGACCTTGATCACTCATTGGACGGTGGTGCTGTCAATCATTGGCTGCTGGCAAATGAGCTTGAGCCCGCGCTGGAGGAAGTGGCCCTACGTTGACCCTTCTAAAGCCTGCCTGCCGTCACCAGCCAGTCAGGCTCTTTCCCGCCCTGTGGCCCTGTGCGCAGCGTCCTCGTCCCAGTCTCGCTGGGGCGCTCTGCGGGCAGGCCGTCTGCCTTTCCTGTAGCGGGGCCCCCAGAGGTATCTTCGCCGAATCCTGTCCCCTATGTAGCCGGCTTCTCTGCAGCCCCCACCCGTCCCGGAGGCCCCACCGCCAACAGCGTCCTCTCCCTCAGCGATACTCATCCCGGCTTCCGCCATTTTCCCCACGGTGGTCACTGCAGCCCGATCCGTGTCTGGCGCATCCCTCCTGCCATGTCTGTCACAGAGGAGCACGGGCTAATCCCAGGTGGCCAGGACGGAGCTGGTGGTGGGTCGGGTGGTGACCCGAGTCCCCTC
Source organism: Phocoena phocoena (assembly GCF_963924675.1). Lineage (NCBI taxonomy): Eukaryota > Metazoa > Chordata > Mammalia > Artiodactyla > Phocoenidae > Phocoena > Phocoena phocoena. The sequence goes on along the minus strand of NC_089240.1, from coordinate 89,902,903 downwards.
GGGGTCCGTGCATCCCCTTCGGGAGGGATGGATGGAGTCGAGGGGGCTGCGGCCCTTCTGGCCTCCCTGAGGCCCTCCAGAGCCCTTGGCGGGGAGGATGGCAGGCAGGAGGCCGCGCAGGCCACACTGGAAGAAGACTGGGATATAGAGCTGCTGGAGGAGGAGGAGGAAGAAGAAGAGACGGAGGAGGAGGAGGAGATGAAGATGGAGGAAGACACGGAGAAAGAGATGGAGGGGATGGAGGAGACGGAGGAGGAGGAGGAAGAGTTTGAATTAGACATCGAGGACCAAGAGGAGGATGAGTACCAGTCAGAAGAAGGGGACGAAACTGAGGAGGAGGAAGAGACAGAGAAGGAGGAGGAAGAGACGGAAGAGGAAGAGGAGGAGATGCAGATGGAGGAAGGCACGGAACAAGAGATGGAGGGGATGGAGAGGACGGAGGAGGAGAAGGAGGAAGAGTTTAAATTAGACATCGAGGACCAGGAGGAGGATGTGTACCAGTCAGAAGAGGGGGAAAAAACTGCGGAGGAGGTCGAGGAGGACAAAGAGACAGAAGAGGAGGACGAGAATGTGCAGGAGGGCACGGGAGTGGTCGCGGGCCGCGGGGCCTCTGCGGCGTGTTCTAAGTCCCTGCTCCGGGATGTGGTCCATTGCCATCCGAAGCCCAGGCACTACAACTACCGTGTCCTGGTCGATCCCAACACTGGCTGCGTGATGGTCAGGCGCCGCTGCCGATGGCCCTCGGAACCTGCAGCGGATGCCGCGCCTCCTCAGGGGCAGGAAGACCTGGAAAAGGCAGGTGAGGTCTGGCGAAGCGAGTACCAGGCAGAGGGCACCGTGCCCTGGGAGCTGCGGGAACCTGCAGAGGGGGCGGCATCCCAGAAGGTAGAGGAACCGGCGGCTGCGGCAGCGGAGGCCGAGTTCTGGGCGGGCGAGGTCCTGGCTTATGCCTCCGAGTCCTGGGAGGCTGGGGCGTGTGCACCCGACGACGGGGCCGAAGCTGGCGAGGGGCGGCCCAGGCCTCAGGCCCTTGCAGCCCCTGCTGGGGCATCGGCCACAAAGGCAGGCCGCACTCAGCGCTGGCCTCTGGCGGTTACGCAGCGGGTCAAACCTCTCAGAAACTTTCAGGCACGATATGCACAAGTTGAAGTCCAATTCTCTAAAGACCTTTAGGATCTTGAGAAAAAGTATGCTGCCTTCTACCACCCGAGGGGCAAACAAATGGCATACCTCACTTTTGGCTGACGGGCTTCTAAAAATGCAAAGATTCTCAGTAGGACGACCTGAGAAAATGATGAAACGGCACAGGGGCACTTTTCAGTGGTTGAGGAATCAATGAGCTTCGCGGTAGAATTTGTCTTTAAATGGGGTGAACATTTTCCATTGACGTTCTGGCAGAAACATATAAACATGCTGTCAGGGTCAGACGATTTCGATCCCTTCTCCAAAGGGCCAGAAGTAATCAGCAGCTGTGTGTGAGATGTGCTGGAAAGAGGGGGAACATGTTGTGAAAACTGTCAAGCAGCAGAAGTGTGAGGGCCATGGAAGTGTTGTATCAACCAGTAGGAGCATGGCCAACTATTCTTTTTATTTCTTTATTTATTTTCTGACATATTTCTCTTCTCCAGATCCTCCCGAGGGCAGAGAACTAGATTCTGCTGCTGATTTTAAATCGGGAAATGTTGTCCACCACCTTGTGATGCCAAAGTCCGTATCATTCGACACTAAAGAAGAGAGTGAACATCAGTATGAAAACGCTGATGAAGAGAAAGAGGATGGAAATGAGAAACCAGAAGAAGAACCTAAGCTGGATATGGTCTCAGCAGAGGGCAGCTCTGGAGAATGCAGGTATTATTGTATAGTGCAAGCATTCCTGACATATACCTGTTACTAACAGCTTTATGTTTTGTTTTGTTTACATCCTTAATCTACTTTTTGTTTATCTTTTTAACATCTTTATTGGAGTATAATTGCTTTACAGTGGTGTGTTAGTATCTGCTTTATAACAAAGTGAATCAGCTCTAGTATACCTATATCCCCATTTCTCTTCCCTCTTGCATCTACCTCCCAACCTCCCTATCCCACCCCACCTGGTGGTCACAGAGGTCCGAGCTGATCTCCCTGTGCTATGCAGCTGCTTCCCACTAGCTATCTATCATGTTTTTAATAATATTTGTAAAGAAAAAATTGATAAAATTTAATTTTGGAACAACAGTTTAATGTTAATAATGTACTTGTCTTCTAGATGGTATAGAAGGCAGTGTGTTCTGAAATGTATTTCATTTACAGCCGCAAGTCCTTTGTCCTGTAGCTTTAAGACTACTACAGATGGGAAATTTATCAAACCTGGAAATAGAGACCTATATTTTTTTAGAGGTCTAAAATATAGACACCTATATATTTAGAGAGCTGGCAGGAGAAGCAGCTAAAGCGACCAAGCTGTTCACTTGCTGTACCTTCATCACCTGGCCACAGAAATGGAGTCTCTTGGAATAACAATGCCTTTGAGAAGGTGACTCCTTACAAAGTAGTAAAAAGTTAAGGATTTCAAATAAGACTGCATTTCATGAGTAATTCACAAATATTACTTCAATTTAGATTTTTTATTCAAAAGGAAAGAAAATTAGCCATAGTAAGATTATTGGCTGTCACTGAGTTGGTAATTCAATCTTAGTTTCTCTTTCCTCTACCCATTCATCTTTTCTTTTCTCTCTCTCATCTCTCTCTCTCTCTCAGTATCACATTAGCACAGAGTGTTAACCACTGGACTGCCAGGGAAGTCCCGGGAGGTTCCTTTAGACAAACGCGTGCACACCTCTTTTTGAGATAAGCCTTTTTTGGTGCATGCTCGGAGTCCATGTCCCTGGCCCTTATCGAGCTCCAGTTACCTAGGGCCCTGAATTTACTCCCCAGGTGGCCCCATGTCCCAAGCCCCAAGAGACATGTGTGTTCCTCTTCACTGCGTCTGTGCTTCTGAGAGCTGAGGGGCAGTGTCAGTGTTACATTTTCAGGGCTGGGAGGTATCTACGAGGTGAAGGCTGCGTATCCAGGTAACAGGACAAGTGGGCTACATTATCCACATGGATGCACCTGAAGCCTCTCATGTTGAGGGAGGAAGCTCAGGCTTGCTGCTCTGAGGGTTTGCTTTAGCTCTAACATATCCGGCTTCTCTGAGTCTCTGAGAGACGGTCCCTAAATCAGGTCAGGGACAAATCCTGCCTTTCCTGATTCTCTGGGTGTTTGTGGGTGTTCCTGTATCCACATGTATAAAATATGTGTTCAGTGCGTCCTTCAGCCTTGAAAACTTTGTGCTTCTTCTAGGAAAAGACCTGTCTTGTCCCTCTCTGCCTCGTCCAGGAAAGGTTAGGGTATTGTGATATTTTCCATGGTTATGGCCCATCTTCTGAAAGCATTTGATCCAAAAACTCTACTTTTATTCCACTCCCTGAGAGGTGACCGTTGGGAGAATACACAGGGGCAGGGTGGGTGCCGGAGCTGGAAACAGTGTTCTGTCCCAGTTAGGGATATGCTAATGACACTAAAGTTAGTGATGAAGAATCCCTTTTACTCTAAGCCGCCTAGTTTCAGATGCTTATAACTCCAAGGAATACAAATGAGAACACGTTTACAAGTCTAACAGGGCAGGATTCTCAGACAATGGTGTTTTGTGAAATGTGGTATTATCCAGTCCTGTGAATCACATCATATAGTAGGATCGGTTCTGAGGCATACAATGTACATTTCTTAGAAGTCTGAGCAATGAATTATGTGTGTTTATAGATAAGGAATTGATTTCATCCCCAAATCTATGAAGAAAATGAGTTTAAAACAATTCTAAGAGCCACCTGAAAGTTGGCTGTTCCCTCTCTCTCCCTGTGTGTCTCTGTCTCTCATCCAGTTATTTACTCTGCTGCCTTTCTCTCCGTTTTCCTGCCTTATTTTAGACCGCATCACTTCCTGACAAATTATGAACTGTTTCTTGTATAAAAAAGATAATACAGCATATATGTAAGGTGTATCTTAATAATATAAAAACCTGTGTACTCACCACCAAGCTTGAGAACTAGAACACGGCTAATGCCTTGGAAGTCCACCTGTGCCCTTCCAGATTCCTCCCCTCATTCCTTCCCAGTGGTAACCACGATCCTGAACTTTGTTAATAATTCACTTTTTTATACATTCACTGCAGAGGAATGTTCCTTTAAATAATGTTATTTCTTGTCCATTTTCGACTTTATGTAGATCTAATTATACTAGATGTATTACTTGTCTTGCTCTTTCTCTACCCCCGCAATTTTGCATTTGTGGTATTTTTCCATTTTCATGGGTGCAACTGTAGTAATCAGTTTTCGTTGCTGTATACTTACCCATCATATGAAAATTCCACAGTGTGTCTCTTTCCTGTTGATGGACATGTGGCTTGTTTCCAGTTTTATGCTTTTGCAAATTATTTTGCGATGAACTTTCTCCTTATATCCCCGTATGCCCACATACAAGAGTTTCTCTAGTTTCTCAGTTGAGGGCAATTTTACGCACGACCCCTCCGCCCCAACCAGGGAGACATTTGATAGCGTCTCAAACCTTCTGGTTGTCGTAACTGAGGGTGAGCTACTGGCATATAGTGGGTGGAGGCCAAGGATACTGCTAAACACCCTACAATGCACAGGACAGTTCTCTACAACCCAGAATTATCTTTTCCAAAATGTCAACAGTTGAGAAACCCTGATCTACAGTATAGGCCTAAACTTGAAATTCCTGGGTCGTAGGGTCTGCCCACGTTCAACCTTACTAGGTAACACCAATTATCTTTCAAAACGGTTGTACTAGTTCATATTCCCCTCAGCAGAGGATGAGATTTCTATTTGTTCCACATTCTTGCCAACTCTTAGTATCATTACCTTCATCACTTCTTGCCTGAACTTTGCCCTAGTCTCCTAACCTTCTCCTACCTCCATATTTTTCCCCACAGATTCATGCTTCATGTACTTGCTAAGTCAACCTTCCTAAAACCCAACTCTGGCCATGCCAGATTCCTGGAAGAAAATTTTGATGACTGTACTACATACACAATAAACTTGGTATTTAAGATGCACACAAAAGGGCCCACTAGCTCTGTAGACCAAGTATTACCAACTTATTAGGTGGTATTCAAATAAGCCCTGCCCTTTCTCTGCTCTCTGCAGGATGTCTGTTGTTGAAGAGTTACCCTTTCTTAAGTCTCTTCTACATTCATTTCTATGTCCATTAATTCAGCCAGTTATTAATTCTTTTTAATGTACTGAGTATTTGTCTCTCTCTGTCTCACTTAGTTCCCTTAACATAATACCCTCCAAGTCCATCCATGTTGCTGCCAATGGCAAAATTCTTTTTTTATGGCTGATTAGTATTCTATATATACATCACATCTTCTTTCTCCATTCATCTGTTGATGGACACAGATTGCTACCATACACTGGCAACTGTAAGTGACACAGCTATGAACATTGGGGTGCATGCATCTTTTTGAATTCATGTTTTAGTTTTTTACAGATAGATGCCCTGGGATGGAATTGTGGGGTCGTATGGTAGTTCTGAAAACTGCAAAGTAAAACTGTTTTCAGTTTTCTGAGAAATATCCTTACTGTTCTCCACAGTGTCTGCAACACTTTACACTCCTGCGAAACTGTGTGGGATGGTTCCCTTTTCTACACATCCTCGCCAAAATTTGTTACGTGTGTCCTTTTGTGAGGTGATGTCTCATTGTGATTTTGATTTGCATTTCCCTGATGATTAGTGATGTTGAGCATGTTTGCATGTGTCTATTGACCATTTGCATTTCCCCAGAGACAGCAGTGGAGACTTCAATCTTAAGGCTACAAGAAGCCATCAAGGGGCTCTAATTTGGGAAGTAATTTGTGTTTTAGACATATCACTCTGAAAGCAATGTGAAGAAAGGATCAGAGAGGAGCAAGAATGGAGTGCTCATTATAGCAGTGATTTATGTGAGAGAAGCTGAAGTCCTAGACTAAGGTAGGGGTATTGGAAACACATGAAGAAGTGTATGGAACTGAAAGTCAACAGTTGATTGGCTATGGGTGATAAATGGATGTGGAGATACAGAAGGTGTTATAAGCGTAGATGAATAAGCGGTGGTAGATGTATTGACAACTTAGTGTGCCTGAGTGTGAGCAGGAAAAGAGGACAAACCCCAGGGAATTCCCTGGCGGTCCAGTTGTTAGAACTCTGTGCTTTCATTGCCAAGGGTGTGGGTTGCATCCCGGGTTGGGGAACTAAGATCCCACAAGCCATGCGGCGTGGCTTAGAAAAAAAAAAATAGTTGAGAATTGTTCCCACCTCTTCTTTTGCCCCAGGAATAGTTTACGTAGAATGACTATTGAATTTCCTTCTGTGTCCACATATGATGGAGGAACAAGGACCTATTAGCGTGCTGTTGCTGCTATAAAACACAAGCACAAATTCAGTGGTTTAAAACCACACACATTTATTGTCTCACTGTTCCGGAGGTCACAGGTGTGAAATTGGTTCCTCTGGGATGAAACCAAGGTGTCAGTGGTGGCCATGCCCTTACAGAGTCTCTAGGAAATCTGTTTCCTTGTCTTTTCTAGCTCCTAGTGCGGCATGTTTTACCTTCCTTTCCTCAGAGCCTGTTCTTCCATCTTTAAAGGCAGCCAGGAAGCATCTTCAAATCTCTATTTCAATCTTCACATCGCCTTCTCTCCTACAAGGACACTTCTGATTACACTGGGCCAACCCAGATATTGCGTGATATCTGCAATATGCCGCAAAATCTCCCCACTCAAGACCCTTAACTTAATCACATCTTTAAAGTCCTTTTCGCATTATAAGGTAATATATTCCCAGATTCTGAGGGTTAGGATGTGGAGATCCTTTGGTGTCTGTAATTCAGCCTACCACAATTCCTGTGAAACACCAAAATAATCAGAAAAAAAACCCTATGAAACAATGGTTTTCAACACGCTGGACAAAAAGCTACAAAGGACAATGATAAATGAGAGATTGGAATCAAGTCAAAGCTAGCATCATACTTACTAGTGAAAGACTGAAAGCTTTCCTCTTCAAAATCGAAAGCAGGGCTTCCCTGGTGGCGCAGAGATTGAGAGTCCGCCTGCCTATGCAGGGGACACGGGTACGTGCCCCTGTCTGGAAAGATCCCACATGCAGCGGAGCGGCTAGGCCCGTGAGCCATGGCCGCTGAGCCTGTGCTCCGCAACGGGAGAGGCCACAACAGTGAGAGGCCCGTGTACAGCAAAAAAAAAAAAAAAAGAAAAAAAAAAATCGAAAGCAGACAAAGATGCCTGCTCTTTCCACTTCTATTTAATAATGTACTGCGGGTTTTAGTCAGGACAATTAGCCAAGAAAAAGAAATAAAAGGCATGCATATTGAAAAGGAAGAAATAAAACTATTTGTATTTTCACAAGACACGGTCTTACATCTATATCTATACGTATATATCTATATATATAGATATGTGTAGATGTATACGTATTTCTCTATATATAGATATATATGAAACACATTTTGCTAAGTAAAACAAGCTAGTGAAAACGGCCATATATTGTTTGCTTCATATGATATGAAATAGCCAGAAAAGGCGAATCCATAGAAATGGAATGTAGATTAGTGTTTGCCTGGGTCTGAAGTAGGAAGCAGGGATGGACTGCAAATGGGCCCAGAGGATCTTTTTTTTTTTTTTTTTTTTTTTTAATAAATTTATTTATTTTATTTTTGGCTGCATTGGGTCTCTGTCGCTGTGCATGGGATTTTCTCTAATTGCGGTGCGCGGACTTCTTGTTGCGGTGGCTTCTCTTGTTGTGGAGCACGGGCTCCAGGCATGTGGGCTCAGTAGTTGTGTCTCGCGGGCTCCAGAGCCCAGGCTCAGGAGTTGTGGCGCACGGGCTCAGTTGCTCCGCGACATGTGGGATCTTCCCGGACCAGGGCTCGAACCCGTGTCCTCTGCACTGGCAGGCGGATTCCCAACCACTGCGCCACCAGGGAAGTCCCAGAGGATCTTTTTGAGGTGTTGGAAATTTTCTGAAATTGAATAGAAGTTATAGTTTGTGGTGATGGTTGCATAACTTTGTAACTTTAATACAAAAATCACTGAACTTTCCAACTAAAATATGTAAATTTTGTGTTAATTGCATCTCAATACACATGTTATTTTGTCATTGGTGGTTTTTATCTATCAATGCCTACATTGAGATTAATTTAGAGCGAGTAAGAGAGAAGTTTTTTCTTTCACGTTGGTACAAAATATAAAATGAACAATGATTACAAGAATTTGTACAACGTACATAAAGATGATATCTTGGGGGGGCTTCCCTGGTGGCGCAGTGGTTGAGAGTCCGCCTGCCGATGCAGGGAACACGGGTTCGTGCTCCGGTCTGGGAAGATCCCACATGCCGCGGAGCAGCTGGGCCCGTGAGCCATGGCCGCTGGGCCTGTGCGTCTGGAGCCTGTGCTCCGCAACGGGAGAGGCCACAACAGTGAGAGGCCCGCGTACCCCCGCCCCCCGAAAAAAAAGATGATATCTTGGGCTGGGTATAAAGTGAAGAGACCTGATAATTTAAAATTCTCATTTTACACATTTCCCTGCTTTCCTATCTTCAGAGCAGATTCCAAGCACATGAGGTAGTCTATTAAATGAGACTCAAATTATGGTGAATCTATAAAATAGAGAGTTAAGCTTAAAAGAATAACAAGTTTTCCTTTCAAAATTGAAATTTGGAAGTTTATAGATCCAAATATTATCTGTGTGATCACTGATGATGTGTATTTTCTTAAGTTTTAACATCTTTTAAAATTATTTATTGATCAATGTTTTTTTAACTAAAATGGATCTGAAAATAGCCAATCCTGTTTTATTACACACACACACACACACACACGTTTAGGTGAGGATGGAACTTTCCATAGGCTGGAGAGTGCTGCCTCTATATGGGCATGCCTAGTTGTCTGTCTGTCATTTGATTCCTCTTCTGTTTGCTTCCTTTGCATATGTCGGTAAGCATTTAGAACATGAGTGTGCAGGTGAGCATTTTAGTCCGGATTGAGCTGGGCAGTCTTCCTGATTTTGGCTAGGCTTACTTGCATGGATGTGTGTTGTTTGGCTGTTGACTGATTGGACAGGCCTCACTTCAGAAACTGAGGGTTACTTAACTCTGGTCCACTTGCCTTTTACACTCCATGTTGTCTTGGCATATACTTATGATGATGCCCAAGTACAAGAACCTAAGGCTGAAATGCAAAAGTGCTTTTTCATGCCTCTGATTGTGCCGCCCCCACTAATATTTCATTGGCCCGTGCAATCAAATGGACAAACTCAAAGTCAGTGAATGAGAAAATATAGTCCCTCTCTCAGTGGGAACGTCTGCTGAGTCCTTAGGCAAAGGGTGTAGATACAGGATCTATACTGAGGGAACCTGCAGCAAGAGGAAGCTATCTCGAACCCCATGAAATGCATAAGAAAAGGTCCAGGATAGACTAGAATTAAACCTGTAGCCTAATTGAATTCATAAAGGGAGCAGTAGTAATCAGACCTCCAGGCTCACGCTCTAGCTACTTCTGTTTTCCAGGGATGCAATATAGTGAGGTGCTTGCACATTTGAGCTTTCCATTAGGATTTAGTTACGCAGTATTAATTATACACAGCTTAGCTACTAATTGGGATTGGGACTTTTCACAGGGATTGGAAGTTTCACTATCATAAAGATGTTTGGTTTCCCCAAACTGGTCTGGCGATCGAAACCAAACCAAATCCCAATCCCAGTAGGTTTTGTGTGTGAGTGTGTGTGGAAAGTGATAAACTGATCTGAGTAGTAGCATTATACAATACCAATTTCTGTGATAATGAAAATGTTCTGTATCTGTGCTGCCCAATACAGTAGTCACTATGTGGCTATTGAGCACTTGAAATGTGGCTACAGTGACTGAGAAGCTAAATTTTTAATCATTTTAAATTTCAAATTAAGTAGCTACTTGTGATACATGCACCTTACGTTCACAGCAGCACTATTCACAAGAGCCAAGACATTGAAACAGCCTAAATGTCCGTCGACAGATGAATGGATAAAGAAGGTGTGGTACATATATACAATGGAATACTACTCAGCCATAAAGTAGAACGAAATGATGCCATTTGCAGCAACATGGAAGCAACCAGAGATTATCATACTAAGTGAAGTAAGTCAGACACAGAAAGGCAAATAGCATATGATATGACTTATATGTGGAATCTAAAATATGACACAGATGAACCTATCTGTGAAACTGAAACAGAATCACGGACATAGAGAACAGATTGGTGGTTGCCAAGGGGGTGGGGATTGGGAGAGGGACGGCGTGGGAGGTTGGGGTGAGCAGATGTGAGCTTTTATATATAGAATGGATACACAACAAGGTGCTACTGTACAGCACAGAGAACTATATTCAGTATCCTGTGATAAACCATCATGGAAAAGAATATATAAAAAAGAATGCATATATATGTATAACGGTATCACTTTGCAGTACAGCAGTAATTAACACAATATTGTAAATCAACTATACTGCAATTAAAAAAAAAAGAAACCCAAAATACCAACCAAGCAAGTAAACAAATAAATAGCTACTCGTGGCTAGTCACCACCATAATGGATAGTGCAGGTATAGGAAATGCAGAATGGCAAGAATACAAAAGTAATCTTGAAAAAGGAAGACATAGGTTACCACTCTTCGAACTTACTATGAAATTCTAGGAATTAAGCCATGGGGTACTGGTCAAGGAGAGACTAATTAACCAATGGAATCTTACAGAAAATATAGAATCTATCTATCTATCTATACACATACTGGTTCATCACACAGGGCAAAAAATGTGTGTGTGTGCATATACATATATGTTAAGTCACCTGATTTATGACAAATGTGACAGTTAAGTACAGTGAAGAGACAATGGTCTTTTTTTGTCAGTTGGATATCCACTTGAAAAAAATGAATCGACTTTTTTTCAAACTAGGAACAAAAATCAATTGGATATGGTTTGCAGATATAAATGTGAAAGGTAAAAAATAATTTAAAGCAAACATTGGGAATGTCTTCATGATTTTGAAGTAGGCAACATTTTCTTTTTAACAGGTCACACCAGAAATAAAATACTAACAATAAAGAAAAAAAGACAATGTAAGACTTAAGAGCATTTGTTCATCAAAAGGCACCATTAAGAAAGAGAAAAGGCAGTCCACAGATTGGGACTATTTGTTTGCCATACATGTATCCAACAAAGGAATTGTATCCAGAATACATTAAAAATTCCTACAAATCAAGAAGTAAAGGCAAACAACCCAACAGAAAAAGTGGGAAAAGACAAACAGGTACTTCAGAAAAACTGGCTAATACCAATGACTAATAAACAAATGAAGGGGTCTCAACCTCATAATTCATGAAGGTCAGGGAAATGAACATTGAAGCCATATTGTGATGCTTTTACTTTCACACCTGAATAGGTAAAATGAAAACTGATAGAAACATCATGTCTTTGTGAGGACGTGGAGCAACTGATGCAAGTGAAAACTGGTACATCCACTTTGGAAATTTATTTGCCAACTTCAGTATATGTGAATTTATGCATAACCTATGATGTAACAATTTCACTCCTAGCTATTTACCCAAGAGAATTATATACATATGTGCACCAGAACACCTGTATAAGAGTGTTCACAGCAGCACTCGTCACAGTAGGCAAAATGTTTTTTAACTCCCCAAACGCATATGAAAAATAGAGTTGCTAGGTAAATGGTGGTGCATTCATATCAGAGAATAACATGGAGCAATGAAAATGAACAATCTACAACCACTCACACAAAACACTAGATGAGTCTTTCAAAAGCAAAAGAAGTCAGTCCCCAAAGAGTGTATAGTAAAAGCCCTTTTGTGTAAAGCTCAAAAACAGGGAAAATTAATCTGTGAGGATAGAAGTCAGATAAGTGTTCACTCTCGGGACATGTAGTGACTTGAAGCAGATACGAGGGGATTTGAGGATGTGGCAATGCGCTGCTTCCTAGTCTGAGGGCTGTTATATGGGTGTGTTCACGTTGTGAGTGCTCATAAGACTCAAAAGAGACTCTCCCAATTGTGAAGAGCCCTTTGTAGAGTTGTAACAGTAGGAAGATGACACCAAAACCACCCACACACAGACTTCCAGTTTTTCCCCATATTATACTGCAGAAGCAATATATAATTCCAGGGGGAAAAGTAATCAAAACCTTGATGAGGGACTTAAGGGTAGTAGGGGTCTGAGAGCATCTGTATCTCAAGACTACAGTATTGAGTATCCAGGGGAAAAGGCTAATGAGATCTGGAGACTTACGGTGTAATTATTATTGCCAGCTGAATTTAGCTGTCGACACTGTAGCTCTGGCTATTCCAGACCTTGGGCTTAAATGCACAATTACCATGTTGCACCTGGGGGACTCAGATTTTCCTGCTCCTTGCCACCAGTGGGTAGGCTGACATATGGAACAAGTCACTCCGTTGATCCTATCATAATGGGAGGCCCCAATAAAGAAGAGTTGGCAATGGCTGTTTGCCCACTTGCATGAAAGCCAAGGGGTGGCTCCTTAATCCTGATAAGATATAGAGACCAGCCACTCAAGTCAAATTCTTGAGATCCACGTGGGCTGACCGATCTCCAAGATAGGCAAGGAAGAGTCATTCACTCTGTGGCTCACTACTCCCTAAAAAGAAGTCCAGTGCTTAATTTGAGTGTTTGACTATTAAGAGACAATATGTCTCACCTAGACAGTTTGTTGTACCCTACGTCTATGTTGAAGAGAAAATCCAGCAAATGTAGCTTGGTACAGGAGTAGCAGGCAGCTGGGGTAGTGCAACAGGCTATCTCAGCAACCCTACGTTTGATGCCTGTAAAACCCCAAGGGTCCCCTGGAATTGTAGGTGTCTGCTACTGATAACTAGGCTATTTTGAGCTTCTAGCAAGGGAGACCACCTCCACCTGGCAGTGCCTCTTGGAGTCCTGAACTTGATGCCTCCCTGAGAGGGCCATCCACTGCACCCTTTTTGAGCAACAGCTGCTAACCTGCTACTGGACATTTGTGGAGAATGAGAGCCTTAGTCAGGACTGCCAGGGAACAGCCCGTCCAGACATCCCTATCTTGAGTTTGTTCCACTCAGATCCTCACAACAAGGTTGGAAAGGTACAACAATCTTTTCTTATTAAATGAAATGTTGTATTTGAGAGAGGGGCAGGTCTGGTCCTATAGCTGTGTCTTGCTTATTTGAAAAGGCTGTGGCTACCTATTTAGGGGCCATTTCACCTCTGTTTGCTCAACTACAAGGGAAGTCTTTCGCTACCTGGTGACCACACTTCCAAGAAGTCCCCAAGGATGCTTGGTGTTGGCTTACTGGTGTCTTGGCCACAATAAAAGCTTATAGTGTCCCCGGGCTTCAGCACTCCTTTAGCCTCAATGACAATCATAAAGGACCCCCTGCAGTGAGGACCAGTCAGCACCATGGGCTAAATTAAAAGCTGCCCTCCTTGCCCTAGACAATGCTCCTAAGAGGCAGGCATGCTGTATTTTCACTGGCTCTTGGGCTCTAGCTAACAGCCTAGTTGTCTCTTGGAGTTCATGGGGGATGATTGATTGTCAGACTGGGCAAGTGGCCCTGCTACCAGAATCGAATGAGCTCAAAAGGCCTCCATCTGGGTTACCTGCCAGCAGGTGACAGGACTTTGAGCTCTGCCCACGCCTGGCAAAGAGACTACTTCCACCCTCTGCTGCCATCCGGTGGCTACTTCTGGTGTCAAATAACCTTTGAAACCTATTCTGGCTACGAAGTTGCCATTCCTGTGTGAGCCGCAGATTCTGGCAGCACCAGGGTAACGCTTGAATCTAAGTTCCGCCACGCTTTTGGCCACTTGTAATCTTTCAGTGCGAGCCATTCATGATGAAGGAGACTCAAGCAAGACCGCCAGAGCACCCCGGAAGTGCCGTGGTGTGTGCCAATGAAGAATACCTTTCTGGTTCTCACTCCAAACAGAGTACAGCTCTTTTTGACCAACTCGTTATTCTCCGTAATGACTTGAGAGAAGCTGATTCCATGGAGAGAACCAGCAGCCAGACAGAACTGGATGAGCACAGTTAGAGAGACGAGCTGTTCACGATTTACAGCCTTGGTCAACATTCTCAAGAGCATATTGGATGGAAGCAAAACCTCTAGGATAAATCAAATAATAACGGCTGAAATTTCAAGGACTAACAAAACAGGCAGAGATGGGCATGACACTTCATAGGTATTCCACGCCCCTTTTCATGCTCTGGTGGTTGGCATGATCAAGAAGTAGAGTGGATTTTCAAAGCTTTGACTATAAAAGATTGCTGGACAGGCCATGCTGTCAGAATCACTGCCAGACTAGACATCACGGTCAGACTATAGGGTCACTATATGAGGCTGTTCCCAGCAAGGGAATATTCCCTTTCGTTCGTTCTTTCTTCCTTTCTTTTTGTATTTTGGCCGCGCCTTGACGCTTGTGCGATCTTAGTTCCCTAACCAGGGATGGAACCCAGGCCTGGGCAGTGAAAGCGCTGAGTCCTAACCACTGGACTGCCAGGGAATTCCCCAGGAATATTCCCTTTCTAAAGGGAATGGTTGCTTGGGGGATGTCAGGACAGGGAGATCACTTCACTCTATCAGTGATTCCACACTGACAATCCCCAACCATTCCTCTTTCTTTCTTTTTTCTTCCTTCACTGACCTTAGTCAGAGAACGAGGTGAAAGTGACTCCAGCTTATTGCTTCTACTATTACCTGGCTCCAGTCATTGGACATTGTGGATCACAGATCACAGGGATAATGATCCACTGGTGGAATCTGTGAAACCTAGATTACCCTTGTGGTGGCTCCCTCAGGCAGCAGTAGGTGATGGTCAATAGACCATTGAAAGTTCTACCATTGTGCCACAGCCTGTGTCACTCCTGGAACATCCAGATAGGTCTGGATGCACGTGGGAAATGGCTGGGTCAATGGGAGAAGTACTGACTACTGAATTAGGACAAGCAGACTATGGGGCCGTGGAAGGAAAACAACAATCTCAGTATCTGGAGTGGAACTCCTTGTAAGCTGGCAGGTGCAGAGATGGGGATCGGGTTTGTGTCCCCTAAATCCAGCACCACGGCTTGGCAAATATCCCCACGGCCCACTTGAGTCAAGTGGCGGTAGCAGCTGACTGAATTGTCTGAGGTTTGTCCTTCCATCCACATAGACGGGAACAGAAAATCTTCCATGGCCATGGCTATTAAATTCGAACCCCCTCATAGAAACACTCTGACCAGGACAACCTTGTTTCATTATTACTGATACAAGTCCACATGGTTCTCCTGATGCATCCATGGCACCAAAGGCATGTATGGATATTGAAGCTGCATTTATTCAGCAACACTGCCCATGTGGCTTTACCAAACCAATAAAAAGGTGATCCAAATCAAGTGTAAGAAGCCCCTTTAGGTTATATGCTTGTCTGTGTTGGAGAGTGGGCCACAGAACGTCTTTCCATTGGGAGGAGGGGTAATGTTTTAAATCCTGCACTGTCCCCTGTAGTTATTGGAAGTGACGCAACCCTTTGGATCACCTTTAGAGACACCAGGCAAAGAGGGCTGTTCTACCTGAGGAGATGCCTGGTTCCATAGCCCTCGCATCAGTGTCCAGGCCCTGGAGACAATGGCAGAAACATATCTGTAACTTTAGCTCTCATAGCCAATGAGGTGGCACAAGGTCTGGAAGATAAGAGAATCAGTCTAAACTTCCTTGTACTCTTGTAATGGATGACAGACTGGCCTTAGGGTACATTCAGGCTCAAGGGGGAGGAGTATATCCGATCAACAACATCTCCTTTCTGGTTGGCTTAATTCCACCAGGTGGAGCAGCTCAGCTATTGCAGCAGTGCAGGTACGACACTCTGCATAGTTGGGATACATTCCTCCAGGATCTGGTATATGCACTGAATCAAAAACTGATATTTCACGCTATGTCGCCACATCTACTGTATATGAATCTGGGAACCAAGGAGTGGAAATCAGATTGGCTCACGTAAAACTGAGTCTGATTCCTTTATGATGTTTGAGTGCTGAGGACTTTCAGGACTCAGCCTTCCCTCTTCCCCTCCACCCCACAGCTGGGTAAGCTGACACGAAATCCCAGGTAATCTCTTCTTGGAAGCCAGCAGGAGGTTCAAGCCATGCAAGCCCCTACCTCTGCACCAGAACACTCAGCCTGGCCCCACCCCTAACCGAAAGAAAAACCTGAAATCAGTCTCCTTTCCCACTCTTTCAAGCAGTTTTCAGAGCAGTCTGGGAAGGCTTCCCTGCTCTTCCCTGAAAGCCTTATTATGTAAAGAATAAACCTTGTCCTACTGTCTTAGTATTTGTTATGTTTGGTGTCAACACTCTTGACATCTGAAGCAAATTTTAGCTGGGAGGATGGGGTCCATCCTTTCTTTCTGGAGTGTCTACAACAGTTCTTCTCACCATCATTCCCTGTAGCACACTTGCAGAATGTGTGCTTCCCATCCCTGAAACTTCAGGGTCTGCCGTATTCAGTGTTCTGGATCTCAAGAGAGAATGTTTCTGGTAAGGCATACAGGTTGGATTCTACTGAACTTGAAGCTACAGCGACCATCTGGTCACTTCAGTCTCCTCATGGCAGTGGATCAGCAGGCAAATAAAGCAGATTTCTATATTGGGGGTGGCAAGTTGACCCTGATTACCATGAAGAGATATGAGTTGTTCCTACATAATGGGGACAGGGAGGAGTGTGTCTGAACCGAGAGGATTCATCAGGAATTGTTTTGGTGCTTGCCCAGTAACAACAGGAAATGGAAGCAGTATAAAAGAGCTAATGATTCCTTCATAATCTTAAGAATGGTTTACGCTTGAGATCTTGGCTAAGTGGGGCTGAATGTAGCAAAAGGTCTTGGACTGTTGACTCAGAAATCATTCTAGGAAGCCTGCCTTTTCACGTCTATCATGCTTATCTTGGTCCTTTAAAATAAGCCTCTCTCTTTCTTTATTCATTCTTTGGAGCGTTGAAGTGAGCATGTTACTGAACCAAACTTGGGTCTGCTCACCCAACGTGCAGCAAAGCTATTCTGACAGCCAGTTGTGGTCAAGGAATGTACAGCATTTTCCGCAAGGTGCCAAGCAAGGAGTATGGGCAGCTCATGCTCAAAAGACCCAAACTCCCGAACGGCCTTCAGTGAAGTATTTTTAAAGGCAGGCTGAGGGAGAGGGTAGTGGTGTACATGATATCCTTGTCATTGGTTCGTGATGAGGTAACAGGGTGGAATTTTGGGAATTAATATCATCAATCTGATTTCAACCTGTCTGGGATCTACTTGGTGTGGTCAGCAGACAGTTAACTTCTTCCACCCGGTGGAGGTTTTAGTATCTGCAAAACAATTCAAGGATATGGCTCAGATTATTATCTATAGCCCTTGAGAAGGAACTATGGGTCCATGACTTTGTCGTATGGCCAAACTATTATTATTTTGTCTTGCTTGACTGTTTTCCTTTTTTTCTGCATTTTCTCAATTCTCTGATTAAATTTGCTCTTTGGAACTCAGAGAAGGCTTAGGCGGCTACAGCTTTTCTACAAACAAGAGGTGGCGTGGGGGTTGGTAGGGTGTCTGTAACCACAGGGTCCTGTTCCTTTGAAATTTGGCAGCTGTTCATTAAATACTTTACAGCTCCTGTTGTTAACACTTCTGCAACTTTCTGTTCTGTCTGCATCCATTTCAACTTTGCCTTTTTTCTAAGTAGCTTTAATAATGTTAAAATGTCCAAATTCTTTTTTCTTTCTCCTCTGGTAGGTTTTTTACTATTGCTGACATATTAACTATACAGTTGTTAATGACTCCGCCCCTATTGGCACCAGCCATCTCCAGGTGGAAATCAGGGAACAGTTCACCCTGTGCAGCAGAGTGCCTCTATATGGGGACACTTCAGTTTTGCTGGCACTGGTAAAATTAAAAGGACCAGATATGCATGGGCTTAAAGGGTAATTGGGGACTCCAAAGTCCTGGAGGGAAAGGGAGGAAGGTCTCAAACTCTAGAAGCTGGGTCTTGAAACTTCATGGAATTGCAGGCATGTCAATCCTCGCCTTTCAGCCAATGAGTTTAGAGCTCCCTACGTGGTGGGGGGGGAGATGGGGGGGTTGGGGGGGGAAGCAGTTCTCTGTTGACCCTTTGAAGTTCTGGCTTCCATCAACTGCCTATCAGATTCCTTCCCGCCTTGTCCAATGGCCTCCCAGGCACAGTTATGGTTGTCTGCTCCTCAGGCCCCTCCCCACCCCTTCCTGTCTCGAGTCCTCCAAGGCCACCGTCACAGACTGTTCTGCTGTCTGCCGCCATCTTCTCTGCCTCCCACCACCCCCGCCCCCCTCCTCCGCCCCTCCCAGCAGGCTCTGCTGCCAGCGGCGAGGCTTAGGTTGGCAGCAGCCATTTTTGCCAACTAGGTCTAGCAGCCGGATCGCTTCTCTGTTTGAGCCACTGACTAGTGCATCTTTCCTGCCATCTCTGCCACAGAAAAGCGGGTCTCAGCCACACGTGGTCAGAACAGAGCAGGCAGTGGGATGGGCAGCATCCCTGGATCAGTCCCAGGAGGAGCGGTGCCAGCAGAACGGGGTCGCAGGGTCGCCGCCCGTAGGGATTTACTGGCGGAAGTGCGAGCCCTTTGGGAAGAGCAGGGCGCCCAGCCCACAGTCCAGGAGGACTGGGGTGTAAAGCTGGTAGAAGAGCAGGAAGAGGCAGAAGAAGAGGACGAAGTGGAGGAGGCTGAAGAGGACGAGGAGAAGAACGAAGAGGTGGAGGAGGGAGACAGAGACAAGGAAGAGGACGAGAATTATGTGGACAAAGAGGAGGAGGAGGACGGTGAGGAGGGCGCAGAAGTGGTCGCGGGTATCTGTGAGTTCCCAACTGCGCGGGTTCGGTCCCTTCCCCTCTAGACCCCGTATTCATTATAACGACCGTGTCCTGGCCCGGCCGCACGCCGGCCACGCGGTGGTCAGGCGCTGTTCTTGGGAGCCCAGGGAGCCGGGAGAGAGAGGGGACCAGATGCTGGAAGGCGAGTACGAGGCAGACGGCACCCCGCCCTGGGAGCCACGGGAACCTGCAGAGGGGCGGCATCCCAGAAGGCAGAGGAACCGGCAGCGGAGGCCGAGTTCTGGGCGGACGAGGTCCTGGCTGATACCTCCGAGTCCTGGGAGGCTGGGGCGTGTGGACCTGATGACGGGGCCGAAGCTGGTGAGGAGCGGCCCAGACCTCAGGCCCTTGCAGCCCCTGCTGGGGCATCGGCCTCAAAGGCAGGCCGCACTCAGCGCTGGCCTCTGGCGGTTAGGCAGCGGTCAAAGCTCTCAAAAACCGTCAGGCACAATATGCACAAGTAGAAGCCCAGTTCTCTAAAGACCTTTAGGATCTTGAGAAAAAGTGTGCTGCCTTCTACCACCCGAGGGGCAAACAAATGGCATACCTCACTTTTGGCAGACGGGCTTCCAAAAATGTAAAGATTCTCAATAGGACGACCTGAGAAAATGATGAAACGGCACAGGGGCACTTTTCAGTGGTTGAGGAATCAATGAGCTTCGCGGTAGAATTTGTCTTTAAATCGGGTGAACATTTTCCATTGACGTTCTGGCAGAAACATACAAACATGCTCTCAGGAGCAGACGATTTCGATCCCTTCTCCAAAGGGCCAGAAATAATCAGCAGCTGTGTGTGAGATCTGCTGGAAAGAGGGGGAACATGTTGTGAAAACAGTCAAGTAGCAGAAGTGTGAGGGCCATGGAAGTGTTGTATCAACCAGTAGGAGCATGGCCAACTATTCTTTTTACTTATTTATTCATTTTCTGACATATTTCTCTTCTCCAGATCCTCCCGAGGGCAGAGAACTAGATTCTGCTGCCGATTTTAAATCGGGAAATGTTGTCGACCACCTTGTGATGCCAAAGTCCGTATCATTCGACACTAAAGAAGAGAGTGAACATCAGTATGAAAACGCTGATGAAGAGAAAGAGGATGGAAATGAGAAACCAGAAGAAGGACCCAAACTGAATATGGTGTCAGCAGAGGGCAGCTCTGGAGAATGCAGGTATTATTGTATAGTGCAAGCATTCCTGACATATACCTGTTACTAACAGCTTTATGTTTTGTTTTGTTTACATCCTTAATCTACTTTTTATCATTTTAACATCTTTATTGGAGTATAATTGCTTTACAACGGTGTGTTAGTTTCTGCTTTATAACAAAGTGAATCAGCTCTAGTATACCTATATCCCCATTTCTCTTCCCTCTTGCATCTCCCTCCCACCCTCCCTATCCCACCACTCTAGGTGGTCACAGAGGTCCGAGCTGATCTCCCTGTACTATGCAGCTGCTTCCCACTAGCTAGCTATCATGTTTTTAATAATTTTTGTAAAGTAAATAAGAAAAAATTGATGAAATTTAGTTTTGGGAAAACAGTTTAATGTTAATAATGTACTTGTCTTCTAGATGGTATAGAAGGAAGTGTGTTCTGAAATGTATTTCATTTACAGCTGCAAGTCCTCTGTCCTGTAGCTTTAAGACTACTACAGATGGGAAATTTATCAGACCTGGAAATAGAGACCTATATTTTTTTAGAGGTCTAAAATATAGAGACCTATATTTTTAGAGAGTGGCCACGAGGAGAAGCAGCTAAAGCGACCGAGCTGTGCTCTAGCTGTACCTTCATCACCTGGCCACAGAAATGGAGTCTCTTGGGATAACAATTCCTTTGAGAAGGTGCCTCCTTACAAAGTAGTAAAAAGTCAAGGATTTCAAATAAGACTGCATTTCATGAGTAATTCACAAATATTACTTCAATTTAGATTTTTTATTCAAAAGAAAGGAAAATTAGCCATAGTAAGATTATTGGCTATCACTGAGTTAATAATTCAGTCTTAGTTTCTCTTTCCTCTACCCATTCATCTTTTCCTTTCTCTCTCTCATCTCCCTCTCTCTCGCAGTATCACACTGTTTCTTTCTCCCTTTCTTAATTTTTACACCTGCGGATGTTTGATAACAGCCTATTTCTCTTTTTACAGATACGGGAACCGGAGGTCTGGGGATATAAGGGATTTATGATTTGTGTAAGGAGCATAGGCTCTTAAGGTGGAAAGACATTTAAATCACAGAGTGGCCTTTCAAGAAAAAAAGCTAGCATTTATAGTGGTGGGCAAGAGAGAGATGAGGTTGGTGTGATGAAATGATGTGAACCCCGACAACCAAGGGTCTGTGCTACAAGACAAAAACGTTTTGTTTTCTCCTTGGAGAGCCAACAGATGTTCATAGTATTGACTCCTATTTAGAAAGTCCCTGGTGCGTGTTATTGGTGTACAATTGTTAATTGACTCTTATCCCACCCTACAGTTGGAAGGCATAAAAAGAAGTGGACAGCGAAAGAAAAGAAGAATTTGTTCTTCACGGATATTCTAGTTTTCATTAGGCCACAATACAAATGTTGTTTCAAAGTTCAACATCCCAAAATGATATTAACTGACATCTGACGTTATTCTTACCTTTGACAGATAAATTTGACAGTATTGTTCACATTGAAAATAAAAGCTTGTTTGACATGAATAAGCTGCAGAGTTTTTTTTTTTTACATAAATAACACTGACTCCAATGTATCTTGGTTCTATTTATTACGGCCCACCTTGCTGTCATTGAAAGGGATTTCTTTAGACTATTTGGTAAGCCTGTTTGACATCCCTTTATAGCAGCCTGAAATAAATTAAAATATTAGATTATAAACAACTTGTGTGGCAATAGAGATGGTGGCCCAGCCTCCAGTATATGTTACTGAAAGAAACTGATGGATGACCTAGCTTGCCTGGAGACCAGATGGTGCTAGTGGCCTGCCATGGAGCAGCAGCATCAGCATCAGCTGAGAACGTGTTTGAAATGCAAATTCTCAGACCCTGCTCCAGACCTACTGAATTGGATATTCTGAAGGTAGGCTGCTAGCCATCAGGGTTTTACAAGTCCTCCAAGTGCTACTGAAGCACACTAAAGTTTCAGAACCAGTGCCTTAGAGCAATGCGGGAAACATTTAACTACACCCACAGTAGGACCAGCCTTAATTCACTGACTTGGTACTATTGCAGGTAAACTTGAACAGGATGGTAAGATCTGGACTGAGGAAGACACTAGAATTCTCAGGGGCCTGAGACACAAAGACCTCCGGGAGGGCTATGTTAGTTTCCTAGGCTTACCGTGACAAATTACCACAAAGCAGGTGGCTGAAAACAACCGAAATTTATTCTCTCAGCGTTCTGGAGGCCAGAAGTCTGAGGTCAAGGTGTTGCCAGGGTTGGTTTCTTCTGGAGGCTCGGAGGAAGGATCTGTTCCATGCCTCTCTCCTAGTTGCTGGTGGTGGTTGTCAGTCCTTGGCATCATTCGGCTTGTATATGCACGATTCCAATCTCTCTTCATCTTTGCATAGTGTTTTCGCCTGTGTCTCTGTTTCTGTGTTCTTTCTCTTCTTATAAGGACACCAGTCATATTGGATCAAGGGCCCACCCTAATCCAGTATGACCTCATCTGATCTTTATTACACCTGCAAATACCCTCTTTCCAAATAAGGTCACATTTACAGGTTCTGGGGGTCAAGACCTCAACATGTCTTTTGCGGGGACACAGTTCAGCTTATAACAAGGCGCAAAGATTCAGTAGTGGAAGGGACGAATACATAAAGGAGAAACCTAGTTCCAACACGATAAAAGCATTATGATACCATGCACATATGAAGTTTAAAGACATGCAAAATGACTAGGTTGAATATAGATACATCTATTTGTAGTAAAAGGCATACATAGGAGTAATGCATACATATGAAGTATGCAGAAAGGTGTGTATGAAAACAATAAACTTATTTAAGACTGGTTGAATCTCTGGAAAATGATGGAGAATTCAGTTGGGGAGAGGAAAACTGGGTTTCAATTTTATTTGTAAGCTTATGTTTCTTAAGACGGCGGATGGTTGCAAGGGTGTAGCATTTTCTGTGCCTTTGTCGAGGTCTGAAATATGTCCTAATTTAAAGAAAATTAAAAGAGGAAATTGGCCTAGTATCTGGAACCTCTTTAAGGGAAAAAAGTGAAGTGGTACTTGAGCAGAGCAGAGGATCAGAGAAGGGGAGGACCAGGGGTTTGAGGGTAGAAGGCCTTATTTCTATATTTAGTTAAGGCTGCTTGTATCAATACCGTTTTCTATTTTCTATGGTAGTTCCTCACGTATGCAGTGTAGATTAACATTATTTATTTATGTGTGTATCTCCCCAGCTCCCTAAAGTGTGAGCTTCTGACTTGTTCGGAACGTAAAGGCTTTTATTGATTTCTCTCTCCTAAAGCACTGTGTTTTCTTCTCCGTAGATGCTTGATAAAGGTCTGTTAAAGTGAAGTGAGTGTAAGGTGTCCACAACCCTTTCCCCGTCACTGGTGTTGACATTTAAAAATGCTTTATCATGTAGTAACACAGAGTATTCCTCATGGCTAGAACAACAACAACAAAAGGCACAAGGCCTTTTGTCACCATTGTTTAATGAAAGAACAGTGCAAGTAGAAATTTATCCATGTAGGGTCCCTGGAAAATCCTCAAATTGGTTTGGTTCCGTATGGTGCATGCCATGCCAGCAGGGAGCGTGTGTGTGTATTTCTGTGTTAATATAGTTAGCATATTAACTATAGTTAATATTAAAGGCCTTTACCTGGGCTGAAGAATTTTCGGAGGCTCACTTTATTTATCTATTATTATTTTTTTTTTTGGCCACGTCGTGTGGCATGAAGGATATTAGATCCCCGAACAGGGTTGGAACCCGTGCCCCCTGCATTGGGAGCAGAGTGTTAACCACTGGACTGCCAGGGAAGTCCCGGGAAGTTCACTTTAGACAAACGCATGCACACCTCTTTTTGAGATAAGCCTTTTTTGGTGCATGCTCGGAGTCCATGTCCCTGGCCCTTACCGAGCTCCAGTTACCTAGGGCCCTGAATTTACTCCCAAGGTGGCCCCAAGTCCCAAGCCCCAAGAGGCATGTGTGTTCCTCTTCACTGCGTCTGTGCTTCTGAGATCTGAGGGGCAGTGTCAGTGTTATATTCTCAGGGCTGGGAGGTATCTACGAGGTGAAGGCTGCGTATCCAGGTAACAGGACAAGTGGGCTTCGTTGTCCACACGGATTCACCTAAAGCCTCTCATGTTGAGGGAGGAAGCTCAGGCTTGCTGCTCTGAGGGTTTGCTGTAGCTCTAACATATCAGGCTTCTCTGTGTCTCTGAGAGACGGTCCCTAAATCAGGTCAGGGACAAATCCTGCCTTTCCTGATTCTCTGGGTGTTTGTGGGTGTTTCTGTATCCACATGTATAAAATATATTTTCAGTGAGTCCTTCAGCCTTGAAAACTTTGTGCTTCTTCTAGGAAAAGACCTGTCTTGTCCCTCTCTGCCTCGTCCAGGAAAGGTTAGGGTATTCTGATATTTTCCTTGGTTATGGCCCCATCTTCTGAAAGGATTTGATCCAAAAACTCTCCTTTTATTGCACTACCTGAGAGGTGACCATTGGGAGAAAAACAGAGGGGTAGTGTGGGTGCCGGAGTTGGAAACAGTGTTCTGTCCCAGTTAGGGATATGCTAATGACACTAAAGTTAGTGATGAAGAATCCGTTTTACTCTAAGCCGCCTAGTTTCAGTTGCTTATAACTCCAAGGCATACAAATGAGTACACGTTTACAAGTCTAACAGGGCGGGATTCTCAGACAATGGTGTTTTGTGAATTGTGGTATTATCCAGTCCTGTGAATCACATCATATAGTAGGATCGGTTCTGAGGCATACAATGTACATTTCTTAGAAGTCTGAGCAATGAATTATGTGTGTTTATAGATAAGGAATTGCTTTCATCCCCAAATCTATGAAGAAAATGAGTTTAAAACGTTTCGAAGAGGCACCTAAAAGTTGACTCTTCCCTTTCTCTCCCTGTCTCTTTCTCTCATCCAGTTATTTACTCTGCTGCCTTTCTCTCCGTTTTCCTGCCTTATTTTAGACCGCATCACTTCCTGACAAATTATGAACTGTTTCTTGTATACAAAAGATAATACAGCATATATGTAAGGTGTATCTTAATAACATAAAAACCTGTGTACTCACCACCAAGCTTGAGAACTAGAACACGGCTAATGCCTTGGAAGTCCACCTGTGCCCTTCCAGATTCCTCGCCTCATTCCTTCCCAGGTAACCACGATCCTGAACTTTGTTAATAATTCACATTTTTATACATTCACTGCAGAGGAATGTTCCTTTAAATAACGTTATTTCTTGTCCCTTTTGGACGTCAGGTAGATCTAATTATACTAGATGTATTACTTGTCTTGCTCTTTCTCTATCCCCCCAATTTTGTGTTTGTGATCTTTATCCATGTTGATGTGTGCAACTGTAGTAATCACTTTTCATTGCTGTATACTTATCCACCATATGAAAATTCCACAGTGTGTCTCTTTCCTGTTGATGGACATGTGGCTTGTTTCCAGTTTTATGCTTTTGCAAATTATTTTGCAATGAACTTTCTCATTCATATCCCGCTATGCCCACATAAAAGAGTTTTTCTAGTTTCTCAGTTGAAGGCAATTTTATGCACTACCCGTCCGCCGCAACCAGGGAGACATTTGATAGCGTCTCAAACCTTTTGGTTGGCGTAACTGAGGGTGTGCTACTGGCATATAGTGGGTGGAGGCCAAGGATACTGCTAAACATCCTACAATGCACAGGACAGTTCTCTACAACCCAGAATTATCTTTTCCAAAATGTCAACAGTTGAGAAACCCTGATCTACAGTATAGACCTAAACGTGAAATTCCTGGGTTGTAGGGTCTGCCCACGTTCAACCTTACTAGGTAACACCAATTATCTTTCAAAACGGTTGTAGTAGTTCATATTCCCAACAGCAGAGGATGAGATTTCTATTTGTTCCACATTCTTGCCAACTCTTAGTATCATTACCTTCATTACTTCTTGCCTGAACTTTGCCCTAGTCTCCTAACCTTCTCCTACCTCCATATTTTCCCCACAGATACATGCTTCATGTACTTGCTAAGTCAACCTTCCTAAAACCCAACTCTGGCCATGTCAGATTCCTGGAAGAAAATTTTGATGACTGTACTACATACACAATAAACTTGGCATTTAAGACGCACACAAAAGGGCCCACTAGCTCTGTACACCAAGTAATACCAACTTATTAGGTGGTATTCAAATAAGCCCTGCCCTTTCTCTGCTCTCTGCAGGATGCCTGTTGTTGAAGACTTACCCTTTCTTCAGTCTCTTCTACATTCATTTCTATGTCCATTAATTCAGCCAATTATTAATTCTTTTTAATGTACTGAGTATTTGTCTCTCTCTGTCTCACTTAGTTCCCTTAACATAATACCCTCCAAGTCCATCCATGTTGCTGCCAGTGGCAAAATTCTTTTTTATGGCTCATTAGTATTCTATATATACATCACATCTACTCTCTCCATTCAACTGTTGATGGACAGAGATTGCTTCCATACACTGCCAACTGTAAATGACACAGCTATGAACATTGGGGTGCATGCATCTTTTTGAATTCGTGTTTTTTTTTTCTACAGATAGATGCCCAGGAGTGGAATTGTTGGGTCGTATGGTAGTTCTAACAACTACAAACTAAAACTATTTTTAGTTTCCTGAGAAATATCCATACTGTTTTCCACAGTGGCTGCAACTCTTTACACTCCTGTGAAACTGTGTGGGATGGTTCCATTTTCTACACATCCGCGCCAAAATTTGTTACGTGTGTCCTTTTGTGAGGTGATGTCTCATTGTGATTTTGATTTGCATTTCCCTGATGATTAGTGATGTTGAATATGTTTGCATGTGTCTGTTGGCCATTTGCATTTCCCCAGAGACTGCAGTGGAGATTTCAATCTTAAGGCTATAGGAAGCCATCAAGGGGCTCTATTTGGGAAGTAATTTGTGTTTTCGACATGTCACTCTGAAAGCAATGTGAAGAAAGGATCAGAGAGGAGCAAGAATGGAGTGCTCATTATAGCAGTGATTGATGTGAGAAAAGCTGAAGTCCTAGACTAAGGTAGGGGTACTGGAAACACATGAAGAAATGTATAGAACTGAAAGTCAACAGTTGATTGGCTATGGGTGATAACTGGATGTGGAGATACCGAAGGTGTTATAAGCGTAGAAGAATAAGCGGTGGTAGATATACTGACCACTTAGTATGCCTGAGTGTGAGTAGGAGAAGAGGAGAAACCCCAGGGAATTCCCTGGCGGTCCAGTGGTTAGGACTCGGCAGTGGCCGGGGGCCCGTGTTCCATCCCGGGTCGGGAAACTAAGATCCCAGCAAGCTGCGCGGCACGGCCATAAAAAAAAAAAAATAGGGAGAAACCCCATACCAAATCAATGGTGACAGGAGGGAGAGACAGAAGAGGGAGAGTGCAGATGTGCAGAAAATAGAGAGGCCAGGGAATCAGAGGGCTCAGTGAGATAAAAGAGCACCTGTAGAGAGAGTAGAAGAATGAGAGAGCAGCATGTCTAGGGGCTTGCGGTCCAACACTGGGATATTTTCATTTTAGATGTGAGAGGTAGAGGAGTTTAGGGTGAAGAATAAACCAGAGTGTGTCTGTGAGAGAGTTTGGCTAGTATGTTGTACAGATGTTCACTGGAATTGAGAACGTCCAATTGTTGAGTGATTGATGTGGAAGTTGGAGTCATCTGGACGGTGGTAGGTTGGGGCAGAGAGCAGTGGATGGCTAGGGTCAGTGGATGACAGCGTGAGGGAGTTACAGAAGGTGGCGTAGCAGGATAGCTTAAACCTCAAGGATAAATGTTATAACTGTACGGACTGATAGATACGTTAACAATGAGAGCTGGAGATTTTAAGCCACCACTCTCAGAACGTGAAAGTCCAAGCAAACAGAAATAAGCAGTGATGTCAAAGGCCTAAACACAATAATAAATTTGAGCTATTAGATAATATAAAACTTTATACCCAACAAACAGAGAACATAAATTCTTTTGAGCATATTGACCGTTTACAGAAATAGACCTTAAGAAGAAAAAGGAAGCCTCAATAAACTGCAAAGGATCACTAGTGTGAAATCTAGGCTGTCTGATCATAATGCTTAATGCAGAGGTTAATAACACAGAGATAGCTTTAAAACACCCAAATGTTTGGAAACAAAATAGCATACTACTAACTAATCCTTGGATTGAAGGAAATCAAGAAACATTTAGAACTGAATAACGGGAATATTCAGTATCCCTCAAAGTTTAAGATATATTTACCCTAGACCCAGGAATACTACCACTAGGCGCTTCGCCTAGAGAACCCCATGCCCATGCAAACCAGATGACAAGGCCAAGGATGCCCAGAGCTGCATTCTTTGTAATAGTCCAAAAGTGGACACAACCCAAGTTCAGAAACTAGTTGGGTAGGTATATGAAGTGATATGTCCATCAGTGGAATGTCATACAGCAAAGGAAATGCACAAACTTGGCTACATCCAAGTTGGATGAATCTTATGAATCAAGATAGCAAGCCAAAAAAATAGAAAAGAACAGACACACACAAGAATATATTCTATAGGAGGCCATTTTTACAAAGCACAAAAACAGGCATGCATAAATAAATTACGAGAGCCTACAAAATACCTGGGTGTATGAGGGAAAAGCACGAGAGACTTTTGCACGGTGGAGGGTGGTCATGCTTGGTTTAACTACAGTAGTAGTTATAATTTCCAAAAGTGTTTTCTCGAATAATACCACAGAACTGGTACAATCAGGAGGGTGGAACGTGAGGAAGCCATTGGACCACTCTGTTTCTGCTGAGAGCATCACAAATTTTGGCTTTGAGGCCACATTGCCTCCTTCCTCCATCTATACAAAGTTGATGTCCCATGCCTTGCCTTTTGATACCCACAAAACTAGGAACTGTACCCTGGGACCTCTACTGTTACTGCGGCAGGAGATGCGAAAGTTTCTGAGCCCATGCTCACTAAGAGAAACCAGAAACCACAGAAGAAGCAGCATAGACTCCACCTTCCTGCTCCTACCAACTCTCATGGGGGTTTATTATCTGCTTGGCAGAGGCTAAGTTATGTGTGCAATCCAGACCTTAAGGGCGGGAGTTCAGGAAATGCAGACTTGGCTTGCAACGTCGATCAAGCCTTACCTGCTGTGATTGGGATTGTAACGGAGTCAAGTGAGCTAATCTACGATATTTGCCACAGGATATAAAACTGGAAGTGGGGAAGCCAATTAGGAGGCTATTGGAGTGGTCCACCTGAGAGACGATGGGGACTTGGACCAGAGTGACAAAAGCAAGGGTGTTAGAAAGTGGTTGGATTTATATTTTACTCAGAAAATAGGACTTGTCTATAAATTATGGCAGGGTTGAGGGAAAGACATAAAAGTGTGAAGATTAATACTTCCTTTCACTCCTGGCCCAGACATCCAGTCTTCTTTGCAAACCCTCAAGCCTGGTTCAGGAGCCCCTCTTATGTATATCACTGCACCATGTGTTTTGGAATTCCTTGGCTCATCATCTATATTTCTACTAAAGAGTCGTTTCCCTAGAGGCAGACCGTGTGTGTGGCCCTGCATGGCACAGGACCTGGCATATGGTGCTTTCTCAATAAATACTGTTATCATGAGGAATGGAGGAATACCGCATCACCTTGAGTTCACCAGCTCAGTGACCAGGGGAATTTTTCTGTATTAAGGGGCCCTATGACTCCTTGCTTATTTCCAGTGTTGCCAGATGGGGCTACATCTTCCAGTGTGCATGGTGAACACATTTGGGTAGTCAGAAACTGGAATGCAACCCCAAGGGAGGGGCAGGGGACTGAGGCTTACTCAAGTCAACACACATTATGTTCCGCTAAATTTCCCCTTTGCTCTCCATGGGAGTGATTGCCCTAAGCACACTTATCCCTCATTATAGTAAATCAGAAACACAAAGACATTCTGCATTTTGCCCTGTGCTCCATTGTGAACAAGGCTGTATCCACATGAATATCTGAGACAAAGCTGCTGACAGAAAGGTATAAATGCTGAAGCTGCTCTAGGAGGTACTTGAGAGTCTTAACTGAAAAGTAAAGGGGAAACATTAGTTAGTTTGAAATGGACTAAGAGCTTTGAACAAAGTTATAGTTGAAACCACTTACATTCTGTGATGACAACGGAACACAAAGTCCAGCCATTAGAAGTGATAAGGTAAGGGGATAAGGTGGTTCCATGTCACTCAGGGGTTTGACACCCCTACTGGGTGAGCCAGAAACTGCTTCAGGTCTCCCAAAGAAAAACTATGATGAACAATCAGTTGCTTCATACCTTGCCACTTGTAAATTAAGAGGGTAAAGTAGTACTTCTAAAGTGAATTTATTGTGATTCATTGAGCTTAGTAATTTGTGTATTCCTTGGGGTTCTAAAGGCTTCCTGGAGCCTGTGTGGGAAAGGGCCTTTTTCTCATCTCCAGGACTCCAGGAGCTTCTAGCTGGGGCAGACACATTTGGGACATATCTTAGGCACTGGCTCCCCCTGGAGTGCAAGGCTTGGAGAACCCTTGTAGACACCTCCCCCTGCCCCTAGTCAGGGTCACACAGCTCATCTCAGGAGCTATGGATAATAAGGCCAGGCTGCTGCCATGACCCATGTTTCTTCTTCTAGTCAGCTTCAGTGATCCATATTTTTCCTTCTCGTTCGTCGTCTTAAGTGGCCAGAAAATAAATGGCCATGTAACTCTAGAAGAAGAAGAGTTTCCATGTTTTGAGCACTGATTGTATGATTGGCCATAATAATTTAGGTGCTGTCCATGAATTAACTCATTGTAGCCTCTAAAGACGTCCTATTATTATCTACTCTAGAGAAGAAGAAAGTGAGGCATAGAGAAGCTATGTAAGTTGCTTAAGATTCCACGGCTAGTGAGTGACACAGGTGAAATTCAAACCCAGGCAGTCTGGCTTCAGAGTCTAAGCTCTGACTTCTACTATATCATCTCCCCTCCTGGCTGGAAAACGGGAAGAATAATACCTACCTTACAGAGCTGAAGTGAGGATTGAATTATTATTATTAGTCCTCTGGAGGAGGTTGGCCATTTTCTGATCAGTGGGATGGGGTAGAGAGTACATTTTGTCAATTAAGATCCACACATAATCCTCAAGGTGAAATAAGCCTTTCCATTTACTTTTAATAAATTCAAAGTGAAGTTGTTTATAAGCAAGGTGCCATAACAATGCATTTCAGTGGAAAGAAGCTCTCTTCATATGTTTGCATTAACTGGAACACAAGAAGGGTCACTCTGACTTCATTTCCATAGCTGACTCCTAAATAGGATCTGCAGGTCCACAGAGAAGCTTTTCCAGACCTAATAGCTCCTGGAATAGGTTTATGCACTTGAAATTCTTCCTTAGCCCAGTCAAGGTGACACATAAAGTTAACCTTCATAATTCCTATGGAGAATACTCACCCCTGTCATAGCCCATGAGATGACATACTTATAGGGTGACGACCTTCCATGTATGACTAAGACAATTTGAACAGCTCCTAGGTGTCAGGGTGCTCTAAGAAATAGATTTGGTAGCAAATGTATTTTATTAATGAAGGATGAAATGGATAACGTTTATAAAATAGTCTTTCATGGTAAGTCTGAGAAAAAGGTATTCTAAAGACCAGCGTCCGGACGCCCATCCCCTTGTCTTTATTTCTTCTGCTCCTGCCCAAGGTCAAGATTCATTATCTCTAACTTGGATCCTTAACATAGCCTTCATTCTTTCTGATGTCCTGCACTCTCATTATGATGCATCTAGGAGTGAATTTCTGTTTTCTATCCTGATGAGAATTCAATGAGCTTCTAGTATCTGTGGATTGGTGCATTTCATCTGCTCGGGAAAATGTTTGGCCATCATCTTCTTTCCCATTTCTCACTCCTGTCCTTCTAGGATTTAAATTAAATGTATATTAGACTTCTTCACTCTATTCATTGTGTCTCTTATCCTACATTTCTCTTCATAAAATTCACTTCTCCAGGCAGAATTCTGCATGATTTCTTTTGATCTATCTTCTAATTCAATAATTCTCTCTTAGGTTTATTTCTCTTCATCGCATCTATCATCATCTAATGATTATGTTTAGCCTTGTGTTGAATGCATCCACTGAACCCTCAATCGTTATACTTTTTTAGTCCTAGATGTCCTATTTGATTCTTTTCCAAATTGGCTATGCCACATTTTAGGATTTTCTGTTCCCTGAGAATATTTTAAAGTTTATTTCTTAATTTTTTGAACTATAGTAGGCCATAGTGATTATAGTCTGGGTCTCATAATTCTGATATCTGAAATATTTGTGAACTTGTTTTCATTGTCTATTTTTTGGGGGGCTGTCACCTACAATGTATTTTTTTTGCTCATGTGTCCACTTATCTTTGTCTGTGTGACAATATATTGTTGAAAAATTATATATGAGACTGATTTCAGGCATGGGAAGACAGAACCTTCCTGTAGAGAGCA
Source organism: Phocoena phocoena (assembly GCF_963924675.1). Classification (NCBI taxonomy): domain Eukaryota; kingdom Metazoa; phylum Chordata; class Mammalia; order Artiodactyla; family Phocoenidae; genus Phocoena; species Phocoena phocoena. The sequence goes on along the minus strand of NC_089240.1, from coordinate 89,870,300 downwards.
TTTTCACCTGCTTCTGCTAAATGCCTGGGGTCACTACCTGTCCAAGACCACTTTAATCCAAGTTCAGGGCTTGAAGTTCCTCAGATCACTCTGGTGATGGACACCTAGACTGCAAGTCCATGCCAGGGCTTGTTCCTTCTGGTTCACCATTATCCCAAAGGGGTAGCCACTGCTTTTCAGCTTAGAGTGGCTGAAGGGCTTATCAGATCTACTCAATGGGGGTGAGGACTTCAACTTTTGGTCTCTTTTCCCATCAGGCCGCCCAAACCACAGCTCAGTGTCACAATTCTTTCCTCTGGGTTCAGCTAATGCCCTCAGGCAAAAGTGGCTTTGAGTGCTGGGCTTTCCTATTTGGTTTCTGCTTTCTTCTAGATTTTAGCCTCAGAGTTCCTTAGCGCTTAATGAAGATAATTTCTTTTCACATTTCACCCAGTATTTGTTAGTTGTCCTCATTGCGATGGTGAGTGCAAATGACTTAGCCTGCCATTATTCGGAGCAGAAGTGCGCACCACCCTCCTAACTTCTCTCCTTGTCCCCAGTCTCTCTTTCTTCCAGTTCCTCCTCCAGAAAGTAACTGAAAGTTTCTTCCTGATGGTGTCATTTTCCTGCACAAAGCCTCCAAAAGCTTACTGTTGAATGTAAGATAGAAATCAAATTCCTTAGTTTGGACAATCAGATCTAAAACTCTCTTTCTGAGAAACAACTGTATAGCACAGGGAACTCTCCTCAGTACTCTGTGGTGACCTAAATGCAAAGGAAATCTAATAAAGATGGGATATGTGTATACATATAACCGATTCATTTGCTGTAAAGCAGAAACTAAAACAACATTGTAAAGCAACTATACTTCAATAAAAATTAACTTAAAAAAAAGAAGAGGGCTTCCCTGCTGGCGCAGTGGTTGAGAGTCTGCCTGCCGATGCAGGGGACATGGGTTCGTGCCCCAGTACGGGAAGATCCCACATGCCGCGGAGCGGCTGGGCCCGTGAGCCATGGCTGCTGAGCCTGCGCGTCTGGAGCCTGTGCTCCGTAATGGGAGACGTCACGGCAGTGAGAGGCCCGCGTACCAAAAAATAAAAAATAAAAAAAGGAGAGATGGAAATGAAAAATGGAGTATGTGGAATAGGTTATGGAGAGAAAGGTTGAGGATGAAAAGTTCTCTGCCAGTCAATCAGAAGACTTTGAACTTTTTAAAGTAAGAAAATGATATGATTTTATTTGGGTTTACACATGGCACTTTGTGGGCAGTATGGACATTGGGTAGGTGTCCTAAAGAGAATGTTTGCATTCCCCCCAAATCTATGTGTTGAAATCCTAATCCCCAAGATAACGGTATTAGAAGGGGGGGCCTCTGGGAGGTGCCAAGGTCAAAAGGGTGGAACCCTCGTGAATGAGATTAGTGCCTTATTTAAGAGGGTCCAGAGAGATACTTTGCCCCTTCCACCATGTGAGGACATCGTGAAAAGTTGCCATCTATGATCTAGGAAGTGGCCTTCACCAGACACCAAATCTGCTGGTGCCTTGATCTTGGACTAACCAGCGTCTAGGACTGTGAAAAATAAATATTTGCTGTTTGTAAGTAAAAAAAAAATACAGTAAAACTCTCCCTCTTAGCTTCCATTGTTCACCGAGGAGGTATTTTCTGTGCACTGAATGCGTGGCCCTCATTAGGGCAGGTGCCAACTATTCTTTTGCTTCTTACTTATTTGGCCTCTTGCCTTACCTCCCAATCCACCTCAAACTCTAGACAAACGGGAATATTCGGAATCATGTATCAGAGCTGGGTCAGAACACAGATGGGCTAACTCCTAGGTCAGTGACCTGTCCTCTACACCCTGATCCCATATTCATGTTTATTTCCATTCAATGTGGATATTTATGTACATTCTAATAAATGAACTAGACAAAAACTCAACAACTACAAATTGTACTAGCTTTATCATATTCCTTGCTGCCTTTGGGGCTCTTTGACATGTGAGTGTGTGACGTAAGCTTTGGAAATAAATTCATTTTTTCCAACAAGTTTTTGGCCATCTCCATAGTCACAAGAATGCCTAGGGAAAAAAAAACTTGAGGCTTGCTTTTCCTCTCAGTTGAGACACTGATTGCAGAATTTGATTCCAGGAATAGGAATAACCTGCTTCCAAACAAAACGATTCCCACATGCCAGTGGCTGCCTGAGATAACAGTCAAAGCTGACTTTCACTGGAAAAACACACTTTTCTGGAAGTGGGACAACCTGGAGATAGGGTTCTAGTTTTGCATTTTGGCACTGTGTAACCTTGGGCCCATCCACCCTCCTCTAGGCTTCAGTCCCCACCCCTCCCCGCCCATATACAATTCAGATGCTTGGACAAACGGATCTGAAATGGCCTTTTCATTTTTGACAAGCAAGTATTGTCTCTACGAGGATGCCTTAGTGACCAGAGACAAGGGGTGCAGGATTAAGAGCAGTAGGGCTGAGCTCACCTGACCCACTGCTGTTGTGATAGTTAGTTATAGAGAGATCCCCCACATAAGTAAGTGGGTTAGTTCCATGCGGATCCGGCACGTAAGTGAGAAGAAAGCACTTACTGCAATAGAAGGAAAAAGAGGGGGAAAGGAGAGGGGAAACGAAGGTGTGAAGATGCTCTGCTGGTGAAGAGAAGGAAGGAAAATGAGACACATTTTAAAAATGTGTGATTCTAAAATGTAAAAAAAAAAACCAAAGAAAAAGAAAGGGGGTGCTGGAGAAGGGGTCAAGGTGGGGTAAAGAGTTAAATTTTTAGCTGTACAAAACACTCAGCCACCCCAGGAAGTTCCATGCAACTAATGCTTTGCAACATGCTGGGCACAAGCAGTCCCAACTCTTTTCACCAAATACTGAAGGAAAGGCGAAGGGGGAGAATGTTTGTTTGAATATTCTAGTTGACCAAGAGTGAACCTGAAATCCATTTTGATTTCAACACTTTTACATGGCATGCCTCACGAGGTCCAGCGCTGGTGAATATGACTGAGGTTTATCTGTTCATTGCCCATCTGGCTTATGTGCTCTGAAGAAGCCTCTTCCTGACCTTGCTTCATCAAGTTACCTGAGATGGGAAGGACGAAGGGTAGTGAATGAGTGGAAGCATTTCCTCTTTCTCTGAGATATTTCTATTCTACGTGGCAATGTTCAGGGTAGCAGAAAGAATAGAAAACCTCTAGCAAAAATGTACGGCCCTTTCCCCCCCATGCTGGGGCAGAATGCTGGAGCGTTAGAGTGGCCTGCTCTCCAGGGACTCACTGCCTTGAAGATCCGATACACTGACCATTGCCTTCTTTTCCCCTTCAATGCTGTCAGCCAAGAACCCTCACTTCAACTGTGCATCCCTTAGCTATGGGAGGGGCAGTCCTGGAGCCCAATTTCTGTCCTGATGATGGGCCAGAGCCGTGTCACAAAACGCACTGGTTGCATCTCCTCTATGCCTTCCAGGGGACAGGCATTCTGGTTCACTGGAGGCCCGAGGGTCTGTGAATGACCACCAGTCAACTATGTCCTGATTCCTCAAAAGTGTCCAGTACTTTCAAACAGCAGATTGAGCCTGGGTGGTCAAATTACTTCTTTCACCACAAAAAGCAAACTCTTGGGCATACGCTGATTCAAGTGAATAGCACATTTTGCGTTTTTGCAGAGGGGAGGCACAGGGCGGGGTGCCGCGCGCCGCCGACCCCCGTCCCAGCTCTCCAGCTGCCAGGGAGCTGCAGCTGCGGCTGACCCAGGAATGACTGCAGACGCCAGAAGGAGCAGAGGGCTGGGCGGCACACAGGCTGTGCTAGGAGGCGGGAACGCGCATCTCTTTCAAAGGCTCCGGGCGCCTGCCGGATTGGCTAAGCTCGCTTGCCATGGGGTGGACGGAGCCAGTTGTGCGATGGGCCTCGGGCCCGCCCAGCGGCCGCCGGAAGTGCTTCAGACCCTGCGCTGTCTGCAGCGACCGGGTGAGTGGTCGGGTTGGTACGTGGAGTGAAGCTGCTGGGCTGCTGCTCTTCTTGCCGCTGCCAGGCTCAGGGCCGCTGGTCGACCCCCACCCTCCGCGCTCCCCTTGGCCTCGATGTTCTCACCTTACGGGCGGCTCTTTGCAGAAGCACGAGCTCCTCGCCCCGCTCCTCTTGGTTATCCCGCGCCCCCCCTCGTCTTTCTTCCTCCCGGTCCGCAGCGGTCTCCAGTGTTCTTGGACGGTCGGAGCTATGGCGTCCCGACATGCGGCGGGCCGCTGTTTGCCTACTCCTCATCAGGACCCGGCCCTTGGAGGGCGACGACCCCCATCCCAGCTGGAAATTCCACTTTGGCTTCTAACCTCTCCTCGTCTGATGTTCCTGACGTCGTTCTGGACTTCTTTGATTGGTTAGCGGAGTCGCCAGGCTGCCATGAGCTGGGAGGGCGGTGGGTGAGTGTGCGACCTCTTAGAAGGAGGCGGCTGGAGCAGACGTGGGCCTGGGCTTTTGAACGGCTGCCCACGCGCGCTGCCTGCTGGCCAGTCCCTAGAGGAGTTGGTGGTGGGGCTGGGCACGTCCAGCTGCGATGGAGCCCCCTTGTTTCAGGCCCTGTGTTGCCGCGGTACCTAATAGCGCTGAAATGGCGGGGGTCGGGGAGCTACCGCCCCAGGGTCCACCCCTCCATCTCCAGGGACTGAGTTCTCCTCAGCCAGGTATACTGGCCCCTGTGTGTGAGTGCGCGAAGAGGGGGTGATGGTGCGGTGAGGGCCAAAGTTACTATTCCGCCTTGCTGACTTGACGGCTGTTGAAACTGGGAGGGCCTCGAGCGGCCTAATCCCAGATTCCGCTGCCCACTCTGCTCTGCCAGATAGGGTCCTCTAGCAACAGCCCTTGTTATTAAATGCACCGGATGCATTCCTGCTTATTATCCCTGAATAGTGTTTCCTTGTCAGCCAGCAGAACGATTCAAACAAGCCAATCACATCCTTGCTTAGGCACCAGGGGGTACCTCACCCGCTCAATACTGCAAAGCCCGCTTCCCACAGACCCTTCTGTTTCACGCTGTTCCAGAATGCAACCCCCCCATGTCCTGCATGGCCTGCGATGTCCTCCTCTCCTGGGCTCCCTAGGAGGTGGGTCAGTGGGCCTCCGAACCTGTCCCCATAACCACCCAGAAGGTCTGGACCACTCATGATTAGATGGAGATAAAACCCACAGCTGTAAATTTGCACTGCTAGAAATCCAAAATATTCTGACGGAATTTGTACAGAGAGAAAAGACAAAATAATGATAATAATAATTCCATGCAGCGCAAGTGGCAGCACCATAGCAGAAGATGGCTTCAGTCCACCCACCTCTGGCTTGGGGGCCCAGCAATCTTCTGCTGTGCCACTCTATTGCATATGCCTCTGTTGCAGTAGAAATCCTGATCATCCTAATGATAGGGAAAAGCAACCATGGCACTTTTGTGACGCAGTGATGAAATTAAACGCAACTTAAGCCAGAGTCCTTAAAACTTATTAAGCAACCATTGCCATAGGGGAGGCCCCTAACCCTAATGAAACTGATCTGATGCTCTCTGAAGGAGGAAATCTATAAATATGAGCGGATTATAGAGGACACTGCCCACACACACACACACACACACACACACACACATACACACACACACACACACACACACACAAAGTATATCCAGTGACAAACAAACAAGCTAAAAGAATCAGAGAGAAAGACATCAGAAAACTTGAATACAGAGGGAGGAAACAATTTAAATTGATACAAAGGTCCACAATTTAATCCAGTTGGAAAGGTAGAATTTGCTAAAAGAATTTATAGCCTGGTGAGACCTTTGTCCTTGGCAGACAGCTGTCTTCACACTTCATATGGCCTTTTCTTTGTTCAGTGTGGGGAGAGACAGAGCTCTGTGGCTTCTGTTCCTCTTCTTATAAGGATAACCCCCTATTGGATTAGAGCTCCAAGCTTATGACCTTGTTTAACCTTGAAGGTCATACCTCCAAATATAGTCACATTGGGCGTTAGGGCTTCAACATACCAATTTCAGGGGAACAGAAATCAGTGCATAACATCTTTTTTTTTTTTTTTACCTTTGGCTGTGTTGGGCCTTTGTTGCTGCGCGCGGGCTTTCTCTAGTTGCGGTGCATGGGGGCTCCTCTTCGTTGAGGTACACGGGCTTCTCACCACGATGGCTTCTCTTGCTGTGGGGCATGGGCTCTAGGTGCGTGGGCTTCAGTAGTTCTGGCCCACGGACTCAGTAGTTGTGGCTCGCGGGCTCTAGAACTCAGGCGCAGTAGTTGTGGCACACAGGCTTAGTTGCTCCGCGGCATGGGGCATCTTCCCGGATCAGGGCTCGGACCCGTGTCCCCTGCATTGGCAGACGGGTTCTTAACCACTGCGCCACCAGGGAAGCCACATTCCATAACATCTTTGTTTTCTGTTTATAATAACATGTTTATGGGAGTTTAATTGCTTTACACTAGTGTGTTACTTTCCGCTTTATAACAAAGTGAATCAGCTATACATATACATATATCCCCATATCTCTTCCCTCTTGTGTCTCCCTCCCTCCCACCCTCCCTATCCCACCCCTCCAGGTGGTCACAAAGCACCAAGCTGATCTCCCTGTGCTCTGCGGCTCCTTCCCAGTAGCTTTCGGTTTTACATCTGGCAGTGTATATAAGTCCGTGCCACTGTCTCATTTTTTCCCAGCTTACCCTTCCCCCTCCCCGTGTCCTCAAGTCCATTCTCTGTTAGGTGTGCGTCTTTATTCCCGTCCTGCCCCTAGGTTCTTTATGACCATTTTGGGTTTTTTTTGTTTTTGAGATTCCATATATATGTGTTAGCATTACGGTATTTGTTTTTCTCTTTCTGACTTACTTCACTCTCTGTGACAGACCCTAGGTCCACCCACCTGACTAGAAATAAGTCAATTTCGTTTCTTTTTATGACTGATAATATTCCATTGTATATATATGCCACATCTTCTTTATCTATTCATCTGTCGATGGACGCTTAGGTTTCTTCCATATCCTGGCTATTGTAAATAGAGCTGCAGTGAACATTGTGGTACATGACTCTTTTTGAGTTATGGGTTTCTCAGGGTATATGCCCAGTAGTGGGATTGCTGGGTCGTTTGGTAGTTCTATTTTTAGCTCCTTAAGGAACCTCCATACTGTTCTCCATAGTGGCTGTATCAATTTACATTCCCACCAACAGTGCAGGAGGCTTCCCTTTTCTCCACACCCTCTCCAGCATTTATTGTTTGTAGACTTTTTGATGATGGCCATTCTGTCAGTCCCTAACTTCTTGATCTATATTTTGGGTATCTGTGAGGCAAGTGATTCCCAGAGTTCTTTACCTCAAAGGGGACAACATTTAGGCAATGACCCGAGTTTATAAAAATGTGAAGATGGGCCCATTTGTTAGCCGGGGCATCGAGTACTAAAATGACTGAAGTTTGGTCAATTGTGCTGACTCTTTGGTCCTGTCCTTTATCATAGGCATCTTGGTTAAGGGATCGAAAGCAGTAATATGGATGATGGTGACCATACCATATGTAGTGTACAATGCCCAATATTGCCCACTCAGTTGATTCCAAGGGGCTCCGCAGGTAGCCAAGAAGGATGGGAGAGGGGTGTCTCCTTCTACCACCATCTCATCTGGCAAGGGACTAAGAACAGCTGAGGCCATGCCCTCTTGCAAGAAAGATATGCCAGAAAGCTATCTGGTATCAAGGAGGCCTCAGTAACCATGCTGAGGTTTTGGGGTGCTGGTTCCATGATCTAAGGCATCCTGGGCACCTGGGTACAGAGGGTCACAGGCCCAGGGTCTGTGAGAACGTCTATTTTGAGGATGGCCCGGTATGTGGCTGACAGTTGACACTCTAATGGTTTATAATACAAGGCCAAGAAGGGCAGTTTCTTGCCTCAGTACCTCATGGGCAACTAACAGCCATCATGTGTGGTCCAGAGATGCCATGGGGCATGAACAGAGGTTACTAAAGCCTCAACAATGAAGGAACCTCTGGAGACACTACTGGGAGTGTCCAGTGATTTAGACTTGGACAGATTCTAGAGTTTTTTGTTGGAAGACGCTTTTAGCATTTTGTTAATATACATTCTTTTAGGAAATTCTGGATTTCTAATTGGATTAAATTATAAATTGAAACAAAAACAGACATAAAACAAGTTTATATATTGATTGGTTGGTAAAAGTGTTGTAACCAGAGGCTTGCAGGAACCTAACCCTGTATTTCCCCTAGGAGCAGTGGTTTAGTAGTCACTGATTCATTACTTGTGGTGACTTTGTAGGACATATAGTGAACACACACAGACATTGCAGGAACTGATGTTCCTTGGTCAAGGTGTGAGAGTACATTAGGATGACAGTGATGCTCAGGGCCTGGTTCCCATTCCCACGCCCTCTGGGAAGAAAGAGCCCTGCTGAAGGTCTCAGGTGTGTAGGGTGAGCACATCAGAGGGCTTTGGAAAGCCCAGCTGTCTGCAGGGCTCTGGCTGGCTACTTGCGTATACTCAGCCAAGACACCTCCAGACTGGAAAAACATGATTAGTGAGAGAAACGCCAGCTCCCAGAATGAATGTCTTTGAGAAGACAGCCTTGAGGCCTAAGAGTGTGAAATGACTTTGTTGGGCGAGGGCCAGAAGGTTCTCTCTCTGTGTCAAGCCATATGCCCAGCCCTAAAAACAGAGGTGTACAAGAGCAAGGTTTTCATGGGTATGACAAGAAAATGCCCAGGTGGGGAAATGTGACTTTGTGCAAGAGGCCGTAGACTTGTTAGCTCAGCTCAGGAGGGCACTGAGGGTGGAGGAATACTTTTCCTGGGGCAATCAGCTGCCCCTGGAAGGACAGCCACCGACCTGGAGAGCTCTGTCCATTGCTGATTACAAACTGGGGCTCTTTAGGGGGTTGAGGTAATGCGTTTTTCTGAGGGCTGCCCCCTGCCTGCTTCCTCTCCTCTCCACTTCCCAGAATGCCTGCCCCCGCTCCCGCAGCCCCCATCCTGCTTGGTAACGTGGACCCACTCTTTGTGCCCCATGCTCTGGATAAAAGCTAGGGCGGGGGAGGAGGAGTCTGCCTCACTGCGTGCTTCTGGCTCACTCACCATGGGGAGAGAAGAAGGGGGTGGGGGAGAGAATATGTACCCAAACGATTATACATGTCTGCATGTGTGCAGGAGAAGGGAAAGCCCTGGAAAGGTGACAGCTGCGCTATTCTCTGCTGTTTGTCCTCTGGGAAACAATGTGGCCTTTACTGATGACCAGTGACTTCTCTGTTTCAGCAAAAACTATGCAAATGAAAGTGGTTCAGAAGGTTTTGGACAGGATGCTGATGGGATATGGTATCCATCTGACTCCACATATTGGAGGTAAACCGCTTATCGATGTTGAGGGCTTTTTTTTTTTTTTGGTGAAGTATAGTTGATTTACAATGTTGTGTTAATTTCGGGTACACAGCAAAGTGATTCAGATTATATATATATATATATATATACACACATGTATGTATATATCTCCTTTTTTAAAATGTGTTCAATAATGTTTTATCACAGGATATTGAATATAGTTCCCTGTTCTATACAGTAACACCTTGCTGTGTATCCATTGTATATATAACAGTTTGCATGTGCTAATCCCCAACTTCCAATCCTTCCCTCCCCTACACCACGCCCCCCGCCGCCTTGGCAATCCCAAGTCTGTTTTCTATGTGTGTAAGTCTGTTCCTGTTTTGCAGGTAAATTCATGTGTAGACACCTGGGGTTTTTCTGTTGAGGAGAGAGGAAATACAGGAAGGCATCCCACCACGTAAGCTTACCATTGGCCCTCTCCCAGGCTCTACACCTTTGCCTCCCGAGATCCCACCTTCCTGACTTGCAGAGACCTGCAGTCGGGGTACTCCTGGGCGCCCTACCTGCAGGCCTTTTGCTCTGACCCTGGAATTTCTCCCACTTCTCTGGCTTCACATGCACGAGGCCTTCTGCTCGCTCCACACTCCCTTGAGTAGGTCCCACACGTGAAGTACACCCCCTGCTGTGAGTGGAGGAGCACTACCCCCAGAAATGGGCGTGCAGGCCAGAGGGCACTTTGGTGCTCAAGGTAGAATTTTCTGCTCCATCTGTCAGGCTCGATGGGGAGGGCAGTTGAGCACACCTTCTGTGCCCTGGGTACTCACCATATAGAGTTTCTTCAAAACTGAGCACATGATCTCTGTCTAGTCTACGTCACCTACCTGGGACCCAGGTGCTTGCCCCTCTGTCCCCCAAGCCTTCAACTCCCACCAGGTTGTATTGGTTCTACCTCCAGAAAACATCCCAAGTCTCTTCTTATCTCTCTGTTGATCATGAGCCACCCCAAGATTAGGCCTTGGGCATCTTCCTACTGAACTTCTGCAACAACTTCCCAGCCTCTCGTCGCCCTAATATTAGTGTTGCTCCCTCTAATCCATTCAGCACACTGCAGTCAGCATGGTGTTTATAAATGAAGCCTGATTATGTCAGCAACATCTGATGACTTCAGCTGTCCAATAAAACCCAAACCCTTTAGCCTAGCATTCAGATTTCTAGAGCAGAGGTGAGAACTGGCAAAGAAAGAGAAATAGAAACCACCACGAAGCCAATGAGTCAGTTTCTTTCTGTATTCCCTCCTAGCCTTCCCCTTAGAAAGGGCAGCTAGCCTGGGCCACACAGCTTGAAGTGACAGGAAACCTACCCTAAGCCCACAGAACAGGAGTAGTATTCGTTGGCCCAGGGGACACCCAGGAAGCCTAAGCCAATGACAGAGGAAACGAAGGGTACATTAATTAGAGGTTCTGTGGGAGGTTGAACTAGATACCAACTCTGAGGAGCTAATGAACGCTCCTAGTTCATATTTGTGGAAATGAATACAAGTCTTCTGAATATGCGGTGCCTCCACCCTAAAGAGCACACGGCTGTGAGGATTTGGCACTTGGGGGTAGACCAGTGAGGGCACCATTTGCCCTGGGAGCTACCTGTAAAACCACGGCCATTGCCCTGGGCCCTAAGCTTTGGAGGTGGGTCCTCTGACTGTTGCTTTCCCTTTGCTGCATTGTTCCCTCCAGCAAGTGAGGGGATAAGGTGTAGCGTGCATGTTCCAAGGTGAGTCTGTGTGTACCTAGGGGCTGGGAGGCTGGGGTGGAGAAGGCAGAAAGCAAGCTCCTTCAGTAGCCTTACGTTAGAAGGACAGCAGTGGCTCTAGGTGGGGACCTTAGGGAGGAGAGCGAGGGCTAGAGGGCTGGGTATAGGGGAATTCAGGTGTTAGAGCACAGCCCCTGCCCCCTGTATGATATCGTTTGGGTCAATAGGCCCAAACACTGGTCGGTGTCAGGGAGTAGCTGCCTCCTTTCCTCCTTTCCATGTTCTCCTATATCTCAGCAGAGACTTAACAACCACAATTTAAAAACACCAAGCACTTTCTCCCATTGTTTTAAGCAAGATAGCATCTCAGCAGGCATCCAGGGCCGGAAGGAGGGAGCAGGGGCGAGGGCCAAGCTCTGGGGATCGTCAGGTGTGGATAATCTGCATTATCTCTGAGGCACCTCATCACCGTCTTTCAGACTCTGATCTGTTTACACCTGCTGCCTAAGGTGGGAGGGGGTGGGTTACATTACTTTTTTGGAATGCAAACCTGGGACATATGAGAAAAAGGAGGTCCCTGGATAGATTTGGCCAAATATTCGATGAAGAGGGGAGTGCAAGAACAACTTTAGACTTTCTTTATACAGAAGGGGGCACTGCAGGTGCTATGTCTCGGGATGTCGTGTGTGTGTGCGCGAGTGTGTGCACACACGCGTGTGAGTGTGTGTAGGTGTGGAGCAGGGAGGACAGTAGGTGCGGTAGTTGCTCTCTGAGTGGAGTGTGTGGCAGGGCTGGGGGAAGTGGAGAACAAAGCCGAACACGTTGTGGCAAGTTGTGTGTGTCCTAGGAGGTAACTTCCCTGCCTGGCCTGCAACTGCAGCACGGTCTGGAGAGGAAGGAAGCTCAGCCCAGGGCGGCAGGAGAAGAGGAAGGTGAGCATCTGCCAGGGGCCCATAGGTACCACGGGAGCAAGGTTAAAGTTGCTGGGGGGTCTCGCTGGGAGAAAAGAGCACCTGGATAGAGATTTGCAACTTGATTCTGGAAGAGAGTGAGACTCTAGCAATCAAGGAGTGAACATACCGGATTACATTTTGAATTGCTTTAATTGAAGGAAGAAAGAGGCAGCAGGAGAATGAGAGCTGACACTGGGCAAAGTTGAGTAGAGACGTCAGGACAGAGAGGATGAGGGATGAGGGTAAAGAACAGTGAGGACAGGAAGGAGAACACTGCCTAGAGATAAGTGGTAGTCTCAAGAGCACTCAAAACCCATTCGAACCATTGCCTGCTCCACGGGCAAGTTGAGCCCGAGCCCATCCCCAGGTCTGTGAGGTTATCAGCGGCAAGCAGGATCCAGGCGGTGGCACCTACCCTGGGAGAGTCACCTGCCATCACACCTGTTCCTCTTCTCAAGCAGGGCTTCAGGGAGAATGGGCCAGGGGCTTCAGAGTTTAGGGACCCCTAGATCTCCCTGTGAGGCCTCCCACTAGATTGAGTCGAACCTCTCTTTGTGTGTGAGGTGGAGGAGAGCCTCAGGGGATAACCCGTTCTTCCTCTTCCGCCACAAGCAGAAGCCTTGGGAACTTTGTCCTGTTCAGGTTCAAAGAGGAGCTTTATTTTCCCTTAGAAGGAAGGGGCAGTGAGAAGAGGAGGAGGAGGAGCCGGGGAAAGCTAGCAAAGTGGCTTCCCTCTGGGCAAGAGAACTGGAAGCCACAGTGCTGTGAAAAGCCGCTGCCTGAGGGCTTCGCCCAGCCCAGCACCTCCTATGACACAGGCACTCCCATATCGTGGAGTGAAGGAATAAATGAGACATTTTTTATTCTTCCTCCCTTCGCCTTTCCTTTGAACCCTGAACCTGTGACAGACACTAGGGAGAGAGACGTTGGAGCAGTGAAGTTCAAAGAGGAAGGGAAGTGTTTACCCACACAACTTTTCTTGCCTTCCTGAGCTCATCAGAGAGGACAGTGATAGGTTATGGAGCTGAGGTCATCACTGCAAAGATGAGATTTAGGCACCTTATCTGGAGGCTTCTTGTCTTAGTTCTGGCCACTATAGCAAATATCCCATAGACTGAGTGGCAACAACAGACATTTATTTCTTATCCTTCTGGAGGCTGGGAAGTCCAAAACCAAGGTGCTGGGCATTTTGGTTTCCGGTGAGAGTGCTCTTCCTGGCTTGCTGATGACTGCCTTCTGGCTGTGTGCTCACATGGTGGAAAGAGAGAGAGTTCTGGCATCTCTTCCTCTTCTTGTAAGGGCACTAATCCCATCATGGGGAGCCCATCACACTGTTAGGCTTTCAACATGGATTTTGGAGGGTACACAAACATGCAGTCCGTAACAATTTTTTTTTAATTTATTTTAGTTTTTGGCTGTGTTGGGTCTTCGTTTGCTGTGCGCGGGCTGTCTGCAGTTGCGGCGAACGGGGGCTACTTTCCGTTGAGGTGCGCGGGCTTCTCATTGCAGTGGCTTCTCTTGTCGCAGAGCCCGGGCACTAGGCGCATGGGCTTCGGTAGTTGTGGCACACGGATTCAGTCATTGTGGCTCGCGGGCTCTAGATCACAGGCTCAGTAGTTGTGGCGCACGGGCTTAGTTGCTCCGCAGCGTGTGGGATCTTCCCGAGCCAGGGCTCGAACCCACGTCCCCTGCGTTGGCAGGTGGATTCTTAACCACTGCGCCATCAGGGAAGCCCTCAGATGAATTTTTAAGAAGAATTCTTTTATATGTCTTTTATATGTATATGATATGTTCTTTATCCTTTCATCTGCTCAAAACACTTAGGTTGTCTCCATTCTTTGGCTATTGTGAATAATGCTGCAATGAGCATAAGAGAGCAGAGCAGAAATCACCTCCTTTGGATCTGTTTTCAGGAGTAGGATTGCTGGCTGATCTGATAGCTCTACTTTCAATCTTTTGAGGAACCTCCATACAGTTGTCCATAGTGGGTGCACCATTTTACTTTCCCACCAACAGGGCACGAGGGTTCCCTTTTTACCACACTCTTGCCAACACTTGCTATCTCTTGTCCTTTTGATAATAGCCATCCTAATGGGTGTGATGTCTTAATTGCAGCTTTGATTTGCATTTCCCTGATGGTTAGTGATGTTGAACACCTTTTCATATACCTATTCTCCAGTTGTATGTCTTCTTTGGAAAAACGTATATTTGGACCATGTGCCCTTTTATTAATTATTTGTTGGTTTTGGTTTTTCTTTTTTTGTTTGCTGTTGAGGTGATTGAATTCTTTATATATTTTACATATTATTCCCTCAACAGATAACATGATTTGCAAATATTTTCTTCTGCTTCACAGGTCAGTTGCCTTTTCATTTTGTTAATTATTTCCTTTGCTGTGCAGAAACTTTTTAGTTTGATGTAGTCCACTTGTTTATTTTTGTTTTTGTTGCCTTTGTTTTGGTGTCATTTCAAAAAAAAAATCATTGCCATAACCTATGTCAAGGAGCTTACCCCTTTGTTTTTCTCTAGGAGTTTTACAGATTCAGGCCTTACGTTTAAGTCTTTAATCCATTTTGAGTTCATTTTGGGGTATGGTGTAAGATAAGGGTCCAACATAGTGTCTTTGCCCGTGGATATCCAGTTTTCCCAGCACCATTTATTGAAGAGACTATCCTGTCCTCATTGTGTGTTCTTGGAGCTCTTGTCAAATAGTTGAGCATGTATGTTACAGCTAACACCCAGCCTTGCTTCTGTGCCCAGCGACAGTAGTAAATGGGATTAGCATAAAATAGTTGTCGATTTCTTCCTCGTTTTCAGCATTCGATACCCTTGACCACTCGGCTAAGTGGGGCTGAGTACAACAAAAAGTCTTGGACTGGGCTTCCCTGGTGGCGCAGTGGTTGAGAGTCCGCCTGCCGATGCAGGGGACACGGGTTCGTGCCCCGGTCTGGGAGGATCCCACATGCCGTGGAGCGGCTGGGCCCGTGAGCCATGGCCGCTGAGCCTGCACGTCCAGAGCCTGTGCTCTGCGGCGGGAGAGGCCACAACAGTGAGAGGCCCGCGTACCGCAAAAAAAAAAAAAAAAGTCTCGGACTGTTGAGCGAGAAATGATTCTAGGAAGCCTGTCCTTTTAACGTCTGCCATGCTGTATTACGCTGCTCAGGCTGCCCTAATAAAATGCCATAGGCTGGGCGGCTTAAACAAGACATTTATTTATTTCCTACAGTTCTGGAGGCTAGGAAGCCCAAGGTCAGGGTGCCAGCATGGTGGAGTTCTTGGTGAGGGCCCTCCTTTTGGCTTGAAAATAGCCGCCTTCTTCCTGTGGCTTCACGTTGGGGTGGTGGGCGGAGAGCACCATCTATGGTCTCTTCCTGTAAGGGCAGTAATCCCAATGTGTGGACCCCAGCCTCCTGACCTTACCAAAACTGAATGACCTACCGAAGACCCAGTCTCCAAATACCATCTCCTGGGGGCGGGGTGGGGTGGGGGATGAGCTTCATCGTATGGATTTGGGAGGCAGGGAGTGTACACAATCCAGTGCAGAGCAGGTGCTCAGTCTTCAAAACAAGTATCTCTCTGTGTGTGTGTGTCTCTGTCTCTCTCTCTTCCCTCTCTCTCTCTGTCTTCATTTCTTGGAGGCTGCAAGTGAATTGGGGAGCCCTGATGAAACACTGTCCAGCTCCTGTCTTTACTGCTTCTTCCAATCTCCATTCTCACTGCATCCATATCGACTTTGTATGTCCTTTTCTAAGTAGCCTTAACAGCATTAAAACCTCCAAATTCTCTTGCTCTCTCTTGTGGGAGGTTTTAAGCGTTGCTGAGATTTGATCTATACACCGTCTCTCTCTCTCTCGTTTTTGAACTAAGTGTGTCTCTATCAGCATGAGCTGCCCCAGGTTGGCAGTTGGGGAACACATGCAGGTTCCCATACCCCAGAGCGCCGCCCTTTAGGAACATTGTAGTTTTGCACTTGCAGTGGTGGAATGAAAAGGAAGGGATTCCTGTGCGCTCACAGAGGCTCAGGGTGAGCTGGGCCTTTAAGGCGTCCAGGGAAGCTGACGACCTTGATCACTCATTGGACGGTGGTGTTGTCAATCCTTGGCTGCTGGCAAATGAGCTTGAGCCCGCGCTGGAGGAAGTGGCCCTTCGTTGACCCTTCTAAATCCCGCCTGCCGTCACCAGCCAGTCAGGCTCTTTCCCGCCCTGTGGCCCTGTTCGCAGCGTCCTCGTCCCAGTCTCGCTGGGGCGCTCCGCGGGCAGGCCGTCTGCCCTTCCTGTAGCGGGGCCCCCAGAGGTATCTTCGCCGAATCCTGTCCCCTATGTAGCCGGCTTCTCTGCAGCCCCCACCCCGTTTCGGAGGCCCCGCCGCCAACAGCGTCCTCTCCCTCAGCGATACTCATCCCGGCTTCCGCCATTTTCCCCACGGTGGTCACTGCAGCCCGATCCGTGTCTGGCGCATCCCTCCTGCCATGTCTGCCACAGAGGAGCACGGGCTAATCCCAGGTGGCCAGGACGGAGCTGGTGGTGGGGTGGGTGGTGACCCCAGTCCCCTCGGGGTCCGTGCATCCCCTTCGGGAGGGATGGATGGAGTCGAGGGGGCTGCGGCCCTTCTGGCCTCCCTGAGGCCCTCCAGAGCCCTTGGCGGGGAGGATGGTGGGCAGGAGGCCGCGCAGGCCACAGTGGAAGAAGACTGGGATATAGAGCTGGTGGAGGAGGAGGAGGAAGAGGAAGAGACGGAGGAGGAGGAGGAGATGAAGATGGAGGAAGACACGGAGAAAGTGATGGAGGGGATGGAGGAGACTGAGGAGGAGGAGGAAGAGTTTGAATTAGACATCGAGGACCAAGAGGAGGATGAGTACCAGTCAGAAGAAGGGGACGAAACTGAGGAGGAGGAGGAGGAAGAGACAGAGAAGGAGGAGGAAGAGACGGAAGAGGAAGAGGAGGAAGAGACGGAGGAAGAGGAGGAGGAGGAGATGAAGATGGAGGAAGACATGGAGAAAGAGATGGAGGGGATGGAGGAGACGGAGGAGGAGGAGGAAGAGTTTGAATTAGACATCGAGGACCAAGAGGAGGATGAGTACCAGTCAGAAGAAGGGGACGAAACTGAGGAGGAGGAGGAGGAAGAGACAGAGAAGGAGGAGGAAGAGACGGAAGAGGAAGAGGAGGAGATGCAGATGGAGGAAGGCACGGAACAAGAGATGGAGGGGATGGAGAGGACGGAGGAGGAGAAGGAAGAAGAGTTTAAATTAGACATCGAGGACCAGGAAGAGGATGTGTACCAGTCAGAAGAGGGGGACAAAACTGCGGAGGAGGTCGAGGAGGACGAAGAGACAGAAGAGGAGGACGAGAATGTGCAGGAGGACGAGGGAGTGGTCGCGGGCCGCGGGGCCTCTGCGGCGTGTTCTAAGTCCCTGCTCCGGGATGTGGTCCATTGCCATCCGCAGCCCAGGCACTACAACTACCGTGTCCTGGTCGATCCCAACACTGGCTGCGTGATGGTCAGGCGCCGCTGCCGATGGCCCTCGGAACCTGCAGCGGATGCCGCGCCTCCTCAGGGGCAGGAAGACCTGGGAGAGGCAGGTGAGGTCTGGCGAAGCGAGTACCAGGCAGAGGGCACCGTGCCCTGGGAGCTGCGGGAAGCTGCAGAGGGGGCGGCATCCCAGAAGGCAGAGGAACCGGCGGCTGCGGCAGCGGAGGCCGAGTTCTGGGCGGGCGAGGTCCTGGCTTATGCCTCCGAGTCCTGGGAGGCTGGGGCGTGTGCACCCGACGACGGGGCCGAAGCTGGCGAGGGGCGGCCCAGGCCTCAGGCCCTTGCAGCCCCTGCTGGGGCATCGGCCACAAAGGCAGGCCGCACTCAGCGCTGGCCTCTGTCGGTTACGCAGCGGGTCAAACCTCTCAGAAACTTTCAGGCACGATATGCACAAGTTGAAGCCCAATTCTCTAAAGACCTTTAGGATCTTGAGAAAAAGTATGCTGCCTTCTACCACCCGAGGGGCAAACAAATGGCATACCTCACTTTTGGCTGACGGGCTTCTAAAAATGCAAAGATTCTCAGTAGGACGACCTGAGAAAATGATGAAACGGCACAGGGGCACTTTTCAGTGGTTGAGGAATCAGTGAGCTTCGCGGTAGAATTTGTCTTTAAGTGGGGTGAACATTTTCCAGTGACGTTCTGGCAGAAACATACAAAAATGCTCTCAGGATCAGACGATTTCAATCCCTTCTCCAAGGGGCCAGAAGTAATCAGCAGCTGTGTGTGAGATCTGCTGGAAAGAGGGGGAACATGTTGTGAAAACAGTCAAGTAGCAGAAGTGTGAGGGCCATGGAAGTGTTGTATCAACCAGTAGGAGCATGGCCAGCTATTCTTTTTATTTCTTTATTTATTTTCTGACATATTTCTCTTCTCCAGATCCTCTCGAGGGCAGAGAACTAGATTCTGCTGCTGATTTTAAATCGGGAAATGTTGTCCACCACCTTGTGATGCCAAAGTCCGTATCATTCGACACTAAAGAAGAGAGTGAACATCAGTATGAAAACGCTGATGAAGAGAAAGAGGATGGAAATGAGAAACCAGAAGAAGAACCTAAGCTGGATATGGTCTCAGCAGAGGGCAGCTCTGGAGAATGCAGGTATTATTGTATAGTGCAAGCATTCCTGACATATACCTGTTACTAACAGCTTTATGTTTTGTTTTGTTTACATTCTTAATCTACTCTTTGTTTATCTTTTTAACATCTTTATTGGAGTACAATTGCCTTACAGTGGTGTGTTAGTTTCTGCTTTATAACAAAGTGAATCAGCTCTAGTATACCCATATCTCCATTTTTCTTCCCTCTTGCATCTCCCTCCCAACCTCCCTATCCCACCCCTCTAGGTGGTCACAGAGGTCCGAGCTGATCTCCCTGTGCTATGCAGCTGCTTCCCACTAGCTATCTATCATGTTTTTAATAATTTTTGTAAAGAAAAAATTGACGAAATTTAATTTTGGAAAAACAGTTTAATGTTAACAATGTACTTGTATTCTAGATGGTATAGAAGGCAGTGTGTTCTGAAATGTATTTCATTTACAGCCGCAAGTCCTTTGTCGTGTAGCTTTAAGACTACTACAGATGGGAAATTTATCAGAACTGGAAACAGAGACCTATATTTTTTAGAGGTATAAAATATAGAGACCTATATATATTTAGAGAGCTGGCAGGAGAAGCAGCTAAAGCGAACAAGCTGTGCACTAGCTGTACCTTCATCACCTGGCGACAGAAATGGAGTCTCTTGGAATAACAATGCCTTTGAGAAGGTGACTGCTTACAAAGTAGTAAAAAGTCAAGGATTTCAAATAAGACTGCATTTCATGAGTAATTCACAAATATTACTTCAATTTAGATTTTTTATTCAAAAGGAAAGAAAATTAGCCATAGTAAGGTTATTGGCTGTCACTGAGTTGGTAATTCAATCTTAGTTTCTCTTTCCTCTACCCATTCATCTTTTCTTTTGTCTCTCATTTCTCTCTCTCTCTCAGTATCACATTAGCACAGAGTGTTAACCACTGGACTGCCAGGGAAGTCCCGGGAGGTTCACTTTAGACAAACGCATGCACACCTCTTTTTGAGATAAGCCTTTTTTGGTGCATGCTCGGAGTCCATGTCCAAGGCCCTTACCGAGCTCCAGTTACCTAGGGCCCTGAATTTACTCCCCAGGTGGCCCCATGTCCCAAGCCCCAAGAGGCATGTGTGTTCCTCTTCACTGCGTCTGTGCTTCTGAGAGCTGAGGGGCAGTGTCAGTGTTATACTCTCAGGGCTGGGAGGTATCTACGAGGTGAAGGCTGCGTATCCAGGTAACAGGACAAGTGGGCTACGTTATCCACATGGATTCACCTGAAGCCTCTCATGTTGAGGGAGGAAGCTCAGGCTTGCTGCTCTGAGGGTTTGCTGTAGCTCTAACATATCCGGCTTCTCTGAGTCTCTGAGAGACGGTCCCTAAATCAGGTCAGGGACAAATCCTGCCTTTCCTGGTTCTCTGGGTGTTTGTGGGTGTTTCTGTATCCACATGTATAAAATATATTTTCAGTGAGTCCTTCAGCCTTGAAAACTTTGTGCTTCTTCTAGGAAACGACCTGTCTTGTCCCTCTCTGCCTCGTCCAGGAAAGGTTAGGGTATTCTGATATTTTCCTTGGTTATGGCCCCATCTTCTGAAAGGATTTGATCCAACAACTCTCCTTTTATTCCACTACCTGAGAGGTGACCACTGGGAGAAAAACAGAGGGGCAGGGTGGGTGCCGGAGTTGGAAACAGTGTTCTGTCCCAGTTAGGGTTATGCTAGTGACACTAAAGTTAGTGATGAAGAATCACTTTTACTCTAAGCCGCCTAGTTTCAGATGCTTATAACTCCAAGGCATACAAATGAGAACACGTTTACAAGTCTAACAGGGCAGGATTCTCAGACAATGGTGTTTTGTGAAATGTGGTATTATCCAGTCCTGTGAATCACATCATATAGTAGGATCGGTTCTGAGGCATAAAATGTACATTTCTTAGAAGTCTGAGCAATGAATTATGTGTGTTTATAGATAAGGAATTGATTTCATCCCCAAATCTATGAAGAAAATGAGTTTAAAACAATTCTAAGAGGCACCTGAAAGTTGGCTGTTCCCTCTCTCTCCGTGTGTGTCTCTTTCTCTCATCCAGGTATTTACTCTGCTGCCTTTCTCTCCGTTTTCCTGCCTTATTTTAGACCGCATCACTTCCTGACAAATTATGAACTGTTTCTTGTATAGAAAAGATAATACAGCATATATGTAAGGTGTATCTTAATAATATAAAAAACTGTGTACTCACCACCAAGCTTGAGAACTAGAACACGGCTAATGCCTTGGAAGTCCACCTGTGCCCTTCCAGATTCCTCCCCTCATTCCTTCCCAGAGGTAACCACGATCCTGAACTTTGTTAATAATTCACTTTTTTATACATTCACTGCAGATGAATGTTCCTTTAAATAATGTTATTTCTTGTCCCTTTTGGACGTCATGTAGATCTAATTATACTAGATGTATTACTTGTCTTGCTCTTTCTCTATCCCCCCAATTTTGTGTTTGTGATCTTTATCCATGTTGATGTGTGCAACTGTAGTAATCACTTTTCATTGCTGTATATTTATCCACCATATGAAAATTCCACAGTGTGTCTCTTTCCTGTTGATGGACATGTGGCTTGTTTCCAGTTTTATGCTTTTGCAAATTATTTTGCGATGAACTTTCTCATTATATCCCCGTATGCCCACATTCAAGATTTTCTCTAGTTTCTCAGTTGAGGGCAATTTTACGCACGACCCCTCCGCCCCAACCAGGCAGACATTTGATAGCGTCTCAAACCTTCTGGTTGTCGTAACTGAGGGTGTGCTACTGGCATATAGTGGGTGGAGACCAAGGATACTGCTAAACATCCTACAATGCACAGGACAGTTCTCTACAACCCAGAATTATCTTTTCCAAAATGTCAACAGTTGAGAAACCCTGATCTACAGTATAGGCCTAAACTTGAAATTCCTGGGTCGTAGGGTCTGCCCACGTTCAACCTTACTAGGTAACACCAATTATCTTTCAAAACGGTTGTACTAGTTCATATTCCCAACAGCAGAGGATGAGATTTCTATTTGTTCCACATTCTTGCCAACTCTTTGTATCATTACCTTCATTACTTTTTGCCTGAACTTTGCCCTAGTCTCCTAACCTTCTCCTACCTCCATATTTTTCCCCACAATTACATGCTTCATGTACTTGCTAAGTCAACCTTCCTAAAACCCAACTCTGGCCATGCCAGATTCCTGGAAGAAATTTTTGATGACTGTACTACATACACAATAAACTTGGCATTTAAGACGCACACAAAAGGGCCCACTAGCTCTGTAGACCAAGTATTACCAACTTATTAGGTGGTATTGAAATAAACCCTGCCCTTTCTCTGCTCTCTGCAGGATGTCTGTTGTTGAAGAGTTACCCTTTCTTAAGTCTCTTCTACATTCATTTCTATGTCCATTAATTCAGCCAGTTATTAATTCTTTTTAATGTACTGAGTATTTGTCTCTCTCTGTCTCACTTAGTTCCCTTAACATAATACCCTCCAAGTCCATCCATGTTGCTGCCAGTGGCAAAATTCTTTTTTTATGGCTGATTATATTCTATATATACATCACATCTTCTTTCTCCATTCATCTGTTGATGGACACCGATTGCTACCATACACTGGCAACTGTAAGTGACACAGCTATGAACATTGGGGTGCATGCATCTTTTTGAATTCATGTTTTAGTTTTTTACAGATAGATGCCCAGGGATGGAATTGTGGGGTTGTATGGGAGTTCTGAAAACTGCAAACTAAAACTGTTTTCAGTTTTCTGAGAAATATCCATACTGTTTTCCACAGTGGCTGCAACACTTTACACTCCTGCGAAACTGTGTGGGATGTTTCCCTTTTCCTCACATCCTCGCCAAAATTTGTTACGTGTGTCCTTTTGTGAGGTGATGTCTCATTGTGATTTTGATTTGCATTTCCCTGATGATTAGTGATGTTGAACATGTTTGCATGTGTCTATTGACCATTTGCATTTCCCCAGAGAGTGCAGTGGAGACTTCAATCTTAAGGCTACAAGAAGCCATCAAGGGGCTCTAATTTGGGAAGTAATTTGTGTTTTACACATATCACTCTGAAAGCAATGTGAAGAAAGGATCAGAGAGGAGCAAGAATGGAGTGCTCATTATAGCAGTGATTTATGTGAGAGATGTTGAAGTCCTAGACTAAGGTAGGGGTATTGGAAACACATGAAGAAGTGTATAGAACTGAAAGTCAACAGTTGATTGGCTATGGGTGATAACTGGATGTGGAGATACAGAAGGTGTTATAAGCGTAGATGACTAAGCGGTGGTAGATGTATTGACAACTTAGTGTGCCTGAGTGTGAGCAGGAAAAGGGGACAAACCCCAGGGAATTCCCTGGCGGTCCAGTTGTTAGAACTCTGCTTTCATTTCCAAGGGTGTGGGTTCAATCCCTGATCAGGGAACTAATATCCCACAAGCCATGCGGCGTGGACAAAAAAAAAAAAAAAGTGGAGAATTGTTCCCACCTCTTCTTTTGCCCCAGGAATAGTTTACGTAGAGTGACTATTGAATTTCCTTCTGTGTCCACATATGATGGAGGAACAAGGACCTATTAGCGTGCTGTTGCTGCTATAAAACACAAGCACAAATTCAGTGGTTTAAAACCACACACATTTATTGTCTCACTGTTCCGGAGGTCATAGGTGTGAAATTGGTTCCTCTGGGATGAAACCAAGGTGTCAGTGGTGGCCATGCCCTTACAGAGTCTCTAGGAAAAATCTGTTCCCTTGTCTTTTCTAGCTCCTAGTGCGGCATGTTTTACCTTCCTTTCCTCAGACCCTGTTCTTCCATCTTTAAAGCCAGCCAGGAAGCATCTTCAAATCTCTATTTCAATCTTCACATCGCCTTCTCTCTTACAAGGACACTTCTGATTACACTGGGCCAACCCAGATATTGCGTGATATCTGCAATATGCCGCAAAATCTCCCCACTCAAGACCCTTAACTTAATCACATCTTTAAAGTCCTTTTCGCATTATAAGGTAATATATTCCCAGATTCTGAGGGTTAGGAGGTGGAGATCCTTTGGTGTCTGTAATTCAGCCTACCACAATTCCTGTGAAACACCAAAATAATCAGAAAAAAAACCCTATGAAACAATGGTTTTCAACACGCTGGACAAAAAGCTACAAAGGACAATGATAAATGAGAGATTGGAATCAAGTCAAAGCTAGCATCATACTTACTAGTGAAAGACTGAAAGCTTTCCTCTTCAAAATCGAAAGCAGGGCTTCCCTGGTGGCGCAGAGATTGAGAGTCCGCCTGCCTATGCAGGGGACACGGATACGTGCCCCTGTCCAGGAAGATCCCACATGCAGCGGAGCGGCTAGACCCGTGAGCCATGGCCGCTGAGCCTGCGCGTCCGGAGCCTGTGCTCCGCAACGGGAGAGGCCACAACAATGAGAGGCCCGTGTACAGCAAAAAAAAAAAAAAAAAAAAAAATCGAAAGCAGACAAGGATGCCTGCTCTTTCCACTTCTATTTAATAATATACTGGGGGTTTTAGTCAGGACAATTAGCCAAGAAAAAGAAATAAAAGGCATGCATATTGAAAAGGAAGAAATAAAACTATTTGTATTTTCACAAGACACGGTCTTACATCTATATCTATACGTATATATCTATATATATAGATATGTGTAGATGTATACGTATTTCTCTATATATAGATATATATGAAACACATTTTGCTAAGTAAAACAAGCTAGTGAAAACGGCCATATATTGTTTGCTTCATATGATATGAAATAGCCAGAAAAGGCGAATCCATAGAAATGGAATGTAGATTAGTGTTTGCCTGGGTCTGAAGTAGGAAGCAGGGATGGACTGCAAATGGGCCCAGAGGATCTTTTTGAGGTGTTGGAAATTTTCTGAAATTGAAAAGAAGTTATAGTTTGTGGTGATGGTTGCATAACTTTGTAACTTTAATACAAAAATCACTGAACTTTCCAACTAAAATATGTAAATTTTGTGTTAATTGCATCTCAATACACATGTTATTTTGTCATTGGTGGTTTTTATCTATCAATGCCTACATTGAGATTAATTTAGAGCGAGTAAGAGAGAAGTTTTTTCTTTCACGTTGGTACAAAATATAAAATGAACAATGATTACAAGAATTTGTACAACGTACATAAAGATGATATCTTGGGGGGCTTCCCTGGTGGCTCAGTGGTTGAGAGCCCGCCTGCCGATGCAGGGAACACGGGTTCGTGCTCCGGTCCGGGAAGATCCCACATGCCGCGGAGCAGCTGGGCCCGTGAGCCATGGCCGCTGGGCCTGTGCGTCTGGAGCCTGTGCTCCGCAACGGGAGAGGCCACAACAGTGAGAGGCCCGCGTACCCCCGCCCCCCGAAAAAAAAGATGATATCTTGGGCTGGGTATAAAGTGAAGAGACCTGATAATTTAAAATTCTCATTTTACACATTTCCCTGCTTTCCTATCTTCAGAGCAGATTCCAAGCACATGAGGTAGTCTATTAAATGAGACTCAAATTATGGTGAATCTATAAAATAGAGAGTTAAGCTTAAAAGAATAACAAGTTTTCCTTTCAAAATTGAAATTTGGAAGTTTATAGATCCAAATATTATCTGTGTGATCACTGATGATGTGTATTTTCATAAGTTTTAACATCTTTTAAAATTATTTATTGATCAATGTTTTTTTAACTAAAATGGATCTGAAAATAGCCAATCCTGTTTTATTACACACACACACACACACACACGTTTAGGTGAGGATGGAACTTTCCATAGGCTGGAGAGTGCTGCCTCTATATGGGCATGCCTAGTTGTCTGTCTGTCATTTGATTCCTCTTCTGTTTGCTTCCTTTGCATATGTCGGTAAGCATTTAGAACATGAGTGTGCAGGTGAGCATTTTAGTCCGGATTGAGCTGGGCAGTCTTCCTGATTTTGGCTAGGCTTACTTGCATGGATGTGTGTTGTTTGGCTGTTGACTGATTGGACAGGCCTCACTTCAGAAACTGAGGGTTACTTAACTCTGGTCCACTTGCCTTTTATACTCCATGTTGTCTTGGCATATACTTATGATGATGCCCAAGTACAAGAACCTAAGGCTGAAATGCAAAAGTGCTTTTTCATGCCTCTGATTGTGCCGCCCCCACTAATGTTTCATTGGCCCGTGCAATCAAATGGACAAACTCAAAGTCAGTGAATGAGAAAATATAGTCCCTCTCTCAGTGGGAACGTCTGCTGAGTCCTTAGGCAAAGGGTGTAGATACAGGATCTATACTGAGGGAACCTGCAGCAAGAGGAGGCTATCTCGAACCCCATGAAATGCATAAGAAAAGGTCCAGGATAGACTAGAATTAAACCTGTAGCCTAATTGAATTCATAAAGGGAGCAGTAGTAATCAGACTTCCAGGCTCACGCTCTAGCTACTTCTGTTTTCCAGGGATGCAATATAGTGAGGTGCTTGCACATTTGAGCTTTCCATTAGGATTTAATTACGCAGTATTAATTATACACAGCTTAGCTACTAATTGGGATTGGGACTTTTCACAGGGATTGGAAGTTTCACTATCATAAAGATGTTTGGTTTCCCCAAACTGGTCTGGCGATCGAAACCAAACCAAATCCCAATCCCAGTAGGTTTTGTGTGTGAGTGTGTGTGGAAAGTGATAAACTGATCTGAGTAGTAGCATTATACAATACCAATTTCTGTGATAATGAAAATGTTCTGTATCTGTGCTGCCCAATACAGTAGTCACTATGTGGCTATTGAGCACTTGAAATGTGGCTACAGTGAC
Organism: Phocoena phocoena; assembly: GCF_963924675.1. Lineage (NCBI taxonomy): Eukaryota > Metazoa > Chordata > Mammalia > Artiodactyla > Phocoenidae > Phocoena > Phocoena phocoena. The sequence continues at coordinate 89,843,849 of NC_089240.1, read as the reverse complement.
TGAGAAACTAAATTTTTAATTATTTTAAATTTCAAATTAAGTAGCTACTTGTGATACATGCACCTTACGTTCACAGCAGCACTATTCACAAGAGCCAAGACATTGAAACAGCCTAAATGTCCGTCGACAGATGAATGGATAAAGAAGGTGTGGTACATATATACAATGGAATACTACTCAGCCATAAAGTAGAACGAAATGATGCCATTTGCAGCAACATGGAAGCAACCAGAGATTATCATACTAAGTGAAGTAAGTCAGACACAGAAAGGCAAATAGCATATGATATGACTTATATGTGGAATCTAAAATATGACACAGATGAACCTATCTGTGAAACTGAAACAGAATCACGGACATAGAGAACAGATTGGTGGTTGCCAAGGGGGTGGGGATTGGGAGAGGGACGGCGTGGGAGGTTGGGGTGAGCAGATGTGAGCTTTTATATATAGAATGGATACACAACAAGGTGCTACTGTACAGCACAGAGAACTATATTCAGTATCCTGTGATAAACCATCATGGAAAAGAATATATAAAAAAGAATGCATATATATGTATAACGGTATCACTTTGCAGTACAGCAGTAATTAACACAATATTGTAAATCAACTATACTGCAGTTAAAAAAAAGAAAAGAAACCCAAAATACCAACCAAGCAAGTAAACAAATAAATAGCTACTCGTGGCTAGTCACCACCATAATGGATAGTGCAGGTATAGGAAATGCAGAATGGCAAGAATACAAAAGTAATCTTGAAAAAGGAAGACATAGGTTACCACTCTTCGAACTTACTATGAAATTCTAGGAATTAAGCCATGGGGTACTGGTCAAGGAGAGACTAATTAACCAATGGAATCTTACAGAAAATATAGAATCTATCTATCTATCTATACACATACTGGTTCATCACACAGGGCAAAAAATGTGTGTGTGTGCATATACATATATGTTAAGTCACCTGATTTATGACAAATGTGACAGTTAAGTACAGTGAGGAGACAATGGTCTTTTTTTGTCAGTTGGATATCCACTTGAAAAAAATGAATCGACTTTTTTTCAAACTAGGAACAAAAATCAATTGGATATGGTTTGCAGATATAAATGTGAAAGGTAAAAAATAATTTAAAGCAAACATTGGGAATGTCTTCATGATTTTGAAGTAGGCAACATTTTCTTTTTAACAGGTCACACCAGAAATAAAATACTAACAATAAAGAAAAAAAGACAATGTAAGACTTAAGAGCATTTGTTCATCAAAAGGCACCATTAAGAAAGAGAAAAGGCAGTCCACAGATTGGGACTATTTGTTTGCCATACATGTATCCAACAAAGGAATTGTATCCAGAATACATTAAAAATTCCTACAAATCAAGAAGTAAAGGCAAACAACCCAACAGAAAAAGTGGGAAAAGACAAACAGGTACTTCAGAAAAACTGGCTAATACCAATGACTAATAAACAAATGAAGGGGTCTCAACCTCATAATTCATGAAGGTCAGGGAAATGAACATTGAAGCCATATTGTGATGCTTTTACTTTCACACCTGAATAGGTAAAATGAAAACTGATAGAAACATCATGTCTTTGTGAGGACGTGGAGCAACTGATGCAAGTGAAAACTGGTACATCCACTTTGGAAATTTATTTGCCAACTTCAGTATATGTGAATTTATGCATAACCTATGATGTAACAATTTCACTCCTAGCTATTTACCCAAGAGAATTATATACATATGTGCACCAGAACACCTGTATAAGAGTGTTCACAGCAGCACTCGTCACAGTAGGCAAAATGTTTTTTAACTCCCCAAACGCATATGAAAAATAGAGTTGCTAGGTAAATGGTGGTGCATTCATATCAGAGAATAACATGGAGCAATGAAAATGAACAATCTACAACCACTCACACAAAACACTAGATGAGTCTTTCAAAAGCAAAAGAAGTCAGTCCCCAAAGAGTGTATAGTAAAAGCCCTTTTGTGTAAAGCTCAAAAACAGGGAAAATTAATCTGTGAGGATAGAAGTCAGATAAGTGTTCACTCTCGGGACATGTAGTGACTTGAAGCAGATACGAGGGGATTTGAGGATGTGGCAATGCGCTGCTTCCTAGTCTGAGGGCTGTTATATGGGTGTGTTCACGTTGTGAGTGCTCATAAGACTCAGAAGAGACTCTCCCAATTGTGAAGAGCCCTTCGTAGAGTTGTAACAGTAGGAAGATGACACCAAAACCACCCACACACAGACTTCCAGTTTTTCCCCATATTATACTGCAGAAGCAATATATAATTCCAGGGGGAAAAGTAATCAAAACCTTGATGAGGGACTTAAGGGTAGTAGGGGTCTGAGAGCATCTGTATCTCAAGACTACAGTATTGAGTATCCAGGGGAAAAGGCTAATGAGATCTGGAGACTTACGGTGTAATTATTATTGCCAGCTGAATTTAGCTGTCGACACTGTAGCTCTGGCTATTCCAGACCTTGGACTTAAATGCACAATTACCATGTTGCACCTGGGGGACTCAGATTTTCCTGCTCCTTGCCACCAGTGGGTAGGCTGACATATGGAACAAGTCATATGGGCTTAAATGCACAATTACCACGTTGCACCTGGGGGACTCAGATTTTCCTGCTCCTTGCCACCAGTGGGTAGGCTGACATATGGAACAAGTCACTCCGTTGATCCTATCATAATGGGAGGCCCCAATAAAGAAGAGTTGGCAATGGCTGTTTGCCCACTTGCATGAAAGCCAAGGGGTGGCTCCTTAATCCTGATAAGATATAGAGACCAGCCACTCAAGTCAAATTCTTGAGATCCATGTGGGCTGACCGATCTCCAAGATAGGCAAGGAAGAGTCATTCACTCTGTGGCTCACTACTCCCTAAAAAGAAGTCCAGTGCTTAATTTGAGTGTTTGACTATTAAGAGACAATATGTCTCACCTAGACAGTTTGTTGTACCCTACGTCTATGTTGAAGAGAAAATCCAGCAAATGTAGCTTGGTACAGGAGTAGCAGGCAGCTGGGATAGTGCAACAGGCTATCTCAGCAACCCTACGTTTGATGCCTGTAATACCCCAAGGGTCCCCTGGAATTGTAGGTGTCTGCTACTGATAACTAGGCTATTTTGAGCTTCTAGCAAGGGAGACCACCTCCACCTGGCAGTGCCTCTTGGAGTCCTGAACTTGATGCCTCCCTGAGAGGGCCATCCACTGCACCCTTTTTGAGCAACAGCTGCTAACCTGCTACTGGACATTTGTGGAGAATGAGAGCCTTAGTCAGGACTGCCAGGGAACAGCCCGTCCAGACATCCCTATCTTGAGTTTGTTCCACTCAGATCCTCACAACAAGGTTGGAAAGGTACAACAATCTTTTCTTATTAAATGAAATGTTGTATTTGAGAGAGGGGCAGGTCTGGTCCTATAGCTGTGTCTTGCTTATTTGAAAAGGCTGTGGCTACCTATTTAGGGGCCATTTCACCTCTGTTTGCTCAACTACAAGGGAAGTCTTTCGCTACCTGGTGACCACACTTCCAAGAAGTCCCCAAGGATGCTTGGTGTTGGCTTACTGGTGTCTTGGCCACAATAAAAGCTTATAGTGTCCCCGGGCTTCAGCACTCCTTTAGCCTCAATGACAATCATAAAGGACCCCCTGCAGTGAGGACCAGTCAGCACCATGGGCTAAATTAAAAGCTGCCCTCCTTGCCCTAGACAATGCTCCTAAGGGGCAGGCATGCTGTATTTTCACTGGCTCTTGGGCTCTAGCTAACAGCCTAGTTGTCTCTTGGAGTTCATGGGGGATGATTGATTGTCAGACTGGGCAAGTGGCCCTGCTACCAGAATCGAATGAGCTCAAAAGGCCTCCATCTGGGTTACCTGCCAGCAGGTGACAGGGCTTTGAGCTCTGCCCACGCCTGGCAAAGAGACTACTTCCACCCTCTGCTGCCATCCGGTGGCTACTTCTGGTGTCAAATAACCTTTGAAACCTATTCTGGCTACGAAGTTGCCATTCCTGTGTGAGCCGCAGATTCTGGCAGCACCAGGGTAACGCTTGAATCTAAGTTCCGCCACGCTTTTGGCCACTTGTAATCTTTCAGTGCGAGCCATTCATGATGAAGGAGACTCAAGCAAGACCGCCAGAGCACCCCGGAAGTGCCGTGGTGTGTGCCAATGAAGAATACCTTTCTGGTTCTCACTCCAAACAGAGTACAGCTCTTTTTGACCAACTCGTTATTCTCCGTAATGACTTGAGAGAAGCTGATTCCATGGAGACAACCAGCAGCCAGACAGAACTGGATGAGCACAGTTAGAGAGACAAGAGCTGTTCACGATTTACAGCCTTGGTCAACATTCTCAAGAGCATATTGGATGGAAGCAAAACCTCTAGGATAAATCAAATAATAACGGCTGAAATTTCAAGGACTAACAAAACAGGCAGAGATGGGCATGACACTTCATAGGTATTCCACGCCCCTTTTCATGCTCTGGTGGTTGGCATGATCAAGAAGTAGAGTGGATTTTCAAAGCTTTGACTATAAAAGATTGTTGGACAGGCCATGCTGCCAGAATCACTGCCAGACTAGACATCACGGTCAGACTATAGGGTCACTATATGAGGCTGTTCCCAGCAAGGGAATATTCCCTTTCGTTCGTTCTTTCTTCCTTTCTTTTTGTATTTTGGCCGTGCCTTGACGCTTGTGCGATCTTAGTTCCCCAACCAGGGATGGAACCCAGGCCTGGGCAGTGAAAGCGCTGAGTCCTAACCACTGGACTGCCAGGGAATTCCCCAGGAATTTTCCCTTTCTAAAGGGAATGGTTGCTTGGGGGATGTCAGGACAGGGAGATCACTTCACTCTATCAGTGATTCCACACTGACAATCCCCAACCATTCCTCTTTCTTTCTTTTTTCTTCCTTCACTGACCTTAGTCAGAGAACGAGGTGAAAGTGACTCCAGCTTATTGCTTCTACTATTACCTGGCTCCAGTCATTGGACATTGTGGATCACAGATCACAGGGATAATGATCCACTGGTGGAATCTGTGAAACCTAGATTACCCTTGTGGTGGCTCCCTCAGGCAGCAGTAGGTGATGGTCAATAGACCATTGAAAGTTCTGTCATTGTGCCAGAGCCTGTGTCACTCCTGGAACATCCAGATAGGTCTGGATGCACGTGGGAAATGGCTGGGTCAACGGGAGAAGTACTGACTACTGAATTAGGACAAGCAGACTATGGGGCCGTGGAAGGAAAACAACAATCTCAGTATCTGGAGTGGAACTCCTTGTAAGCTGGCAGGTGCAGAGATGGGGATCGGGTTTGTGTCCCCTAAATCCAGCACCACGGCTTGGCAAATATCCCCACGGCCCACTTGAGTCAAGTGGCGGTAGCAGCTGACTGAATTGTCTGAGGTTTGTCCTTCCATCCACATAGACGGGAACAGAAAATCTTCCATGGCCATGGCTATTAAATTCGAACCCCCTCATAGAAACACTCTGACCAGGACAACCTTGTTTCATTATTACTGATACAAGTCCACATGGTTCTCCTGATGCATCCATGGCACCAAAGGCATGTATGGATATTGAAGCTGCATTTATTCAGCAACACTGCCCATGTGGCTTTACCAAACCAATAAAAAGGTGATCCAAATCAAGTGTAAGAAGCCCCTTTAGGTTATATGCCTGTCTGTGTTGGAGAGTGGGCCACAGAACGTCTTTCCATTAGGAGGAGGGATAATGTTTTAAATCCTGCACTGTCCCCTGTAGTTATTGGAAGTGACGCAACCCTTTGGAGCACCTTTAGAGACACCAGGCAAAGAGGGCTGTTCTACCTGGGGAGATGCCTGGTTCCATAGCCCTGGCATCAGTGTCCAGGCCCTGCAGACAATGGCAGAAACATATCTGTAACTTTAGCTCTCATAGCCAATGAGGTGGCACAAGGTCTGGAAGATAAGAGAATCAGTCTAAACTTCCTTGTACTCTTGTAATGGATGACAGACTGGCCTTAGGGTACATTCAGGCTCAAGGGGGAGGAGTATATCCGATCAACAACATCTCCTTTCTGGTTGGCTTAATTCCACCAGGTGGAGCAGCTCAGCTATTGCAGCAGTGCAGGTACGACACTCTGCATAGTTGGGATACATTCCTCCAGGATCTGGTATATGCACTGAATCAAAAACTGATATTTCACGCTATGTCGCCACATCTACTGTATATGAATCTGGGAACCAAGGAGTGGAAATCAGATTGGCTCACGTAAAACTGAGTCTGATTCCTTTATGATGTTTGAGTGCTGAGGACTTTCAGGACTCAGCCTTCCCTCTTCCCCTCCACCCCACAGCTGGGTAAGCTGACACGAAATCCCAGGTAATCTCTTCTTGGAAGCCAGCAGGAGGTTCAAGCCATGCAAGCCCCTACCTCTGCACCAGAACACTCAGCCTGGCCCCACCCCTAACCGAAAGAAAAACCTGAAATCAGTCTCCTTTCCCACTCTTTCAAGCAGTTTTCAGAGCAGTCTGGGAAGGCTTCCCTGCTCTTCCCTGAAAGCCTTATTATGTAAAGAATAAACCTTGTCCTACCGTCTGAGTATGTGTTATGTTTGGTGTCAGCACTCTTGACATCTGAAGCAAATTTTAGCTGGGAGGATGGGGTCCATCCTTTCTTTCTGGAGTGTCTACAACAGTTCTTCTCACCATCATTCCCTGTAGCACACTTGCAGAATGTGTGCTTCCCATCCCTGAAACTTCAGGGTCTGCCGTATTCAATGTTCTGGATCTCAAGAGAGAATGTTTCTGGTAAGGCATACAGGTTGGATTCTACTGAACTTGAAGCTACAGCGACCATCTGGTCACTTCAGTCTCCTCATGGCAGTGGATCAGCAGGCAAATAAAGCAGATTTCTATATTGGGGGTGGCAAGTTGACCCTGATTACCATGAAGAGATATGAGTTGTTCCTACATAATGGGGACAGGGAGGAGTGTGTCTGAACCGAGAGGATTCATCAGGAATTGTTTTGGTGCTTGCCCAGTAACAACAGGAAATGGAAGCAGTATAAAGAGCTAATGATTCCTTCATAATCTTAAGAATGGTTTACGCTTGAGATCTTGGCTAAGTGGGGCTGAATGTAGCAAAAGGTCTTGGACTGTTGACTCAGAAATCATTCTAGGAAGCCTGCCTTTTCACGTCTATCATGCTTATCTTGGTCCTTTAAAATAAGCCTCTCTCTTTCTTTATTCATTCTTTGGAGCGTTGAAGTGAGCATGTTACTGAACCAAACTTGGGTCTGCTCACCCAACGTGCAGCAAAGCTATTCTGACAGCCAGTTGTGGTCAAGGAATGTACAGCATTTTCCGCAAGGTGCCAAGCAAGGAGTATGGGCAGCTCATGCTCAAAAGACCCAAACTCCCGAACGGCCTTCAGTGAAGTATTTTTAAAGGCAGGCTGAGGGAGAGGGTAGTGGTGTACATGATATCCTTGTCATTGGTTCGTGATGAGGTAACAGGGTGGAATTTTGGGAATTAATATCATCAATCTGATTTCAACCTGTCTGGGATCTACTTGGTGTGGTCAGCAGACAGTTAACTTCTTCCACCCGGTGGAGGTTTTAGTATCTGCAAAACAATTCAAGGATATGGCTCAGATTATTATCTATAGCCCTTGAGAAGGAACTATGGGTCCATGACTTTGTCGTATGGCCAAACTATTATTATTTTGTCTTGCTTGACTGTTTTCCTTTTTTTCTGCATTTTCTCAATTCTCTGATTAAATTTGCTCTTTGGAACTCAGAGAAGGCTTAGGCGGCTACAGCTTTTCTACAAACAAGAGGTGGCGTGGGGGTTGGTAGGGTGTCTGTAACCACAGGGTCCTGTTCCTTTGAAATTTGGCAGCTGTTCATTAAATACTTTACAGCTCCTGTTGTTAACACTTCTGCAACTTTCTGTTCTGTCTGCATCCATTTCAACTTTGCCTTTTTTCTAAGTAGCTTTAATAATGTTAAAATGTCCAAATTCTTTTTTCTTTCTCCTCTGGTAGGTTTTTTACTATTGCTGACATATTAACTATACAGTTGTTAATGACTCCGCCCCTATTGGCACCAGCCATCTCCAGGTGGAAATCAGGGAACAGTTCACCCTGTGCAGCAGAGTGCCTCTATATGGGGACACTTCAGTTTTGCTGGCACTGGTAAAATTAAAAGGACCAGATATGCATGGGCTTAAAGGGTAATTGGGGACTCCAAAGTCCTGGAGGGAAAGGGAGGAAGGTCTCAAACTCTAGAAGCTGGGTCTTGAAACTTCATGGAATTGCAGGCATGTCAATCCTCGCCTTTCAGCCAATGAGTTTAGAGCTCCCTACGGCGAGGGGGGATGGGGTGGGGGGTGGGGAGATGGGGGGGCTTCTGGGGGAAGTAGTTCTCTGTTGACCCTTCGAAGTTCTGGCTCCCGTCAACTGCCTATCAGATTCTTTCCCGCCTTGTCCAACGGCCTCCCAGGCACAGTTATGGTTGGCTGCTCCTCGGGCCCCTACCCCCCAGCCGTCCTGTCACGAGGCCTCCACAGGCCACCATCACAAACTGTTCCATTGTTTGCCGCCATCTTGTCTGCTTTCCACCACCCCCGTCCCTCTCCCCCGCCCCCTCCCAACAGGCTCTGTTGCCGGCAGTGACACTTAGCTCGTCAGCAGCCATTTCTGCCAACTAGGTTTTGCAGCTGGATCACTTCTCTGGTTGAGGCACTGACTGGTGCATCTTTCCTGCCATCTCTGCCACAGAAAAGCGGGGCTCAGCCACAGGTGGTCAGAACAGAGCAGGCAGTGGGATGGGCAACATCCCTGTATCAGTCCCAGGACGAGTTGTGCTTGCAGAACGGCACGTCAGGGGCCGTGGGGTCGCCGCCCATAGGGATTTACAGGCGGTAGTGCGAGCCCTTTGGGAAGAGCAGCGTGGGCAGGAGGTCGCCCAGCCCATAGTCGAGGAGCACTGGGATGTACAGCTGGTAGAAGGGGAGGAAGTGGAGGAGGCAGAGGAGGCTAAAGAGGAGGAAGTGGACGAGGCGGAGGAGGCTGAAGAGGAGGAAGTGGACGAGGCGGAGGAGGCTGAAGAGGAGGAAGTTGGAGGAGGCGGAGGAGGCTGAAGAGGTGGAAGTGGACGAGGCGGAGGAGGCTGAAGAGGAGCAAGTGGACGAGGCGGAGGAGGCTGAAGAGGAGGAAGTGGACGAGGCGGAGGAGGCTGAAGAGGTGGAAGTGGACGAGGCGGTCGAGGCTGAAGAGGAGGAAGTGGGTGAGGCGGAGGATGCTGAAGAGGAGGAAGTGGACGAGGTGGAGGAGGCTGAAGAGGAGGAAGTGGGCGAGGCGGAGGAGGCTGAAGAGGAGGAAGTGGACGAGGCGGAGGAGGCTGAAGAGGAGCAAGTGGACGAGGCGGAGGAGGCTGAAGAGGAGGAAGTGGACGAGGCGGAGGAGGCTGAAGAGGAGGAAGTTGGAGGAGGCGGAGGAGGCTGAAGAGGTGGAAGTGGACGAGGCGGAGGAGGCTGAAGAGGAGGAAGTGGACGAGGCGGAGGAGGCTGAAGAGGAGGAAGTGGACGAGGCGGAGGAGGCTGAAGAGGTGGAAGTGGACGAGGCGGTCGAGGCTGAAGAGGAGGAAGTGGGTGAGGCGGAGGATGCTGAAGAGGAGGAAGTGGACGAGGCGGAGGAGGCTGAAGAGGAGGAAGTGGACGAGGCGGAGGAGGCTGAAGAGGAGGAAGTGGACGAGGCGGAGGAGGCTGAAGAGGTGGAAGTGGAGGAGGCGGAGGAGGCTGAAGAGGTGGAAGTGGAGGAGGCTAAAGAGGACGAGGAGAAGAACGAAGAGGCGGAGGAGGGAGACAGAGACAAGGAAGAGGACGAGAATTATGTGGACAAAGAGGAGGAGGAGGACGGTGAGGAGGGCGCAGAAGTGGTCGCAGGTATCTGTGAGTTCCGCACTGCGCGGGTTCGGTCCCTTCCCTTCTGGACCCCGTATTCATTATAACGACCGTGTCCTGGCCTGGCCCCACGCCGGCCACGCGGTGGTCAGGCGCTGCTCTTGGGAGCCCAGGGAGCCAGGAGAGAGAGGGGACCAGATGCTGGAAGGCGAGCACCAGGCAGAGGGCGCCCCGCCCTGGAAGTCGCGGGAACCTGCAGAGGGGGCGGCATCCCAGAAGGCAGAGGAACCGGCGGCTGCGGCAGCGGAGGCGGAGTTCTGGGCGGGCGAGGTCCTGGCTGATGCCTCCGAGTCCTGGGAGGCAGGGGCGTGTGGACCCGATGACAGGGCCGAAGCTGGCGAGGGGCGGCCCAGTCCTCAGGCCCTTGCAGCCCCTGCTGGGGCATCGGCCTCAAAGGCAGGCCGCACTCAGCGCTGGCCTCTGGCGGTTAGGCAGTGGGTCAAAGCTCTCAAAAACCGTCAGGCACGATATGCACAAGTAGAAGCCCAATTCTTTACAGTCCTTTAGGATCTTGAGAAAAAGGATGCTGCCTTCTACCACCCGAGGGGCAAACAAATGGCATACCTCACTTTTGGCGGACGGGCTTCCAAAAATGTAAAGATTCTCAGTAGGACGACCTGAGAAAATGATGAAACGGCACAGGGGCACTTTTCAGTGGTTGAGGAATCAATGAGCTTCACGGTAGAATTTGTCTTTAAATGGGGTGAACATTTTCCATTGACGTTCTGGCAGAAACATACAAACATGCTGTCAGGATCAGACGATTTCGATCCCTTCTCCAAAGGGCCAGAAATAATCAGCAGCAGTGTGTGTGCGATCTGCTGGAAAGAGGGGGAACATGTTGTGAAAACAGTCAAGCAGCAGAAGTGTGAGGGCCATGGAAGTGTTGTATCAACCAGTAGGAGCATGGCCAGCTATTCTTTTTACTTATTTATTCATTTTCTGACATATTTCTCTTCTCCAGATCCTCCCGAGGGCAGAGAACTAGATTCTGCTGCCGATTTTAAATCGGGAAATGTTGTCCACCACCTTGTGATGCCAAAGTCCGTATCATTCGACACTAAAGAAGAGAGTGAACATCAGTATGAAAACGCTGATGAAGAGAAAGAGGATGGAAATGAGAAACCAGAAGAAGGACCCAAACTGAATATGGTCTCAGCAGAGAGCATCTCTGGAGAATACAGGTATATAGTGCAAGCATTCCTGACATATACCTGTTACTAACAGCTTTATGTTTTGTTTTGTTTACATCCTTAATCTACTTTTTATCTTTTTAACATCTTTATTGGAGTATAATTGCCTTACAGTGGTGTGTTAGTTTCTGCTTTATAACAAAGTGAATCAGCTCTGGTATACCTATATCCCCATTTCTCTTCCCTCTTGCATCTCCCTCCCACCCTCCCTATCCCACCACTCTAGGTGATCACAGAGGTCCTAGCTGATCTTCCTGTACTATGCAGCTGCTTCCCACTAGCTAGCTATCATGTTTTTAATAATTTTTGTAAAGTAAATAAGAAAAAATTGATGAAATTTAGTTTTGGAAAAACAGTTTAATGTTAATAATGTACTTGTCTTCTAGATGGTATAGAAGGAAGTGTGTTCTGAAATGTATTTCATTTACAGCCGCAAGTCCTCTGTCCTGTAGCTTTAAGACTACTACAGATGGGAAATTTATCAGACCTGGAAATAGAGACCTATATTTTTTTAGAGGTCTAAAATATAGAGACCTATATTTTTAGAGAGTGGCCACGAGGAGAAGCAGCTAAAGCGACCAAGCTGTGCTCTAGTTTTACCTTCATCACCTGGCCACAGAAATGGAGTCTCTTGGAATAACAAATCCTTTGAGAAGGTGACTCCTTACAAAGTAGTAAAAAGTCAAGGATTTCAAATAAGACTGCATTTCATGAGTAATTCACAAATATTACTTCAATTTAGATTTTTTATTCAAAAGAAACGAAAATTAGCCATAGTAAGATTATTGGCTATCACTGAGTTGGTAATTCAATCTTAGTTTCTCTTTCCTCTACCCATTCATCTTTTCCTTTCTCTTTCTCATCTCTCTCTCTCGCAGTATCACACTGTTTCTTTCTCCCTTTCTTAATTTTTACACCTGCAGATGTTTGATAACAGCCTATTTCTCTTTTTACAGATACGGGAACCGGAGGTCTGGGGATATAAGGGATTTATGATTTGTGTAAGGAGCATAGGCTCTTAAGGTGGAAAGACATTTAAATCACAGAGTGGCCTTTCAAGAAAAAAAGCTAGCATTTATAGTGGTGGGCAAGAGAGAGATGAGGTTGGTGTGATGAAATGATGTGAACCCCGACAACCAAGGGTCTGTGCTACAAGACAAAAACGTTTTGTTTTCTCCTTGGAGAGCCAACAGATGTTCATAGTATTGACTCCTATTTAGAAAGTCCCTGGTGCGTGTTATTGGTGTTCAATTGTTAATTGACTCTTATCCCACCCTACAGTTGGAAGACATAAAAAGAAGTGGACAGCGAAAGAAAAGAAGAATTTGTTCTTCACGGATATTCTAGTTTTCATTAGCCCACAATACAAATGTTGTTTCAAAGTTCAACATCCCAAAATGATATTAACTGACATCTGACGTTATTCTTACCTTTGGCAGATAAATTTGACAGTATTGTTCACATTGAAAATAAAAGCTTGTTTGACATGAATAAGCTGCAGAGTTTTTTTTTTTTACATAAATAACACTGACTTCAATGTATCTTGGTTCTATTTATTTCGGCCCACCTTACTGTCATTGAAAGGGATTTCTTTCAACTATTTGGTAAACCTGTTTGACATCCCTTTATAGCAGCCTCAAATAAATTAAAATATTAGATTATAAACAACTTGTGTGGCAATAGAGATGGTGGCCCAGCCTCTGGTATATGTTACTGAAAGAAACTGATGGATGACCTAGCTTGCCTGGAGACCAGATGGTGCTAGTGGCTTACCATGGAGCAGCAGCAGCAGCATCAGCTGGGAATGTGTTTGAAATGCAAATTCTCAGACCCTGCTCCAGACCTACTGAATTGGATATTCTGAAGGTAGGCTGCTAGCCATCAGGGTTTTACAAGTCCTCCAAGTGCTACTGAAGCACACTAAAGTTTCAGAACCAGTGCCTTAGAGCAATGTGGGAAACATTTAACTACACCCACAGTAGGACCAGCTTTAATTCACTGACTTGGTACTATTGCAGGTAAACTTGAACAGGATGGTAAGATCTGGACTGAGGAAGACACTAGAATTCTCAGGGGCCTGAGACACAAAGACCTCCGGGAGGGCTATGTTAGCTTCCTAGGCTTACCGTGACAAATTACCACAAAGCAGGTGGCTGAAAACAACCGAAATTTATTCTCTCAGCGTTCTGGAGGCCAGAAGTCTGAGGTCAAGGTGTTGCCAGGGTTGGTTTCTTCTGGAGGCTCGGAGGAAGGATCTGTTCCATGCCTCTCTCCTAGTTGCTGGTGGTTGTCAGTCCTTGGCATCATTCGGCTTGTATATGCACGATTCCAATCTCTTTCTTCATCTTTGCATAGTGTTTTCCCCTGTGTCTCTGTTTCTGTGTTCTTTCTCTTCTTATAAGGACACCAGTCATATTGGATCAAGGGCCCACCCTAATCCAGTATGACCTCATCTGATCTTTATTACACCTGCAAATACCCTCTTTCCAAATAAGGTCACATTTACAGGTTCCGGGGGTCAAGACCTCAACATGTCTTTTGCCGGGACACAATTCAGCTTATAACAAGGGGCAAAGATTCAGTAGTGGAAGGGACGAATAGATAAAGGAGAAACCTAGTTCCAACACGATAAAAGCATTATGATACCATGCACATATGAAGTTTAAAGACATGCAAAATTACTAGGTTGATTATAGATACATCTATTTGTAGTAAAAGGCATACATAGGAGTAATGCATACATGTGAAGTATGCAGAAAGGTGTGTATGAGAACAGTAAACTTATTTAAGACTGGTTAAATCTATGGAAAAAGATGGAGAATTCAGTTGGGGAGAGGTAAACTGGGTTTCAATTTTATTTGTAAGCTTATGTTTCTTAAGACGGCGGATGGTTGCATGGGTGTAGCATTTTCTGTGCTTTTGTCGAGGTCTGAAATATGTCCTAATTTAAAGAAAATTAAAAGAGGAAATTGGCCTAGTATCTGGAACCTCTTTAAGGGAAAAAAGTGAAGTGGTACTTGAGCAGAGCTGAGGATCAGAGAAGGGGAGGACCAGGGGTTTGAGGGTAGAAGGCCTTATTTCTATATTTAGTTAAGGCTGCTTGTATCAATACCGTTTTCTATTTTCTATGGTAGTTCCTCACGTATGCAGTGTAGATTAACATTATTTATTTATGTGTGTATCTCCCCAGCTCCCTAAAGTGTGAGCTTCTGACTTGTTCGGAACGTAAAGGCTTTTATTGATTTCCCTCTCCTAAAGCACTGTGTTTTCTTCTCCATAGATGCTTGATAAAGGTCTGTTAAAGTGAAGTGAGTGTAAGGTGTCCACAACCCTTTCCCCGTCACTGGTGTTGACATTTAAAAATGCATTATCATGTAGTAACACAGAGTATTCCTCATGGCTAGAACAACAACAACAAAAGGCACAAGGCCTTTTGTCACCATTGTTTAATGAAAGAACAGTGCAAGTAGAAATTTATCCATGTAGGGTCCCTGGAAACTCCTCAAATTGGTTTGGTTCCGTATGGTTCATGCCATGCCAGCAGGGAGCGTGTGTGTGTATTTCTGTGTTAATATAGTTAGCGTATTAACTATAGTTAATATTAAAGGCCTTTCCCTGGGCTGAAGAATTTTCGGAGGCTCACTTTATGTATTTATTTATTTGGCCACGTCGTGTGGCATGCAGGATATTAGATCCCCGAACAGGGTTGGAACCCGTGCCCCCTGCATTGGGAGCAGAGTGTTAACCACTGGACTGCCAGGGAAGTCCTGGGAGGTTCACTTTAGACAAACACATGCACACCTCTTTTTGAGATAAGCCTTTTTTGGTGCATGCTCGGAGTCCATGTTCCTGGCCCTTACCGAGCTCCAGTTACCTAGGGCCCTGAATTTACTCCCCAGGTGGCCCCATGTCCCAAGCCCCAAGAGGCATGTGTGTTCCTCTTCACTGCGTCTGTGCTTCTGAGAGCTGAGGGGCAGTGTCAGTGTTATACTCTCAGGGCTGGGAGGTATCTACGAGGTGAAGGCTGCGTATCCAGGTAACAGGACAAGTGGGCTACGTTATCCACACGGATTCACCTGAAGCCTCTCATGTTGAGGGAGGAAGCTCAGGCTTGCTGCTCTGAGGGTTTGCTGTAGCTCTAACATATCAGGCTTCTCTGAGTCTCTGAGAGACGGTCCCTAAATCAGGTCAGGGACAAATCCTGCCTTTCCTGATTCTCTGGGTGTTTGTGGGTGTTCCTGTATCCACATGTATAAAATATGTTTTCAGTGAGTCCTTCAGCCTTGAAAACTTTGTGCTTCTTCTAGGAAAAGACCTGTCTTGTCCCTCTCTGCCTCGTCCAGGAAAGGTTAGGGTATTCTGATATTTTCCTTGGTTATGGCCCCATCTTCTGAAAGGATTTGATCCAACAACTCTCCTTTTATTGCACTACCTGAGAGGTGACCATTGGGAGAAAAACAGAGGGGCAGGGTGGGTGCCGGAGTTGGAAACAGTGTTCTGTCCCAGTTAGGGATATGCTAATGACACTAAAGTTAGTGATGAAGAATCCCTTTTACTCTAAGCCGCCTAGTTTCAGATGCTTATAACTCCAAGGAATACAAATGAGTACACGTTTACAAGTCTAACAGGGCAGGATTCTCAGACAATGGTGTTTTGGAAATGTGGTATTATCCAGTCCTGTGAATCACATCATATAGTAGGATCGGTTCTGAGGCATAAAATGTACATTTCTTAGAAGTCTGAGCAATGAATTATGTGTGTTTATAGATAAGGAATTGATTTCATCCCCAAATCTATGAAGAAAATGAGTTTAAAACAATTCTAAGAGACACCTGAAAGTTGGCTGTTCCCTCTCTCTCCCTGTCTGTCTCTGTCTCTCATCCAGTTATTTACTCTGCTGCCTTTCTCTCCGTTTTCCTGCCTTATTTTAGACCGCATCACTTCCTGACAAATTATGAACTGTTTCTTGTATAAAAAAGATAATACAGCATATATGTAAGGTGTATCTTAATAACATAAAAACCTGTGTACTCACCACCAAGCTTGAGAACTAGAACACGGCTAATGCCTTGGAAGTCCACCTGTGCCCTTCCAGATTCCTCCCCTCATTCCTTCCCAGAGGTAACCACGATCCTGAACTTTGTTAATAATTCACTTTTTTATACATTCACTGCAGAGGAATGTTCCTTTAAATAATGTTATTTCTTGTCCATTTTCGACTTTATGTAGATCTAATTATACTAGATGTATTACTTGTCTTGCTCTTTCTCTACCCCCGAACTTTGCATTTGTGGTATTTTTCCATTTTCATGGGTGCAACTGTAGTAATCAGTTTTCGTTGCTGTATACTTACCCATCATATGAAAATTCCACAGTGTGTCTATTTCCTGTTGATGGACATGTCACTTGTTTCTAGTTTCATGCTTTTGCAAATTATTATGCGATGAACTTTCTCATTCATATCCCGCTATGCCCACAGAAAAGAGTTTCTCAGTTGAGGGCAATTTTACGCACTGCCCCCTCCACCCCAACCAGGGAGACATTTGATAACGTCTCAAACCTTTTGGTTGGCGTAACTGAGGGTGTGCTACTGGCATATAGTGGGTGGAGGCCAAGGATACTGCTAAACATCCTACAATGCACAGGACAGTTCTCTACAACCCAGAATTATCTTTTCCAAAATGTCAACAGTTGAGAAACCCTGATCTACAGTATAGGCCTAAACATGAAATTCCTGGGTCGTAGGGTCTGCCCACGTTCAACCTTACTAGGTAACACCAATTATCTTTCAAAACGATTGTACTAGTTCATATTCCCCTCAGAGAGGGTGAGATTTCTATTTGTTCCACATTCTTGCCAACTCTTAGTATCATTACCTTCATCACTTCTTGCCTGAACTTTGCCCTAGTCTCCTAACCTTCTCCTACCTCCATATTTTTCCCCACAGATACATGCTTCATGTACTTGCTAAGCCAACCTTCCTAAAACCCAACTCTGGCCATGCCAGATTCCTGGAAGAAAATTTTGATGACTGTACTACATACACAATAAACTTGGCATTTAAGACGCACACAAAAGGGCCCACTAGCTCTGTACACCAAGTAATACCAACTTATTAGGTGGTATTCAAATAAGCCCTGCCCTTTCTCTGCTCTCTGCAGCATGTGTGTTGTTGAAGAGTTACCCTTTCTTAAGTCTCTTCTACATTCATTTCTATGTCCATTAATTCAGCCAGTTATTAATTCTTTTTAATGTACTGAGTATTTGTCTCTCTCTGTCTCACTTAGTTCCCTTAACATAATACCCTCCAAGTCCATCCATGTTGCTGCCAATGGCAAAATTCTTTTTTTATGGCTGATTAGTATTCTATATATACATGACATCTTCTTTCCCCATTCATCTGTTGATGGACACAGATTGCTACCATACACTGGCAACTGTAAATGACACAGCTATGAACATTGGGGTGCATGCATCTTTTTGAATTCGTGTTTCTGTTTTATACAGATAGATGCCCAGGAGTGGAATTGTTGGGTCGTATGGTAGTTCTAACAACTAAAACTGTTTTCAGTTTTCTGAGAAATATCCATACTGTTTTCCACAGTGGCTACAACACTTTACACTCCTGCGAAACTGTGTGGGATGGTTCCCTTTTCTACACATCCTCGCCAAAATTTGTTACTTGTGTCCTTTTGTGAGGTGATGTCTCATTGTGATTTTGATTTGCATTTCCCTGATGATTAGTGATGTTGAGCATGTTTGCATGTGTCTATTGACCATTTGCATTTCCCCAGAGACTGCAGTGGAGACTTCAATCTTAAGGCTACAAGAAGACATCAAGGGGCTCTATTTGGGAAGTAATTTGTGTTTTAGACATATCACTCTGAAGGCAATGTGAAGAAAGGATCAGAGAGGAGCAAGAATGGAGTGCTCATTATAGCAGTGATTTATGTGAGAGAAGCTGAAGTCCTAGACTAAGGTAGGGGTACTGGAAACACATGAAGTGTATAGAACTGAAAGTCAACAATTGATTGGCTATGGGTGATAACCGGATGTGGAGATACCGAAGGTGTTATAAGCGTAGAAGAATAAGCGGTGGTAGATATAGTGACCACTTAGTATGCCTGAGTGTGAGTAGGAGAAGAGGAGAAAGCCCAGGGAATTCCCTGGCGGTCCAGTGGTTAGGACTCGGCAGTGGCCGGGGGCCCGGTTTCCATCCAGGGTCGGGGAACTAAGATCCCAGCAAGCTGTGCGGCACGGCCATTAAAAAAAAAATAGGGGCTTCCCTCGTGGCGCAGTGGTTGCGAGTCCGCCTGCCGATGCAGGGGACGCAGGTTCGTGCCCCGGTCCAGGAAGATCCCACATGCCGCGGAGCAGCTGGGCCCGTGAGCCATGGCCGCTGAGCCTGCGCGTCCAGAGCCTGTGCTCCGCAACGGGAGAGGCCACAACAGTGAGAGGCCCGCGTACCGCAAAAAAAAAAAAAAAAAAAAAAAAAATAGGGAGAAACCCCATACCAAATCAATGGTGACAGGAGGGAGAGACAGAAGAGGGAGAGTGCAGATGCGCAGAAAATAGAGAGGCCAAGGAATCGGAGGGCTCAGTGAGATAAAAGAGCACCTGTAGAGAGAGTAGAAGAATGAGAGAGCAGCATGTCTAGGGGCTTGCGGTCCAACACTGGGATATTTTCGTTTTAGATGTGAGAGGTAGAGGAGTTTAGGGTGAAGAATAAACCAGAGTGTGTCTGTGAGAGAGTTTGGCTAGTATGTTGTACAGATGTTCACTGGAATTGAGAATGTCCAGTTGTTGAGTGATTGATGTGGAAGTTGGAGTCATCTGGACGGTGGTAGGTTGGGGCAGAGAGCAGTGGATGGCTAGGGTCAGTGGATGATAGCCTGAGGGAGTTACAGAAGGTGGTGTAGCAGGATAGCTTAAACCTCAAGGATAAATGTTATGACTGCAGGGACTGATAGATACGTTAACAATGAGAGCTGGAGATTTTAAGCCACCACTCTCAGAACGTGAAAGTCCAAGCAAACAGAAATAAGCAGCGATGTCAAAGGCCTAAACACAATAATAAATTTGAGCTATTAGATAATATAAAACTTTATACCCAACAAACAGAGAACATAAATTCTTTTGAGCATATTGACCGTTTACAGAAATAGACCTTAAGAAGAAAAAGGAAGCCTCAATAAACTGCAAAGGATCACTAGTGTGAAATCTAGGCTGTCTGATCATAATGCTTAATGCAGAGGTTAATAACACAGAGATAGCTTTAAAACACCCAAATGCTTGGAAACAAAATAGCATACTACTAACTAATCCTTGGATTGAAGGAAATCAAGAAATATTTAGAACTGAATAACGGGAATATTCAGTATCCCTCAAAGTTTAAGATATATTTACCCTAGACCCAGTAATACTACCACTAGGCGCTTCGCCTAGAGAACCCCATGCCCATGCAAAGCAGATGACAAGGCCAAGGATGCCCAGAGCTGCATTCTTTGTAATAGTCCAAAAGTGGACACAACCCAAGTTCAGAAACTAGTTGGGTAGGTATATGAAGTGATATGTCCATCAGTGGAATGTCATACAGCAAAGGAAATGCACAAACTTGGCTACATCCAAGTTGGATGAATCTTATGAATCAAGATAGCAAGCCAAAAAAATAGAAAAGAACAGACACACACAAGAATATATTCTATAGGAGGACATTTTTACAAAGCACAAAAACAGGCATGCATAAATAAATTACGAGAGCCTACAAAATACCTGGGTTTATGAGGGAAAAGCACGAGAGTATATTTCTACTAAAGAGTCGTTTCCCTAGAGGCAGACCGTGTGTGTGGCCCTGCATGGCACAGGACCTGGCATATGGTGCTTTCTCAATAAATACTGTTATCATGAGGAATGGAGGAATACCGCATCACCTTGAGTTCACCAGCTCAGTGACCAGGGGAATTTTTCTGTATTAAGGGGCCCTATGACTCCTTGCTTATTTCCAGTGTTGCCAGTTGGGGCTACATCTTCCAGTGTGCATAGTGAACACATTTGGGTAGTCAGAAACTGGAATGCAACCCCAAGGGAGGGGCAGGGGACTGAGGCTTACTCAAGTCAACACACATTATGTTCCGCTAAATTTCCCCTTTGCTCTCCATGGGAGTGATTGCCCTAAGCACACTTATCCCTCATTACAGTAAATCAGAAACACAAAGACATTCTGCATTTTGCCCTGTGCTCCATTGTGAACAAGGCTGTATCCACATGAATATCTGAGACAAAGCTGCTGACAGAAAGGTATAAATGCTGAAGCTGCTCTAGGAGGTACTTGAGAGTCTTAACTGAAAAGTAAAGGGGAAACATTAGTTAGTTTGAAATGGACTAAGAGCTTTGAACAAAGTTATAGTTGAAACCACTTACATTCTGTGATGACAACGGAACACAAAGTCCAGCCATTAGAAGTGATAAGGTAAGGGGATAAGGTGGTTCCATGTCACTCAGGGGTTTGACACCCCTACTGGGTGAGCCAGAAACTGCTTCAGGTCTCCCAAAGAAAAACTATGATGAACAATCAGTTGCTTCATACCTTGCCACTTGTAAATTAAGAGGGTAAAGTAGTACTTCTAAAGTGAATTTATTGTGATTCATTGAGCTTAGTAATTTGTATATTCCTTGGGGTTCTAAAGGCTTCCTGGAGCCTGTGTGGGAAAGGGCCTTTTCTCATCTCCAGGACTCCAGGAGCTTCTAGCTGGGGCAGACACATTTGGGACATATCTTAGGCACTGGCTCCCCCTGGAGTGCAAGGCTTGGAGAACCCTTGTAGACACCTCCCCCTACCCCTAGTCAGGGTCACACAGCTCATCTCAGCAGCTATGGATAATAAGTCCAGGCTGCTCCCATGACCCATGTTTCTTCTTCTAGTCAGCTTCAGTGATCCATATTTTTCCTTCTCGTTCGTCGTCTTAAGTGGCCAGAAAATAAATGGCCATGTAACTCTAGAAGAAGAAGGGTTTCCATGTTTTGAGCACTGATTGTATGATTGGCCATAATAATTTAGGTGCTGTCCATGAATTAACTCATTGTAGCCTCTAAAGACGTCCTATTATTATCTACTCTAGAGAAGAAGAAAGTGAGGCATAGAGAAGCTATGTAAGTTGCTTAAGATTCCACGGCTAGTGAGTGACACAGGTGAAATTCAAACCCAGGCAGTCTGGCTTCAGAGTCTAAGCTCTGACTTCTACTATATCATCTCCCCTCCTGGCTGGAAAACGGGAAGAATAATACCTACCTTACAGAGCTGAAGTGAGGATTGAATTATTATTATTAGTCCTCTGGAGGAGGTTGGCCATTTTCTGATCAGTGGGATGGGGTAGAGAGTACATTTTGTCAATTAAGATCCACACATAATCCTCAAGGTGAAATAAGCATTTCCATTTATTTTTAATAAATTCAAAGTGAAGTTGTGTATAAGCAAGGTGCCATAACAATGCATTTCAGTGGAAAGAAGCTCTCTTCATATGTTTGCATTAACTGGAACACAAGAAGGGTCACTCTGACTTCATTTCCATAGCTGACTCCTAAATAGGATCTGCAGGTCCACAGAGAAGCTTTTCCAGACCTAATAGCTCCTGGAATAGGTTTATGCACTTGAAATTCTTCCTTAGCCCAGTCAAGGTGACACATAAAGTTAACCTTCATAATTCCTATGGAGAATACTCACCCCTTTCATAGCCCATGAGATGACATACTTATAGGGTGACGACCTTCCAGGTATGAGTAAGACAATTTGAACAGCTCCTAGGTGTCAGGGTGCTCTAAGAAATAGATTTGGTAGCAAATGTATTTTATTAATGAAGGATGAAATGGATAACGTTTATAAAATAGTCTTTCATGGTAAGTCTGAGAAAAAGGTATTCTAAAGACCAGCGTCCGGAGGCCCATCCCCTTGTCTTTATTTCTTCTGCTCCTGCCCAAGGTCAAGATTCATTATCTCTAACTTGGATCCTTAACATAGCCTTCATTCTTTCTGATGTCCTGCACCCTCATTATGATGCATCTAGGAGTGAATTTCTGTTTTCTATCCTGATGAGAATTCAATGAGCTTCTAGTATCTGTGGATTGGTGCATTTCATCTGCTCGGGAAAATGTTTGGCCATCATCTTCTTTCCCATTTCTCACTCCTGTCCTTCTAGGATTTAAATTAAATGTATATTAGACTTCTTCACTCTATTCATTGTGTCTCTTATCCTACATTTCTCTTCATAAAATTCACTTCTCCAGGCAGAATTCTGCATGATTTCTTTTGATCTATCTTCTAATTCAATAATTCTCTCTTAGGTTTATTTCTCTTCATCGCATCTATCATCATCTAATGATTATGTTTAGCATTGTGTTGAACGCATCCATTGAACCCTCAATCGTTATATATTTTTAGTCCTAGATGTCTTATTTGATTCTTTTTCATATTGGCTATGCCACATTTTAGGGTTTTCTGTTCCCTGAGAATATTTTAAAGCTTATTTCTTAATTTTTTGAACTATACTAGGCCATAGTGATTATAGTCTGTGTCTCATAAGTCTGATATCTGAAATATTTGTGAATTTGTTTTCATTGTCTAGTTTTTCTTTGGGATGTCAGTTACAATGTATTTTTTTTTTGCTTATGTGTCCACTTCTCCTTGACTGTGTGCCAATATCTTATTGAAAAATTATTTATCAGACTGATTTCAGGCATGGGAAGACAGAACCTTCCTGCAGAGAGCATTTTCACCTGCTTCTGCTAAATGCCTGTGGTCACTACCTGTCCAAGACCACTTTAATCCAAGTTCAGGGCTTGAAGTTCCTCAGATCACTCTGGTGATGGACACCTAGACTGCAAGTCCATGCCAGGGCTTGTTCCTTCTGGTTCACCATTATCCCAAAGGGGTAGCCACTTCTTTTCAGCTTAGAGTGGCTGAAGGGCTTATCAGATCTACTCAATGGGGGTGAGGACTTCAACTTTTGGTCTCTTTTCCCATCAGGCCGCCCAAACCACAGCTCAGTGTCACAATTCTTTCTTCTGGATCCAGCTAATGCCCTCAGGCAAAAGTGGCTTTGAGTGCTGGGCTTTCCTATTTGGTTTCTGCTTTCTTCTAGATTTTAGCCTCAGAGTTCCTTAGCGCTTAATGAAGATAATTTCTTTTCACATTTCACCCAGTATTTGTTAGTTGTCCTCATTGCGATGGTGAGTGCAAATGACTTAGCCTGCCATTATTCGGAGCAGAAGTGCGCACCACCCTCCTAACTTCTCTCCTTGTCCCCAGTCTCTCTTTCTTCCAGTTCCTCCTCCAGAAAGTAACTGAAAGTTTCTTCCTGATGGTGTCATTTTCCTGCACAAAGCCTCCAAAAGCTTACTGTTGAATGTAAGAGAGAAATCAAATTCCTTAGTTTAGACAATCAGATCTAAAACTCTCTTTCTGAGAAACTACTGTATAGCACAGGGAACTCTACTCAGTACTCTGTGGTGACCTAAATTCAAAGGAAATCTAAAAAGGATGTGATATGTGCATACATATAACCGATTCATGTTGCTGTAAAGCAGAAACTAAGACAACATTGTAAAGCAACTATACTTCAATAAAAATTAACTTAAAAAAAGAAGATATGGAAATGAAAAATGGGGTATGTGGAATAGGTTATGGAGAGAAAGGTTGTAGATGAAAAGTTCTCTGCCAGTCAATCAGAAGACTTTGAACTTTTTAAAGTAAGAAAATGATGTGATTTTATTTGGGTTTACACATGGCACTTTGTGGGCAGTATGGAAATTGGGTAGGTGTCCTAAAGAGAATGTTTGCATTCCCCCCAAATCTATTTGTTGAAGTCCTAATCCCCAAGATAACGGTATTAGAAGGTGGGGTCTCTGGGAGGTGCCAAGTTCAAAAGGGTGGAACCCTCCTGCATGAGATTAGTGCTTTATTTAAGAGGGTCCAGAGAGATACTTTGCCCCTTCCACCATATGAGGAGATCGTGAAAAGTTGCCATCTGTGATCCAGGAAGTGGCCTTCACCAGACACCAAATCTGCTGGTGCCTTGATCTTGGACTAACCAGCGTCTAGGACTGTGAAAAATAAATGTTTGAAGTAAAAAAAAAAAAAAATACAGTAAAACTCTCCCTCTTAGCTTCCGTTATTCACCGAGGAGGTATTTTCTGTGCACTGAATGTGTGGCCCTCATTAGGCCAGGTGCCACCTATTCTTTTGCTTCTTACCTATTTGGCCTCTTGCCTTACCTCCCAATCCACCTCATACTCTAGACAAACTGGAATATTCACAGTCATGTGTCAGAGCTGGGTCAGAACACAGATGGGCTAACTCCTAGGTCAGTGACCTGTCCTCTACACCCTGATCCCATATTCATGTTTAATTCCATTCAATGTGGATATTTATGTAAATTCTAAAAATAAACCTGACAAAAACTCAACAACTACAAATTGTACTAGCTTTTTCATATTCCTTGCTGCCTTTGGGGCTCTTTGTCATGTGAGTGTGTGACGTAAGCTTTGGAAATAAATTCATTTTTGCCATCAAGTTTTTGGCCATCTCCATAGTCACAAGGACGCCTAGGGAAAAAAAAAAAACTTGAGGCTTGCTTTTCCTCTCAGTTGAGACACTGATTGCAGAATTTGATTCCAGGAATAGGAATAACCTGCTTCCAAACAAAACAATTCCCACATGCCAGTGGCTGCCTGAGATAACAGTCAAAGCTGACTTTCACTGGAAAAACACACTTTTCTGGAAGTGGGACAACCTGGAGATAGGGTTCTAGTTTTGCATTTTGCCACTGTGTAACCTTGGGCCCATCCACCCTCCTCTAGGCTTCAGTCCCCACCCCTCCCCGCCCATATACAATTCAGATGCTTGGACAAACGGATCTGAAATGGCCTTTTCATTTTTGACAAGCAAGTATTGTCTCTACGAGGATGCCTTAGTGACCAGAGACAAGGGGTGCCGGATTAAGAGCAGTAGGGCTGGCTCACCTGACCCACTGCTGTTGTGATAGTGTGTTATAGAGAGATCCCCCACATAAGTAAGTGGGTTAGTTCCATGCGGATCCGGCACGTAAGTGAGAAGAAAGCACTTACTGCAATAGAAGGAAAAAGAGGGGGAAAGGAGAGGGGAAACGAAGGTGTGAAGATGCTCTGCTGGTGAAGAGAAGGAAGGAAAATGAGAGACATTTTAAAAATGTGTGATTCTAAAATGTAAAAAAAAAAAACCAAAGAAAAAGAAAGGGGGTGCTGGAGAAGGGGTCAAGGTGGGGTAAAGAGTTAAATTTTTAGCTGTACAAAACACTCAGCCACCCCAGGAAGTTCCATGCAACTAATGCTTTGCAACATGCTGGGCACAAGCTGTCCCAACTCTTTTCACCAAATACTGAAGGAAAGGCGAAGGGGGAGAATGTTTGTTTGAATATTCTAGTTGACCAAGAGTGAACCTGAAATCCATTTTTATTTCAACACTTTTACATGGTATGCCTCACGAGGTCCAGCGCTGGTGAATATGACTGAGGTTTATCTGTTCATTGCCCATCTGGCTTATGTGCTCTGAAGAAGCCTCTTTCTGACCTTGCTTCATCAAGTTACCTGAGATGGGAAGGACGGAGGGTAGTGAATGAGTGGAAGCATTTCCTCTTTCTCTGAGATATTCCTATTCTACGTGGCAATGTTCAGGGTAGCGGAAAGAATAGAAAACCTGTAGAAAAAATTTAAGACTTTTTTCACCTCCATGCTGGGGCAGAATGCTGGAGCGTTAGAGTGGCCTGCTCTCCAGGGACTCACTGCCTTGAAGATCCGATACACTGACCGTTGCCTTTTTTTCCCCTTCAATGCTGTCAGCCAAGAACCCTCACTTCAACTGTGCATCCCTTAGCTATGAGAGGGGGGCTCCTGGAGCCCAATTTCTGTCCTGATGATGGGCCAGAGCCGTGTCACAAAACGCACTGGTTGCACCTCCTCTATGCCTTCCAGAGGACAGGCACTCTGATTCACTGGAGGCCCGAGGGTCTGGGAATGACCACCAGTCAACTATGTCCTGATTCCTCAAAGGTGTTCAGTACTTTCAAACTGCAGATAGAGCCTGGGTCGTCAAATTACTTCTTTCACCACAAAAAGCAAACTCGTGGTCATACGCTGTTTCAAGTGAAAAGCATATTTTGCGTATATGCAGAGGGGAGGCGCAGGGCGGGGTGCCCCACGCCGCCGATCCCCGGCCCAGCTCTCCAGCTGTGAAGGAGCTGGAGCTGCGCCTGACCGAGGAATGACTGCAGACGCCAGAAGGAGCAGAGGGCTGGGCCGCACACAGTCTGTGCTAGGAGGCGGGACCGCGCGTGTATTTGAAAAGCTCCGGGCGCATGCCGGATTGGCTAAGCTCGCTTGCCATCAGAGTGGGCGGAGACAGTTGTGCGCCGGGCCTCAGGCCCGCCCAGCGGCAGCCGGAAGTGCTTCAGACCCTGCGCTGTCTGCAGCGGCCGGGTGAGTGGTCGGGTTGGTACGTGGAGTGAAGCTGCTGGGCTGCTGCTCTTCTTGCCGCTGCCAGGCTCAGGGCCGCTGGTCGACCCCCACCCTCCGCGCTCCCCTTGGCCTCGATGTTCTCACCTTACGGGCGGCTCTTTGCAGAAGCTCTTCGCCCCTCTCCTCTTGGTTATCCCGCGCCCCCCCTTGTCTTTCTCCCGGTCCGCAGCGGTCTCCAGGGTTCTTGGACGGTCGGAGCTATGGCGTCCCGACATGCGGCGGGCCGCTGTTTGCCTACTGCTCATCAGGACCTGGCCCTTGGAGGGCGACGACCCCCATCCCAGCTGGAAATTCCACTTTGGCTTCCAACCTCTCCTCGCCTGATGTTCCTGACGTCGTTCTGGACTTCTTTGATTGGTAAGCGGGGTCGCCAGGCTGCCATGAGCTGGGAGGGCGGTGGGTGAGTGTGCGACCTCTTAGAAGGAGGCGGCTGGAGCAGACGTGGGCCTGGGCTTTTGAACGGCTGCCCACGCGCGCTGCCTGCTGGCCAGTCCCTAGAGGAGTTGGTGGTGGGGCTGGGCACGTCCAGCTGCGATGGAGCCCCCTTGTTTCAGGCCCTGTGTTGCCGCGGTACCTAATAGCGCTGAAATGGCGGGGGTCGGGGAGCTACCGCCCCAGGGTCCACCCCTCCATCTCCAGGGACTGAGTTCTCCTCAGCCAGGTATACTGGCCCCCGTGTGTGAGTGCGCGGGGCGGGGGTGATGGTGCGGTGAGGGCCAAAGTTAGTATTCCGCCTTGCTGACTTGACGGCTGTTGAAACTGGGAGGGCCTCGAGCGGCCTAATCCCAGATTCCGCTGCCCACTCTGCTCTGCCAGATAGGGTCCTCTAGCAACAGCCCTTGTTATTAAATGCACCGGATGCATTCCTGCTTATTATCCCTGAATAGTGTTTCCTTGTCAGCCAGCAGAACGATTCAAACAAGCCAATCACATCCTTGCCTAGGCACCAGGGGATACCTCACCCGCTCAATACTGCAAAGCCCGCTTCCCAGAGACCCTTCTGGTTCACGCTGTTCCAGAATGCAACACCCCCATGTCCTGCATGGCCTGCGATGTCCTCCTCTCCTGGGCTCCCTAGGAGGTGGGTCAGTGGGCCTCCGAACCTGTCCCCATAACCACCCAGAAGGTCTGGACCACTCATGATTAGATGGAGATAAAACCCACAGCTGTAAATTTGCACTGCTAGAAATCCAAAATATTCTGACGGAATTTGTACAGAGAGAAAAGACAAAATAATGATAATAATAATTCCATGCAGCGCAAGTGGCAGCACCATAGCAGAAGATGGCTTCAGTCCACCCACCTCTGGCTTGGGGGCCCAGCAATCTTCTGCTGTGCCACTCTATTGCGTATGCCTCTGTTGCAGTAGAAATCCTGATCATCCTAATGATAGGGAAAAGCAGCCATGGCACTTTTGTGACGCAGTGATGAAATTAAACGCAACTTAAGCCAGAGTCCTTAAAACTTATTAAGCAACGATTGCCATAGGGGAGGCCCCTAACCCTAATGAAACTGATCTGATGCTCTCTGAAGGAGGAAATCTATAAATATGAGCAGATTAGAGAGGACACTGCCCACACACACACACACACACACACACACACACACACAAAGTATATCCAGTGACAAACAGACAAGCTAAAAGAATCAGAGAGAAAGACATCAGAAAACTTGAATACAGAGGGAGGAAACAATTTAAATTGATACAAAGGTCCACAATTTAATCCAGTTGGAAAGGTAGAATTTGCTAAAAGAATTTATAGCCTGGTGAGACCTTTGTCCTTGGCAGACAGATGTCTTCTCACTGTGTCTTCGTATGGCTTTTTCTTTGTTCAGTGTGGGGAGAGAGAGAGCTCTGTGGCTTCTGTTCCGCTTCTTATAAGGATAACCCCCTATTGGATTAGAGCTCCAAGCTTATGACCTTGTTTAACCTTGAAGGTCATACCTCCAAATATAGTCACATTGGGGGTTAGGGCTTCAACATACCAATTTCAGGGGAACAGAAACCAGTGCATAACATCTTTTTTTTTTCCTTTTGGCTGTGTTGGGTGTTCGTTGCTGTGTGTGGGTTTTCTCTAGTTGCAGTGAATGGGGGCTCCTCTTTGTTGAGGTACACGGGCTTCTCACCGCGGTGGCTTCTCTTGTTGTGGGCCACGGGCTCTAGGTGCGCGGGCTTCAGTAGTACTGGCCCACGGGCTCAGTAGTTGTGGTTCGTGGGCGCTAGAACTCAGGCTCAGTAGTTGTGGTACACAGGCTTTGTTGCTCCACGGCATGTGGCATCTACCTGGACCAGGGCTTGAACCTGTGTCCCCTGCATTGGCAGACAGGTTTTTAACCACTGCACCACCAGGGAAGCCACATTCCATAACGTTTTTTTTCTTTTTTTAGTAACATGTTTATGGGAGTTTAATTGCTTTACACTAGTGTTACTTTCCGCTTTATAACAAAGTGAATCAGCTATACATATACATATATCCCCATATCTCTTCCCTCTTGTGTCTCCCTCCCTGCCCCGCTCCCTATCCCACCCTTCCAGGAGGTCACAAAGCACCAAGCTGATCTCCCTGTGCTCTGCGGCTCCTTCCCAGTAGCTTTCGGTTTTACATTTGGTAGTGTATATAAGTCCATGCCACTGTCTCATTTTGTCCC
Organism: Phocoena phocoena; assembly: GCF_963924675.1. Lineage (NCBI taxonomy): Eukaryota > Metazoa > Chordata > Mammalia > Artiodactyla > Phocoenidae > Phocoena > Phocoena phocoena. The sequence goes on along the minus strand of NC_089240.1, from coordinate 89,814,517 downwards.
AGCTTACCCTTCCCCCTCCCCGTGTCCTCAAGTCCATTCTCTGTTAGGTGTGCGTCTTTATTCCCGTCCTGCCGCTAGGTTCTTTATGACCATTTTGGGTTTCTTTTGTTTTTGACATCCCATATATATGTGTTAGCATTACGGTATCTGTTTTTCTCTTTCTGACTTACTTCACTCTCTGTGACAGACTCTAGGTCCACCCACCTGACTAGAAATAAGTCAATTTCGTTTCTTTTTATGGCTGATAATATTCCATTGTATATATATGCCACATCTTCTTTATCTATTCATCTGTCGATGGACGCTTAGGTTTCTTCCATATCCTGGCTATTGTAAATAGAGCTGCAGTGAACATTGTGGTACATGACTCTTTTTGAGTTATGGGTTTCTTAGGGTATATGCCCAGTAGTGGGATTGCTGGGTCGTTTGGTAGTTCTATTTTTAGCTCCTTAAGGAACCTCCATACTGTTCTCCATAGTCGCTGTATCAATTTACATTCCCACCAACAGTGCAGGAGGCTTCCCTTTTCTCCACACCCTCTCCAGCATTTATTGTTTGTAGACTTTTTGATGATGGACATTCTGTCAGTCCCTAACATCGTGATCTATACTTTGGGTATCTGTGAGGCAAGTGTTTCCCAGAGTTCTTTACCTCCAAGGGGACATCATTTAGGCAATGACCCAGGAGTTTATAAAAATGTGAAGATGTGCCCATCTGTTAGCCGGGGCATCGAGTACTAAAATGACTGAAATTTGGTCAATTGTGCTGACTCTTTGGTCCTGTCCTTTATCATAGGCTTCTTGGTTAAGGGATCGAAAGCAGTAATATGGATGATGGTGACCATACCATATGTAGTGTACAATGCCCAATATTGCCCACTCAGTTGATTCCAAGGGGCTCCACAGGTAGCCAAATAGTCTGGGAGAGGGGTGTCTCCTTCTACCACTATCACATCTGACAAGGGACTAAGGACAGCTGAGGCCATGCCCTCTTGCAAGAAAGATACGCCAGAAAGCTATCTGGTATCAAGGAGGCCTCAGTAACCATGCTGAGGTTTTGGGGTGCTGGTTCCATGATCTAAGGAATCCTGGGCACCTGGGTACAGAGGGTCACAGGCCGAGGGTCTGTGAGAACGTCTATTTTGAGGATGGCCCGGTATGTGGCTGACAGTTGACACTCTAATGGTTTATAATACAAGGCCAAGAAGGGCAGTTTCTTGCCTAAGTATCCCGTGGGCAACTAAGAGCCATCATGTGTGGTCCAGAGATGCCATGGGGCATGAACAGAGGTTACTAAAGCCTCAACAATGAAGGGGTCTCTGGAGACACTACTGGGAGTGTCCAGTGATTTAGACTTGGACAGATTCTAGAGTTTTTTGTTGGAAGACGCTTTTAGCATTTTGTTAATATACTTTTTTTTAGTATATTCTGGATGTCTAATTGGATTAAGTTATAAATTGAAACAAAAACAGACATAAAACGAGTTTATATATTGATTGGTTGATGAAAGTGTTGTAACCAGAGGTTTGCAGGAACGTAACCCTGTATTTCCCCTAGGAGCAGTGGTTTAGTAGTCACTGATTCATTGCTTGTGGTGACTTTGTAGGACATATAGTGAACACACACACACATTGCAGGAACTGATGTTCCTTGGTCAACGTGTGAGAGTACATTAGGATGACAGTGATGCTCAGGGCCTGGTTCCCATTCCCATGCCCTCTGGGAAAAAAGAGTCCTGCTGAAGGTCTCAGGTGTGTTGGGTGAGCACATCAGAGAGCTTTGGAAAGTCCAGCTGTCTGCAGGGCTCTGGCTGGCTACTTGCGTATACTCAGCCAAGACACCTCCAGGCTGGAAAAACATGATTAGTGAGAGAAACGCCAGCTCCCAGAATGAATGTCTTTGAGAAGACAGCCTTGAGGCCTAAGAGTGTGAAATGACTTTGTTGGGCGAGGGCCAGAAGGTTCTCTCTCTGTGTCAAGCCATATGCCCAGCCCTAAAAACAGAGGTGTACAAGAGCAAGGTTTTCATGGGTATGACAAGAAAATGCCCAGGTGGGGAAATGTGACTTTGTGCAAGAGGCCGTAGACTTGTTAGCTCAGCTCAGGAGGGCACTGAGGGTGGAGGAATACTTTTCCTGGGGCAATCAGCTGCCCCTGGAAGGACAGCCACCGACCTGGAGAGCTCTGTCCATTGCTGATTACAAACTGGGGCTCTTTAGGGGGTTGAGGTAATGCATTTTTCTGAGGGCTGCCCCCTGCCTGCTTCCTCTCCTCTCCACTTCCCAGAATGCCTGCCCCCGCTCCTGCAGCCCCTCATCCTGCTTGGTTACGTGGACGCAGTCTTTCTGCCCCATCCTCTGGATAAAAGCTGGGGCGGGGGAGGAGGAGTCTGCCTCACTGCGTGCTTCTGGCTCACTCACCATGGGGAGAGAAGAAGGGGGTGGGGGAGAGAATATGTACCCAAACGATTATACATGTCTGCATGTGTGCAGGAGAAGGGAAAGCCCTGGAAAGGTGACAGCTGCGCTATTCTCTGCTGTTTGTCCTCTGGGAAACAATGTGGCCTTTACTGATGACCAGTGACTTCTCTGTTTCAGCAAAAACTATGCAAATGAAAGTGGTTCAGAAGGTTTTGGACAGGATGCTGATGGGATATGGTATCCATCTGACTCCACATATTGGAGGTAAACCGCTTATCGATGTTGAGGGCTTTTTTTTTTTTTTGGTGAAGTATAGTTGATTTACAATGTTGTGTTAATTTCGGGTACACAGCAAAGTGATTCAGATTATATATATATATATATATATATATATATATATACACACATGTATGTATATATCTCCTTTTTTAAAATGTGTTCAATAATGTTTTATCACAGGATATTGAATATAGTTCCCTGTTCTATACAGTAGCACCTTGCTGTGTATCCATTGTATATATAACAGTTTGCATGTGCTAGTCCCCAACTTCCAATCCTTCCCTCCCCTACACCACGCCCCCCGCCGCCTTGGCAACCCCAAGTCTGTTTTCTATGTGTGTAAGTCTGTTCCTGTTTTGCAGGTAAATTCATGTGTAGACACCTGGGGTTTTTCTGTTGAGGAGAGAGGAAATACAGGAAGGCATCCCACCACGTAAGCTTACCATTGGCCCTCTCCCAGGCTCTACACCTTTGCCTCCCGAGATCCCACCTTCCTGACTTGCAGAGACCTGCAGTCGGGGTACTCCTGGGCTCCCTACCTGCAGGCCTTTTGCTCTGACCCTGGAATTTCTCCCACTTCTCTGGCTTCACATGCACGAGGCCTTCTGCTCGCTCCACACTCCCTTGAGTAGGTCCCACACGTGAAGTACACCCCCTGCTGTGAGTGGAGGAGCACTACCCCCAGAAATGGGCGTGCAGGCCAGAGGGCACTTTGGTGCTCAAGGTAGAATTTTCTGCTCCTTCTGTCAGGCTCGATGGGGAGGGCAGTTGAGCACACCTTCTGTGCCCTGGGTACTCACCATATAGAGTTTCTTCAAAACTGAGCACATGATCTCTGTCTAGTCTACGTCACCTACCTGGGACCCAGGTGCTTGCCCCTCTGTCCCCCAAGCCTTCAACTCCCACCAGGTTGTATTTGTTCTACCTCCAGAAAACATCCCAAGTCTCTTCTTATCTCTCTGTTGATCATGAGCCACCCCAAGATCAGGCCTTGGGCATCTTCTTACTGAATTTCTGCAACACTTCCCAGCCTCTCGTCGCCCTAATATTAGTGTTGCTCCCTCTAATCCATTCAGCACACTGCAGTCAGCATGGTGTTTATAAATGAAGCCTGATTATGTCAGCAACATCTGATGACTTCAGCTGTCCAATAAAACCCAAACCCTTTAGCCTAGCATTCAGATTTCTAGAGCAGAGGTGAGAACTGGCAAAGAAAGAGAAATAGAAACCACCACGAAGCCAATGAGTCAGTTTCTTTCTGTATTCCCTCCTAGCCTTCCCCATAGAAAGGGCAGCTAGCCTGGGCCACACAGCTTGAAGTGACAGGAAACCTACCCTAAGCCCACAGAACAGGAGTAGTATTCGTTGGCCCAGGGGACACCCAGGAAGCCTAAGCCAATGACAGAGGAAAGGAAGGGTACATTAATTAGAGGTTCTGTGGGAGGTTGAACTAGATACCAACTCTGAGGAGCTAATGAACGCTCCTAGTTCATATTTGTGGAAATGAATACAAGTCTTCTGAATATGCGGTGCCTCCACCCTAAAGAGCACACGGCTGTGAGGATTTGGCACTTGGGGGTAGACCAGTGAGGGCACCATTTGCCCTGGGAGCTACCTGTAAAACCACGGCCATTGCCCTGGGCCCTAAGCTTTGGAGGTGGGTCCCCTGACTGTTGCTTTCCCTTTGCTGCATTGTTCCCTCCAGCGAGTGAGGGGATAAGGTGTAGCGCGCATGTTCCAAGGTGAGTCTGTGTGTACCTAGGGGCTGGGAGGCTGGGGTGGAGAAGGCAGAAAGCAAGCTCCTTCAGTAGCCTTACGTTAGAAGGACAGCAGTGGCTCTAGGTGGGGGCCTTAGGGAGGAGAGCGAGGGCTAGAGGGCTGGGTATAGGGGAATTCAGGTGTTAGAGCACAGCCCCTGCCCCCTGTATGATATCGTTTGGGTCAATGGGCCCAAACACTGGTCGGTGTCAGGGAGTAGCTGCCTCCTTTCCTCTTTTCCATGTTCTCCTATATCTCAGCAGAGACTTAACAACCACAATTTAAAAACACCAAGCACATTCTCCCATTGTTTTAAGCAAGATAGCATCTCAGCAGGCATCCAGGGCCAGAAGGAGGGAGCAGGGGCGAGGGCCAAGCTCTGGGGATCGTCAGGTGTGGATAATCTGCATTATCTCTGAGGCACCTCATCACCGTCTTTCAGACTCTTCTGGGCAGTTATCCTTCAGGGAAGCCAGCAGGTTGAATCACAAGAGTCACACATGTTTCTATAGCAGCAGTGTGATGTAATACACAGAGAATAATATGGCCTAGCTGTAGAGCTGGTTAAAGACAGGTTTGAGCCAATAGAAAATAAAAACTTCTTTGTGCACAGTGCCTTACAGCTCACCAATGGACCTGGGGTTCTGAAAAACAAGAAACACACTCAAACGCATGCTCACACATTCAGTCACATTTACACATTAAATCTGTAATGCATATAAGCATTCTCACACATTCACTTACACAAACACTCACATGCTGACCCATTCACGCACAAATATATTTACACATGCTCTTAACATTTTCCCATCAACATGTTCACACACGTGGACATGCTCACACATTTTTCACACAGGAACATGCTGGTGCATTCACACGTAGACTCATACACTCGCATTCACTCACACATGAACGTGCTCGCACACGGACGTACCTGCATGTCTACTGAAACAAATGTGCTCAAACGCATACACACTCATAGATCACTGACACGTGAACAGGCTCACACGTTCACACAAATGAACGTGCTCACATGTACATGCATAATAACTCAGTCACACACAAGAACGTGCTCACACCCTGGCAGACACAATATCATCCACTCACAAACTCATAGTCACTCGCACACAGACATGCTCACATACACTCATACACATCCACTCACACACATGAACCCACTGATGCTGTCTCACACACATAAAATCATACGTTCATTCACACTTGCACATGAACATACATCTATCAACTCACAGTCATTCCTACACGAACACACTCACGCATTCAGTCACCCATAGGAGCACATTCTCACATTCCTTCACACGAATGAGCACACTCAGATTAACATGCGTATATGCGCAGACATGCTCACACATTCACTCACACGTAGATGCACTTATGTCCAATTACAGGACACTCACACAGTCATGCAAACTAAGATGTTAACATTGTCACCAACGTGAACGTGTTCTCACATACAAAACTGCTCCTCCATTTACTCACACACGAACATGTTCATATGTTAATCCTCTCATGAATACAGTCACATAGTCACATTCATGAATGTACACAGGTTAACACACATTTCAGTACAATTACACAGATACTGACATGTTCATTCACACAGACCCATATTCACACATTCACTGAATGAACATATTCACAATTTAACATACTCAAACACAGAAAAACCTTACACACTTATTGACACAAAGGAAAATGTTCACATAAATGCACATCCTTATATTCGATCACACACACAAAGCTGCTCACTCATGAACACAAGAAGACATTAACATGATCACACAAACATATTGACATATTCACTCACATGAACTTGCTCACAGATTAATTCGCATGTACAGACACACCCCACATACACTTACAACTTCACTTAAAATTATACATCGTGCTCACATACATAAACTTGCTTACACATTCAGTTGCACACAGGAAAAATAATTATACATTAATACCTTCTCACACACCAGCTTGTTCATACATTAATTAGTACATGTGAACATGCTCCCTTACATGCACATGCTCACACAGCTAGATATGAATGAACACACAAATTCATTTAAACACACACAACAACTTTCACACTTGCACATTAACATGCCCAAAACACAAACGTGTTCAAACTTTCATTTACATATGCTCATGCTCAAACACACAAGTATACTCAGACATTCACCCACACATGAACATACTTAAACATTAACATTCCCAGACACACAAACGTGCTCACATTATCTCACTAACAAGTGGACACTCGCACTTTCACTCACATTCACACATAAACACACACACACATTCTCATGGACTTACATACGGACATGACTGCACACTCACACACTCCCTACCTCCACTCACACACATTCACACATGGACATGCTTTCACCTTTATTTTAAAAATAACATGCACACACATCACTCATGCATGAACAAGTTCATACACATGAACACGTTCACATTCACACAGCCTACGTGCTCATAAACACGTGCTCTCACGTTTATTTAAAAAACAGCATTCATGCACACCCCAAAAACACTCATGCACAGTCATGGACACGATCACACTTTCACATATAGACAGGATCATATTCACTCACACAATCTCTCACACGCAAACTCACATACACTCACACACTCACAGTTGCACATAGACATGCTCACATTATCACTTCCACACAAATGAACTCACTTTTAATCACAAACATAATCGCATTGACTCACAGAAAAGAACACACACATGAACATGCCCCTACAGAAATGTATGTTTACATATTCATTAATGCACACATGTTCCTATATTCACTTACACTTGCATTTTAATAATATTCACCCGTATATATGTGTGTATATATATATATATTTATATGCTCCTGCATTTACTGACAAACATTTTTGCACATTTACTCAGACACAAATGTACAAAAAGACAAATACAAAGCATGCATTCACTCACGTTCATGAACATACCTGATATGCTTCCACATTCATTCAAACACGGGAACACGATCACATGTATACACTTACACAGTCATTTGCACACAAACATGAACATGTTCACATATGCACACAGTGAACCTGCTCATAAACTCACAGGTACCCTCATTAACACAGTCATGTACATGCATCTGATCAACATTCACACATACACATACACTCAGGCATTGACTCAGAAATAGATGCACACATTAACAAGCTCACAAGAATGAATACGGTTACACATTCACTCACAGATGAACATGCTACCATCATGCACATACCTACAAATTTGCTCATACACGTGAACACACAGAAACACAAACACACATTACCACACTGACGTGTGAACAGGCTCCATTCACTCTTACAGACATGATCACATACATCCACAAGTTACACATTCACTCATATGAACATGCTCACAGACTTACTCCCATTCATAGACAGACTGACACATGCACACATTCGTTCCAATACAAATATACTCAATTTAACGTGGTTATGCATTCACTCACCCACCTGAATATGCCTCATGTATACTGTGTCACTCATACATTTACTTACGTGCATCAGCCTACTCATCCTTAAGATGTTCACACCCTCACATGCACAAACACTCAGTCGCACACACAAACACGGTTGCAAATTCCTTCACCCACATAGACATCCTTACATATAATCATTTGCACACACACATGAACATGCTCACATATACAAGTGTGATCACTATTCACTCACATCCACAGTATATTCTTCACATGAACACATTCACAAATTCACTGAGATATAAGAAATGCTCACATACTTGCACACAGCCAAAAATTCTCTAACATTGGAGCATGCATATTCACTGACTCACGAGCATACTCACAAATTTACTCATGTGCATAGACACACTCATATATGATCATACCCACATTCACTCACACAAAATCCTCACATGTCCACTAACCTGTGAACATGTTTACAAATTCATTCACATACAGACATTCATACATGCTGACAACAGTACACTCAGTTTCACTTATACGTGCACAGGAACATGCTCACAAACAGCAACACTTTGATGCAGTAACTTGAACACAGATTTTCTCCAGTCATCACAAAGCTCACACCTTCACACAGAGATACACTCAAACTCACAAGCATATTCTCATATATTCACGAAAATGCACTCACACATTAACAAGCTTACACAAATGAACAGTTACACATTCACTCACTCATGAAAACGTGCTTACACATGCATTCCCTCAAACTTGCTCCCACACTCACTCACACACACTCATATGCTCACAGTTGCATACTCACATTTCCCCACAAACAGCACATTTACAAACAGCATCATACTCATACTCTGACAAGTGCATATGCTCACACTTACCATGAAGTTCACACATTTTACTCACACACATAGGGATGCTCAGGTATACCCCCCGCACACACCTGCACATTAACTCACAGAAATCTCCACTTTCACATGCTCACAAACACACACACACAGAGACACACGCACGAGTATGCTAACATCCATGCACATGCTCACGAATTCACTCAAACATATGAAAAGTCCCATTTACTTCAACACACAAACTCATATTTTAAAAGGCTCCCACGTTCGCTCTCACACCTGTGCTTATATACATGCGCAAGGTCCCATTCACTTGCACACATGCTCACACACTCCTTTGCTTACAATAACTGCTCACATTTCACTAGAATGTGCTGACACATTGAGTCACAGTCACTTACACTTACATACTTACACTCATTCCCTCACATACAGAGCTACATGCTCCCAACTAGGAATGTGCTCACCCTCACCAAGAGCCTCACACATTCACTCACATACACTCACACATTCATTCATTCAAATACACTAATGTAGTTGACCCTTGAACGACACAGGGGTTAGGGGTGCTGACCCTCCACGTGCAGTTGAATACGTATAACGTATAGTCCGCCCTGTGTACATGAGGTTCCTCCGAATCCAGGGTTCTGCATCTGCCGATTCAACTAATCGCATATCGTGTAGTACGGTAGTATTTGCTATTGAAAACATCTGCATATACGTGGATCTGCGCTATTCAATCCCCTGTTGTTTAAGGGTCAGATGTGTTTCTAAAATGTCAAACGGGAATTCCCTGGCGGTGTAGTGGTTAGGACTCAGCACTTTCACTGCCGTGGTCTGGGGTCAGTCCTTGGACGGGGAACTGACATCCTGCAAGCCGTGCAGCATGGCCCCCCCAAAAGAATATCAGGCAAATAAACATGCTTACATTTTCACTCACACCCACAAACATGCTCATATCCATGCACATGGTCACCTGTTCTCTCATGCATATGAAGACGCACAAACATTTACTTAATCACACAAATAAATTCCTATGAACACACTCACACTGTGCTTGAAAAGGCTCACCCATTCATTCTCCAACACGGACATTGTTGTGTCAAGGAGCCAAAGTTGGCCTCTCTTTCCTTCTGCACAGCAGGCTGGAACCCATTAGCTCAAAAGCCCGGCCACACCAAACTCAATTTTTACACATTCATTTGCTTTGAATATATTCCAAGTAAGTAGATTTTAATCCATTCAGAGCTTGCGTGCTTTGTATGCCGTGTGAAACTGCAGCCAACACCTGTTAGCTATAGATAAGATAAAGCCTGTAGTTATAAAAGACCCCACAGCACTGCTGCCCTCTGGTACTCTCCGACCCAGAGGCTTCCCATCATGCTACTGAGTGGTGTCACCTAAACACACTAGTCCTCTCTCTGAACCTGCTCTTCCCTGGCATTTCCCTTGCTTTTCTTTCCTGAGTGGTGCTCCCACACAGTAGCCTCTGGAAGTTCTCCTGTTATTAAGACACTTCCCGTGCATGCAAAGCTGTGAAAGCTTCCCCCAGATAAAGGTCATCTTGTGCTACTGCCACTTTCTGGTGATACTTTAGTCTTTGATCAGCCCCTAAATCCCTCGCACTCATTACTCGTGTTGATGAGGAAAGTGGAGGATTTGGGTGATAATCAAGAAATCAATATAGGGTCCACCCAGTCAGGAGGAGTATCCATTGGCAAAACAATCCTGGACAGTCTTAAGTGGTTGGGACTCAAAATGTGGAACTCCCCCATGTCAGTTTGGCATGGCATTGCTCTGTGCTGTATTACACTTTATCTGTATTTATGGTGTCTCCCTATGTGTCATTAGCCTGGTCAAGCAGCAGCAGCAGTATTTGAGCCAACCCATGCCATTGTAACTGAGTTTTGGGGATCAGAGGCACTGGGCTCCCCAAGAAAGATCCGCCCAGCCACCTGGGTCCCTCACTAGGCAGGTACTAGACGTTGTAAGACCTGTGGGCCCAAATAGGAAAAGGGGAGGAGTGCGGGCCTCTGGACCAAGAGTGGGCTACCTCTGATCCCATAACAGGCTCCCTGTAGCTGGGCTGGTGATCTGGGGTGCTCTGAGGTGAGAGGACATCCTCATGGCCAGGGCGTGGCTATGGCAGGTAAATGAGTCAATAAGGCAGAGGTGTCAGGCCGAGGCTGGTCTCTTAGGACATCTTTGTAAACAGCTAGCCTGTCTCTGCTGCTGTCTCACTCCGACCTGCTGTTGCAGATGGCATCTTTCTACTCCCTCCCCCAAAGGATGTGGGCTTAAAAAAGCATTACTTAGAATGACTGAATGCACGGAAGTGAATATTCCTGCTGCTCCCAGGACTTGAAGGAGGTGGCTGTCTTTTTTGTTTTTTGTTCTTTTTGGCTGCACGGCACGTGGGGTATCAGTTCCCTGACCAGGGATCGAAGCCGTGCCCACTGCAATGGAAGCGCAGAGTCTTAACCACTGGACCGCCAGGGAAGTCCTGGAGGTGGCTGTCTTAATGAACACATGCTCCAAACCACAAGACGTGTCGGGCTCTGTTCACTGTTGTTTTTGCTTGGAGCCTTAACTCCTTTGGAAGTCGAGACAAATTGGAGAACCCTGGGAAAAGAGGTCTGGTGCCCTCTAGAAGAAAAGGCAGTGCAATACCATCCTGACAGTTATTTATCCTCTGTTTTGCTGGTAACCACTCACAAAGTAATAAAGACAGAAAAGACAAAGTAGGAGGGCTAAGGAGGTGAGGTGTGCTCTCAGGTGGAGGAGGAAACATATCCTTTCTCTCACCCATCCGTGAGACCCAGTCTCTCCTTAGGGACGTAGCCGAAGAGCCAAATGAAAAAAGGGCTCTCTGGCTGTATAGAATCTGGGGGACAGTGAGCTCCACCTAGCAGGGAATGTAATTAATCAATTGACTGCCATACTGTGGGATGGGAAAATGGTGTCCCTACTGAAGTATCTCACGCAGTAAGTGCAGAAGCTAGGAATGGTCCCAGAGGAGGCCTTGGAGATAGATAGATAGATAGACAGACAGACAGACAGATAGATAGATAGATAGGTAGATAGATAGATAGATAGATAAGTAGGTAGATACGTTGTTGACGTGGATTTTTATTTCTTAGAAGGCTGCCCACCCTACGTTAGGCCTCATAGTGATCCTGGGCAAACTCTTAAAGGAAAACATTAGCCTCCAACAGCTGGGGATGTTGGGATGGGCTTATCAGGCAACAGATGGCATGCAGCCTGGTGATTTGCCAAGTCTCGAGGAGGCTGAATTTTGTCCTGAGTCCACCAAGTTGTTTCTCAGGGGGCGCTCCTGAAAAATGTAAGTCCTCTTTCCTGACAGTGATGGCTCATCCTGAGACAGTTCAAGAGGACATAGCTGCCCTGGATTTAACAGAAACTCACGAAAGACAAATTCAAAGTCAAGTGCTGCCTGTTAACAATACCCCACCTGGCCTAAATCAAAATTACTCTCCATAGAGCGATTGCCCCCTTCCTCGGCCAAATAAACCACTTAAAACCAGGCCCCCTCTTAAGCGTGAACCCTGAAATGAACTAGAGACGTTGCTTGTATTGGACCCTAAGGGACAAGGAGCCCAGAGATATTAGATGATCTCTGGTAAATCTGTGGAGCAATTAAAATATTTACTAAAGTCAGACTCCAACCTGGCCAGGCTTTTCCTTCAGAGACAACCTTACCTTCCATGTCTGCCCCTGACCTCTGCCAGTGGCAAGGACCTGCTCCCACATCAGGACCCATTGGTCTCAAAGCAGGCCTCTTCTGGCCGACAGTAGCCCTTTTACCACGTGAACTGTAAACTATTAACAACACTGGCTGGCTCTGGTGGACACAGGTGTCCAAAGCTCCCTAATCCCAGGAAGCACTCATACTTTAAAGCGCCGCCCCCCTCCCCCTGCCAGGAGATGCCGGGCTTTGGAGGAGAATTAATTGAAGGGGTCATTATCTGCTTAGCTTTTTTTTTTTTTTTAACTTTCTGTGTGGCGTGCGGGATTTTAGTTCTCCAACCAGTGATTGAACCCACGCCCCCTGCAGTGGACGTGCGGAGTCGACCGCTGGACCGCCAGGGAAGTCCCATCTGCTTAGCTTTTAATATGGGCTTAGTTTTGCTAAAAGATGCTTCTGCGCTGGTTGTTCTCTGAGACTCTTTTCCCATTACTGGAATGGACTTCCTCAGTCAGCAGGTAACCTCATGAAACAAGGCCTAAGGTTTTGATGCCACTGGTGGGCGCTGGCCAGTGGGAACCAGTTCACCTTGCTCTACCCGTGTAAGAGGTACTGAGTAAAAGGAAAGCACTGAAGGATTATGGCCTGTCCTAGCTGACTTAGTTAAAGAAAGGAATGGATTCCCACCTTTCAGTTCTCTGGTATGGCCTGTGCTTAAAGCCACTTCTAATGAGTACAGGCTGTCTGTAGACTAGAGAGAGTTAAACAAGGCTGCTCCCTGTATTAGAGCCCCTCTACCATGAATTGTTCCCTTAATGAATGACATTCAGAATAACACTGGTAAATGGTTCAGAGTCATAGACTGGGCTAACATGTTCTCTTTGTTAAATATCACACTTTGCCTTCCCCTTGGAGGATCAACAGTACACCTTTTTCCCAGTGACCTGTGGGGTACATGAATGCCCCCGTGATTGCCCGTGGGATTTGCATTCGGGACCTAGATGCTTACTCGGCACCAGCCACCTCCTGCAGAGACTCAGCTCTGGCATTGTATCGACGATATCCTGGTCACTGGACCTGGCCAAGACTCTGTGTCACACACCATCACAGCTGTGAGTGAACACCTCCCTGAGAGGGGATGGGCAATTGCCCGCCATAAGGTACAAGGCACCTCCTAGGTTGTTAAATTTCCGGGCTATGTTTGAAACTCAGAAGGGTAAACTAGTCGCAATTGGGTGAAAGAAAAGCTCCTAGTGCTCCAGCCAACCTCCCAGATTGGTAAAGAAGGCCCAACATTTGGTAGGCATGTTTGCATTCTGGTGCCAACCTCAAATATTTGCTGGCTCCCATCTACGGAGTCACCCATTGGCCCTCCACTTTTCCGTGGGGACCTGAGCCACAAAAGGCACTAGATAAAACTAAAGAAGGCTATCATTTCAGCTCTCCCACTAGTGCTCTGAGGGCAGGGCTTACAACTGGAAGTTTTGGCCACCCTAACGTTCACTTATGGGAGCCGCTGGACCAAATGTCCATGGGCCTTTGGCATAAGTGACTCCCAGACTCAGTCCAAAGGTATTGGCCAGTGGAGAGGCAGCTTCTGGAGGTGCACTGAGCCCTTATTGAAACTGAAGGCTTTACTGGAGCAGAGCCAGTTGTCCTGTGGTTTGAGATTCCTGTTATGTCCTGGGTAGTGGCAGAAGCTCCCCGTAGAGCAACAAAGGCCTCTGCTCAAATGATAATGGGATCTACTGGATTGAGCTAAAGCTGGCCCTACTAGAGTGCTGCAACTCCATGAGAAAATCACCACATACCCTGCCACTGCAGTTAATTTACCATAACCTCCCGGCCTTCTATACAGGCCTTCCATTAGTGTATCCATGCAAGGCACAGGCCTCTCCTCATATTATCGAGGGCCTGACAAAATAGCTTTTACAGCCCTTGGGGCTGCCGCACAAGTTATCCCGTCAGACCAAAGTTCCCACATCCCTGTAAAGCAAACCAGCAATGGGCATTACAAGAAAACACTGCTTGGGGTTGTCACCTATCCTATCATCTTCCAGTAGCAGGGATCATGGAAAGACATAATGGACTTTTTTTTTTCTTTTTTTGTTGTACGCGGGCCTCTCACTGTTGTGGCCTCTCCCGTTGCGGAGCACAGGCTCTGGACGCGCAGGCTCAGTGGCCATGGCTCACGGGCCCAGCCGCTCCGCGGCATGTGGAATTTTCCCGGACCGGGGCACGAACCCGTGTCCCCTGCATCGGCAGGCGGACTCTCAACCACTGCGCCACCAGGGAAGCCCCGACATAATGGACTTTTAACTCAAGGGCTGTTGAGAGAACTTGGAGGGCAGTAGCCCTTCAAGTGGTCAAAAATACTGCCCACGGTCCAGATTATATTAAGTTCATGCCCCTGTGGCATAACTACACCATATTTAAATTCACAACAAATGACGAGACCCCCAACAGAGACATTTCTCTCTCTGCTGGTGTACACATCCACAGCAGACACGACCCGGTTGTCAGTTTTCACAGACATGGGATCCCAGGCATTGCCATGCACAGAAAAGAAACTTTCACCAGGTACTTTCATCTTTCCTTTCTCCCTCATAGAAAACCCGGAGCTTAGCCACTTCCTTCATGATCCTGATGAGAACCTGACGTGGACCAGTGATTCTGAAAGCATCCTTAGCCTGTGTTCGTTTGTCATCCAGTATAAGCCAAGCAAACTACCCACCACTTTCTGGAGAAAGAGGTGTCCTTATCTGCCATCCATGTACTTTGCTCCACTAAAGGCACTGTGGAACCCAGGGGGTGGAACGAAACCTCTCCCAGACCAGGTAACCCCATGTGAACAATACCCAGGGACAATCAGGTCCCCTACTGATGGCTACAGGTGACCTCCAACCTTAATCCCTACCCTGTTAGTATGCCCCTTCTTACCTGAGGAGTTACTGCCCTTGCCATTGTTGACTATCTGTCTATTTGCGGTTCACCCAGCCCTAGTAATCCACACACTTCTGTTGACAGGGTGTGTTGGAAACAGTATACCACATGCACACAACAGGGACTCTTACAACATAGGTCAGATTGGGGACAATGGGAGCCATGCTGTTGGCTATTCAGGTTGGTCAATCCTACCGACATGACCACAGATACCAACACTGAGGCTAGCGACCTTCTCCTGTCTCTTCTACTACTAGCAACACCCATTCTGGCTAAGCCAGACTCTTCGGATAACACTTAATGACTCATAGATACCTTCTAAACGCTCAGGGCCAACTTTCACCTCAAATCAGATGAGACCCAGTGTTATGAAGTAGTGCCATTAAGCAAATAGAGCCACTATCTCTTGAGTCTTATTTAAGGCATGCCCAGGGAGAGTATGCACCCGGTAGTACAGCCAGCATGCTTGTGATCAGTGTAGTCATATTAAAAATGCTGTAATGAAGAGCCATACTGACAAATTCTATGGGGTTACAATTAGATAAAATTATAGCTCTTACTAATCCCTGGCATAATGATGAATGTAACTGCTGCCAAAAACGTATACCTTAACAACTATTGGTCTCTTTTCTTAGTAGTTATAATGATTTCTCTCTCTCTAGCACAAGTCCCATTTACTGAAGCTTGCACTAAAAAAAATTACACTAATTGGCCAAGGGCAACTTATCATGAATTTTCCCCGGGTTGGTAGGTCATATTTTATATATAAATACACACACACACACATACTCACACACACACACACACACACACACACACACACACACACACACACACAAGGAAAGGAATGTATACAACATAATACCCAGGACAAGGCATGTCTAAAATGTCAGGAGCTTCATCCAGTTTGGGAATTCTTTCCTAACCTAACGTTCTTACAATACCACCTTCAAGATTTACATCACACTCAGTGGGACTGGGTTCTTCAACAGCTGCAGCACTTACTGCCCACAGTAAACAATCACAGCTTTTGGGTGTGACAGCAAAGACAATTCTCATGAAAACATATTTGATCCCATGGAGAAATCTAACCAGTCTCTGCGTGGGAGTATTTTGTTGTTGTTGTTGTTTTGAGGTACGCTGGCCTCTCACTGTTGTGGCCTCTCCCGTTGCGGAGCACAGGCTCCGGACTAAGGATCAGCGGCCATGGCTCACGGGCCCAGCCGCTCCATGGCATGTGAGATCTTCCCAGACCGGGGCACGAACCCGTGTCCCCTGCATTGGCAGGCGGACTCTCAACCACTGTGCCCACAGGGAAGCCCTACGTGGGAGTTTTTCCATCCAAATTGACAGCTACTTGGTTACAACGTTTACAAAATTTGTCAGGCTTACCAAGGCCATCGTTAATAAGCCCTTGGGAAAGACTTGAGGGAAATTGCAGCCCAATGTTACTCTTCTGGGGGATCTTAAAACATATACATCCCATCTCACAGAACAAAAATGAGAAGCCCAGTGGCAAAGGTAATCTGGGAGGAAATCTATTGGTAGCGTTACATGACCACCTCCCAAGAGGCCACGTCTGAGGCTGTTAAAGCTATACAAACAGCTGCCCAAGAAAAATTTCCCTTAGAATGGAAGCAGTGGAACAGGTAGCCCTGCACTGAAATTCAGCAGCCTTGTGATAAACAGGGACAGAAATGGGACAATTGTACAATCTGTTTTTGAAATCACTTGGCCCACCCAGCTGTTTGTTACTGGTAGTTGGCAGGAAACTCAAGCAACGATCACACCACTCTGAGCAAAAAAGAACATACATACAATTGCCCACCAAAACAAACCTGCATGTTGCCTTAGTCACAGCAATGTATAAGATGGCAAATTTAAGCACATTCTGCTTACACAGTCATTTATTCACACAAACTTGGTCACACATTCACTCAATAAAATGAAGATGCCCACGGATTCACTCACACACACAAACACACACACACTCAAGTATGCTCACATGTAAAACTCACACATTCACTCACATGCACACATTAACACAGTCACAAACAGGCATGCTCACATATTCACTTACCCACAAACATGCTCACACACCATGAAGTTCACACCTTCACTCATGCATATGGATACACTCAGATAAATTCATACACACTCACATGTTCACTCATTCAAATGTAATCAAACATTAACAAGCTTACACGATCAAACACGCTTAAAGATTCACATGTTCACACACTCACTCACAGGTTTACTAGCACTTGTAGATACCCTGGTTTAGGAACATGTATCTACATATTCAGGCACCCAGATATATTTGAAATACCATGTTCACATACATGACAGTGCTTACGAATTCATTGCACACATGAATATGATCGCATACGCAAGATCACTCACGTTCCTTCACACACATCAACACACTGACACGTTCACTCCCACACAGTGGCATACTTGGTGTTAATGGGTTCACACAATCAACAATCTCATGCACACAAACATGCTCACAAATTCATTCACATACATAGCGACCCTCCCATAAATTCATTTTCACACATATCCATTCTCCCTCTCCCATTAATATGCTCACATATACAAACATGCTCACTATTTACTCACACAATAATATACTCAAGAATTCATACAAACAGACTCACATATATGGACACGTTCACACATTCACTCAGTCACATGAGTTTGCTCACAAATTCACTTATACATGGGCACACTTGTATTTGCTTACATGGACACAGCCACGTATTCACTTATGCACATGTGTTAGCCTGCTCACAAACTAAAATACTCACATATTCAGTCACACACAGATATACTCTCACTTTATCATGCTGCTTGCACAGTCACTCACCTGTGAGTGCCTTTACACGTTTATTCACCTACAAACACACTCAATCCCTCACACACATGAACATGCTCACACAGTCACCCACAGGTGAACACCCTCAAATAAGGGCATGTGTATATATTCATTCACTGTTAACATCAAACAAAGTTACTCTCGCACAGAGACAAACTCACGCATACTCACAAACATGTGCTGATGCTCATCAACAGTCACACGTATGAACTTGATCACACGTGCAGTCATACTCAATATGTAAATATACTTACATGTTAAGTCCCCAGAGTGCCTGCTCTACATATGAACATGCTCCCACATTCCCGACAGAAATTATTATCCCACATATTACACACTCACGCATTTACTTGCATACAAATTCACTCACGTAGTCAAAGACACCCTCACGTTAACTCTCTGACAGACAAATAACATTCATATATTCATTCACTGGCATGAACACACTTATATGTATGCTCAGTGACATTCATAAAATATGTTGACACATTTATTCACTCAAACTGGCTCACCCAGTCACTTAAATGAACATGGTTACAGTATCACTCATGCACAAGACATTCATATGTGTCACATGTACATACACATTCTCTCACAGGTTGTGCATGTAAGCACAAACAGGGACATGCTTACACAGTCACTTGCAAATGAACATGCTTCCAAACACACACTCACACTTTCACTCCCAGAAATATATTCTTCCATTAAGAAGCTCACATACATAAACACACTTGCAACATTCACTCACACACCCAAAAATGCCCAAACGTCCATTCCCTCATACAACCATGATCACAAATTTATTCCAACCTAAAGACATACTAATTTAGGCTCACGTGCACAGATCCTGCACATATGTACACTCTCAAACCCTTTGCCCATGCAAATGAACACAAATAGGAACACACTTACCCATTCAATTGTAAATAAACATTTTCACGCTCATCATGAAATTCACATGTTCAGACACCCCGATGTACATATACACTCACAAGTAGATGCTCACATATTCACTCATAAGTTTACTCATCCGTTAGCAACCCCATGCAAACTAGTATGCTTACAGATTAACTCGCACACATGAGCAAGCTAACCTCCATGAACAAATTCACATATTTACTCATACACGTGAATAGGTACAAATATGTGTTAAATACACAAATATACTCACACCAACACACTTATGCTTGAATAGGCTCACACATCAATCTTATAGATGCACACACATTTATTCCCTGACATGATCACGCTCAGACGTTTACTCATACTGGTGGAGACACTTATGTACTCACAGATACATGCTCATTCACTCACTCAGACGAACGACTATTACTCAAACCAACATGGCTACACACATGAAATGCTCACACCTTCACTCACTCGTGAAAATATGCTCATATAACCATATATTCATTCACTCATGTATCAACACTCATATATTTACTGATGTGTGTACTTTAATTTAGGCTCACACGCATTGACATGTTCACTTACAAACACAAACATGGTTTAAAATTGGCTTGCACACGTAGAGATTCACAATCACTTGCACATATTCTCACACCCAGTCACAGATGCATATCAACATATTAAGTATAAAACTTGATTACCATTCACTCATATGTGTGTTCAAACACACAAATAAACTTGTGAATTTACTCAGACACAAAAATTGATAATATACATGCACACATACACATTGTTACTTATGAAAACATGCTCACAATTCACTCCAAAGGGCACAGTGACAGATTAACTCACAGTCACACTCCTGTACTCACGAACAGTCTTACACATTCTGTCACTTGCACAAACATGTGTGAACATTCAGTCACATGAGCATGATAATACATGTATTCACTCACGTGAACACACTCACAAAATCATTCACACACTAGACTCATTTGCACTTATATGTACATACACTGTTTTCTAAAGATTTTTTTTTGATGTGGACCTTCTTTTTATAGTCTTTATTGAATTTGTTACAATATTGCTTCTGTTTTCTGTTTTGATTTTCTGGCCGTGTGGTATCTCAGCTCCCCGACCAGGGATTGAACCTGCATCCCGTGCATTGGAAGGCAAAGTCTTAGCCACTGGACTGCCAGGGAAGTCCCTGTATATACACTTTAACTTCCATAAAATAACATGATCACAAAAGGAACATGCTCATGTCTTCATTTGTCCATGAACATGCTCATACTTAGAAACGCTCACACAATCGCACACAAATACCCCCACACATTAACATGCTTCAAGGTGAACACCTGTTCACTCACAACATGCTTACAAATTACTAACACACATAGACGCACTTACATCTACATTGTCACACATTCAATCCCACAGACTTGGTCACACATTTATTTGTTCACGAGAACATGCCCACGAATTCATTCACACGCAAGACACACTCATACATGCTTACGTTCACTCGCTCACACCTTCTCTTGTTAATATATATAAACACACAAACAAGGACATACTCATACATTCAGTCACACACGGGCATCCCCATCTTAACATGATCACACGCTCAAATGCTAACACATTCAATCACACACACACATGTTAAAAAGTCATTTGCATATATACTCTTAGATATTATGATTTATACAAGTCACGTGTACAGTCTTACTCCCGTATTTACTCATTCACATGCACAAACATCTCAGTGTTCACTCACACACACCTACCTGTTCTCACCCATGACCATACAAATTCACTAAAACAAATTCATGCTCTTATACAGATGTATTCATGTATTCACTAACACAAACGTCCTCAGTTCTCACACACACGTAGACACACTCACATATGCTACCACCAGTGCACATATTCCCTCATTCACCTGAACATGTTCACAAATGTATTCACAAAGAAGACACACTCACAGATCTCACATGAGCACATTTCCTCATTTACACACATTAGCACACTCAAAAACAGGGCCATGCTCACACATTAACTGGCACAACATGCATTCTCACAAATTCATACTTACAGAGACATAGTCATATAGACTGTGTTGACACTGAAGCCATTCACTTACACAGGCACATTAACACACTCACAAACAGAAATATGCTTACCTATTCACTCTCACACAAACATGCTCACACTCAGCATCAACTCAAACATTCACTTACACACAAAGATTCACTCGCAGATTTAACATACAATACACTCTCACCTTAACAAGCTCATGAAAACAAATATACATATTCACTCACACAAACATGAAAATATATATGCACATGCTCACAAGTTCCACACACTTGAACACCCCCATTTATTCAACACTCAAATATTCTCACATAACACACTGTAAGACGTGAAAAAGTTCACAAATTCACTCTCACAAATGTCCATGCTTACATATATGCACATGCTCACACATTCACTTACATTAACATGTTTCCTATTTGCTCACACAAATGAACATGCTGAAAAATTATTCACGCATATAGACACATTCATGTACTTTCCCACCCACATGCTCACACATTCACTCAATACAAATGTGCTCATACCTCATACCCTCACGTGAACATGCTCACAAATGTGCTCAAATACATAGACATAACCCAGTCGCCCACACTGTAAACAATTCACTCCATACAAACCTGCTCAAACATTCACTCAATCACATGAGCATTCCTACAAATTCACTCACACAAGGACACGAATATAGGGCTTCCCTGGTGGCGCAGTGGCTGAGATTCTGCCTGCCAATGCAGGGGACATGGGTTTGTGCCCCGGTCCGGGAAGATCCCACGTGCCGCGGAGTGGCTGGGCCCGTGAACCATGGCCGCTGAGCCTGTGCGTCCGGAGCCTGTGCTCCACAACGGGAGAGGCCACAACAGTGAGAAGCCCGCGTACTGCAAAAAAAAAAAAATCAGTATGAGATCAAGAAGATTTCATTTAGGAATTGAATTTGGAAAGACCAAATATCACAAGTTGTTAGAAATGGCAAAAGATTTGTACACTTGGCTAAATAGAATCATGGGTCACTAAGAAACTGTTTGGCCACCTATTTAACCAGAGTACTAATAAAAGATTTCAAAAGTAAATATTGGAAATAATGTGATTAAAAACAGCCTTCTGTCTTTTAGAAGTAAGAAGACTCATTTATCTTACAAATAAAGGACATGATAAATCAACAAGAAGCACAGGAAATTATTCTGATAAGACACAGAATCTCTGCTTTCTACGGAGATTACTTAGGAGGTAAGGAAAAACCTATTATAATCTCTTATTAAGAGCAAGCCTAAGAGGGTTTTGTCTTAGCAGCTTTCAAATATACAATCTAGTATTATTAACTGTAGTCATCATGGTGTACATTACATCCCCATGACTTATTTAATTTATAACTAAGAGTTTGTACCTTTTTTATGGCTTCATAACTGTGTTTCATTTTTTAATATATTTTTATTGAAGTGTAGTTGATTTATAGCATTATGTTAGCTTCTGGTGTACAGCAAAGGGATTCACTTATATATATAAATATATATATATGTAAATATATATGTAAATATATACATATATATACACACACACACACACACACACACATTCTTTTTCATATTCTTTTCCATTATGGTTAACAACAGGATATTGAATATAGCTTCCTGTGCTATGCAGTAGGACCTTGCTGTTTACCTATTTTATATATAGTAGTTTATATCTGCTAATCCCAAACTCCTAATTTATCCCTTCCCCACCCCCTTTCCCCTTTGGTAACGATAAGTTTCTTTTCTATGTCTGTGAGTCTGTTTCTGTTTTGTAAATATCAATAAGTTCATTTGTATCATTTTGTATTAGATTCCACATGTAAGTGATATCATATGATACTTGTCTTTCTCTGTCTGTCGTACTTCACTTAGTATAATAATCTCTAGGTCCATGCATGTTGCTGCAAGTGGCATTATTTCATTATTCTTTATGGCTGAGTGGTATTCCATTGTATATATGTACCACGTTTTCTTTATCCATTCATCTGTCGATAGACATTTAGGTTTCTTCCATGTCTTGGCTATCGTAAATAGTGCTGCTGTGAACATTGGGGTGCATGTATATTTTTGAATTAGAGTTTTCTCTGGATATATGCCCAGGAGTGGAATTGCCGGATCATATGGCAACTCTAATTTTAGGTTTTGAAGGAACCTCCACACTGTTTTCCATAGTGGCTGCACCAATTTAATTTCCCACCAACAGAGTAGGAGGGTTCCTTTTGCTCCACACTTTCACCAGCATTTAGTGTTTGGAAACTTTTTTAAAATTTTTATTTTATTGTATTTTATTTACTTGGCCGTGCTGGTTCGTATGTGGGGCACGTGGGATCTTTGTTGCCACGTGCAGGATCTTCATTGCCCGTGGGATCTTTTAGGTGTTGAATGCAGGATCTTTAGTCGTGACATCTGGGATCTTTGGTTGTGACATGTGGGATCTTTTAGTTGTGGCGTGTGGGATCTTTTAGTTGTGGCATGTGGGCTCTTAATTGCAGCATGTGGGGTCTTTTACTTGTGGCATGTGGGCTCTTGTGGCATGCGGGGTCTTTTAGTTGTGGCATGTGGGCTCTTACTTGCGGCATACGGGATCTAGTTCCTCGACGAGGGTTTGAACCCGGGCTCCCTGCATAGGGAGTGTGGAGTCTTAACCATTGGACCACCAAGGGAAGTCCCTGTTTGTAAACTTTTTGATGATGGCCATTCTGACCAGTGTGAGGTGATAACTCATTGTAGTTTGGATTTGCATTTCTCTAATAATTAGCGATGTTGAGCATTGAAGAAGATATCTTCTAATCCTAGTTTTTTGAGAGTTTTTATCATGGAAGTTTATTGAGTTATGCTAAAGGCTTTGTAAATGTCTCTTAAGATGATCATGAGGATTTGTCTGGTATTCTGTTAGATGTATTACACTGTGATTTCTTTCTTTTATATAAATTTATTTATTTTTAATTTTGTCTACGTTGGGTCTTCGTTGCTGCGCACGGGCTTTCTCTAGTTGCGGAGAGCGGGGGCTACTCTTCATTGCAGTTCGCGGGCTTCTCGTTGCAGTGGCTTCTCTTGTTGCAGAGCACAGGCTCTAGGCATGCCGGCTTCAGTAGTTGTGGCACGTGGGCTCAGTAGTTGTGGCTCACGGGCTCTAGAACACAGGCTCAGTAGTTGTGGCACACGGGCTTAGTTGCTCGGCGGCCTGTGGCATCTTCCCAGACCATGGTCGAACCCGTGTCCCCTGCATTGGCGGGTGGATTCTTAACCACTGCTCCACCAGGGAAGTCCCTACACTGTGATTTATTTATTTTTGGCTGCTGTTGGGTCTTCGTTGCTGCATGCGGGCTTTCTCTAGTTGCGGTGACTGCGGGCTACTCTTCGTTGTGGTGTGCGGGCTTCTCATTGCGGTGGCCTCTATTGTTGTGGAGCACGGGCTCTAGGCGCGCGAGCTTCAGTAATTGTTGCACATGGGCTCTAGAGCGCAGGCTCAGTATTTGTGGCCCATGGGCTTAGTTGGTCCGCGGCATGTGGGATCTTCCCGGATCAGGGCTCGAACCTGTGTCCCCTGCATTGTCGGGTGGATTCTTAACCACTGCTCCACCAGGGGAGGCCCTACCCTGTGATTTCTTAATGTTAAATCAACATTACATTCCTGGGATAAAAATCCTTTGGTCATGGCATACAATCTTTGTGTATGTTATTGGACTGGTACAGGCATTATGCCCAAGGAGTCTTGGTCTTTTTCAGGGAGAGTCCAAAACAGGTTCAGTCAGGCAAGAAACTCATACAACATGGAAGACTCTCTTCTATCATTATACACAATCCTGCATGAAGTGAATCTTTTTTTAGAATGAGAAGAAAGTTCATAATGAAAAAAGATAACAACTACCATGAACAAAAATTAGAAGATATCACACACACAAACACACAATGCCACATATGGCATGATTCCATTTCTATGAAATGTCCAGATTAGGCAAATCCATAGTGGCAGAAAGGAGATTAGTGGTTGCCAGTGTTTGAGGATAGGAGGGAATGGGGTATGACTGCTTCCTGGGTATAGGATTTCTTTTTTTTTTTTTTTTTTTTTTTTTGCGGTACGTGGGCCTCTCTCTGCTGTGGCCTCTCCCGTTGTGGAGCACAGGCTCCAGACGCACAGGCTCAGCGGCCATGGCTCACGGACCTAGCTGCTCCACGGCATGTGGGATCTTCCCGGACCGGGGCATGAACCCGTGTCCCCTGCATCGGCAGGCTGACTCTCAACCACTGCGCCACCAGCAAAACCCCAGTGTTTCTTTTTGAGTTGATGAAAATGCTCTGAAACTAGATAGGGGTGATAGTTGCACAGCATTGTGAATGTACTAAAAGAACTGATTTGTACATTTTATTTTTAAAACGTTTTATTTGATTTGTCCATTTTAAATTGACTAAAATCATTAATTTCATGTTATTTTATTTTCACTTTAGTTAAAAAATAACAAAGAAAGAAACGTGCATCCCGGCCTTAACAGAGAAGAGGCTTCTTGTAAAAAAAAAAAAAAAAGGCTGAGTTGGGACAGAAAGGATGATCAGGGCTTAGAAAGTCAGTGGGGGCCAAAGCTATGCATAAGGTCTAGTTAGGGGAATGAAGATGGGCAAAGATCCATTAGAAGAAAGAGAACATAGCATATTTGAAGGATTAAAAGATGATCTGTGCAGCTACAGCAGTGAGCATGGAATGTGTTCATTTTGTGATGTGCCCAGACATTAATTTGCACTTACTCTGTGCCAAGCTCTACATCAAGTAGGCCCTTGTAAAGTATTAGCTCATTAAATCTGTACAGCAATCCGATGAGGTTGGGACTATTTTTCACCTCGTTTACTGATGGAGAAATTGAGAATTATAATATAAGACAGGATTTGAGATATTAAGTCCTGAGCCCAAGATCTCACAGCCTGTAAGTGCACTGGAACTTTTATCCAGGCAGTCTGGTTTGAGAGCTCACACTCTTTAACTGCCACAGCTGCCCAAAGATACCAGGTCCTGCCTCTGCAGGGCAGCTCATCTCATGAGTTTAAAGACACAGGGGATTGGAAAGTGTTTCTGTGTAGAGTTTATGTTTACAGTTTGCCTAAAGTTCAACCGAAATAATCTTTACCCATACACTCACACACACCCGCTCAGCCCTCCAGATACGTTTCTGAGTCATAGAAGGTTTTTGCCTCTACGTAGTGTTTGCACAGATTTTACCTTTAGATCTCCCAATTCTTCCAAAATCTTAAGGGTATTTTGAAATCCTTCAGGTAGAAAAACTGCCTCACCTGGGAGTGGTGTTCCATCAGGGGCTCAGGCAGAGGTGTTGAGTGTACCTGAGGCTGGAATATTAAACAAACATATGGGGAAGGAAGCTTTTTTCCTAATCTCTGAGTTTCCTAGGTGGCCGTGGGAGAAAGAAGAGAAGTCATTATGCACATGAACTTTTTTTCTACATCAAAATTAATGACATATGTAAATTTCATTAAAATCTGTCAATGGTTCCCTATTTACTATATAAACATAAGTACACTTCCTAACAAAGGTCTTAAATTTTGTTCTTGTGTTTTTGGAAGGGGGTGTTGCTGATGTTATAGTCACTTCTGTGTTTATTTTGTCTCAGAAGGCATACTGTTTGCATTCTTTGTCAGGATATATAAGAGGAAGTAGATGCGAGGTAAGTAAAAGTTGTTTAATATCTGAGCTCAAAATTCTATAACATGTTCTAAGTTTCTGGGTCTCTGCCATCCCTATTTTGCCTTTCCAGCTGGCTCACTGTTAAGCTGTGCCTGTAGAGATTTTCTGAGAGAGACAAGAAGTTTGAAGGAAGGAGAATCTACTATGTCTTGTCTCTGTTCCTGTTCCTCTCTGGATCACCCCCCTAAAGGTAAGAATAGTCTTTCAAATAATTTTTTATTTATTTATTTATTTTGCTTTTATTTATTTATTATTTTTGGCTGCGTTGGGTCTCCGTTGCTGTGCATCGACTTCCTGTAGTTGCAGCAAGCGGGGACTACTCTTCGTTGCGGTGTGCAGGCTTCTCATTGCAGTGGCTTCTCTTGTCGCAGAGCCCGGGCACTAGGCGCATGGGCTTCGGTAGTTGTGGCACACGGATTCAGTCGTTGTGGCTCGCGGGCTCTAGAGCGCAGGCTCAGTAGTTGTGGCGCACGGGCTTAGTTGCTCCACAGCGTGTGGGATCTTCCCGAGCCAGGGCTCGAACCCACGTCCCCTGCGTTGGCAGGTGGATTCTTAACCACTGCGCCATCAGGGAAGCCCTCAGATGAATTTTTAAGAAGAATTCTTTTATATGTCTTTTATATGTATATGATATGTTCTTTATCCTTTCATCTGCTCAAAACACTTAGGTTGTCTCCATTCTTTGGCTATTGTGAATAATGCTCCAATGAGCATAAGAGAGCAGAGCAGAAATCACCTCCTTTGGATCTGTTTTCAGGAGTAGGATTGCTGGCTGATCTGATAGCTCTACTTTCAATCTTTTGAGGAACCTCCATACAGTTGTCCATAGTGGGTGCACCATTTTACTTTCCCACCAACAGGGTACGAGGGTTCCCTTTTTACCACACTCTTGCCAACACTTGCTATCTCTTGTCCTTTTGATAATAGCCATCCTAATAGGTGTGATGTCTTAATTGCAGCTTTGATTTGCATTTCCCTGATGGTTAGTGATGTTGAACACCTTTTCATATACCTATTCACCAGTTGTATGTCTTCTTTGGAAAAACGTATATTCGGACCGTGTGTCCTTTTATTAATTATTTGTTGGTTTTGGATTTTTTTTTGTTTGTTTGCTGTTGAGGTGATTGAATTCCTTATATATTTTGCATATTATCCCCACAACAGATAAAATGATTTGCAAATATTTTCTTCTGCTTCACAGGTCAGTTGCCTTTTCATTGTGTTGATTGTTTCCTTTGCTGTGCAGAAGCTTTTTAGTTTGATATAGTCCACTTGTTTATTTTTGTTCTTGTTGCCTTTGTTTTGGTGTCATTTCAAAAAAAAATCATTGCCATAACCTATGTCAAGGAGCTTACCCCTGTGTTTTCCTCTAGGAGATTTACAGATTCAGGCCTTACGTTTAAGTCTTCAATCCATTTTGAGTTCATTTTGGGGTATGGTGTAAGATAAGGGTCCAACATAGTATCTTTGCCCGTGGATATCCAGTTTTCCCAGCACCATTTATTGAAGAGACTATCCTGTCCTCATGGTGTGTTCTTGGAGTTCTTGTCAAATAGTTGAGCATGTATGTGTGGGTTTATTTCTGGGCTCTATATTTTGATGCATTGGTCTATGTATATATCTTTTCTTATGCCAGTACCATACTGTTTTGATTACTATACGTTTGTAATATAATGAAATCAGGAACCGTGATGCCTCCAGGTTTGTTATTTGTGGGGTGGTTCATCAAAGGGTACAAATGATCAGTTATAAGATGAATACATTCTATGGATCTAATGCACAGCATGCTCTTTTAATTTAAGATATTGTATGGTATGATGGAGACTTGCTGAGAGAGTAGATCTTAGTTTTATCCCACACACCACCCCCAAGAAACCTTTAGCTATGTGAGGTGATAGATGTATTAATCAGTTTGACAGGGATAATCATTTAACAATGTATACATACATCAGGCATCACACTGTTCACCTTGAATATACAAATTTTATTTGTAAATTATACTTCCATAAAGTTGGAGGGGATGGGAGGAATGTGTGTCCTGTTCACATGGAAAAAATTAATTACTATAAACTGTCAGAGGTAAAGCACAGGATTTGGGTTACTAGAAAAAATATTCTTAGTCCATTGTCTTCAATAAACTCAATTAGCGAAAGGAAACAATGATCAAAGAACTAGCAAACAATGAGAAAGATGTATCCCAAAGAGATAGAAATTATAAATAGGGACAAAGTAAAAGTTCTTCAGCTGAAAAGCACAGTAAGTGAAATGAGAAATTAATAAAAGATGTCCAACAGCAAATTTGACCAGGAGAAAAAGAATCAGTGAATTTTAAAAGGTTAGTTGAAATATCCAGTCTCTGGAAAGGACGAGAGGAGCAGGAAAAGCAAAGAATGAAGAATAATGAGCAAAGCCTATGAGACTCACGTGCATCAGCAAGCTTATCAATGTACACATAATGACAGTTGCAGAGGCGGAGGAGAGAGAGAAAGGGGCAGGAAATCTTTGAAGAAATGATGCCAGAAAACCTCCAAAATCGGAGGAAAGACATGAATCTACACACCCAATAAGTTCTACAAACTCCAAGCAGGATAAAATCAGAGATCCCCACCTAGGCACATCATGATCAAATTATCAAAAGTCAAAGACAAAGAGTGAACCTTGAAAACAGCAATAGAAACCACTCCCCATATACAAGTAATCCTCAGTAATATTTGTGCCCATTTCTCTACAGAAACCATAGAGGACAGTTGGCATTGGAATGACATATTAGAAGCGTAGAAAAAATGAACAAAAATACCCTTTCAACCAAGAGTTCTATATGTGGGGGAAATGAAGGGTAGTTAAAGACATTCCAAGACAAATAAAAACTGAGAGAGTACATAGCTAGTAAGCTTGCCCTATAGAAAGTACTAAAAGGAGTCCTTCAGGCTGAATTGAAACAATGCTGGGCACGTATTTGAAGCAATACGAAGAAATAAACCACAAAGGCCAAGGTAACTACACAGGTAAACGCAAAAGCCAGTATTGCTGCACTTTTGGTTTGTATCTCCTCTTTTTGTTCTCATATATGATTTAAAATACAAATGTATAAAGCATTAACTATAAATCTCTGTTAATGGGCACCAAATATACAAACATGCCATGTGTCACCATAATTAAATAAAGAAATGTGGCAGAGCTAGGGAAAAGCAGAGTTTTTGAATACTATTGGAACTATCTCCATATTAATACAAACTTGATTATTGTAAAGCTAAGATACTAATTGTAACTCCCAGTGTAACCACCAACACTGCCCCCACAAAAAGCTCAGCACTAAAAAAAAAAACTAAAAAAGTAAAGAAAAAGGAGTGTTAAGGATCACTTTGTACACTATAAAAATGAAATTAATAACAGAAAATACAGTAATTGAGGAGTGAAGGAACAAAAAAAGACTGACATGTGGAAAATAAATAGGAAAATGTCAGGAAAAGTCTTTCCTTGTCAGTAATCAATACAATAACCATAGATAAAACTGTTCAACGAAAAGACAGCACCAGTGAGTGAACTTCAGGCAGTCACCTTAGCGCTGGATACTCTGGCCAACAGTTAGCACCATCTGCACGTTTTCATAGACAATCAGGCCATTGTCGTCAGTCTGGCTGTCTGGTCTGGCCCATGGCAGCAATGACGTTTCCTTGTGTAAAACTGTCCCCTTTGGGGTAAAGAGCCCTGGGAATCTCTTGGCCCACAGACTCCCGAATTATAAATCCAGGTCACACGTGCCTCTACATATACTAAAGCCACTATGCAGGGCTTTGCCAAGACCCTCCTTACCGGCTTCGGAGTTCCGGGCCTTATTGATGGTGACCGAGGCATGCATTTTACTTCTCAGGGTACACCACGCTGGGCTCCTGAACGGCCTTCAGTAGACCTTATGCCTCCCTACCCGGCCTGAGGCTGCAGGACTAAGAGTTCCAGAGTGGCTTACTTCCACAAGTTCAAATTCCATTACACGAAAATGGCACATTTCAGTCGCCAGTCACACACCAGAGGTGAATTGTAGTATAGGGTCTGACTGCATCCTGTGATGTTTGACTGCTGAGGGCTTTTAAACGTCAACCCTCCCTCTTCCCCAACGCCCTACACTCCACTCTCTCCTTTGGCACGGTTGTAGGGTGGAGGGCAGGAGGAGTGGGCGTCAAACTACACTAGCTACTGCCAGCACAAGGGAACTGTCATGCTGGCCCCATCCACTAATCACAGTAGAACTCCCAAAGCAATTTCTTCCTTTCCTGACTCTCTGAAGTCTTTTTTGGAGCAGCTTGAAAAGGCTGCCCTGCTCTCCCCCCAGAAGCCTCCTCATGTAAGGAATACACTTTGCATCGCGTCTCGGTAGTGTGTGTGTGGGTGTTGTCACCAGTCTTGATTGACCTTTGAACCCAACTTGGGGTAGGAGTCCATACTGACTCAGGGTGGCAACAACAGCTCTTCTCGCCAACCTTCCCGGGAGCGCTCTGCAGAATGTGTGCTTCCCATCTGTGATACGTTAGGGTCTGTCAAATTAGGTGTCCTGGATCCCAAGGCGGTGTGCTTACTGGAAGTAAGGGACATAGCTTATGTTCTCCTGAACGTGAAGTTACAGCTAACATCCAGTCTTGCTTCTGTGCCCAGCGACAGTAGTAAATGGGATTAACATAAAATAGTTGTCGATTTCTTCCTCGTTTCCAGCATTCGTTACCCTTGACCACTCGGCTAAGTGGGGCTGAGTACAACAAAAAGTCTCGGACTGTTGAGCGAGAAATGATTCTAGGAAGCCTGTCCTGTTAACGTCTGCCATGCTGTATTAGTCTGCTCAGGCTGCCCTAATAAAATGCCATAGGCTGGGCGGCTTAAACAAGACATTTATTTATTTCCTACAGTTCTGGAGGCTAGGAAGCCCAAGGTCAGGGTGCCAGCATGGTGGAGTTCTTGGTGAGGGCCCTCCTTTTGGCTTGAAAATAGCCGCCTTCTTCCTGTGGCTTCACGTTGGGGTGGTGGGCGGAGAGCACCATCTATGGTCTCTTCCTGTAAGGGCAGTAATCCCAATGTGTGGACCCCAGCCTCCTGACCTTACCAAAACTGAATGACCTACCAAAGACCCAGTCTCCAAATACCAACTCCTGGGGGCGGGGGCGGGTGGGGGATGGGCTTCATCGTATGAATTTGGGAGGCAGGGGTTGTACACAATCCAGTGCAGAGCAGGTGCTCAGCCCAGTCTTTAAAACAAGTATCCCTCTCTCTGTGTGTGTCTCTCTCTCTGTGTTTGTCTCTCTCTCTTCCCTCTCTCTCTGTCTTCATTTCTTGGAGGCTGCAAGTGAATTGGGGAGCCCTGATGAAACACTGTCCAGCTCCTGTCTTTACTGCTTCTTCCACTCTCCATTCTCACTGCAATCATATCGACTTTGTATGTCCTTTTCTAAGTAGCCTTAACAGCATTAAAACCTCCAAATTCTCTTGCTCTCTCTTGTGGGAGGTTTTAAGCGTTGCTGAGATTTGATCTATACACCTTCTCTCTCTCTCGTTTTTGAACTAAGTGTGTCTCTATTAGCGTGAGCTGCCCCAGGTTGGCAGTTGGGGAACACATGCAGGTTCCCATACCCCAGAGCGCCGCCCTTTAGGAACATTGTTGTTTTGCACTTGCAGTGGTGGAATGAAAAGGAAGGGATTCCTGTGCGCTCACAGAGGCTCAGGGTGAGCTGGGCCTTTAAGGCGTCCAGGGAAGCTGACGACCTTGATCACTCATTGGACGGTGGTGCTGTCAATCCTTGGCTGCTGGCAAATGAGCTTGAGCCCGCGCTGGAGGAAGTGGCCCTTCGTTGACCCTTCTAAAGTCCGCCTCCCATTGCCAGCCAGTCAGGCTCTTTCCCGCCCTGTGGCCCTGGGCGCACCGTCTTCGTCCCAGTCTCGCTGGGGCGCACCGCGGGCAGGCCGTCTACCCTTCCCGTAGCGGGGTTGCCAGAGGTATCTTCGCCGAATCCTGTCTCCTGTGCAGCCGGCTTCTCTGCAGCCCCCACCCCGTCCCGGAGGCCCCACTGCCCACAGCGTCCCCTCCCTCAGCGACACTCATCCCGGCGGTCGCCATCTTCCCCGCGGTCGTCACTGCAGCCCAATCCGTGTCTGGCGCGTCCCTCCTGCCATGTCTGCCACAGAGGAGCACGGGCTAATCCCAGGTGGCCAGGACGGAGCTGGTGGCGGGGTGGGTGGCGACCCCAGTCCCCTCGGGGTCTGTGCATCCCCTTCGGGAGGGATGGATGGAGTCGAGCGGGCCGCGGCCCTGCTGGCCTCCCTGAGGCTCTACAGAGCCTTTGACGAGGAGGATGGTGGGCAGAAGGCCACCCAGGCCACAGTGGAAGAAGACTGGGATGTAGAGATGGTGGAGGAGGAGGAAGAGGACGAGGGAGAGTTTGAATTAGACATCGAAGACCAGGAGGAGGATGAGTACCAGTCAGAAGAGGGGGACGAAGCTGTGGAGGAGGTTGAGGAGGACGAAGAGACAGAAGAGGAGGACGAGAATGGGCAGGAGGGCGCGGGAGTGGTCGCGGGCCATGGGGCCCCCGCGGCGCAGTTTAAGTCCCTGCTCCGGGATGTGGTCAGTTGCCTTCTGCAGCCCAGGCACTACAACCACCGTGTCCTGGTCGGGCCCCGCGCCGGCCGTGTGATGAAGAGGTGCCACTGCGGACGGCCCTTGGATCCTTTAGAGGATGCCGCACCTCCTCAGGGGCAAGAAGACCTGGGAGAGGCAGGTGAGGAAGTATGGCGGAGCAAGTATCAGGCTGAGGATGGCATCGGCCTCAAAGGCAGGCTGCGCTCAGCGCTGGCCTCTGGCGGTTAGGCAGTGGTCAAAGCTCTCAAAAACCGTCAGGCACGATATGCACAAGTTGAAGCCCAGTTCTCTAAAGACCTTTAGGATCTGGAGAAAAAGTATGCTGCCTTCTACCACCCGAGGGGCAAACAAATGGCATACCTCACTTTTGGCTGACGGGCTTCTAAAAATGTAAAGATTCTCAGTAGGACGACCTGAGAAAATGATGAAACGGCACAGGGGCACTTTTCAGTGGTTGAGGAATCAGTGAGCTTCACGGTAG
Organism: Phocoena phocoena; assembly: GCF_963924675.1. Taxonomy (NCBI): domain Eukaryota; kingdom Metazoa; phylum Chordata; class Mammalia; order Artiodactyla; family Phocoenidae; genus Phocoena; species Phocoena phocoena. The sequence goes on along the minus strand of NC_089240.1, from coordinate 89,780,384 downwards.
AATTTGTCTTTAAATCGGGTGAACATTTTCCAGTGACGTTCTGGCAGAAACATACAAACATGCTCTCAGGAGCAGACGATTACGATCCCTTCTCCAAAGGGCCAGAAGTAATCAGTTGCAGTGTATGAGATCTGCTGGAAAGGGGGGAAACATGTTGTGAAAACTGTCAAGCAACAGAAGTCGAGGGCCATGGAAGTGTTGTATCAACCAGTAGGAGCATGGCCAGCTATTCTTTTTATTTCTTTATTTATTTTCTGACATATTTCTCTTCTCCAGATCCTCTCGAGGGCAGAGAACTAGATTCTGCTGCTGATTTTAAATCGGGAAATGTTGTCCACCACCTTGTGATGCCAAAGTCCGTATCATTCGACACTAAAGAGAGTGAACATCTGTATGAAAACGCTGATGAAGAGAAAGAGGATGGAAATGAGGAACCAGAAGAAGAACCTAAGCTGGATATGGTCTCAGCAGAGGGCAGCTCTGGAGAATGCAGGTATTATTGTATAGTGCAAGCATTCCTGACATATACCTGTTACTAACAGCTTTATGTTTTGTTTTGTTTACATCCTTAATCTACTTTTTATCTTTTTAACATCTTTATTGGAGTATAATTGCCTTACAGTGGTGTGTTAGTTTCTGCTTTATAACAAAGTGAATCAGCTCTAGTATACCTATATCCCCATTTCTCTTCCCTCTTGCATCTCCCTCCCACCCTCCCTATCCCACCACTCTAGGTGGTCACAGAGGTCCGAGCTGATCTCCCTGTACTATGCAGCTGCTTCCCACTAGCTAGCTATCATGTTTTTAATTTTTTGTGTAAAGTAAATAAGAAAAAATTGTTGAAATTTACTTTTGGGCAAACAATGTTAATAATGTACTTGTATTCCAGATGGTATAGAAGGAAGTGTGTTTTGGAATGTATTTCATTTACAGCCACAAGTCCTTTGTCCTGTAGCTTTAAGTGTACTACAGATGGGAAATTTATCACACCTGGAAATAGAGACCTATATTTTTTTAGAGGTCTAAAATATAGAGACCTATATTTTTAGAGAGTGGCCATGAGGAGAAGCAGCTAAAGCAACCAAGCTGTGCAATAGCTGTACCTTCATCACCTGGCCACAGAAATGGAGTCTCTTGGAATAACAATGCCTTTGAGAAGATGACTGCTTACAAAGTAGTAAAAAGTTAAGGATTTCAAATAAGACTGCATTTCATGAGTAATTCACAAATATTACTTCAATTTAGATTTTTTATTCAAAAGTAAAGAAAATTAGCCATAGTAAGATTATTGGCTATCACTGAGTTGGTAATTCATTCTTAGTTTCTCTTTCCTCTACCCATTCATCTTTCTTTCTCTATCTCATCTCTCTCTCTCTCTCTCTCGCAGTATCACACTCTTTCTTTCTCCGTTTCTTAATTTTTACACCTGCGGATGTTTGATAACAGCCTATTTCTCATTTTACAGATACGGAAACCGGAGGTCTGGGAATATAAGGGATTTATGATTTGTGTAAGGAGCATAGGCTCTTAAGGTGGAAAGACATTAAAATCACAGAGTGGCCTTTCAAGAACAAAAACTAGCATTTATAGTGGTGGGCAAGAGAGAGATGAGGTTGTTGTGATGAAATGATGTGAACCCCGACAACCAAGGGTCTGCGTTACAAGAAGAAAACGTTTTGTTTTCTCCTTGGAGAGCCAACAGATGTTCATAGTATTGACTCCTATTTAGGAAGTCCCTGGTTCATGTTATTGGTGTACAATTGTTAATTGACTCTTATCCCACCCTACAGTTGGAAGGCATAAAAAGAAGTGGACAGCGAAAGAAAAGAAGAATTTGTTCTTCACGGATATTCTAGTTTTCATTAGCCCACAATACAAATGTTGTTTCAAAGTTCAACATCCCAAAATGATATTAACTGACATCTGACGTTATTCTTACCTTTGACAGATAAATTTGACAGTATTGTTCACATTGAAAATAAAAGCTTCACATGAATAAGCTGCAGAGTTGAGTTTTTTGTCATAAATAACACTGACTCCAATGTATCTTGGTTCTATTTATTTCGGCCCACCTTACTGTCATTGAAAGGGCTTTCTTTCAACTATTTGGTAAGCCTGTTTAACATCCCTTTATAGGAGCCTAAAATAAATTAAAAGATTATAAACAACTTGTGTGGCAATAGAGATTGTGGCCCAGCCTCTAGTATATGTTACTGAAAGAAACTGATGGATGACCTAGCTTGCCTGGAGACCAGATGGTGCTAGTGGCCTGCCATGGAGCAGCAGCAGCATCAGCTGGGAACGTGTTTGAAATGCAAATTCTCAGACCCTGCTCCAGACCTGCTGAATTGGATATTCTGAAGGTAGGCTGCTAGCCATCAAGTTTTTAGAAGTCCTCCAAGTGCTACTGAAGAACACTAAAGTTTCAGAACCGCTGCTTTAGAGCAATGGGGAAAACGTTTAACTACACCCACAGTAGGACCAGCCTTAATTCACTGACTTGGTACTATTGCAGGTAAACTGAACAGGATGGTAAGATCTGGACTGAGGAAGACACTAGAATTCTCAGGGCCCTGAGACACAAAGACCTCTGGGAGGGATGTGTTAGTTTCCTAGGGTTACCGTAACAAATTACCACAAAGCAGGTGGCTGAAAACAACCGAAAGTTATTCTCTCACCGTTCTGGAGGCCAGAAGTCTGAGGTCAAGGTGAGAACATCGAGGCCAAGGGGAGCGCGGAGGGTGGGGGTCAACCAGCGGCCCTGAGCCTGGCAGCGGCAAGAAGAGCAGCAGCCCAGCAGCTTCACTCCACGTACCAACCCGACCACTCACCCATCCGCTGCCGACAGCGCAGGGTCTGAAGCACTTCCTGCTGCCGCTGGGCGGGCCCGAGGCCCATCGCACAACTGGCTCCGTCCACCCTACGGCAAGCGAGCTTAGCCAATCCGGCAGGCGCCCGGAGCCTTTGAAAGAGATGCGCGTTCCCGCCTCCTAGCACAGCCTGTGTGCCGCCCAGCCCTCTGCTCCTTCTGGCGTCTGCAGTCATCCCTGGGTCAGCCGCAGCTGCAGCTCCCTGGCAGCTGGAGAGCTGGGCCGGGGGTCGGCGGCGTGGGGCACCCCGCCCTGTGCCTCCCCTCTGCAAAAACGCAAAATGTGCTATTCACTTGAAACAGCGTATGCCCAAGAGTTTGCTTTTTGTGGTGAAAGAAGTAATTTGACCACCCAGGCTCAATCTGCAGTTTGAAAGTACTGGACACCTTTGAGGAATCAGGACATAGTTGACTGGTGGTCATTCACAGACCCTCGGGCCTCCAGTGAACCAGAGTGCCTGTCCTCTGGAAGGCATAGAGGAGGTGCAACCAGTGCGTTTTGTGACACGGCTCTGGCCCATCATCAGGACAGAAATTGGGCTCCAGGAGCGCCCATCCCATAGCTAAGGGATGCACAGTTGAAGTGAGGGTTCTTGGCTGACAGCATTGAAGGGGAAAAGAAGGCAATGGTCAGTGTATCGGATCTTCAAGGCAGTGAGTCCCTGGAGAGCAGGCCACTCTAACGCTCCAGCATTCTGCCCCAGCATGTGGGGGAAAAAAGCCTTACATTTTTGCTAGAGGTTTTCTATTCTTTCCGCCACCATGAACATTGCCACGTAGAATAGAAATATCTCAGAGAAAGAGGAAATGCTTCCACTCATTCACTACCCTTCGTCCTTCCCATCTCAGGTAACTTGATGAAGCAAGGTCAGAAAGAGGCTTCTTCAGAGCACATAAGCCAGATGGGCAATGAACAGATAAACCTCAGTCATATTCACCAGCGCTGGACCTCGTGAGGCATGCCGTGTAAAAGTGTTGAAATCAAAATGGATTTCAGGTTCACTCTTGGTCAACTAGAATATTCAAACAAACATTCTCCCCCTTCGCCTTTCCTTCAGTATTTGGTGAAAAGAGTTGGGACTGCTTGTGCCCAGCATGTTGCAAAGCATTAGTTGCATGGAACTTCCTGGGGTGGCTGAGTGTTTTGTACAGCTAAAAATTTAACTCTTTACCCCACCTTGACCCCTTCTCCAGCACCCCCTTTCTTTTTCTTTGGTTTTTTTTTTTTACATTTTAGAATCACACATTTTTAAAATGTCTCTCATTTTCCTTCCTTCTCTTCACCAGCAGAGCATCTTCACACCTTCGTTTCCCCTCTCCTTTCCCCCTCTTTTTCCTTCTATTGCAGTAAGTGCTTTCTTCTCACTTACGTGCCGGATCCGCATGGAACTAACCCACTTACTTATGTGGGGGATCTCTCTATAACACACTATCACAACAGCAGTGGGTCAGGTGAGCTCAGCCCTACTGCTCTTAATCCGGCACCCCTTGTCTCTGGTCACTAAGGCATCCTCGTAGAGACAATACTTGCTTGTCAAAAATGAAAAGGCCATTTCAGATCCGTTTGTCCAAGCATCTGAATTGTATATGGGCGGGGAGGGGTGGGGACTGAAGCCTAGAGGAGGGTGGATGGGCCCAAGGTTACACAGTGCCAAAATGCAAAACTAGAACCCTATCTCCAGGTTGTCCCACTTCCAGAAAAGTGTGTTTTTCCAGTGAAAGTCAGCTTTGACTGTTATCTCAGGCAGCCACTGGCATGTGGGAATTGTTTTGTTTGGAAGCAGGTTATTCCTATGCCTGGAATCAAATTCTGCAATCAGTGTCTCAACTGAGAGGAAAAGCAAGCCTCAAGTTTTTTTTTTATTTCCTAGGCGTCCTTGTGACTATGGAGATGGCCAAAACCTTGATGGCAAAAATGAATTTATTTCCAAAGCTTACGTCACACACTCACATGACAAAGAGCCCCAAAGGCAGCAAGGAATATGAAAAAGCTAGTACAATTTGTAGTTGTTGAGTTTTTGTCTAGTTCATTTATTAGAATTTACATAAATATCCACATTGAATGGAATTAAACATGAATATGGGATCAGGGTGTAGAGGACAGGTCACTGACCTAGGAGTTAGCCCATCTGTGTTCTGACCCAGCTCTGACACATGACTGCGAATATTCCCGTTTGTCTAGAGTATGAGGTGGATTGGGAGGTAAGGCAAGAGGCCCAATAGGTAAGAAGCAAAAGAATAGGTGGCACCTGGCCTAATGAGGGCCACGCATTCACTGCACAGAAAATACCTCCTCGGTGAATAACGGAAGCTAAGAGGGAGAGTTTTACTGTATTTTTTTTTTTTTACTTATAAACAGCAAACATTGATTTTTCACAGTCCTAGACGCTGGTTAGTCCAAGATCAAGGCACCAGCAGATTTGGTGTCTGGTGAAGGCCACTTCCTGGATCTTAGATGGCAACTTTTCACGATGTCCTCACATGGTGGAAGGGGCAAAGTATCTCTCTGGACCCTCTTAAATAAGGCACTAATCTCATTCATGAGGGTTCCACCCTTTTGACCTTGGCACCTCCCAGAGATCCCACCTTCTAATACCGTTATCTTGGGGATTAGGATTTCAACACATAAATTTGGGGGGAATGCAAACATTCTCTTTAGGACACCTACCCAATTTCCATACTGCCCACAAAGTGCCATGTGTAAACCCAAATAAAATCACATCATTTTCTTACTTTAAAAAGTTCAAAGTCTTCTGAGTGACTGGCAGAGAACTTTTCATCTTCAACCTTTCTCTCCATAACCTATTCCACATACTCCATTTTTCATTTCCATCTCTTCGTTTTTTTAAGTTAATTTTTATTGAAGTATAGTTGCTTTACAATGTTGTCTTAGTTTCTGCTTTACGGCAACATGAATCGGTTATATGTATACACATATCCCATCTTTTTTAGATTTCCTTTGCATTTAGGTCACCACAGAGTACTGAGTAGAGTTCCCTGTGCTATACAGTTGTTTCTCAGAAAGAGAGTTTTAGATCTGATTGTCCAAACTAAGGAATTTGATTTCTTACATTCAACAGTAAGCTTTTGGAGGCTTTGTGCAGGAAAATGACACCATCAGGAAGAAACTTTCAGTTACTTTCTGGAGGAGGAACTGGAAGAAAGAGAGACTGGGGACAAGGAGAGAAGTTAGGAGGGTGGTGCGCACTTCTGCTCTGAGTAATGGCAGGCTAAGTCATTTGCACTCACCATTGCAATGAGGACCACTAAAAAATACTGGGTGAAATGTGAAAAGAAATTATCTTCATTAAGCGCTAAGAAACTCTGAGGCTAAAATCTAGAAGAAAGCAGAAACCAAATAGGAAAGCCCAGCACTCAAAGCCACTTTTGCCTGAGGGCATTAGCTGGATCCAGAAGAAAGAATTGTGACACTGAGCTGTGGTTTTGGCGGCCTGATGGGAAAAGAGACCAAAAGTTGAAGTCCTCACCCCCATTGAGTAGATCTGATAAGCCCTCCAGCCACTCTAAGCTGAAAAGCAGTGGCTACCCCTTTGGGATAATGGTGAACCAGAAGCAACAAGCCCTGGCATGGACTTGCAGTCTAGGTATCCATCACCAGAGTGATCTGAGGAACTTCAAGCCCTGAACTTGGGTTAAAGTGGTCTTGGACAGGTAGTGACCCCAGGCATTTAGCAGAAGCAGGTGAAAATGCTCTCTGCAGGAAGGTTCTGTCTTCCCATGCCTGAAATCAGTCTGATATATAATTTTTCAACAATATATTGGCACACAGTCAAAGATAAGTGGACACATGAGCAAAAAAAATACATTGTAGGTGACATCTGCAAAAAAAATAGACAATGAAAACAAGTTCACAAATATTTCAGATATCAGAATTATGAGACACAGACTATAATCACTATGGCCTAGTATAGTTCAAAAAATTAAGAAATAAGCTTAAAAATATTCTCAGGGAACAGAAAATCCTAAAATGTGGCATAGTCAATTTGGAAAAGAATCAAATAGGACATCTAGGACTAAAAAAATATAACGATTGAGGGTTCAATGGATGCGTTCAACACAATGCTAAACATAATCATTAGATGATGATAGATGCGATGAAGAGAAATAAACCTAAGAGAGAATTATTGAATTAGAAGATAGATCAAAAGAAATCATGCAGAATTCTGCCTGGAGAAGTGAATTTTATGAAGAGAAATGTAGGATAAGAGACACAATGAATAGAGTGAAGAAGTCTAATATACATTTAATTTAAATCCTAGAAGGACAGGAGTGAGAAATGGGAAAGAAGATGATGGCCAAACATTTTCCCGAGCAGATGAAATGCACCAATCCACAGATACTAGAAGCTCATTGAATTCTCATCAGGATAGAAAACAGAAATTCACTCCTAGATGCATCATAATGAGAGTGCAGGACATCAGAAAGAATGAAGGCTATGTTAAGGATCCAAGTTAGAGATAATGAATCTTGACCTTGGGCAGGAGCAGAAGAAATAAAGACAAGGGGATGGGCCTCTGGACGCTGGTCTTTAGAATACCTTTTTCTCAGACTTACCATGAAAGACTATTTTATAAACGTTATCCATTTCATCCTTCATTAATAAAATACATTTGCTACCAAATCTATTTCTTAGAGCACCCTGACACCTAGGAGCTGTTCAAATTGTCTTAGTCATACATGGAAGGTCGTCACCCTATAAGTATGTCATCTCATGGGCTATGACAGGGGTGAGTATTCTCCATAGGAATTATGAAGGTTAACTTTATGTGTCACCTTGACTGGGCTAAGGAAGAATTTCAAGTGCATGAACCTATTCCAGGAGCTATTAGGTCTGGAAAAGCTTCTCTGTGGACCTGCAGATCCTATTTAGGAGTCAGCTATGGAAATGAAGTCAGAGTGACCCTTCTTGTGTTCCAGTTAATGCAAACATATGAAGAGAGCTTCTTTCCACTGAAATGCATTGTTATGGCACCTTGCTTATACACAACTTCACTTTGAATTTATTAAAAATAAATGGAAATGCTTATTTCACCTTGAGGATTATGTGTGGATCTTAATTGACAAAATGTACTCTCTACCCCATCCCACTGATCAGAAAATGGCCAACCTCCTCCAGAGGACTAATAATAATAATTTAATCCTCACTTCAGCTCTGTAAGGTAGGTATTATTCTTCCCATTTTCCAGCCAGGAGGGGAGATGATATCGTAGAAGTCAGAGCTTAGACTCTGAAGCCAGACTGCCTGGGCTTGAATTTCACCTGTGTCACTCACTAGCTGTGGAATCTTAAGCAACTTACATAGCTTCTCTATGCCTCACTTTCTTCTTCTCTAGAGTAAGATAATAATAGGACGTCTTTAGAGGCTACAATGAGTTAATTCATGGACAGCACCTAAATTATTATGGCCAATCATACAATCAGTGCTCAAAACATGGAAACTCTTCTTCTTCTAGAGTTACGTGGCCATTTATTTTCTGGCCACTTAAGACGACGAACGAGAAGGAAAAATATGGATCACTGAAGCTGACTAGAAGAAGAAACATGGGTCATGGGAGCAGCCTGGACTTATTATCCATAGCTGCTGAGATGAGCTGTGTGACCCTGACTAGGGGTAGGGGGAGGTGTCTACAAGGGTTCTCCAAGCCTTGCACTCCAGGGGGAGCCAGTGCCTAAGATATGTCCCAAATGTGTCTGCCCCAGCTAGAAGCTCCTGGAGTCCTGGAGATGAGAAAAGGCCCTTTCCCACACAGGCTCCAGGAAGCCTTTAGAACCCCAAGGAATATACAAATTACTAAGCTCAATGAATCACAATAAATTCACTTTAGAAGTACTACTTTACCCTCTTAATTTACAAGTGGCAAGGTATGAAGCAACTGATTGTTCATCATAGTTTTTCTTTGGGAGACCTGAAGCAGTTTCTGGCTCACCCAGTAGGGGTGTCAAACCCCTGAGTGACATGGAACCACCTTATCCCCTTACCTTATCACTTCTAATGGCTGGACTTTGTGTTCCGTTGTCATCACAGAATGTAAGTGGTTTCAACTATAACTTTGTTCAAAGCTCTTAGTCCATTTCAAACTAACTAATGTTTCCCCTTTACTTTTCAGTTAAGACTCTCAAGTACCTCCTAGAGCAGCTTCAGCATTTATACCTTTCTGTCAGCAGCTTTGTCTCAGATATTCATGTGGATACAGCCTTGTTCACAATGGAGCACAGGGCAAAATGCAGAATGTCTTTGTGTTTCTGATTTACTGTAATGAGGGATAAGTGTGCTTAGGGCAATCACTCCCATGGAGAGCAAAGGGGAAATTTAGCGGAACATAATGTGTGTTGACTTGAGTAAGCCTCAGTCCCCTGCCCCTCCCTTGGGGTTGCATTCCAGTTTCTGACTACCCAAATGTGTTCACAATGCACACTGGAAGATGTAGCCCCATCTGGCAACACTGGAAATAAGCAAGGAGTCATAGGGCCCCTTAATACAGAAAAATTCCCCTGGTCACTGAGCTGGTGAACTCAAGGTGATGCGGTATTCCTCCATTCCTCATGATAACAGTATTTATTGAGAAAGCACCATATGCCAGGTCCTGTGCCATGCAGGGCCACACACACGGTCTGCCCCTAGGGAAATGACTCTTTAGTAGAAATATAGATGATGAGCCAAGGAATTCCAAAACACATGGTGCAGTGATATACATAAGAGGAGCTCCTGAACCAGGCTTGAGGGTTTGCAAAGAAGACTGGATGTCTGGGCCAGGAGTGAAAGGAAGTATTAATCTTCACACTTTTATGTCTTTCCCTCAACCCTGCCATAATTTATAGACAAGTCCTATTTTCTGAGTAAAATATAAATCCAACCACTTTCTAACACCCTTGCTTTTGTCACTCTGGTCCAAGTCCCCATCGTCTCTCAGGTGGACCACTCCAATAGCCTCCTAATTGGCTTCCCCACTTCCAGTTTTATATCCTGTGGCAAATATCGTAGATTAGCTCACTTGACTCCGTTACAATCCCAATCACAGCAGGTAAGGCTTGATCGACGTTGCAAGCCAAGTCTGCATTTCCTGAACTCCCGCCCTTAAGGTCTGGATTGCACACATAACTTAGCCTCTGCCAAGCAGATAATAAACCCCCATGAGAGTTGGTAGGAGCAGGAAGGTGGAGTCTATGCTGCTTCTTCTGTGGTTTCTGGTTTCTCTTAGTGAGCATGGGCTCAGAAACTTTCGCATCTCCTGCCGCAGTAACAGTAGAGGTCCCAGGGTACAGTTCCTAGTTTTGTGGGTATCAAAAGGCAAGGCATGGGACATCAACTTTGTATAGATGGAGGAAGGAGGCAATGTGGCCTCAAAGCCAAAATTTGTGATGCTCTCAGCAGAAACAGAATGGTCCAATGGCTTCCTCACGTTCCACCCTCCTGATTGTACCAGTTCTGTGGTATTATTCAAGAAAACACTTTTGGAAATTATAACTACTACTGGAGTTAAACCAAACATGACCACCCCCCGCCCCGTGGAAAAGTCTCTCGTGCTTTTCCCTCATACACCCAGGTATTTTGTAGGCTCTCGTAATTTATTTATGCATGCCTGTTTTTGTGCTTTGTAAAAATGGCCTCCTATAGAATATATTCTTGTGTGTGTCTGTTCTTTTCTATTTTTTTTGGCTTGCTATCTTGATTCATAAGATTCATCCAACTTGGATGTAGCCAAGTTTGTGCATTTCCTTTGCTGTATGACATTCCACTGATGGACATATCACTTCATATACCTACCCAACTAGTTTCTGAACTTGGGTTGTGTCCACTTTTGGACTATTACAAAGAATGCAGCTCTGGGCATCCTTGGCCTTGTCATCTGCTTTGCATGGGCATGGGGTTCTCTAGGCGAAGCGCCTAGTGGTAGTATTCCTGGGTCTAGGGTAAATATATCTTAAACTTTGAGGGATACTGAATATTCCCGTTATTCAGTTCTAAATATTTCTTGATTTCCTTCAATCCAAGGATTAGTTAGTAGTATGCTATTTTGTTTCCAAACATTTGGGTGTTTTAAAGCTATCTCTGTGTTATTAACCTCTGCATTAAGCATTATGATCAGAGAGCCTAGATTTCACACTAGTGATCCTTTGCAGTTTATTGAGGCTTCCTTTTTCTTCTTAAGGTCTATTTCTGTAAACGGTCAATATGCTCAAAAGAATTTATGTTCTCTGTTTGTTGGGTATAAAGTTTTATATTATGTAATAGCTCAAATTTATTATTGTGTTTAGGCCTTTGACATCGCTGCTTATTTCTGTTTGTTTGGACTTTCACGTTCTGAGAGTGGTGGCTTAAAATCTCCAGCTCTCATTGTTAACGTATCTATCAGTCCCTACAGTTATAACATTTATCCTTGAGGTATAAGCTATCCTGCTACGCCACCTTCCGTAACTCCCTCACGCTATCATCCACTGACCCTAGCCATCCACTGCTCTCTGCCCCAACCCACCACCGTGCAGATGACTCCAACTTCTACATCAATCACTCAACAACTGGACGTTCTCAATTCCAGTGAACATCTGTACAACATACTAGCCAAACTCTCTCACAGACACACTCTGGTTTATTCTTCACCCTAAACTCCTCTACCTCTCACATCTAAAACGAAAATATCCCAGTGTTGGACCGCAAGCCCCTAGACATGCTGCTCTCTCATTCTTCTACTTTCTCTACAGGTGCTCTTTTATCTCACTGAGCCCTCCGATTCCTTGGCCTCTCTATTTTCTGCACATCTGCACTCTCCCTCTTCTGTCTCTCCCTCCTGTCACCATTGATTTGGTATGGGGTTTCTCCCTATTATTTTTTTTTTATGGCCGTGCCGCGCAGCTAGCTGGGATCTTAGTTCCCCGACCCGGGATGGAACCCGGGCCCCCGGCCACTGCCGAGTCCTAACCACTGACCGCCAGGGAATTCCCTGGGGTTTCTCCTCTTCTCCTACTCACACTCAGGCATACTAAGTGGTCAATATATCTACCACCGCTTATTCTTCTACGCTTATAACACCTTCGGTATCTCCACATCCAGTTATCACCCATAGCCAATCAATTGTTGACTTTCAGTTCTATACACTTCTTCATGTGTTTCCAGTACCCCTACCTTAGTCTAGGACTTCAGCTTCTCTCACATAAATCACTGCTATAATGAGCACTCCATTCTTGCTCCTCTCTGATCCTTTCTTCACATTGCCTTCAGAGTGACATGTCGAAAACACAAATTACTTCCCAAATAGAGCCCCTTGATGTCTTCTTGTAGCTTTAAGATTGAAGTCTCCACTGCTGTCTCTGGGGAAATGCAAATGGTCAATAGACACATGCAAACATGTTCAACATCACTAATCATCAGGGAAATGCAAATCAAAATCACAATGAGACATCACCTCACAAAAGGACACACGTAACAAATTTTGGCGAGGATGTGTAGAAAAGGGAACCATCCCACACAGTTTCGCAGGAGTGTAAAGTGTTGTAGCCACTGTGGAAAACAGTATGGATATTTCTCAGAAAACTGAAAACAGTTTTAGTTGTTAGAACTACCATACGACCCAACAATTCCACTCCTGGGCATCTATCTGTAAAAAACAAAAACACGAATTCAAAAAGATGCATGCACCCCAATGTTCATAGCTGTGTCATTTACAGTTGCCAGTGTATGGTGGCAATCTCTGTCCATCAACAGATGAATGGGGAAAGAAGATGTCATGTATATATAGAATACTAATCAGCCATAAAAAAAGAATTTTGCCATTGGCAGCAACATGGATGGACTTGGAGGGTATTATGTTAAGGGAACTAAGTGAGACAGAGAGAGACAAATACTCAGTACATTAAAAAGAATTAATAACTGGCTGAATTAATGGACATAGAAATGAATGTAGAAGAGACTTAAGAAAGGGTAACTCTTCAACAACACACATGCTGCAGAGAGCAGAGAAAGGGCAGGGCTTATTTGAATACCACCTAATAAGTTGGTATTACTTGGTCTACAGAGCTAGTGGGCCCTTTTGTGTGCGTCTTAAATGCCAAGTTTATTGTGTATGTAGTACAGTCATCAAAATTTTCTTCCAGGAATCTGGCATGGCCAGAGTTGGGTTTTAGGAAGGTTGACTTAGCAAGTACATGAAGCATGTATCTATGGGGAAAAATATGGAGGTAGGAGAAGGTTAGGGGACTAGGGCAACGTTCAGGCAAGAAGCAATGAAGGTAATGGGTTTCAACCCTGTTTGGGGATCTAATATCCTGCATGCCACACGACGTGGCGAAATAAATAAATAAATAAATAAATAAATAAATAAATAAATAAATAAAGTGAGCCTCCGAAAATTCTTCAGCCCAGGTAAAGGCCTTTAATATTAACTATAGTTAATACACTAACTATATTAACACAGAAATACACACACACGCTCCCTGCTGGCATGGCATGCACCATATGGAACCAAACCAATTTGAGGACTTTCCAGGGACCCTACATGGATAAATTTCTACTTGGATTCTTCTTTCATTAAACAATGGTGACAAAAGGCCTTGTGCCTTTTGTTGTTGTTGTTCTAGCCATGAGGAATACTCTGTGTTACTACATGATAATGCATTTATAAATGTCAACACCAGTGACAGGGGAAAGGGTTGTGGACACCTTACACTCACTTCACTTTAACAGACCTTTATCAAGCATCTATGGAGAAGAAAACACAGTGCTTTAGGAGAGAGAAATCAATAAAAGCCTTTACGTCCCGAACAAGTCAGAAGCTCACACTTTAGGGAGCTGGGGAGATACACACGTAAATAAATAATGTTAATCTACACTGCATATGTGAAGAACTACCATAGAAAATAGAAAACGGTATTGATACAAGCAGCCTTAACTAAATATAGAAATAAGGCCTTCTACCCTCAAACCCCTGGTCCTCCCCTTCTCTGATCCTCTGCTCTGCTCAAGTACCACTTCACTTTTTTCCCTTAAAGAGGTTCCAGATACTAGGCCAATTTCCTCTTTTAATTTTCTTTAAATTAGGACATATTTCAGACCTCGACAAAGGCACAGAAAATGCTACACCCATGCAACCATCAGCCGTCTTAAGAAACATAAGCTTACAAATGAAATTGAAACCCAGTGTACCTCTCCCCAACTGAATTCTCCGTCTTTTCCCATAGATTCAACCAGTCTTAAATAAGTTTATTGTTCTCATACACACCTTTCTGCATACTACATATGTATGCATTACTCCTATGTATGCCTTTTACTACAAATAGATGTATCTATAATCAACCTAGTAATTTTGCATGTCTTTAAACTTCATATGTGCATGGTATCATAATGCTTTTATCGTGTTGGAACTAGGTTTCTCCTTTATGTATTCGTCCCTTCCACTACTGAATCTTTGCGCCTTGTTATAAGCTGAATTGTGTCCCTGCAAAAGACATGTTGAGGTCTTGACCCCCGGAACCTGTAAATGTGACCTTATTTGGAAAGAGGGTATTTGCAGGTGTAATAAAGATCAGATGAGGTCATACTGGATTAGGGTGGGCCCTTGATCCAATATGACTGGTGTCCTTAAAGAAGAGAAAGAACACAGAAACAGAGACACAAGGGAAAACACTATGCAAAGATGAAGAGAGATTGGAATCGTGCATATACAAGCCGAATGATGCCAAGGACTGACAACCACCACCAGCAACTAGGAGAGAGGCATGGAACAGATCCTTCCTCCGAGCCTCCAGAAGGAACCAACCCTGGCAACACCTTGACCTCAGACTTCTGGCCTCCAGAACGCTGAGAGAATAAATTTCGGTTGTTTTCAGCCACCTGCTTTGTGGTAATTTGTCACGGTAAGCCTAGGAAACTAACATAGCCCTGCCAGAGGTCTTTGTGTCTCAGGCCCCTGAGAATTCTAGTGTCTTCCTCAGTCCAGATCTTACCATCCTGTTCAAGTTTACCTGCAATAGTACCAAGTCAGTGAATTAAGGCTGGTCCTACTGTGGGTGTAGTTAAATGTTTCCCGCATTGCTCTAAGGCAGTGGTTCTGAAACTTTAGTGTGCTTCAGTAGCACTTGGAGGACTTGTAAAACCCTGATGGCTAGCAGCCTACCTTCAGAATATCCAATTCAGTAGGTCTGGAGCAGGGTCTGAGAATTTGCATTTCAAACACGTTCCCAGCTGCTGCTGCTGCTGCTGCTCCATGGCAGGCCACTAGCACCATCTGGTCTCCAGGCAAGCTAGGTCATCCATCAGTTTCTTTCAGTAACATATACTGGAGGCTGGGCCACCATCTCTATTGCCACACAAGTTGTTTATAATCTAATATTTTAATTTATTTCAGGCTGCTATAAAGTGATGTCAAACAGGCTTACCAAATAGTTTAAAGAAATCCCTTTCAATGACAGCAAGGTGGGCCGTAATAAATAGAACCAAGATACATTGGAGGCAGTGTTATTTATGTAAAAAAAAAAAAACTCTGCAGCTTATTCATGTCAAACAAGCTTTTATTTTCAATGTGAACAATACTGTCAAATTTATCTGTCAAAGGTAAGAATAACGTCAGATGTCAGTTAATATCATTTTGGGATGTTGAACTTTGAAACAACATTTGTATTGTGGGCTAATGAAAACTAGAATATCCGTGAAGAACAAATTCTTCTTTTCTTTCGCTGTCCACTTGTTTTTATGCCTTCCGACTTCAGGGTGGGATAAGAGTCATTTAACAATCGAACACTAATAACACGCACCAGGGACTTTCTAAATAGGAGTCAATACTATGAACATCTGTTGGCTCTCCAAGGAGAAAACAAAACATTTTTGTCTTGTAACACAAGAACCTTGGTTGTCGGGGTTCACATCATTTCATCACACCAACCTCATCTCTCTCTTGCCCACCACTACAAATGCTAGCTTTTTTTCTTGAAAGGGCACTCTGTGATTTAAATGTCTTTCCACCTTAAGAGCCTATGCTCCTTACACAAATCATAAATCCCTTATATCCCCAGACCTCTGGTTCCCGTATCTGTAAAATGAGAAATAGGCTGTTATCAAACATCCGCAGGTGTAAAAATTAAGAAAGGGAGAAAGAAACAGTGTGATACTGCGAGAGAGAGAGAGAGATGAGAGAGAGAAAGGAAAAGATGAATGGGTAGAGAAAAGAGAAACTAAGACTGAATTACCAACTCAGTGATAGCCAATAATCTTACTATGGCTAATTTTCGTTTCTTTTGAATAAAAAATCTAAATTGAAGTAATGTTTGTGAATTACTCATGAAATGCAGTCTTATTTGAAATCCTTGACTTTTTACTACTTTGTAAGGAGTCAGCTTCTCAAAGGAATTGTTATTCTAAGAGACTCCATTTCTGTGGCCAGGTGATGAAGGTACAGCTAGAGCACAGCTCAGTCGCTTTAGCTGCTTCTCCTCGTGGCCACTCTCTAAAAATATAGGTCTCTATATTTTAGACCTCTAAAAAAATACAGGTCTCTATTTCCAGGTCTGATAAATTTCCCATCTGTAGTAGTCTTAAAGCTACAGGACAGAGGACTTGCGGCTATAAAAGAAATACATTTCAGAACACACTTCCTTCTATACCATCTAGAAGACAAGTACATTATTAACATTAAACTGTTTTTCCAAAACTAAATTTCATCAATTTTTTCTTATTTACTTTACAAAAATTATTAAAAACATGATAGCTAGCTAGTGGGAAGCAGCTGCATAGTACAGGAAGATCAGCTAGGACCTCTGTGACCACCTAGAGTGGTGGGATAGGGAGGGTGGGAGGGAGATGCAAGAGGGAAGAGAAATGGGGATATAGGTATACTAGAGCTGATTCACTTTGTTATAAAGCAGAAACTAACACACCACTGTAAGGCAATTATACTCCAATAAAGATGTTAAAAAGATAAAAAGTAGATTAAGGATGTAAACAAAACAAAACATAAAGCTGTTAGTAACAGGTATATGTCAGGAATGCTTGCACTATACAATAATACCTGCATTCTCCAGAGCTGCCCTCTGCTGAGACCATATCCAGTTTGGGTCTTTCTTCTGGTTCCTCATTTCCATCCTCTTTCTCTTCATCAGCGTTTTCATACAGATGTTGACTCTCTTCTTTAGTGTCGAATGATACGGACTTTGGCATCACAAGGTGGTGGACATTTCCCGATTTAAAATCGGCAGCAGAATCTAGTTCTCTGCCCTCGAGAGGATCTGGAGAAGAGAAATATGTCAGAAAATAAATAAGTAAAAAGAATAGTTGGCCATGCTCCTACTGGTTGATACAACACTTCCATGGCTCTCACACTTCTGCTACTTGACAGTTTTCACAACATGTTCCCCCTCTTTCCAGCAGATCGCACACACACTGCTGCTGATTATTTCTGGCCCTTTGGAGAAGGGATCGAAATCGTCTGCTCCTGAGAGCATGTTTGTATGTTTCTGCCAGAACGTCACTGGAAAATGTTCACCCCATTTAAAGACAAATTCTACCGCGAAGCTCATTGATTCCTCAACCACTGAAAAGTGCCCCTGTGCCGTTTCATCATTTTCTCAGGTCATCCTACTGAGAATCTTTACATTTTTAGAAGCCCGTCAGCCGAAAGTGAGGTATGCCATTTGTTTGCCCCTCGGGTGGCAGAAGGCAGCATACTTTTTCTCCAGATCCTAAAGGTCTTTAGAGAACTGGGCTTCTACTTGTGCATATCGTGCCTGACGGTTTTTGAGAGCTTTGACCACTGCCTAACCGCCAGAGGCCAGCGCTGAGCGCAGCCTGCCTTTGAGGCCGATGCCCCAGCAGGGGCTGCAAGGGCCTGAGGTCTGGGCCGCCCCTCGCCAGCTTCGGCCCCGTCGTCGGGTGCACACGCCCCAGCCTCCCAGGACTCGGAGGTATCAGCCAGTATCTCGCCCAACCAGAACTCGGCCTCCGCTGCCGCCGCCGCGGGTTCCTCTGCCTTCTGGGATGCCGGCCCCTCTGCAGGTTCCCGTGGCTCCCAGGGCGGGGTGCCCTCTGCCTCGTACTCGCCTTCCAGCATCTGGTCCCCTCTCTCTCCCGGCTCCCTGGGCTCCCAAGAACAGCGCCTGACCACCACGTGGCTGGCGTGCGGCCGGGCCAGGATACAGTCTTTATAACGAATACGGGGTCTAGAAGGGAAGGGACCGAAGCCGCGCGGTGGGGAACTCACAGATACCCGCGACCACTCCTGCGCCCTCCTCACCGTCCTCCTCCTCCTCCTCTTTGTCCACATAATTCTCGTCCTCTACCTTGTCTCTGTCTCCCTCCTCCGCCTCTTCTTTCTTCTCCTCGTCCTCATCAGCCTCCTCCGCCTCCTCCACTTCCACCTCCTCCTCTTCTGCCTCTTCCTGCTCTTCTACCAGCTTTACACCCCAGTCGTCCTGGACTATGGGCTGCCCACCCTGCTCTTCCCAAAGGGCTCGCACTACCGCCTGTAAATCCCTATGGGCGGCGACCCTGCCACCCCTGGCACGCCGTTCTGCCATCACTGCTCCTCCTGGGACTGATACAGGGATGTTGCCCAGCCCACTGCCTGCTCTGTTCTGACCACCTGTGGCTGAGCCCCGCTTTTCTGTGGCAGAGATGGCAGGAAAGACGCACCGGTCAGTGCCTCAACTAGAGAAGCAATCCAGCTGCTAGACCTGGTGGGCAAAAATGGCTGCTGCCGAGCTAAGCGTCGCTGCTGGCAGCAGAGCCTGCTGGGAGGGGGCGGGGGAGGGGGGCGGGGGTGGTGGGAGGCAGAGAAGATGGCGGCAGACAGCTGAACAGTCTGTGATGGTGGCCTTTGGAAGACTCGTGACAGGAAGGGTCGGGGGGAGGGGCCCGAGGAGCAGCCAACCATAACTGTGCCTGGGAGGCCATTGGACAAGGAGGGAAAGAATCTGATAGGCAGTTGACGGGAGCCACATCTTTGAAGGGTCAACAGAGAACTGCTTCCCCCAGTTGTGAAAACTGCCAGGCTGAGTGTTCTGGTGCAGAGGTAGGGGTTTGCATGGCTTGAACCTCCTGCTGGCTTCCAAGAAGAGATTACCTGGGATTTCGTGTCAGCTTACCCAGCTGTGGGGTGGAGGGGAAGAGGGAAGGCTGAGTCCTGAAAGTCCTCAGCACTCAAACATCATAAAGGAATCAGACTCATTTTTACGTGAGCCAATCTGATTTCCACTCCTTGGTTCCCAGATTCATATACAGTAGATGTGGCGACATAGCGTGAAATATCAGTTTTTGATTCAGTGCATATACCAGATCCTGGAGGAATGTGTCCCAACTATGCAGAGTGTCGTACCTGCACTGCTGCAATAGCTGAGCTGCTCCACCTGGTGGAATTAAGCCAACCAGAAAGGAGATGTTGTTGATCGGATATACTCCTCCCCCTTGAGCCTGAATGTACCCTAAGGCCAGTCTGTCATCCATTACAAGAGTACAAGGAAGTTTAGACTGATTCTCTTATCTTCCAGACCTTGTGCCACCTCATTGGCTATGAGAGCTAAAGTTACAGATATGTTTCTGCCATTGTCTGCAGGGCCTGGACACTGATGCCAGGGCTATGGAACCAGGCATCTCCCCAGGTAGAACAGCCCTCTTTGCCTGGTGTCTCTAAAGGTGCTCCAAAGGGTTGCGTCACTTCCAATAACTACAGGGGACAGTGCAGGATTTAAACCATTATCCCTCCTCCCAATGGAAAGACGTTCTGTGGCCCACTCTCCAACACAGACAAGCATATAACCTAAAGGGGCTTCTTACACTTGATTTGGATCACCTTTTTATTGGTTTGGTAAAGCCACATGGGCAGTGTTGCTGAATAAATGCAGCTTCAATATCCATACATGCCTTTGGTGCCATGGATGCATCAGGAGAACCATGTGGACTTGTATCAGTAATAATGAAACAAGGTTGTCCTGGTCAGAGTGTTTCTATGAGGGGGTTCGAATTTAATAGCCATGGCCATGGAAGATTTTCTGTTCCCGTCTATGTGGATGGAAGGACAAACCTCAGACAATTCAGTCAGCTGCTACTGCCACTTGACTCAAGTGGGCCGTGGGGATATTTGCCAAGCCGTGGTGCTGGATTTAGGGGACACAAACCCGATCCCCATCTCTGCACCTGCCAGCTTACAAGGAGTTCCACTCCAGATACTGAGATTGTTGTTTTCCTTCCACGGCCCCATAGTCTGCTTGTCCTAATTCAGTAGTCAGTACTTCTCCCATTGACCCAGCCATTTCCCACGTGCATCCAGACCTATCTGGATGTTCCAGGAGTGACACAGGCTGTGGCACAATGGTAGAACTTTCAATGGTCTATTGACCATCACCTACTGCTGCCTGAGGGAGCCACCACAAGGATAATCTAGGTTTCACAGATTCCACCAGTGGATCATTATCCCTGTGATCTGTGATCCACAATGTCCAATGACTGGAGCCAGGTAATAGTAGAAGCAATAAGCTGGAGTCACTTTCACCTCGTTCTCTGACTAAGGTCAGTGAAGGAAGAAAAAAGAAAGAAAGAGGAATGGTTGGGGATTGTCAGTGTGGAATCACTGATAGAGTGAAGTGATCTCCCTGTCCTGACATCCCCCAAGCAACCATTCCCTTTAGAAAGGGAATATTCCTGGGGAATTCCCTGGCAGTCCAGTGGTTAGGACTCAGCGCTTTCACTGCCCAGGCCTGGGTTCCATCCCTGGTTAGGGAACTAAGATCGCACAAGCGTCAAGGCGCGGCCAAAATACAAAAAGAAAGGAAGAAAGAACGAACGAAAGGGAATATTCCCTTGCTGGGAACAGCCTCATATAGTGACCCTATAGTCTGACCGTGATGTCTAGTCTGGCAGTGATTCTGGCAGCATGGCCTGTCCAGCAGTCTTTTATAGTCAAAGCTTTGAAAATCCACTCTACTTCTTGATCATGCCAACCACCAGAGCATGAAAAGGGGCGTGGAATACCTATGAAGTGTCATGCCCATCTCTGCCTGTTTTGTTAGTCCTTGAAATTTCAGCCGTTATTATTTGATTTATCCTAGAGGTTTTGCTTCCATCCAATATGCTCTTGAGAATGTTGACCAAGGCTGTAAATCGTGAACAGCTCTTGTCTCTCTAACTGTGCTCATCCAGTTCTGTCTGGCTGCTGGTTGTCTCCATGGAATCAGCTTCTCTCAAGTCATTACGGAGAATAACGAGTTGGTCAAAAAGAGCTGTACTCTGTTTGGAGTGAGAACCAGAAAGGTATTCTTCATTGGCACACACCACGGCACTTCCGGGGTGCTCTGGCGGTCTTGCTTGAGTCTCCTTCATCATGAATGGCTCGCACTGAAAGATTACAAGTGGCCAAAAGCGTGGCGGAACTTAGATTCAAGCGTTACCCTGGTGCTGCCAGAATCTGCGGCTCACACAGGAATGGCAACTTCGTAGCCAGAATAGGTTTCAAAGGTTATTTGACACCAGAAGTAGCCACCGGATGGCAGCAGAGGGTGGAAGTAGTCTCTTTGCCAGGTGTGGGCAGAGCTCAAAGTCCTGTCACCTGCTGGCAGGTAACCCAGATGGAGGCCTTTTGAGCTCATTCGATTCTGGTAGCAGGGCCACTTGCCCAGTCTGACAATCAATCATCCCCCATGAACTCCAAGAGACAACTAGGCTGTTAGCTAGAGCCCAAGAGCCAGTGAAAATACAGCATGCCTGCCCCTTAGGAGCATTGTCTAGGGCAAGGAGGGCAGCTTTTAATTTAGCCCATGGTGCTGACTGGTCCTCACTGCAGGGGGTCCTTTATGATTGTCATTGAGGCTAAAGGAGTGCTGAAGCCCGGGGACACTATAAGCTTTTATTGTGGCCAAGACACCAGTAAGCCAACACCAAGCATCCTTGGGGACTTCTTGGAAGTGTGGTCACCAGGTAGCGAAAGACTTCCCTTGTAGTTGAGCAAACAGAGGTGAAATGGCCCCTAAATAGGTAGCCACAGCCTTTTCAAATAAGCAAGACACAGCTATAGGACCAGACCTGCCCCTCTCTCAAATACAACATTTCATTTAATAAGAAAAGATTGTTGTACCTTTCCAACCTTGTTGTGAGGATCTGAGTGGAACAAACTCAAGATAGGGATGTCTGGACGGGCTGTTCCCTGGCAGTCCTGACTAAGGCTCTCATTCTCCACAAATGTCCAGTAGCAGGTTAGCAGCTGTTGCTCAAAAAGGGTGCAGTGGATGGCCCTCTCAGGGAGGCATCAAGTTCAGGACTCCAAGAGGCACTGCCAGGTGGAGGTGGTCTCCCTTGCTAGAAGCTCAAAATAGTCTAGTTATCAGTAGCAGACACCTACAATTCCAGGGGACCCTTGGGGTATTACAGGCATCAAACGTAGGGTTGCTGAGATAGCCTGTTGCACTATCCCAGCTGCCTGCTACTCCTGTACCAAGCTACATTTGCTGGATTTTCTCTTCAACATAGACGTAGGGTACAACAAACTGTCTAGGTGAGACATATTGTCTTTTAATAGTCAAACACTCAAATTAAGCACTGGACTTCTTTTTAGGGAGTAGTGAGCCACAGAGTGAATGACTCTTCCTTGCCTATCTTGGAGATCGGTCAGCCCACGTGGATCTCAAGAATTTGACTTGAGTGGCTGGTCTCTATATCTTATCAGGATTAAGGAGCCACCCCTTGGCTTTCATGCAAGTGGGCAAACAGCGATTGCCAACTCTTCTTTATTGGGGCCTCCCATTATGATAGGATCAACGGAGTGACTTGTTCCATATGTCAGCCTACCCACTGGTGGCAAGGAGCAGGAAAATCTGAGTCCCCCAGGTGCAACGTGGTAATTGTGCATTTAAGCCCATATGACTTGTTCCATATGTCAGCCTACCCACTGGTGGCAAGGAGCAGGAAAATCTGAGTCCCCCAGGTGCAACATGGTAATTGTGCATTTAAGCCCAAGGTCTGGAATAGCCAGAGCTACAGTGTCGACAGCTAAATTCAGCTGGCAATAATAATTACACCGTAAGTCTCCAGATCTCATTAGCCTTTTCCCCTGGATACTCAATACTGTAGTCTTGAGATACAGATGCTCTCAGACCCCTACTACCCTTAAGTCCCTCATCAAGGTTTTGATTACTTTTCCCCCTGGAATTATATATTGCTTCTGCAGTATAATATGGGGAAAAACTGGAAGTCTGTGTGTGGGTGGTTTTGGTGTCATCTTCCTACTGTTACAACTCTACGAAGGGCTCTTCACAATTGGGAGAGTCTCTTTTGAGTCTTATGAGCACTCACAACGTGAACACACCCATATAACAGCCCTCAGACTAGGAAGCAGCGCATTGCCACATCCTCAAATCCCCTCGTATCTGCTTCAAGTCACTACATGTCCCGAGAGTGAACACTTATCTGACTTCTATCCTCACAGATTAATTTTCCCTGTTTTTGAGCTTTACACAAAAGGGCTTTTACTATACACTCTTTGGGGACTGACTTCTTTTGCTTTTGAAAGACTCATCTAGTGTTTTGTGTGAGTGGTTGTAGATTGTTCATTTTCATTGCTCCATGTTATTCTCTGATATGAATGCACCACCATTTACCTAGCAACTCTATTTTTCATATGCGTTTGGGGAGTTAAAAAACATTTTGCCTACTGTGACGAGTGCTGCTGTGAACACTCTTATACAGGTGTTCTGGTGCACATATGTATATAATTCTCTTGGGTAAATAGCTAGGAGTGAAATTGTTACATCATAGGTTATGCATAAATTCACATATACTGAAGTTGGCAAATAAATTTCCAAAGTGGATGTACCAGTTTTCACTTGCATCAGTTGCTCCACGTCCTCACAAAGACATGATGTTTCTATCAGTTTTCATTTTACCTATTCAGGTGTGAAAGTAAAAGCATCACAATATGGCTTCAATGTTCATTTCCCTGACCTTCATGAATTATGAGGTTGAGACCCCTTCATTTGTTTATTAGTCATTGGTATTAGCCAGTTTTTCTGAAGTACCTGTTTGTCTTTTCCCACTTTTTCTGTTGGGTTGTTTGCCTTTACTTCTTGATTTGTGGGAATTTTTAATGTATTCTGGATACAATTCCTTTGTTGGATACGTGCATGGCAAACAAATAGTCCCAATCTGTGGACTGCCTTTTCTCTTTCTTAATGGTGCCTTTTGATGAACAAATGCTCTTAAGTCTTACATTGTCTTTTTTTCTTTATTGTTAGTATTTTATTTCTGGTGTGACCTGTTAAAAAGAAAATGTTGCCTACTTCAAAATCATGAAGACATTCCCTATGTTTGCTTTAAATTATTTTTTACCTTTCACATTTATATCTGCAAACCATATCCAATTGATTTTTGTTCCTAGTTTGAAAAAAAGTCGATTCATTTTTTTCAAGTGGCTATCCAACTGACAAAAAAGACCATTGTCTCCTCACTGTACTTAACTGTCACATTTGTCATAAATCAGGTGACTTAACATATATGTATATGCACACACACACATTTTTTGCCCTGTGTGATGAACCAGTATGTGTATAGATAGATAGATAGATTCTATATTTTCTGTAAGATTCCATTGGTTAATTAGTCTCTCCTTGACCAGTACCCCATGGCTTAATTCCTAGAATTTCATAGTAAGTTCGAAGAGTGGTAACCTATGTCTTCCTTTTTCAAGATTACTTTTGTATTCTTGCCATTCTGCATTTCCTATACCTGCACTATCCATTATGGTGGTGACTAGCCACGAGTAGCTATTTATTTGTTTACTTGCTTGGTTGGTATTTTGGGTTTCTTTTCTTTTTTTTAATTGCAGTATAGTTGATTTACAATATTGTGTTAATTACTGCTGTACTGCAAAGTGATACCATTATACATATATATGCATTCTTTTTTATATATTCTTTTCCATGATGGTTTATCACAGGATACTGAATATAGTTCTCTGTGCTGTACAGTAGCACCTTGTTGTGTATCCATTCTATATATAAAAGCTCACATCTGCTCACCCCAACCTCCCACGCCGTCCCTCTCCCAATCCCCACCCCCTTGGCAACCACCAATCTGTTCTCTATGTCCGTGATTCTGTTTCAGTTTCACAGATAGGTTCATCTGTGTCATATTTTAGATTCCACATATAAGTCATATCATATGCTATTTGCCTTTCTGTGTCTGACTTACTTCACTTAGTATGATAATCTCTGGTTGCTTCCATGTTGCTGCAAATGGCATCATTTCGTTCTACTTTATGGCTGAGTAGTATTCCATTGTATATATGTACCACACCTTCTTTATCCATTCATCTGTCGACGGACATTTAGGCTGTTTCAATGTCTTGGCTCTTGTGAATAGTGCTGCTGTGAACGTAAGGTGCATGTATCACAAGTAGCTACTTAATTTGAAATTTAAAATAATTAAAAATTTAGTTTCTCAGTCACTGTAGCCACATTTCAAGTGCTCAATAGCCACATAGTGACTACTGTATTGGGCAGCACAGATACAGAACATTTTCATTATCACAGAAATTGGTATTGTATAATGCTACTACTCAGATCAGTTTATCACTTTCCACACACACTCACACACAAAACCTACTGGGATTGGGATTTGGTTTGGTTTCGATCGCCAGACCAGTTTGGGGAAACCAAACATCTTTATGATAGTGAAACTTCCAATCCCTGTGAAAAGTCCCAATCCCAATTAGTAGCTAAGCTGTGTATAATTAATACTGCGTAATTAAATCCTAATGGAAAGCTCAAATGTGCAAGCACCTCACTATATTGCATCCCTGGAAAACAGAAGTAGCTAGAGCGTGAGCCTGGAGGTCTGATTACTACTGCTCCCTTTATGAATTCAATTAGGCTACAGGTTTAATTCTAGTCTATCCTGGACCTTTTCTTATGCATTTCATGGGGTTCGAGATAGCTTCCTCTTGCTGCAGGTTCCCTCAGTATAGATCCTGTATCTACACCCTTTGCCTAAGGACTCAGCAGACGTTCCCACTGAGAGAGGGACTATATTTTCTCATTCACTGACTTTGAGTTTGTCCATTTGATTGCACGGGCCAATGAAACATTAGTGGGGGCGGCACAATCAGAGGCATGAAAAAGCACTTTTGCATTTCAGCCTTAGGTTCTTGTACTTGGGCATCATCATAAGTATATGCCAAGACAACATGGAGTATAAAAGGCAAGTGGACCAGAGTTAAGTAACCCTCAGTTTCTGAAGTGAGGCCTGTCCAATCAGTCAACAGCCAAACAACACACATCCATGCAAGTAAGCCTAGCCAAAATCAGGAAGACTGCCCAGCTCAATCCGGACTAAAATGCTCACCTGCACACTCATGTTCTAAATGCTTACCGACATATGCAAAGGAAGCAAACAGAAGAGGAATCAAATGACAGACAGACAACTAGGCATGCCCATATAGAGGCAGCACTCTCCAGCCTATGGAAAGTTCCATCCTCACCTAAACGTGTGTGTGTGTGTGTGTGTGTAATAAAACAGGATTGGCTATTTTCAGATCCATTTTAGTTAAAAAAACATTGATCAATAAATAATTTTAAAAGATGTTAAAACTTAAGAAAATACACATCATCAGTGATCACACAGATAATATTCGGATCTATAAACTTCCAAATTTCAATTTTGAAAGGAAAACTTGTTATTCTTTTAAGCTTAACTCTCTATTTTATAGATTCACCATAATTTGAGTCTCATTTAATAGACTACCTCATGTGCTTGGAATCTGCTCTGAAGATAGGAAAGCAGGGAAATGTGTAAAATGAGAATTTTAAATTATCAGGTCTCTTCACTTTATACCCAGCCCAAGATATCATCTTTTTTTTCGGGGGGCGGGGGTACGCGGGCCTCTCACTGTTGTGGCCTCTCCCGTTGCGGAGCACAGGCTCCAGACGCACAGGCCCAGCGGCCATGGCTCACGGGCCCAGCTGCTCCGCGGCATGTGGGATCTTCCCGGACCGGAGCACGAACCCGTGTTCCCTGCATCGGCAGGCGGGCTCTCAACCACTGCGCCACCAGGGAAGCCCCCCCAAGATATCATCTTTATGTACGTTGTACAAATTCTTGTAATCATTGTTCATTTTATATTTTGTACCAACGTGAAAGAAAAAACTTCTCTCTTACTCGCTCTAAATTAATCTCAATGTAGGCATTGATAGATAAAACCACCAATGACAAAATAACATGTGTATTGAGATGCAATTAACACAAAATTTACATATTTTAGTTGGAAAGTTCAGTGATTTTTGTATTAAAGTTACAAAGTTATGCAACCATCTCCACAAACTATAACTTCTATTCAATTTCAGAAAATTTCCAACACCTCAAAAAGATCCTCTGGGCCCATTTGCAGTCCATCCCTGCTTCCTACTTCAGACCCAGGCAAACACTAATCTACATTCCATTTCTATGGATTCGCCTTTTCTGGCTATTTCATATCATATGAAGCAAACAATATATGGCCTTTTTCACTAGCTTGTTTTACTTAGCAAAATGTGTTTCATATATATCTATATATAGAGAAATACGTATACATCTACACATATCTATATATATAGATATATACGTATAGATATAGATGTAAGACCGTGTCTTGTGAAAATACAAATAGTTTTATTTCTTCCTTTTCAGTATGCATGCCTTTTATTTCTTTTTCTTGGCTAATCGTCCTGACTAAAACCCGCAGTACATTATTAAATAGAAGTGGAAAGAGCAGGCATCCTTGTCTGCTTTCGATTTTTTTTTTCTTTTTTTTTTTTTTGCTGTACACGGGCCTCTCACTGTTGTGGCCTCTCCCGTTGCGGAGCACAGGCTCAGCGGCCATGGCTCACGGGCCTAGCCGCTCCGCTGCATGTGGGATCTTCCCGGACAGGGGCACGTATCCGTGTCCCCTGCATAGGCAGGCGGACTCTCAATCTCTGCGCCACCAGGGAAGCCCTGCTTTCGATTTTGAAGAGGAAAGCTTTCAGTCTTTCACTAGTAAGTATGATGCTAGCTTTGACTTGATTCCAATCTCTCATTTATCATTGTCCTTTGTAGCTTTTTGTCCAGCGTGTTGAAAACCATTGTTTCATAGGGTTTTTTTTCTGATTATTTTGGTGTTTCACAGGAATTGTGGTAGGCTGAA
The DNA here is from genome assembly GCF_963924675.1 of Phocoena phocoena. Classification (NCBI taxonomy): domain Eukaryota; kingdom Metazoa; phylum Chordata; class Mammalia; order Artiodactyla; family Phocoenidae; genus Phocoena; species Phocoena phocoena. The sequence goes on along the minus strand of NC_089240.1, from coordinate 89,752,373 downwards.
TTACAGACACCAAAGGATCTCCACCTCCTAACCCTCAGAATCTGGGAATATATTACCTTATAATGCGAAAAGGACTTTAAAGATGTGATTAAGTTAAGGGTCTTGAGTGGGGAGATTTTGCGGCATATTGCAGATATCACGCAATATCTGGATTGGCCCAGTGTAATCAGAAGTGTCCTTGTAGGAGAGAAGGCGATGTGAAGATTGAAATAGAGAATTGAAGATGCTTCCTGGCTGCCTTTAAAGATGGAAGAACAGGCTCTGAGGAAAGGAAGGTAAAACATGCCGCACTAGGAGCTAGAAAAGACAAGGAAACAGATTTTTCCTAGAGACTCTGTAAGGGCATGGCCACCACTGACACCTTGGTTTCATCCTAGAGGAACCAATTTCACACCTGTGACCTCCGGAACAGTGAGACAATAAATGTGTGTGGTTTTAAACCACTGAATTTGTGCTTGTGTTTTATAGCAGCAACAGCACGCTAATAGGTCCTTGTTCCTCCATCATATGTGGACACAGAAGGAAATTCAATAGTCATTCTACGTAAACTATTCCTGGGGCAAAAGAAGAGGTGGGAACAATTCTCACCTTTTTTTTTTTTTCTAAGCCACGCCGCATGGCTTGTGGGATCTTAGTTCCCTGATCAGGGATTGAACCCACACCCTTGGCAATGAAAGCACAGAGTTCTAACAACTGGACCGCCAGGGAATTCCCTGGGGTTTGTCCTCTTTTCCTGCTCACACTCAGGCACACTAAGTTGTCAATACATCTACCACCACTTAGTCATCTACGCTTATAACACCTTCTGTATCTCCACATCCAGTTATCACCCATAGCCAATCAACTGTTGACTTTCAGTTCTATACACTTCTTCATGTGTTTCCAATACCCCTACATTAGTCTAGGACTTCAGCTTCTCTCATATAAATCACTGCTATAATGAGCACTCCATTCTTGCTCCTCTCTGATCCTTTCTTCACATTGCTTTCAGAGTGATATGTGTAAAACACAAATTACTTCCCAAATTAGAGCCCCTTGATGGCTTCTTGTAGCCTTAAGATTGAAGTCTCCACTGCAGTCTCTGGGGAAATGCAAATGGTCAATAGACACATGCAAACATGCTCAACATCACTAATCATCAGGGAAATGCAAATCAAAATCACAATGAGACATCACCTCACAAAAGGACACACGTAACAAATTTTGGCGAGGATGTGTAGAAAAGGGAACCATCCCACACAGTTTCGCAGGAGTGTAAAGTGTTGCAGCCACTGTGGAGAACAGTATGGATATTTCTCAGAAAACTGAAAACAGTTTTAGTTTGCAGTTTTCAGAACTACCATACGACCCAACAATTCCATCCCTGGGCATCTATCTGTAAAAAACTAAAACACGAATTCAAAAAGATGCATGCACCCCAATGTTCATAGCTGTGTCACTTACAGTTGCCAGTGTATGGTAGCAATCTGTGTCCATCAACAGATGAATGGAGAAAGAAGATGTGATGTATATATAGAATACTAATCAGCCATAAAAAAAGAATTTTGCCATTGGCAGCAACATGGATGGACTTGGAGGGTATTATGTTAAGGGAACTAAGTGAGACAGAGAGAGACAAATACTCAGTACATTAAAAAGAATTAATAACTGGCTGAATTAATGGACATAGAAATGAATGTAGAAGAGACTTAAGAAAGGGTAAGTCTTCAACAACAGACATCCTGCAGAGAGCAGAGAAAGGGCAGGGCTTATTTGAATACCACCTAATAAGTTGGTATTACTTGGTCTACAGAGCTAGTGGGCCCTTTTGTGTGCGTCTTAAATGCCAAGTTTATTGTGTATGTAGTACAGTCATCAAAATTTTCTTCCAGGAATCTGGCATGGCCAGAGTTGAGTTTTAGGAAGGTTGACTTAGCAAGTACATGAAGCATGTATCTATGTGGAAAAATACGGAGGTAGGAGAAGGTTAGGAGACTAGGGCAAAGTTCAGGCAAGAAGTAATGAAGGTAATGATACTACGAGTTGGCAAGAATGTGGAACAAATAGAAATCTCATCCTCTGCTGTTGGGAAGATGAACTAGTACAACCGTTTTGAAAGATAATTGGTGTTACCTAGTCAGGTTGAACGTGGGCAGACCCTACGACCCAGGAATTTCAAGTTTAGGCCTATACTGTAGATCAGGGTTTCTCAACTGTTGACATTTTGGAAAAGATAATTCTGGGTTGTAGAGAACTGTCCTGTGCATTGTAGGATGTTTAGCAGTATCCTTGGCCTGCACCCACCATATGCCAGTAGCACACCCTCAGTTACGACAACCAGAAGGTTTGAGACGCTATCAAATGTCTCCCTGGTTGGGGCGGAGGGGTAGTGCGTAAAATTGCCCTCAACTGAGAAACTAGAGAAACTCTTGTATGTGGGCATATGGGGATATAATGAGAAAGTTCATCGCAAAATAATTTGCAAAAGCATAAAACTGGAAACAAGCCACATGTCCATCAACAGGAAAGAGACACACTTTGGAATTTTCATATGGTGGATAAGTATACAGAAATGAAAAGTGATTAATACAGTTGCACACATCAACATGGATAAAGATCACAAACACAAAATTGGGGGGATAGAGTAAGAGGAAGACAAGTAATACATCTAGTATAATTAGATCTACATGACGTCCAAAAGGGACAAGAAATAACATTATTTAAAGGAACATTCATCTGCAGTGAATGTATAAAAAAGTGAATTATTAACAAAGTTCAGGATCGTGGTTACCTCTGGGAAGGAATGAGGCGAGGAATCTGGAAGGGCACAGGTGGACTTCCAAGGCATTAGCCGTGTTCTAGTTCTCAAGCTTGGTGGCGAGTACACAGGTTTTTATATTATTAAGATACACCTTACATATACGCTGTATTATCTTTTGTATACAAGAAACAGTTCATAATTTGTCAGGAAGTGAAGCGGTCTAAAATAAGGCAGGAAAACGGAGAGAAAGGCAGCATAGTAAATAACTGGATGAGAGACAGAGACAGACAGGGAGAGAGAGGGAACAGCCAACTTTCAGGTGCCTCTTAGAATTGTTTCAAACTCATTTTCTTCATAGATTTGGCGATGAAATCAATTCCTTATCTATAAACACACATAATTCATTGCTCAGACTTCTAAGAAATGTACATTGTATGCCTCAGAACCGATCCTACTATATGATGTGATTCACAGGACTGGATAATACCACAATTCACAAAACACCATTGTCTGAGAATCCTGCCCTGTTAGACTTGTAAACGTGTACTCATTTGTATTCCTTGGAGTTATAAGCATCTGAAACTAGGCGGCTTAGAGTAAAAGTGATTCTTCATCACTAACTTTAGTGTCATTAGCATAACCCTAACTGGGACAGAACACTGTTTCCAACTCCGGCACCCACCCTGCCCCTCTATTTTTCTCCCAATGGTCACCTCTCAGGTAGTGGAATAAAAGGAGAGTTTTTGGATCAAATCCTTTCAGAAGATGGGGCCATAACCAAGGAAAATATCAGAATACCCTAACCTTTCCTGGACGAGGCAGAGAGGGACAAGACAGGTCTTTTCCTAGAAGAAGCACAAAGTTTTCAAGGCTGAAGGACTCACTGAAAACATATTTTATACATGTGGATACAGAAACACCCACAAACACCCAGAGAATCAGGAAAGGCAGGATTTGTCCCTGACTTGATTTAGGGACCGTCTCTCAGAGACTCAGAGAAGCCTGATATGTTAGAGCTACAGCAAACCCTCAGAGCAGCAAGCCTGAGCTTCCTCCCTCAACATGAGAGGCTTCAGGTGCATCCATGTGGATAACGTAGCCCACTTGTCCTGTTACCTGGATACGCAGCCTTCACCTCGTAGATACCTCCCAGCCCTGAGAGTATAACACTGACACTGCCCCTCAGCTCTCAGAAGCACAGACGCAGTGAAGAGGAACACACATGCCTCTTGGGGCTTGGGACATGGGGCCACCTGGGGAGTAAATTCAGGGCCCTAGGTAACTGGAGCTCGGTAAGGGCCAGGGACATGGACTCCGAGCATGCACCAAAAGAGGCTTATCTCAAAAAGAGGTGTGCATGCGTTTGTCTAAAGAAACCTCCCGGGACTTCCCTGGCAGTCCAGTGGTTAACACTCTGCTCCCAATGAAGGGGGCACGGGTTCCAACCCTGTTCGGGGATCTAATATCCTGCATGCCACACGACGTGGCCAAAAAAAAATAATAATAAATAAATAAAGTGAGCCTCCGAAAATTCTTCAGCCCAGGGAAAGGCCTTTAATATTAACTATTAACTATAGTTAATACGCTAACTATATTAACACAGAAATACACACACATGCTCCCTGCTGGCATGGCATGCACCATACGGAACCAAACCAATTTGAGGAGTTTCCAGGGACCCTACATGGATAAATTTCTACTTGCATTGTTCTTTCATTAAACAATGGTGACAAAAGGCCTTGTGCCTTTTGTTGTTGTTGTTGTTCTAGCCATGAGGAATACTCTGTGTTACTACATGATAATGCATTTTTAAATGTCAACACCAGTGACAGGGGAAAGGGTTGTGGACACCTTACACTCACTTCACTTTAACAGACCTTTATCAAGCATGTACGGAGAAGAAAACACAGTGCTTTAGGAGAGAGAAATCAATAAAAGCCTTTACGTTCAGAACAAGTCAGAAGCTCACACTTTAGGGAGCTGGGGAGATACACACATAAATAAATAATGTTAATCTACACTGCATACGTGAGGAACTAGCATAGAAAATAGAGAACGGTATTGATACTAACTAGCAAACTCTCAAGCAGCCTTAACTAAATATAGAAATAAGGCCTTCTACCCTCAAACCCCTGGTCCTCCCCTTCTCTGATCCTCTGCTCTGCTCAAGTACCACTTCACTTTTTTCCCTTAAAGAGGTTCCAGATACTAGGCCAATTTCCTCTTTTAATTTTCTTTAAATTAGGACATATTTCAGACCTCGACAAAGGCACAGAAAATGCTACACCCATGCAACCATCAGCCGTCTTAAGAAACATAAGCTTACAAATAAAATTGAAACCCAGTGTACCTCTCCCCAACTGAATTCTCCGTCTTTTTCCATAGATTTAATCAGTCTTAAATAAGTTTATTGTTCTCATACACACCTTTCTGCATACTTCATATGTATGCATTACTCCTATGTATGCCTTTTACTACAAATAGATGTATCTATAATCAACCTAGTAATTTTGCATGTCTTTAAACTTCATATGTGCATGGTATCATAATGCTTTTATCGTGTTGGAAATAGGTTTCTCCTTTATCTATTCGTCCCTTCCACTACTGAATCTTTGCGCCTTGTTATAAGCTGAATTGTGTCCCTGCAAAAGACATGTTGAGGTCTTGACCCCCGGAACCTGTAAATGTGACCTTATTTGGAAAGAGGGTATTTGCAGGTGTAATAAAGATCAGATGAGGTCATACTGGATTAAGGCCCTTGATCCAATATGACTGGTGTCCTTAAAGAAGAGAAAGAACACAGAAACAGAGACACAGGGGAAAACACTATGCAAAGATGAAGAAAGAGATTGGAATCGTGCATATACAAGCCGAATGATGCCAAGGACTGAAAACCACCACCAGCAACTAGGAGAGAGGCATGGAACAGATCCTTCCTCCGAGCCTCCAGAAGGAACCAACCCTGGCAACACCTTGACCTCAGACTTCTGGCCTCCAGAACGCTGAGAGAATAAATTTCGGTTGTTTTCAGCCACCTGCTTTGTGGTAATTTGTCACGGTAAGCCTAGGAAACTAACATAGCCCTCCCGGAGGTCTTTGTGTCTCAGGCCCCTGAGAATTCTAGTGTCTTCCTCAGTCCAGATCTTACCATCCTGTTCAAGTTTACCTGCAATAGTACCAAGTGAGTGAATTAAGGCTGGTCCTACTGTGGGTGTAGTTAAATGTTTCCCGCATTGCTCTAAGGCAGTGGTTCTGAAACTTTAGTGTGCTTCAGTAGCACTTGGAGGACTTGTAAAACCCTGATGGCTAGCAGCCTACCTTCAGAATATCCAATTCAGTAGGTCTGGAGCAGGGTCTGAGAATTTGCATTTCAAACACGTTCCCAGCTGATGCTGATGCTGCTGCTCCATGGCAGGCCACTAGCACCATCTGGTCTCCAGGCAAGCTAGGTCATCCATCAGTTTCTTTCAGTAACATATACTGGAGGCTGGGCCACCATCTCTATTGCCACACAAGTTGTTTATAATCTAATATTTTAATTTATTTCAGGCTGCTATAAAGTGATGTCAAACAGGCTTACTAAATAGTTTAAAGAAATCCCTTTCAATGACAGCAAGGTGGGCTGTAATAAATAGAACCAAGATACATTGGAGGCAGTGTTATTTATGTAAAAAAAAAAAAACTCTGCAGCTTATTCATGTCAAACAAGCTTTTATTTTCAATGTGAACAATACTGTCAAATTTATCTGTCAAAGGTAAGAATAACGTCAGATGTCAGTTAATATCATTTTGGGATGTTGAACTTTGAAACAACATTTGTACTGTGGGCTAATGAAAACTAGAATATCCGTGAAGAACAAATTCTTCTTTTCTTTCGCTGTCCACTTCTTTTTATGCCTTCCAACTGCAGGGTGGGATAAGAGTCAATTAACAATTGTACACCAATAACATGCACCAGGGACTTTCTAAATAGGAGTCAATACTATGAACATCTGTTGGCTCTCCAAGGAGAAAACAAAACGTTTTTGTCTTGTAGCACAGACCCTTGGTTGTCGGGGTTCACATCATTTCATCACACCAACCTCATCTCTCTCTTGCCAACCACTATAAACGCTAGCTTTTTTTCTTGAAAGGGCACTCTGCGATTTAAATGTCTTTCCACCTTAAGAGCCTATGCTCCTTACACAAATCATAAATCCCTTATATCCCCAGACCTCTGGTTCCCGTATCTGTAAAATGAGAAATAGGCTGTTATCAAACATCCGCAGGTGTAAAAATAAAGAAAGGGAGAAAGAAACAGTGTGATACTGCGAGAGAGAGAGATGAGAGAGAGAAAGGAAAAGATGAATGGGTAGAGGAAAGAGAAACTAAGACTGAATTACCAACTCAGTGATAGCCAATAATCTTACTATGGCTAATTTTCGTTTCTTTTGAATAAAAAATCTAAATTGAAGTAATGTTTGTGAATTACTCATGAAATGCAGTCTTATTTGAAATCCTTGACTTTTTACTACTTTGTAAGGAGTCACCTTCTCAAAGGAATTGTTATTCTAAGAGACTCCATTTCTGTGGCCAGGTGATGAAGGTACAGCTAGAGCACAGCTCAGTCGCTTTAGCTGCTTCTCCTCGTGGCCACTCTCTAAAAATATAGGTCTCTATATTTTAGACCTCTAAAAAAATACAGGTCTCTATTTCCAGGTCTGATAAATTTCCCATCTGTAGTAGTCTTAAAGCTACAGGACAGAGGACTTGCGGCTGTAAAAGAAATACATTTCAGAACATACTTCTTTCTATACCATCTAGAAGACAAGTACATTATTAACATTAAACTGTTTTTCCAAAACTAAATTTCATCAATTTTTTCTTATTTACTTTACAAAAATTATTAAAAACATGATAGCTAGCTAGTGGGAAGCAGCTGCATAGTACAGGAAGATCAGCTAGGACCTCTGTGACCACCTAGAGTGGTGGGATAGGGAGGGTGGGAGGGAGATGCAAGAGGGAAGAGAAATGGGGATATAGGTATACTAGAGCTGATTCACTTTGTTATAAAGCAGAAACTAACACACCACTGTAAGGCAATTATACTCCAATAAAGATGTTAAAAAGATAAAAAGTAGATTAAGGATGTAAACAAAACAAAACATAAAGCTGTTAGTAACAGGTATATGTCAGGAATGCTTGCACTATACAATAATACCTGCATTCTCCAGAGCTGCCCTCTGCTGAGACCATATCCAGCTTAGGTTCTTCTTCTGGTTTCTCATTTCCATCCTCTTTCTCTTCATCAGCGTTTTCATACTGATGTTCACTCTCTTCTTTAGTGTCGAATGATACGGACTTTGGCATCACAAGGTGGTGGACAACATTTCCCGATTTAAAATCGGCAGCAGAATCTAGTTCTCTGCCCTCGGGAGGATCTGGAGAAGAGAAATATGTCAGAAAATGAATAAATAAGTAAAAAGAATAGTTGGCCATGCTCCTACTGGTTGATACAACACTTCCATGGCCCTCACACTTCTGCTACTTGACAGTTTTCACAACATGTTCCCCCTCTTTCCAGCAGATCTCACACACAGCTGCTGATTATTTCTGGCCCTTTGGAGAAGGAATCGAAATCGTCTGATCCTGAGAGCATGCTTGTATGTTTCTGCCAGAACGTCAATGGAAAATGTTCACCCGATTTAAAGACAAATTCTACCGCGAAGCTCATTGATTCCTCAACCACTGAAAAGTGCCCCTGTGCAATTTCATCATTTTCTCAGGTCGTCCTACTGAGAATCTTTACATTTTTAGAAGCCCGTCAGCCAAAAGTGAGGTCTGCCATTTGTTTGCCCCTCGGGTGGTAGAAGGCAGCATACTTTTTCTCCAGATCCTAAAGGTCTTTAGAGAACTGGGCTTCTACTTGTGCATATCGTGCCTGACGGTTTTTGAGAGCTTTGACCACTGCCTAACCGCCAGAGGCCAGCGCTGAGCGCAGCCTGCCTTTGAGGCCGATGCCCCAGCAGGGGCTGCAAGGGCCTGAGGTCTGGGCCGCCCCTCGCCAGCTTCGGCCCCTTCGTCGGGTCCACACGCCCCAGCCTCCCAGGACTCGGAGGTATCAGCCAGTACCTCGCCCAACCAGAACTCAGCCTCCCCTGCCGCAGCCGCTGGTTCCTCTGCCTTCTGGGATGCCGCCCCCTCTGCAGGTTCCCGCGACTTCCAGGGCAGTATGCCCTCTGCCTGGTGCTCGCCTTCCAGCATCTGGTCCCCTCTCCCTCCCGGCTCCCTGGGCTCCCAAGTGCAGCGCCTGACCACCTCGTGGCTGGCGTGCGGCCGGGCCAGGATTCAGTCTTTATAACGAATACGGGGTCTAGAAGGGAAGGGACCGAAACCGCGTGGTGGGGAACTCACAGATACCCGCGACCACTCCTGCGCCCTCCTCACCGTCCTCCTCCTCCTCTTTGTCCACATAATTCTCGTCCTCTACCTTGTCTCTGTCTCCCTCCTCCGCCTCTTCTTTCTTCTCCTCGTCCTCTTCAGCCTCCTCTGCCTCATCCACTTCCACCTCCTCCTCTTCTGCCTCTTCCTGCTCTTCTACCAGCTTTACACCCCAGTCGTCCTGGACTATGGGCTGGGCGCCCTGCTCTTCCCAAAGGGCTCGCACTACCGCCTGTAAATCCCTATGGGCGGCGACCCTGCCACCCCTGGCACGCCGTTCTGCCATCACTGCTCCTCCTGGGACTGATACAGGGATGTTGCCCAGCCCACTGCCTGCTCTGTTCTGACCACGTGTGGCTGAGACCCGCTTTTCTGTGGCAGAGATGGCAGGAAAGATGCACCGGTCAGTGCCTCAACTAGAGAAGCGATCCGGCTGCTAGACCTAGTGGGCAAAAATGGCTGCTGCCGAGCTAAGCGTCGCTGCTGGCAGCAGAGCCTGCTGGGAGGGGGCGGGGGAGGGGGGCGGGGGTGGTGGGAGGCAGAGAAGATGGCGGCAGACAGCGGGAACAGTTTGTGATGGTGGCCTTTGGAAGACTCGTGACAGGAAGGGTCGGGGGGAGGGGCCCGAGGAGCAGCCAACCATAACTGTGCCTGGGAGGCCATTGGACAAGGCGGGAAAGAATCTGATAGGCAGTTGACGGGAGCCACAACTTTGAAGGGTCAACAGAGAACTGCTTCCACCCCATCCCCCCCCCCACCCCGTAGGAAGCTCTAAACTCATTGGCTGAAAGGCGAGGATTGACATGCCTGCGATTCAATGAAGTTTCAAGACCCAGCTTCTAGAGTTTGAGACCTTCCTCCCTTTCCCTCCAGGACTTTGGAGTCCCCAATTACCCTTTAAGCCCATGCATATCTGGTCCTTTTAATTTTACCAGTGCCAGCAAAACTGAAGTGTCCCCATATAGAGGCACTCTGCTGCACAGGGTGAACTGTTCCCTGATTTCCACCTGGAGATGGCTGGTGCCAATAGGGGCGGAGTCATTAACAACTGTATAGTTAATATGTCAGCAATAGTAAAAAACCTACCAGAGGAGAAAGAAAAAAGAATTTGGACATTTTAACATTATTAAAGCTAGTTAGGAAAAAGGCGAGGTTGAAATGGATGCAGTCAGAACAGAAAGTTGCAGAAGTGTTAACATCAGGTGCTGGAAAGAATTTAATGAACTGCTGCTAAATTTGAAAGGAACAGGACCCTGTAGTTACAGACACCCTTCCACTCCCCACCCCACCTCTTGTTTGTAGAAGAGCTGTAGCCTCCCAAGCCTTCTCTGAGTTCCAAAGAGCAAATTTAATCAGAGAATTGAGAAAATGCAGAAAAAAGGAAAACAGTCAAGCAAGACAAAATAATAATAGTTTGGCCATACGACAAAGTCATGGACCCATAGTTCCTTCTCAAGGGCTATAGATAATAATCTGAGCCATATCCTTGAATTGTTTTGCAGATACTAAACCCTCCACCAGGTGGAAGAAGTTAACTGTGTGCTGAGCACAAGCGAGTAGATCCCAGACAGGTTGAAATCAGAATATTGATGACGTTAATTCCCAAAATACCACCCTGTTACCTCATCACAAACTAATGACAAGGATATCGTGTACACCACTACCCTCTCCCTCACCCTGCCTTTAAAAATCCTTCCCTGAAAGCCATTTGGGAGTTTGGGTCTTTTGAGCATAAGTTGCCCACACTCCTTGCTTGGCACCTTGCGGAAAATGCTGTACGTTCCTTGACCAAAGCCGGCTGTCAGGAGATTAGCTTTGCTGCACGTTGGGTGAGCAGACCCAAGTTTGGTTCAGTAACATGCTCACTTCAACGCTCCAAAGAATGAATAAAGAAAGAGAGAGGCTTCTTTTAAAGGACCAAGATAAGCATGATAGACGTGAAAAGGCAGGCTTCCTAGAATGATTTCTGAGTCAACAGTCCAAGACCTTTTGTTGCATTCAGACCCACTTAGCCAAGATCTCAAGCGTAAACCATTCTTAAGATTATGAAGGAATCATTAGCTCTTTTATACTGCTTCCATTTCCTGTTGTTACTGGGCAAGCACCAAAACAATTCCTGATGAATCCTCTCGGTTCAGACACACTCCTCCCTGTCCCCATTATGTAGGAACAACTCATATCTCTTCATGGTAATCAGGGTCAACTTGCCACCCCCAATATAGAAATCTGCTTTATTTGCCTGCTGATCCACTGCCATGAGGAGACTGAAGTGACCAGATGGTCGCTGTAGCTTCAAGTTCAGTAGAATCCAACCTGTATGCCTTACCAGAAACATTCTCTCTTGAGATCCAGAACACTGAATACGGCAGACCCTGAAGTTTCAGGGATGGGAAGCACACATTCTGCAAGTGTGCTACAGGGAATGATGGTGAGAAGAACTGTTGTAGACACTCCAGAAAGAAAGGATGGACCCCATCCTCCCAGCTAAAATTTGCTTCAGATGTCAAGAGTGCTGACACCAAACATAACACATACTAAGATGGTAGGACAAGGCTTATTCTTTACATAATAAGGCTTTCAGGGAAGAGCAGGGAAGCCTTCCCAGACTGCTCTGAAAGCTGCTTGAAAGAGTGGGAAAGGAGACTGATTTCAGGTTTTTCTTTCGGTTAGGGGTGGGGCCAGGCTGGGTGTTCTGGTGCAGAGGTAGGGGCTTGCATGGCTTGAACCTCCTGCTGGCTTCCAAGAAGAGATTACCTGGGATTTCGTGTCAGCTTACCCAGCTGTGGGGTGGAGGGGAAGAGGGAAGGCTGAGTCCTGAAAGTCCTCAGCACTCAAACATCATAAAGGAATCAGACTCATTTTTACGTGAGCCAATCTGATTTCCACTCCTTGGTTCCCAGATTCATATACAGTAGATGTGGCGACATAGCGTGAAATATCAGTTTTTGATTCAGTGCATATACCAGATCCTGGAGGAATGTGTCCCAACTATGCAGAGTGTCGTACCTGCACTGCTGCAATAGCTGAGCTGCTCCACCTGGTGGAATTAAGCCAACCAGAAAGGAGATGTTGTTGATCGGATATACTCCTCCCCCTTGAGCCTGAATGTACCCTAAGGCCAGTCTGTCATCCATTACAAGAGTACAAGGAAGTTTAGACTGATTCTCTTATCTTCCAGACCTTGTGCCACCTCATTGGCTATGAGAGCTAAAGTTACAGATATGTTTCTGCCATTGTCTGCAGGGCCTGGACACTGATGCCAGGGCTATGGAACCAGGCATCTCCCCAGGTAGAACAGCCCTCTTTGCCTGGTGTCTCTAAAGGTGCTCCAAAGGGTTGCGTCACTTCCAATAACTACAGGGGACAGTGCAGGATTTAAACCATTATCCCTCCTCCCAATGGAAAGACGTTCTGTGGCCCACTCTCCAACACAGACAAGCATATAACCTAAAGGGGCTTCTTACACTTGATTTGGATCACCTTTTTATTGGTTTGGTAAAGCCACATGGGCAGTGTTGCTGAATAAATGCAGCTTCAATATCCATACATGCCTTTGGTGCCATGGATGCATCAGGAGAACCATGTGGACTTGTATCAGTAATAATGAAACAAGGTTGTCCTGGTCAGAGTGTTTCTATGAGGGGGTTCGAATTTAATAGCCATGGCCATGGAAGATTTTCTGTTCCCGTCTATGTGGATGGAAGGACAAACCTCAGACAATTCAGTCAGCTGCTACTGCCACTTGACTCAAGTGGGCCGTGGGGATATTTGCCAAGCCGTGGTGCTGGATTTAGGGGACACAAACCCGATCCCCATCTCTGCACCTGCCAGCTTACAAGGAGTTCCACTCCAGATACTGAGATTGTTGTTTTCCTTCCACGGCCCCATAGTCTGCTTGTCCTAATTCAGTAGTCAGTACTTCTCCCGTTGACCCAGCCATTTCCCACGTGCATCCAGACCTATCTGGATGTTCCAGGAGTGACACAGGCTGTGGCACAATGGTAGAACTTTCAATGGTCTATTGACCATCACCTACTGCTGCCTGAGGGAGCCACCACAAGGATAATCTAGGTTTCACAGATTCCACCAGTGGATCATTATCCCTGTGATCTGTGATCCACAATGTCCAATGACTGGAGCCAGGTAATAGTAGAAGCAATAAGCTGGAGTCACTTTCACCTCGTTCTCTGACTAAGGTCAGTGAAGGAAGAAAAAAGAAAGAAAGAGGAATGGTTGGGGATTGTCAGTGTGGAATCACTGATAGAGTGAAGTGATCTCCCTGTCCTGACATCCCCCAAGCAACCATTCCCTTTAGAAAGGGAATATTCCTGGGGAATTCCCTGGCAGTCCAGTGGTTAGGACTCAGCGCTTTCACTGCCCAGGCCTGGGTTCCATCCCTGGTTAGGGAACTAAGATCGCACAAGCGTCAAGGCGCGGCCAAAATACAAAAAGAAAGGAAGAAAGAACGAACGAAAGGGAATATTCCCTTGCTGGGAACAGCCTCATATAGTGACCCTATAGTCTGACCGTGATGTCTAGTCTGGCAGTGATTCTGGCAGCATGGCCTGTCCAGCAGTCTTTTATAGTCAAAGCTTTGAAAATCCACTCTACTTCTTGATCATGCCAACCACCAGAGCATGAAAAGGGGCGTGGAATACCTATGAAGTGTCATGCCCATCTCTGCCTGTTTTGTTAGTCCTTGAAATTTCAGCCGTTATTATTTGATTTATCCTAGAGGTTTTGCTTCCATCCAATATGCTCTTGAGAATGTTGACCAAGGCTGTAAATCGTGAACAGCTCTTGTCTCTCTAACTGTGCTCATCCAGTTCTGTCTGGCTGCTGGTTGTCTCCATGGAATCAGCTTCTCTCAAGTCATTACGGAGAATAACGAGTTGGTCAAAAAGAGCTGTACTCTGTTTGGAGTGAGAACCAGAAAGGTATTCTTCATTGGCACACACCACGGCACTTCCGGGGTGCTCTGGCGGTCTTGCTTGAGTCTCCTTCATCATGAATGGCTCGCACTGAAAGATTACAAGTGGCCAAAAGCGTGGCGGAACTTAGATTCAAGCGTTACCCTGGTGCTGCCAGAATCTGCGGCTCACACAGGAATGGCAACTTCGTAGCCAGAATAGGTTTCAAAGGTTATTTGACACCAGAAGTAGCCACCGGATGGCAGCAGAGGGTGGAAGTAGTCTCTTTGCCAGGTGTGGGCAGAGCTCAAAGCCCTGTCACCTGCTGGCAGGTAACCCAGATGGAGGCCTTTTGAGCTCATTCGATTCTGGTAGCAGGGCCACTTGCCCAGTCTGACAATCAATCATCCCCCATGAACTCCAAGAGACAACTAGGCTGTTAGCTAGAGCCCAAGAGCCAGTGAAAATACAGCATGCCTGCCCCTTAGGAGCATTGTCTAGGGCAAGGAGGGCAGCTTTTAATTTAGCCCATGGTGCTGACTGGTCCTCACTGCAGGGGGTCCTTTATGATTGTCATTGAGGCTAAAGGAGTGCTGAAGCCCGGGGACACTATAAGCTTTTATTGTGGCCAAGACACCAGTAAGCCAACACCAAGCATCCTTGGGGACTTCTTGGAAGTGTGGTCACCAGGTAGCGAAAGACTTCCCTTGTAGTTGAGCAAACAGAGGTGAAATGGCCCCTAAATAGGTAGCCACAGCCTTTTCAAATAAGCAAGACACAGCTATAGGACCAGACCTGCCCCTCTCTCAAATACAACATTTCATTTAATAAGAAAAGATTGTTGTACCTTTCCAACCTTGTTGTGAGGATCTGAGTGGAACAAACTCAAGATAGGGATGTCTGGACGGGCTGTTCCCTGGCAGTCCTGACTAAGGCTCTCATTCTCCACAAATGTCCAGTAGCAGGTTAGCAGCTGTTGCTCAAAAAGGGTGCAGTGGATGGCCCTCTCAGGGAGGCATCAAGTTCAGGACTCCAAGAGGCACTGCCAGGTGGAGGTGGTCTCCCTTGCTAGAAGCTCAAAATAGCCTAGTTATCAGTAGCAGACACCTACAATTCCAGGGGACCCTTGGGGTATTACAGGCATCAAACGTAGGGTTGCTGAGATAGCCTGTTGCACTATCCCAGCTGCCTGCTACTCCTGTACCAAGCTACATTTGCTGGATTTTCTCTTCAACATAGACGTAGGGTACAACAAACTGTCTAGGTGAGACATATTGTCTCTTAATAGTCAAACACTCAAATTAAGCACTGGACTTCTTTTTAGGGAGTAGTGAGCCACAGAGTGAATGACTCTTCCTTGCCTATCTTGGAGATCGGTCAGCCCACGTGGATCTCAAGAATTTGACTTGAGTGGCTGGTCTCTATATCTTATCAGGATTAAGGAGCCACCCCTTGGCTTTCATGCAAGTGGGCAAACAGCCATTGCCAACTCTTCTTTATTGGGGCCTCCCATTATGATAGGATCAACGGAGTGACTTGTTCCATATGTCAGCCTACCCACTGGTGGCAAGGAGCAGGAAAATCTGAGTCCCCCAGGTGCAACGTGGTAATTGTGCATTTAAGCCCATATGACTTGTTCCATATGTCAGCCTACCCACTGGTGGCAAGGAGCAGGAAAATCTGAGTCCCCCAGGTGCAACATGGTAATTGTGCATTTAAGTCCAAGGTCTGGAATAGCCAGAGCTACAGTGTCGACAGCTAAATTCAGCTGGCAATAATAATTACACCGTAAGTCTCCAGATCTCATTAGCCTTTTCCCCTGGATACTCAATACTGTAGTCTTGAGATACAGATGCTCTCAGACCCCTACTACCCTTAAGTCCCTCATCAAGGTTTTGATTACTTTTCCCCCTGGAATTATATATTGCTTCTGCAGTATAATATGGGGAAAAACTGGAAGTCTGTGTGTGGGTGGTTTTGGTGTCATCTTCCTACTGTTACAACTCTACGAAGGGCTCTTCACAATTGGGAGAGTCTCTTCTGAGTCTTATGAGCACTCACAACGTGAACACACCCATATAACAGCCCTCAGACTAGGAAGCAGCGCATTGCCACATCCTCAAATCCCCTCGTATCTGCTTCAAGTCACTACATGTCCCGAGAGTGAACACTTATCTGACTTCTATCCTCACAGATTAATTTTCCCTGTTTTTGAGCTTTACACAAAAGGGCTTTTACTATACACTCTTTGGGGACTGACTTCTTTTGCTTTTGAAAGACTCATCTAGTGTTTTGTGTGAGTGGTTGTAGATTGTTCATTTTCATTGCTCCATGTTATTCTCTGATATGAATGCACCACCATTTACCTAGCAACTCTATTTTTCATATGCGTTTGGGGAGTTAAAAAACATTTTGCCTACTGTGACGAGTGCTGCTGTGAACACTCTTACACAGGTGTTCTGGTGCACATATGTATATAATTCTCTTGGGTAAATAGCTAGGAGTGAAATTGTTACATCATAGGTTATGCATAAATTCACATATACTGAAGTTGGCAAATAAATTTCCAAAGTGGATGTACCAGTTTTCACTTGCATCAGTTGCTCCACGTCCTCACAAAGACATGATGTTTCTATCAGTTTTCATTTTACCTATTCAGGTGTGAAAGTAAAAGCATCACAATATGGCTTCAATGTTCATTTCCCTGACCTTCATGAATTATGAGGTTGAGACCCCTTCATTTGTTTATTAGTCATTGGTATTAGCCAGTTTTTCTGAAGTACCTGTTTGTCTTTTCCCACTTTTTCTGTTGGGTTGTTTGCCTTTACTTCTTGATTTGTAGGAATTTTTAATGTATTCTGGATACAATTCCTTTGTTGGATACATGCATGGCAAACAAATAGTCCCAATCTGTGGACTGCCTTTTCTCTTTCTTAATGGTGCCTTTTGATGAACAAATGCTCTTAAGTCTTACATTGTCTTTTTTTCTTTATTGTTAGTATTTTATTTCTGGTGTGACCTGTTAAAAAGAAAATGTTGCCTACTTCAAAATCATGAAGACATTCCCTATGTTTGCTTTAAATTATTTTTTACCTTTCACATTTATATCTGCAAACCATATCCAATTGATTTTTGTTCCTAGTTTGAAAAAAAGTCGATTCATTTTTTTCAAGTGGCTATCCAACTGACAAAAAAGACCATTGTCTCCTCACTGTACTTAACTGTCACATTTGTCATAAATCAGGTGACTTAACATATATGTATATGCACACACACACATTTTTTGCCCTGTGTGATGAACCAGTATGTGTATAGATAGATAGATAGATTCTATATTTTCTGTAAGATTCCATTGGTTAATTAGTCTCTCCTTGACCAGTACCCCATGGCTTAATTCCTAGAATTTCATAGTAAGTTCGAAGAGTGGTAACCTATGTCTTCCTTTTTCAAGATTACTTTTGTATTCTTGCCATTCTGCATTTCCTATACCTGCACTATCCATTATGGTGGTGACTAGCCACGAGTAGCTATTTATTTGTTTACTTGCTTGGTTGGTATTTTGGGTTTCTTTTCTTTTTTTTAATTGCAGTATAGTTGATTTACAATATTGTGTTAATTACTGCTGTACTGCAAAGTGATACCGTTATACATATATATGCATTCTTTTTTATATATTCTTTTCCATGATGGTTTATCACAGGATACTGAATATAGTTCTCTGTGCTGTACAGTAGCACCTTGTTGTGTATCCATTCTATATATAAAAGCTCACATCTGCTCACCCCAACCTCCCACGCCGTCCCTCTCCCAATCCCCACCCCCTTGGCAACCACCAATCTGTTCTCTATGTCCGTGATTCTGTTTCAGTTTCACAGATAGGTTCATTTGTGTCATATTTTAGATTCCACATATAAGTCATATCATATGCTATTTGCCTTTCTGTGTCTGACTTACTTCA
The DNA here is from genome assembly GCF_963924675.1 of Phocoena phocoena. NCBI lineage: Eukaryota > Metazoa > Chordata > Mammalia > Artiodactyla > Phocoenidae > Phocoena > Phocoena phocoena. Next base: position 89,734,345 of record NC_089240.1, on the reverse strand, counting down.
CTTAGTATGATAATCTCTGGTTGCTTCCATGTTGCTGCAAATGGCATCATTTCGTTCTACTTTATGGCTGAGTAGTATTCCATTGTATATATGTACCACACCTTCTTTATCCATTCATCTGTCGACGGACATTTAGGCTGTTTCAATGTCTTGGCTCTTGTGAATAGTGCTGCTGTGAACGTAAGGTGCATGTATCACAAGTAGCTACTTAATTTGAAATTTAAAATAATTAAAAATTTAGTTTCTCAGTCACTGTAGCCACATTTCAAGTGCTCAATAGCCACATAGTGACTACTGTATTGGGCAGCACAGATACAGAACATTTTCATTATCACAGAAATTGGTATTGTATAATGCTACTACTCAGATCAGTTTATCACTTTCCACACACACTCACACACAAAACCTACTGGGATTGGGATTTGGTTTGGTTTCGATCGCCAGACCAGTTTGGGGAAACCAAACATCTTTATGATAGTGAAACTTCCAATCCCTGTGAAAAGTCCCAATCCCAATTAGTAGCTAAGCTGTGTATAATTAATACTGCGTAATTAAATCCTAATGGAAAGCTCAAATGTGCAAGCACCTCACTATATTGCATCCCTGGAAAACAGAAGTAGCTAGAGCGTGAGCCTGGAGGTCTGATTACTACTGCTCCCTTTATGAATTCAATTAGGCTACAGGTTTAATTCTAGTCTATCCTGGACCTTTTCTTATGCATTTCATGGGGTTCGAGATAGCTTCCTCTTGCTGCAGGTTCCCTCAGTATAGATCCTGTATCTACACCCTTTGCCTAAGGACTCAGCAGACGTTCCCACTGAGAGAGGGACTATATTTTCTCATTCACTGACTTTGAGTTTGTCCATTTGATTGCACGGGCCAATGAAACATTAGTGGGGGCGGCACAATCAGAGGCATGAAAAAGCACTTTTGCATTTCAGCCTTAGGTTCTTGTACTTGGGCATCATCATAAGTATATGCCAAGACAACATGGAGTATAAAAGGCAAGTGGACCAGAGTTAAGTAACCCTCAGTTTCTGAAGTGAGGCCTGTCCAATCAGTCAACAGCCAAACAACACACATCCATGCAAGTAAGCCTAGCCAAAATCAGGAAGACTGCCCAGCTCAATCCGGACTAAAATGCTCACCTGCACACTCATGTTCTAAATGCTTACCGACATATGCAAAGGAAGCAAACAGAAGAGGAATCAAATGACAGACAGACAACTAGGCATGCCCATATAGAGGCAGCACTCTCCAGCCTATGGAAAGTTCCATCCTCACCTAAACGTGTGTGTGTGTGTGTGTGTGTGTGTGTGTGTAATAAAACAGGATTGGCTATTTTCAGATCCATTTTAGTTAAAAAAACATTGATCAATAAATAATTTTAAAAGATGTTAAAACTTAAGAAAATACACATCATCAGTGATCACACAGATAATATTTGGATCTATAAACTTCCAAATTTCAATTTTGAAAGGAAAACTTGTTATTCTTTTAAGCTTAACTCTCTATTTTATAGATTCACCATAATTTGAGTCTCATTTAATAGACTACCTCATGTGCTTGGAATCTGCTCTGAAGATAGGAAAGCAGGGAAATGTGTAAAATGAGAATTTTAAATTATCAGGTCTCTTCACTTTATACCCAGCCCAAGATATCATCTTTTTTTTCGGGGGGCGGGGGTACGCGGGCCTCTCACTGTTGTGGCCTCTCCCGTTGCGGAGCACAGGCTCCAGACGCACAGGCCCAGCGGCCATGGCTCACGGGCCCAGCTGCTCCGCGGCATGTGGGATCTTCCCGGACCGGAGCACGAACCCGTGTTCCCTGCATCGGCAGGCGGGCTCTCAACCACTGCGCCACCAGGGAAGCCCCCCCAAGATATCATCTTTATGTACGTTGTACAAATTCTTGTAATCATTGTTCATTTTATATTTTGTACCAACGTGAAAGAAAAAACTTCTCTCTTACTCGCTCTAAATTAATCTCAATGTAGGCATTGATAGATAAAACCACCAATGACAAAATAACATGTGTATTGAGATGCAATTAACACAAAATTTACATATTTTAGTTGGAAAGTTCAGTGATTTTTGTATTAAAGTTACAAAGTTATGCAACCATCTCCACAAACTATAACTTCTATTCAATTTCAGAAAATTTCCAACACCTCAAAAAGATCCTCTGGGCCCATTTGCAGTCCATCCCTGCTTCCTACTTCAGACCCAGGCAAACACTAATCTACATTCCATTTCTATGGATTCGCCTTTTCTGGCTATTTCATATCATATGAAGCAAACAATATATGGCCTTTTTCACTAGCTTGTTTTACTTAGCAAAATGTGTTTCATATATATCTATATATAGAGAAATACGTATACATCTACACATATCTATATATATAGATATATACGTATAGATATAGATGTAAGACCGTGTCTTGTGAAAATACAAATAGTTTTATTTCTTCCTTTTCAGTATGCATGCCTTTTATTTCTTTTTCTTGGCTAATCGTCCTGACTAAAACCCGCAGTACATTATTAAATAGAAGTGGAAAGAGCAGGCATCCTTGTCTGCTTTCGATTTTTTTTTTCTTTTTTTTTTTTTTGCCGTACACGGGCCTCTCACTGTTGTGGCCTCTCCCGTTGCGGAGCACAGGCTCAGCGGCCATGGCTCACGGGCCTAGCCGCTCCGCTGCATGTGGGATCTTCCCGGACAGGGGCACGTATCCGTGTCCCCTGCATAGGCAGGCGGACTCTCAATCTCTGCGCCACCAGGGAAGCCCTGCTTTCGATTTTGAAGAGGAAAGCTTTCAGTCTTTCACTAGTAAGTATGATGCTAGCTTTGACTTGATTCCAATCTCTCATTTATCATTGTCCTTTGTAGCTTTTTGTCCAGCGTGTTGAAAACCATTGTTTCATAGGGTTTTTTTTCTGATTATTTTGGTGTTTCACAGGAATTGTGGTAGGCTGAATTACAGACACCAAAGGATCTCCACCTCCTAACCCTCAGAATCTGGGAATATATTACCTTATAATGCGAAAAGGACTTTAAAGATGTGATTAAGTTAAGGGTCTTGAGTGGGGAGATTTTGCGGCATATTGCAGATATCACGCAATATCTGGATTGGCCCAGTGTAATCAGAAGTGTCCTTGTAGGAGAGAAGGCGATGTGAAGATTGAAATAGAGAATTGAAGATGCTTCCTGGCTGGCTTTAAAGATGGAAGAACAGGCTCTGAGGAAAGGAAGGTAAAACATGCCGCACTAGGAGCTAGAAAAGACAAGGAAACAGATTTTTCCTAGAGACTCTGTAAGGGCATGGCCACCACTGACACCTTGGTTTCATCCCAGAGGAACCAATTTCACACCTGTGACCTCCGGAACAGTGAGACAATAAATGTGTGTGGTTTTAAACCACTGAATTTGTGCTTGTGTTTTACAGCAGCAACAGCACGCTAATAGGTCCTTGTTCCTCCATCATATGTGGACACAGAAGGAAATTCAATAGTCATTCTACGTAAACTATTCCTGGGGCAAAAGAAGAGGTGGGAACAATTCTCAACTTTTTTTTTTTCTAAGCCACGCCGCATGGCTTGTGGGATCTTAGTTCCCCGACCCGGGATGGAACCCACACCCTTGGCAATGAAAGCACAGAGTTCTAACAACTGGACCGCCAGGGAATTCCCTGGGGTCTGTCCTCTTTTCCTGCTCACACTCAGGCACACTAAGTTGTCAATACATCTACCACCGCTTAGTCATCTACGCTTATAACACCTTCTGTATCTCCACATCCAGTTATCACCCATAGCCAATCAATTGTTGACTTTCAGTTCTATGCACTTCATGTGTTTCCAGTACCCCTACCTTAGTCTAGGACTTCAGCTTCTCTCACATAAATCACTGCTATAATGAGCACTCCATTCTTGCTCCTCTCTGATCCTTTCTTCACATTGCCTTCAGAGTGACATGTCTAAAACACAAATTACTTCCCAAATTAGAGCCCCTTGATGGCTTCTTGTAGCCTTAAGATTGAAGTCTCTACTGCAGTCTCTGGGGAAATGCAAATGGTCAATAGACACATGCAAACATGTTCAACATCACTAATCATCAGGGAAATGCAACTCAAAATCACAATGAGACATCACCTCACAAAAGGACACACGTAACAAATTTTGGCGAGGATCTGTAGAAACGGGAACCATCCCACACAGTTTCGCAGGAGTGTAAAGTGTTGCAGCCACTGTGGAGAACAGTATGGATATTTCTCAGAAAACTGAAAACAGTTTTAGTTTGCAGTTTTCAGAACTACCATACGACCCAACAATTCCATCCCTGGGCATCTATCTGTAAAAAACTAAAACACGAATTCAAAAAGATGCATGCACCCCAATGTTCATAGCTGTGTCACTTACAGTTGCCAGTGTATGGTAGCAATCTGTGTCCATCAACAGATGAATGGAGAAAGAAGATGTGATGTATATATAGAATACTAATCAGCCATAAAAAAAGAATTTTGCCATTGGCAGCAACATGGATGGACTTGGAGGGTATTATGTTAAGGGAACTAAGTGAGACAGAGAAAGACAAATACTCAGTACATTAAAAAGAATTAATAACTGGCTGAATTAATGGACATAGAAATGAATGTAGAAGAGACTTAAGAAAGGGTAAGTCTTCAACAACAGACATCCTGCAGAGAGCAGAGAAAGGGCAGGGCTTATTTGAATACCACCTAATAAGTTGGTATTACTTGGTCTACAGAGCTAGTGGGCCCTTTTGTGTGCGTCTTAAATGCCAAGTTTATTGTGTATGTAGTACAGTCATCAAAATTTTCTTCCAGGAATCTGGCATGGCCAGAGTCGGGTTTTAGGAAGGTTGACTTAGCAAGTACATGAAGCATGTATCTGTGGGGAAAATATGGAGGTAGGAGAAGGTTAGGAGACTAGGGCAAAGTTCAGGCAAGAAGTAATGAAGGTAATGATACTACGAGTTGGCAAGAATGTGGAACAAATAGAAATCTCATCCTCTGCTGTTGGGAATATGAACTAGTACAACCGTTTTGAAAGATAATTGGTGTTACCTAGTCAGGTTGAACGTGGGCAGACCCTACGACCCAGGAATTTCAAGTTTAGGCCTATACTGTAGATCAGGGTTTCTCAACTGTTGACATTTTGGAAAAGATAATTCTGGGTTGTAGAGAACTGTCCTGTGCATTGTAGGATGTTTAGCAGTATCCTTGGCCTCCACCCACTATATGCCAGTAGCACACCCTCAGTTACGACAACCAGAAGGTTTGAGACGCTATCAAATGTCTCCCTGGTTGGGGCAGAGGGGTAGTGCGTAAAATTGCCCTCAACTGAGAAACTAGAGAAACTCTTGTATGTGGGCATACGGGGATATAATGAGAAAGTTCATCGCAAAATAATTTGCAAAAGCATAAAACTGGAAACAAGCCACATGTCCATCAACAGGAAAGAGACACACTGTGGAATTTTCATATGGTGGATAAGTATACAGCAATGAAAAGTGATTACTACAGTTGCACACATCAACATGGATAAAGATTACAAACACAAATTGGGGGGATAGAGAAAGAGCAAGACACGTAATACATCTAGTGTAATTAGATCTACATGACGTCCAAAAGGGACAAAAAATAACATTATTTATAGGAACATTCCTCTGCAGTGAATGTATAAAAAAGTGAATTATTAACAAAGTTCAGGATCATGGTTACCTCTGGGAAGGAATGAGGGGAGGAATCTGGAAGGGCACAGGTGGACTTCCAAGGCATTAGCCGTGTTCTAGTTCTCAAGCTTGGTGGTGAGTACACAATTTTTTATATTATTAAGATACACCTTACATATATGCTGTATTATCTTTTCTATACAAGAAACAGTTCATAATTTGTCAGGAAGTGATGCGGTCTAAAATAAGGCAGGAAAACGGAGAGAAAGGCAGCAGAGTAAATAACTGGATGAGAGACAGAGACACACAGGGAGAGAGAAGGAACAGCCAATTTTCAGGTGCCTCTTAGAATCGTTTTAAACTCATTTTCTTCATAGATTTGGCGATGAAATCAATTTCTTATCTATAAACACACATAATTCATTGCTCAGACTTCTAAGAAATGTACATTTTATGCCTCAGAACCGATCCTACTATATGATGTGATTCACAGGACTGGATAATACCACATTTCACAAAACACCATTGTCTGAGAATCCTGCCCTGTTAGACTTGTAAACGTCTACTCATTTGTATTCCTTGGAGTTATAAGCATCTGAAACTAGGCGGCTTAGAGTAAAAGTGATTCTTCATCACTAACTTTAGTGTCATTAGCATAACCCTAACTGGGACAGAACACTGTTTCCAACTCCGGCACCCACCCTGCCCCTCTGTTTTTCTCCCAATGGTCACCTCTCAGGTAGTGGAATAAAAGGAGAGTTTTTGGATCAAATCCTTTCAGAAGATGGGGCCATAACCAAGGAAAATATCAGAATACCCTAACCTTTCCTGGACGAGGCAGAGAGGGACAAGACAGGTCTTTTCCTAGAAGAAGCACAAAGTTTTCAAGGCTGAAGGACTCACTGAAAACATATTTTATACATGTGGATACAGGAACACCCACAAACACCCAGAGAATCAGGAAAGGCAGGATTTGTCCCTGACCTGATTTAGGGACCGTCTCTCAGAGACTCAGAGAAGCCTGATATGTTAGAGCTACAGCAAACCCTCAGAGCAGCAAGCCTGAGCTTCCTCCCTCAACATGAGAGGCTTCAGGTGCATCCATGTGGATAACGTAGCCCACTTGTCCTGTTACCTGGATACGCAGCCTTCACCTCGTAGATACCTCCCAGCCCTGAGAGTATAACACTGACACTGCCCCTCAGCTCTCAGAAGCACAGACGCAGTGAAGAGGAACACACATGCCTCTTGGGTCTTGGGATATGGGACCACCTGGGGAGCAAATTCAGGGCCCTGGTAACTGGAGCTCGGTAAGGGCCAGGGACATGGACTCCGAGCATGCACCAAAAAAGGCTTATCTCAAAAAGAGGTGTGCATGCGTTTGTCTAAAGTGAACCTCCCGGGACTTCCCTGGCAGTCCCGTGGTTAACACTCTGTGCTAATGTGATACTGAGAGAGAGAGAGAGAGATGAGAGAGAGAAAGGAAAAGATGAATGGGTAGAGGAAAGAGAAACTAAGATTGAATTACCAACTCAGTGATAGCCAATAATCTTACTATGGCTAATTTTCTTTTGAATAAAAAACCTAAATTGAAGTAATATTTGTCAATTACTCATGAAATGCAGTCTTATTTGAAATCCTTGACTTTTTACTACTTTGTAAGCAGTCACCTTCTCAAAGGCATTGTTATTCCAAGAGACTCCATTTCTGTGGCCAGGTGATGAAGGTTCAGCTAGTGCACAGCTTGTTCGCTTTAGTTGCTTCTCCTGCCAGCTCTCTAAATATATTGGTCTTTATATTTTAGACCTCTAAAGAAATATAGGTCTCTATTTCCAGGTGTGATAAATTTCCCATCTGTAGTACTCTTAAAGCTACAGGACAAAGGACTTGCGGCTGTAAATGAAATACATTTCAGAACACACTGCCTTCTATACCATCTAGAGTACAAGTACATTGTTAACATTAAACTGTTTTTCCAAAATTAAATTTCGTCAATTTTTTCTTTACAAAAATTATTAAAAACATGATAGATAGCTAGTGGGAATCAGCTGCATAGCACAGGGAGATCAGCTCGGACCTCTGTGACCACCTAGAGGGGTGGGATAGGGAGAGTGGGAGGGAGATGCACGAGGGAAGAGGAATGGGGATATAGGTATACTAGAGCTGATTCACTTTTTTATAAAGCAGATACGAACACACCACTGTAAAGCAATTATACTCCAATAAAGATGTTAAAAAGATAAACAAAGAGTAGATTAAGAATGTAAACAAAACAAAACATAAAGCTGTTAGTAACAGGTATATGTCAGGAATGCTTGCACTATACAATACCTGCATTCTCCAGAGCTGCCCTCTGCTGAGACCATATCCAGTTTGGGTCCTTCTTCTGGTTCCTCATTTCCATCCTCTTTCTCTTCATCAGCGTTTTCATACAGATGTTGACTCTCTTCTTTAGTGTCGAATGATACGGACTTTGGCATCACAAGGTGGTGGACAACATTTCCCGATTTAAAATCAGCAGCAGAATCTTGTTTTCTGCCCTCGGGAGGATCTGGAGAAGAGAAATATGTCAGAAAATAAATAAAGAAATAAAAAGAATAGCTGGCCATGCTCCTACTGGTTGATACAACACTTCCATGGCCCTCACACTTCTGCTACTTGACTGTTTTCACAACATGTTCCCCCTCTTTCCAGCAGATCTCACACACTGCTGCTGATTATTTCTGGCCCTTTGGAGAAGGGATCGAAATCGTCTGATCCTGAGAGCATTTTTATATGTTTCTGCCAGAACGTTACTGGAAAATGTTCACCCCACTTAAAGACAAATTCTACCGCGAAGCTCATTGATTCCTCAACCACTGAAAAGTGCCCCTGTGCCATTTCATCATTTTCTCAGGTCGTCCTACTGAGAATCTTTGCATTTTTAGAAGCCCGTCAGCCAAAAGTGAGGTATGCCATTTGTTTGCCCCTCGGGTGGTAGAAGGCAGCATACTTTTTCTCAAGATCCTAAAGGTCTTTAGAGAACTGGGCTTCTACTTGTGCATATCGTGCCTGAAAGTTTCTGAGAGGTTTGACCCGCTGCATAACCGCCAGAGGGCAGCGCTGAGCACAGCCTGCCTTTGAGGCCGATGCCCCAGCAGGGGCTGCAAGGGCCTTAGGCCTGGGCCGCCCCTCGCCAGCTTCGGCCCCATCGTCGGGTGCACACGCTCCAGCCTCCTAGGACTCGGAGGCATAAGCCAGGACCTCGCCCGCCCAGAACTCGGCCTCCGCTGCCGCAGCCGCCGGTTCCTCTGCCTTCTGGGATGCCGCCCCCTCTGCAGGTTCCCGCAGCTCCCAGGGCACGGTGCCCTCTGCCTGGTACTCGCTTCGCCAGACCTCACCTGCCTCTCCCAGGTCTTCCTGCCCCTGAGGAGGCGCGGCATCCGCTGCAGGTTCCGAGGGCCATCGGCAGCGGCGCCTGACCATCACGCAGCCAGTGTTGGGATCGACCAGGACACGGTAGTTGTAGTGCCTGGGCTGCGAATGGCAATGGACCACATCCCGGAGCAGGGACTTAGAACACGCCGCAGAGGCCCCGCGGCCCGCGACCACTCCCGCACCCTCCTGCACATTCTCGTCCTCCTCTTCTGTCTCTTCGTCCTCCACGACCTCCTCCGCAGTTTTGTCCCCCTCTTCTGACTGGTACACATCCTCCTCCTGGTCCTCGATGTCTAATTTAAACTCTTCCTCCTTCTCCTCCTCCGTCCTCTCCATCCCCTCCATCTCTTGTTCCGTGCCTTCCTCCATCTGCATCTCCTCCTCTTCCTCTTCCGTCTCTTCCTCCTCCTTCTCTGTCTCTTCCTCCTCCTCAGTTTCGTCCCCTTCTTCTGACTGGTACTCATCCTCCTCCTTCTCTGTCTCTTCCTCCTCCTCAGTTTCGTCCCTTTCTTCTGACTGGTACTCATCCTCCTCTTGGTCCTCGATGTCTAATTCAGACTCTTCCTCCTCCTCCTCCTCCTCCTCCTCCGTCTCCTCCATCCCCTCCATCTCTTTCTCCGTGTCTTCCTCCATCTTCATCTCCTCCTCCTCCTCCGTCTCTTCCTCTTCCGTCTCTTCCTCCTCCTCCTCCTCAGTTTCGTCCCCTTCTTCTGACTGGTACTCATCCTCCTCTTGGTCCTCGATGTCTAATTCAAACTCTTCCTCCTCCTCCTCCTCCTCCATCTCCTCCATCTCTTTCTCCGTTTCTTCCTTCATCTTCATCTCCTCCTCCTCCTCCTCCGTCTCTTCCTCTTCCTCCTCCTCCTCCACCAACTCTATATCCCAGTCTTCTTCCACTGTGGCCTGCGCGGCCTCCTGCCCACCATCCTCCCCGCCAAGGGCTCTGGAGGGCCTCAGGGAGGCCAGAAGGGCCGCAGCCCCCTCGACTCCATCCATCCCTCCCGAAGGGGATGCACGGACCCCGAGGGGACTGGGGTCACCACCCGCCCCACCACCAGCTCCGACCTGGCCACCTGAGATTAGCCCGTGCTCCTCTGTGGCAGACATGGCAGGAGGGATGCGCCAGACACGGATCGGGCTGCAGTGACCACCGTGGGGAAAATGGCGGAAGCCGGGATGAGTATCGCTGAGGGAGAGGACGCTGTTGGCGGCGGGGCCTCCGGGACGGGGTGGGGGCTGCAGAGAAGCCGGCTACATAGGGGACAGGATTCGGCGAAGATACCTCTGGGGGCCCCGCTACAGGAAGGGCAGACGGCCTGCCCGCGGAGCGCCCCAGCGAGACTGGGACGAGGACGCTGCGCACAGGGCCACAGGGCGGGAAAGAGCCTGACTGGCTGGTGACGGCAGGCGGACTTTAGAAGGGTCAACGAAGGGCCACTTCCTCCAGCGCGGGCTCAAGCTCATTTGCCAGCAGCCAAGGATTGACAGCACCACCGTCCAATGAGTGATCAAGGTCGTCAGCTTCCCTGGAGGCCTTAAAGGCCCAACTCACCCTGAGCCTCTGTGAGCGCACAGGAATCCCTTCCTTTTCATTCCACCACTGCAAGTGCAAAACTACAATGTTCCTAAAGGGTGGCGCTCTGGGGTATGGGAACCTGCATGTGTTCCCCAACTGCCAACCTGGGGCAGCTCATGCTGATAGACACACACTTAGTTCAAAAACGAGAGAGAGAGAGAGAGAGAGAAGGTGTATAGATCGAATCTCAGCAATGCTTAAAACCTCCCACAAGAGAGAGCAAGAGAATTTGGAGGTTTTAATGCTGTTAAGGCTACTTAGAAAAGGACATACAAAGTCGATATGGATGCAGTGAGAATGGAGAGTGGAAGAAGCAGTAAAGACAGGAGCTGGACAGTGTTTCATCAGGGCTCCCCAATTCACTTGCAGCCTCCAAGAAATGAAGACAGAGAGAGAGAGGGAAGAGAGAGAGACAGAGACACACACACACAGAGAGATACTTGTTTTAAAGACTGAGCACCTGCTCTGCACTGGATTGTGTACACCCCCTGCCTCCCAAATTCATACGATGAAGGTCATCCCCCACCCCACCCTGCCCCAGGAGATGGTATTTGGAGACTGGGTCTTTGGTAGGTCATTCAGTTTTGGTAAGGTCAGGAGGCTGGGGTCCACACATTGGGATTACTGCCCTTACAGGAAGAGACCATAGATGGTGCTCTCCGCCCACCACCCCAACGTGAAGCCACAGGAAGAAGGCGGCTATTTTCAAGCCAAAAGGAGGGCCCTCACCAAGAACTCCACCATGCTGGAACCCTGACCTTGGGCTTCCTAGCCTCCAGAACAGTAGGAAATAAATAAATGTCTTGTTTAAGTCGCCTAGCCTATGGCATTTTATTAGGGCAGCCTGAGCAGACTAATACAGCATGGCAGACGTTAACAGGACAGGCTTCCTAGAATCATTTCTCGCTCAACAGTCCAAGACTTTTTTTTTTTTTTGCGGTACGCGGGCCTCTCACTGTTGTGGCCTCTCCCGCCGCGGAGCACAGGCTCTGGACGTGCGGGCTCAGCGGCCATGGCTCACGGGCCCAGCCGTTCCGCGGCATGTGGGATCCTCCCAGACCGGGGCACGATCTCGTGTCCCCTGCATCGGCAGGCGGACTCTCAACCACTGCGCCACCAGGGAAGCCCAGTCCGAGACTTTTTGTTGTACTCAGCCCCACTTAGCCGAGTGGTCAAGGGTAACAAATGCTGAAAACGAGGAAGAAATCGACAACTATTTTATGCTAATCCCATTTACTACTGTCGCTGGGCACAGAAGCAAGACTGGGTGTTAGCTGTAACATACATGCTCAACTATTTGACAAGAGCTCCAAGAACACACAATGAGGACAGGATAGTCTCTTCAATAAATGGTGCTGGGAAAACTGGATATCCACGGGCAAAGACACTATGTTGGACCCTTATCTTATACCATACCCCAAAATGAACTCAAAATGCATTAAAGACTTAAACGTAAGGCCTGAATCTGTAAAACTCCTAGAGGAAAACACAGGGGTAAGCTCCTTGACATAGGTTATGGCAATGATTTTTTTTTTTGAAATGACACCAAAACAAAGGCAACAAAAACAAAAATAAACAAGTGGACTACATCAAACTAAAAAGCTTCTGCACAGCAAAGGAAACAATCAACACAATGAAAAGGCAACTGACCTGTGAAGCAGAAGAAGATATTTGCAAATCATGTTATCTGTTGAGGGGATAATATGTAAAATATATAAGGAATTCAATCACCTCAACAGCAAACAAAAAAAGAAAAACCAAAACCAACAAATAATTAATAAAAGGGCACGCGGTCCAAATATACGTTTTTCCAAAGAAGACATACAACTGGAGAATAGGTATATGAAAAGGTGTTCAACATCACTAACCATCAGGGAAATGCAAATCAAAGCTGCAATTAAGATATCACACCTATTAGGATGGCTATTATCAAAAGGACAAGAGATAGCAAGTGTTGGCAAGAGTGTGGTAAAAAGGGAACCCTCGTGCCCTGTTGGTGGGAAAGTAAAAGGGTGCACCCACTATGGACAACTGTATGGAGGTTCCTCAAAAGATTGAAAGTAGAGCTATCAGATCAGCCAGCAATCCTACTCCTGAAAACAGATCCAAAGGAGGTGATTTCTGCTCTGCTCTCTTATGCTCATTGCAGCATTATTCACAATAGCCAAAGAATGGAGACAACCTAAGTGTTTTGAGCAGATGAAAGGATAAAGAACATATCATATACATATAAAAGACATATAAAAGAATTCTTCTTAAAAATTCATCTGAGGGCTTCCCTGATGGCGCAGTGGTTAAGAATCCACCTGCCAACGCAGGGGACGTGGGTTCGAGCCCTGGCTCGGGAAGATCCCACACGCTGTGGAGCAACTAAGCCCGTGCGCCACAACTACTGAGCCTGTGATCTAGAGCCCGCGAGCCACAACGACTGAATCCGTGTGCCACAACTACCGAAGCCCATGCACCTAGTGCCCGGGCTCCGCGACAGGAGAAGCCACTGCAATGAGAAGCCCGCGCACCTCAACGGAGAGTAGCCCCCGTTCGCCGCAACTGCAGACAGCCCGCGCACAGCAAACGAAGACCCAACACAGCCAAAAACTAAAATAAATTAAAAAAACAAGTGTTACGGACTGCATGTTTGTGTACCCTCCAAAATCCATGTTGAAAGCCTAACAGTGTGATGGGCTCCCCATGATGGGATTAGTGCCCTTACAAGAAGAGGAAGAGATGCCAGAACTCTCTCTCTTTCCACCATGTGAGCACACAGCCAGAAGGCAGTCATCAGCAAGCCAGGAAGAGCACTCTCACCGGAAACCAAAATGCCCAGCACCTTGGTTTTGGACTTCCTAGCCTCCAGAAGGATAAGAAATAAATGTCTGTTGTTGCCACTCAGTCTATGGGATATTTGCTATAGTGGCCAGAACTAAGACAAGAAGCCTCCAGATAAGGTGCCTAAATCTCATCTTTGCAGTGATGACCTCAGCTCCATAACCTATCACTGTCCTCTCTGATGAGCTCAGGAAGGCAAGAAAAGTTGTGCGGGTAAACACTTCCCTTCCTCTTTGAACTTCACTCCTCCAACATCTCTCTCCCTAGTGTCTGTCACAGGTTCAGGGTTCAAAGGAAAGGCGAAGGGAGGAAGAATAAAAAATGTCTCATTTATTCCTTCACTCCACGATATGGGAGTGCCTGTGTCATAGGAGGTGCTGGGCTGGGCGAAGCCCTCAGGCAGCTGCTTTTCACAGCACTGTGGCTTCCAGTTCTCTTTGCCCAGAGGGAAGCCACTTTGCTAGCTTTCCCCAGCTCCTCCTCCTCCTCTTCTCACTGCCCCTTCCTTCTAAGGGAAAATAAAGCTCCTCTTTGAACCTGAACAGGACAAAGTTCCCAAGGCTTCTGCTTGTGGGGGAAGAGGAAGAACGGGTTATCCCCTGAGGCTCTCCTCCACCTCACACACAAAGAGAGGTTCGACTCAATCTAGTGGGAGGCCTCACAGGGAGATCTAGGGGTCCCTAAACTCTGAAGCCCCTGGCCCATTCTCCCTGAAACCCTGCTTGAGAAGAGGAACAGGTGTGATGGCAGGTGACTCTCCCAGGGTAGGTGCCACCGCCTGGATCCTGCTTGCCGCTGATAACCTCACAGACCTGGGGATGGGCTCGGGCTCAACTTGCCCGTGGAGCAGGCAATGGTTCGAATGGGTTTTGAGTGCTCTTGAGACTACCACTTATCTCTAGGCAGTGTTCTCCTTCCTGTCCTCACTGTTCTTTACCCTCATCCCTCATCCTCTCTGTCCTGACGTCTCTACTCAACTCTGCCCAGTGTCAGCTCTCATTCTCCTGCTGCCTCTTTCTTCCTTCAATTAAAGCAATTCAAAATGTAATCCGGTATGTTCACTCCTTGATTGCTAGAGTCTCACTCTCTTCCAGAATCAAGTTGCAAATCTCTATCCAGGTGCTCTTTTCTCCCAGCGAGACACCCCCAGCAACTTTAACCTTGCTCCCGTGGTACCTATGGGCCCCTGGCAGATGCTCACCTTCCTCTTCTCCTGCCCCCCTGGGCTGAGCTTCCTTCCTCTCCAGAGCGTGCTGCAGTTGCAGGCCAGGCAGGGAAGTTACCTCCTAGGACACACACTTTGCCCCAACGTGTTCGGCTTTGTTCTCCACTTCCCCCAGCCCTGCCACGCACTCCATTCAGAGAGCAACTACCGCACCTACTGTCCTCCCTGCTCCCCAAGTACACACATTCACACGCGTGTGTGCACACACTTGTGCACACACACACGACATCCCCAGACATAGCACCTGCAGTGCCCCCTTCTGTATAAAGAAAGTCTAAAGTTGTTCTTGCACTCCCCTCTTCATCGAATATTTGGCCAAATCTATCCAAGGACCTCCTTTTTCTCATATGTCCCAGGTTTGCATTCCAAAAAAGTAATGTAACCCACCCCCTCCCACCTTAGGCAGCAGGTGTAAACAGATCAGAGTCTGAAAGACGGTGATGAGGTGCCTCAGAGATAATGCAGATTATCCACACCTGACGATCCCCAGAGCTTGGCCCTCGCCCCTGCTCCCTCCTTCCGGCCCTGGATGCCTGCTGAGATGCTATCTTGCTTAAAACAATGGGAGAATGTGCTTGGTGTTTTTAAATTGTGGTTGTTAAGTCTCTGCTGAGATATAGGAGAACATGGAAAGGAGGAAAGGAGGCAGCTACTCCCTGACACCGACCAGTGTTTGGGCCCATTGACCCAAACGATATCATACAGGGGGCAGGGGCTGTGCTCTAACACCTGAATTCCCCTATACCCAGCCCTCTAGCCCTCGCTCTCCTCCCTAAGGCCCCCACCTAGAGCCACTGCTGTCCTTCTAACGTAAGGCTACTGAAGGAGCTTGCTTTCTGCCTTCTCCACCCCAGCCTCCCAGCCCCTAGGTACACACAGACTCACCTTGGAACATGCGCGCTATACCTTATCCACTCACTCGCTGGAGGGAACAATGCAGCAAAGGGAAAGCAACAGTCAGGGGACCCACCTCCAAAGCTTAGGGCCCAGGGCAATGGCCGTGGTTTTACAGGTAGCTCCCAGGGCAAATGGTGCCCTCACTGGTCTACCCCCAAGTGCCAAATCCTCACAGCCGTATGCTCTTTAGGGTGGAGGCACCGCATATTCAGAAGACTTGTATTCATTTCCACAAATATGAACTAGGAGCGTTCATTAGCTCCTCAGAGTTGGTATCTAGTTCAACCTCCCACAGAACCTCTAATTAATGTACCCTTCGTTTCCTCTGTCATTGGCTTAGGCTTCCTGGGTGTCCCCTGGGCCAACGAATACTACTCCTGTTCTGTGGGCTTAGGGTAGGTTTCCTGTCACTTCAAGCTGTGTGGCCCAGGCTAGCTGCCCTTTCTAAGGGTAAGGCTAGGAGAGAATACAGAAAGAAACTGACTCATTGGCTTCGTGGTGGTTTCTATTTCTCTTTCTTTGCCAGTTCTCACCTCTGCTCTAGAAATCTGAATGCTAGGCTAAAGGGTTTGGGTTTTATTGGACAGCTGAAGTCATCAGATGTTGCTGACATAATCAGGCTTGATTTATAAACACCATGCTGACTGCAGTGTGCTGAATGGATTAGAGGGAGCAACACTAATATTAGGGCGACGAGAGGCTGGGAAGTTGTTGCAGAAGTTCAGTAAGAAGATGCCCAAGGCCTGATCTGGGGGTGGCCCATGATCAACAGAGAGATAAGAAGAGACTTGGGATGTTTTCTGGAGGTAGAACCAATACAACCTGGTGGGAGTTGAAGGCTTGGGGGACAGAGGGGCAAGCACCTGGGTCCCAGGTAGGTGACGTAGACTAGACAGAGATCATGTGCTCAGTTTTGAAGAAACTCTATATGGTGAGTACCCAGGGCACAGAAGGTGTGCTCAACTGCCCTCCCCATCGAGCCTGACAGATGGAGCAGAAAATTCTACCTTGAGCACCATAGCGCCCTCTGGCCTGCACGCCCATTTCTGGGGGTAGTGCTCCTCCACTCACACCAGGGGCTGTACTTCACGTGTGGGACCTACTCAAGGGAGTGTGGAGCGAGCAGAAGGCCTCGTGCATGTGAAGCCAGAGAAGTGGGAGAAATTCCAGGGTCAGAGCTAAAGGCCTGGAGGTTGGGAGCCCAGGAGTACCCCGACTGCAGGTCTCTGCAAGTCAGGAAGGTGGGATCTCAAGACGCAAAGGTGTAGAGCCTGGGAGAGGGCCAATGGTAAGCTTACGTGGTGGGATGCCTTCCTGTATTTCCTCTCTCCTCAACAGAAAAACCCCAGGTGTCTACACATGAATTTACCTGCAAAACAGGAACAGACTTACACACATAGAAAACAGACTTGGGGTTGCCAAGGCGGCGGGGGGCGTGGTGTAGGGGAGGGAAGGATTGGAAGTTGGGGACTAGCACATGCAAACTGTTATATATACAATGGATACACAGCAAGGTGTTACTGTATAGAACAGGGAACTATATTCAATATCCTGTGATAAACCATCATGGAAAACAATTTGAAAAAGGAGATATATACATACATGTGTGTATATATATATATATATATATATATAATCTGAATCACTTTGCTGTGTACCCGAAATTAACACAACATTGTAAATCAACTATACTTCACCAAAAAAACCAAAAAGCCCTCAACATCGATAAGCGGTTTACCTCCAATATGTGGAGTCAGATGGATACCATATCCCATCAGCATCCTGTCCAAAACCTTCTGAACCACTTTCATTTGCATAGTTTTTGCTGAAACAGAGAAGTCACTGGTCATCAGTAAAGGCCACATTGTTTCCCAGAGGACAAACTGCAGAGAATAGCACAGCTGTCACCTTTCCAGGGCTTTCCCTTCTCCTGCACACATGCAGACATGTATAGTCGTTTGGGTACATATTCTCTCCCCCACCCCCTTCTTCTCTCCCCATGGTGAGTCAGCCAGAAGCACGCAGTGAGGCAGACTCCTCCTTCCCCGCCCTAGCTTTTATCCAGAGGATGGGGCACAAAGAGTGGGTCCACGTTACCAAGCAGGATGGGGGCTGCGGGAGCGGAGGCAGACATTCTGGGAAGTGGAGAGGAGAGGAAGCAGGCAGGGGGCAGCCCTCAGAAAAATGCATTACCTCAACCCCCTAAAGAGCCCCAGTTTGTAATCAGCAATGGACACAGCTCTCCAGGTCGGTGGCTGTCCTTCCAGGGGCAGCTGATTGCCCCAGGAAAAGTACTCTTCCACACTCAGTACCCTCCTGAGCTGAGCTAACAAGTCTACGGCCTCTTGCACAAAGTCACATTTCCCCACCTGGGCATTTTCTTGTCATACCCATGAAAACCTTGCTCTTGTACACCTCTGTTTTTAGGGCTGGGCATATGGCTTGACACAGAGAGAGAACCTTCTGGCCCTAGCCCAACAAAGTCATTTCACACTCTTAGGCCTCAAGGCTGTCTTCTCAAAGACATTCATTCTGGGAGCTGGCGTTTCTCTCACTAATCATGTTTTTCCAGCCTGGAGGTGTCTTGGCTGAGTATACCCAAGTAGCCAGCCAGAGCCCTGCAGACAGCTGGGCTTTCCAAAGCCCTCTGATGTGCTCACCCAACACACCTGAGACCTTCAGCAGGGCTCTTTCTTCCCAGAGGGCGTGGGAATGGGAACCATGCCCTGAGCATCACTGTCATCCTAATGTACTCTCACACCTTGACCAAGGAACATCAGTTCCTGCAATGTGTGTGTGTGTTCACTATATGTCCTACAAAGTCACCACAAGTAATGAATCAGTGACTACTAAACCACTGCTCCTAGGGGAAATACAGGGTTAGGTTCCTGCAAGCCTCTGGTTACAACACTTTCATCAACCAATCAATATATAAACTTGTTTTATGTCTGTTTTTGTTTCAATTTATAATTTAATCCAATTAGAAAGCCAGAATTTACTAAAAGAATGTATATTAACAAAATGCTAAAAGCGTCTTCCAACAAAAAACTCTAGAATGTGTCCAAGTCTAAATCACTGGACACTCCCAGTAGTGTTTCCAGAGGTTCCTTCATTGTTGAGACTTTAGTAACCTCTGTTCATGCCCCATGGCATCTCTGGACCACACATGATGGCTGTAAGTTGCTCATGGGGTACTGAGGCAAGAAACTGCCCTTCTTGGCCTTGTATTATAAACCATTAGAGTGTCAACTGTCAGCCACATACCGGGCCATCCTCAAAATAGACGTTCTCACAGACTGTGGGCCTGTGACCCTCTGTACCCAGGTGCCCAGGATGCCTTAGATCATGGAACCAGCACCCCAAAACCTCAGCATGGTTACTGAGGCCTCCTTGATACCAGATAGCTTTCTGGCGTATCTTTCTTGCAAGAGGGCATGGCCTCAGCTGTCCTTAGTCCCTTGCCAGATGTGATAGTGGTAGAAGGAGACACCCCTCTCCCATCCTTCTTGGCTACCTGCGGAGCCCCTTGGAATCAACTGAGTGGGCAATATTGGGCATTGTACACTACATATGGTATGGTCACCATCATCCATATTACTGCTTTCGATCGCTTAACCAAGATGCCTATGATAAAGGACAGGACCAAAGAGTCGGCACAATTGACCAAACTTCAGTCATTTTAGTACTCGATGCCCCGGCTAACAAATGGGCCCATCTTCACATTTTTATAAACTCTTGGGTCATTGCCTAAATGTTGTCCCCTTGGAGGTAAAGAACTCTGGGAATCACTTGCCTCACAGATACCCAAAATATAGATCAAGAAGTTAGGGACTGACAGAATGGCCATCATCAAAAAGTCTACAAACAATAAATGCTGGAGAGGGTGTGGAAAAAAGGGAAGCCTCCTGCACTGTTGGTGGGAATGTAAATTGATACAGCCACTATGGAGAACAGTATGGAGGTTCCTTAAGGAGCTAAAGATAGAACTACCAAACGACCCAGCAATCCCACTACTGGGCATATACCCTAAGAAACCCATAACTCAAAAAGAGTCATGTACCACAATGTTCACTGCAGCTCTATTTACAATAGCCAGGATATGGAGGAAACCTAAGCGTCCATCGACAGATGAATAGGTAAAGAAGATGTGGCATATATATACGGAATATTACTCAGCCATAAAAAGAAACGAAATTGACTTATTTCTAGGCAGCTGGGTGGACCTAGAGTCTGTCACAGAGAGTGAAGTAAGTCAGAAAGAGAAAAACAGATACCGTAATGCTAACACATATATATGGAATGTCAAAAACAAAAAAAAAAAACCCAAAATGGTCATAAAGAACCTAGGGGCAGGACGGGAATAAAGACACACACCTAACAGAGAATGGACTTGAGGACACGGGGAGGGGGTAGGGTAAGCTGGGACAAAATAAGACAGTGGCATGGACTTATATACACTGCAAAATGTAAAACTGAAAGCTACTGGGAAGGAGCCGCAGAGCACAGGGAGATCAGCTTGGTGCTTTGTGACCACCTGGAGGGATGGGAGAGGGAGGGTGGGAGGGAGGGAGACACAAGAGGGAAGAGATATGGGGATATATGTATATGTATAGCTGATTCACTTTGTTATAAAGCGGAAAGTAACACACTAGTGTAAAGCAATTAAACTCCCATAAACATGTTATTATAAACAGAAAACAAAGATGTTATGGAATGGGGCTTCCTTGGTGGCGCAGTGGTTAAGAACCCGTCTGCCAATGCAGGGGACACGGGTTCGAGCCCTGGTCTGGGAAGATGCCACATGCCGCGGAGCAACTAATCCTGTGTGCCACAACTACTGCGCCTGAGTTCTAGAGCCCGCGAACCACAACTACTGAGTCCGTGGGCCAGAACTACTGAAGCCCACGTACCTAGAGCCCATGCCCCACAACAAGACAAGCCATTGTGGTGAGAAGCCCGTGTACCTCAACGAAGAGGAGCCCCCATGCACCGCAACTAGAGAAAGCCCGCGCGCAGCAACGAAGGCCCAACACAGCCAAAGGTTAAAAAAAAAAAAAAAAAGATGTTATGCACTGATTTCTGTTCCCCTGAAATTGGTATGTTGAAGCCCTAACCCCCAATGTGACTATATTTGGAGGTATGACCTTCAAGGTTAAACAAGGTCATAAGCTTGGAGCTCTAATCCAATAGGGGGTTATCCTTATAAGAAGAGGAACAGAAGCCACAGAGCTCTCTCTCTCCCCACACTGAACAAAGAAAAGGCCATATGAAGACACAGTGAGAAGACAGCTGTCTGCCAAGGACAAAGGTCTTACCAGGCTATAAATTCTTTTAGCAAATTCAACCTTTCCAACTGGATTAAATTGTGGACGTTTGTATCAATTTAAATTGTTTCCTCCCTCTGTATTCAAGTTTTCTGATTTCTTTCTCTCTGATTCTTTTAGCTTGTTTCTTTGTCACTGGATATACTTTGTGTGTGTGTGTGTGTGTGTGTGTGTGTGTGTGTGTGTGTGGGCAGTGCCCTCTCTAATCTGCTCATATTTATAGATTTCCTCCTTCAGAGAGCATCAGATCAGTTTCATTAGGGTTAGGGGCCTCCCCTATGGCAATGGTTGCTTAATAAGTTTTAAGGACTCTGGCTTAAGTTGCGTTTAATTTCATCACTGCGTCACAAAAGTGCCATGGTTGCTTTTCCCTATCATTAGGATGATCAGGAATTCTACTGCAACAGAGGCATACGCAATAGAGTGGCACAGCAGAAGATTGCTGGGCCCCCAAGCCAGAGGTGGGTGGACTGAAGCCATCTTCTGCTATGGTGCTGCCACTTGCGCTGCATGGAATTATTATTATCATTATTTTGTCTTTTCTCTCTATACAAATTCCGTCAGAATATTTTGGATTTCTAGCAGTGCAAATTTACAGCTGTGGGTTTTATCTCCATCTAATCATGAGTGGTCCAGACCTTCTGGGTGGTTATGGGGACAGGTTCGGAGGCCCACTGACCCACCTCCTGGGGAGCCCAGGAGAGGAGGACATCGCAGGCCATGCAGGACGTGGGGGGGTTGCATTCTGGAACAGCGTGAACCTGAAGGGTCTGTGGGAAGCGGGCTTTGCAGTACTAAGAGGGTGAGGTACCCCCTGGTGCCTAAGCAAGGATGTGATTGGCTTGTTTGAATCGTTCTGCTGGCTGACAAGGAAACACTATTCAGGGATAATAAGCAGGAATGCATCCGGTGCATTTAATAACAAGGGCTGTTGCTAGAGGACCCTATCTGGCGGAGCAGAGTGGGCAGCGGAATCTGGGATTAGGCCGCTCGAGGCCCTCCCAGTTTCAACAGCCGTCAAGTCAGCAAGGCGGAATACTAACTTTGGCCCTCACCGCACCATCACCCCCTCCCCGCTCACTCACACACAGGGGCCAGTATACCTGGCTGAGGAGAACTCAGTCCCTGGAGATGGAGGGGTGGACCCTGGGGCGGTAGCTCCCCGACCCCCGCCATTTCAGCGCTATTAGGTACCGCGGCAACACAGGGCCTGAAACAAGGGGGCTCCATCGCAGCTGGACGTGCCCAGCCCCACCACCAATTCCTCTAGGGACGGGCCAGCAGGCAGCGCGCGTGGGCAGCCGTTCAAAAGCCCAGGCCCACGTCTGCTCCAGCCGCCTCCTTCTAAGAGGTCGCACACTCACCCACCGCCCTCCCAGCTCATGGCAGCCTGGCGACCCCGCTTACCAATCAAAGAAGTCCAGAACGACGTCAGGAACATCAGGCGAGGAGAGGTTGGAAGCCAAAGTGGAATTTCCAGCTGGGATGGGGGTCGTCGCTCTCCAAGGGCCGGGTCCTGATGAGGAGTAGGCAAACAGCGGCCCGCCGCATGTCGGGACGCCATAGCTCCGACCGTCCAAGAACCCTGGAGACCGCTGCGGACCGGGAGGAAGAAAGACGAGGCGGGGCGCGGGATAACCAAGAGGAGCGGGGCGAGGAGCTCGTGCTTCTGCAAAGAGCCGCCCGTAAGGTGAGAACATCGAGGCCAAGGGGAGCGCGGAGGGTGGGGGTCAACCAGCGGCCCTGAGCCTGGCAGCGGCAAGAAGAGCAGCAGCCCAGCAGCTTCACTCCACGTACCAACCCGACCACTCACCCGGCCGCTGCAGACAGCGCAGGGTCTGAAGCACTTCCGGCGGCCGCTGGGCGGGCCCGAGGCCCATCGCACAACTGGCTCCGTCCACCCCACGGCAAGCGAGCTTAGCCAATCCGGCAGGCGCCCGGAGCCTTTGAAAGAGATGCGCGTTCCCGCCTCCTAGCACAGCCTGTGTGCCGCCCAGCCCTCTGCTCCTTCTGGCGTCTGCAGTCATTCCTGGGTCAGCCGCAGCTGCAGCTCCCTGGCAGCTGGAGAGCTGGGCCGGGGGTCGGCGGCGCGCGGCACCCCGCCCTGTGCCTCCCCTCTGCAAAAACGCAAAATGTGCTATTCACTTGAAACAGCGTATGCCCAAGAGTTTGCTTTTTGTGGTGAAAGAAGTAATTTGACCACCCAGGCTCAATCTGCAGTTTGAAAGTACTGGACACTTTTGAGGAATCAGGACATAGTTGACTGGTGGTCATTCACAGACCCTCGGGCCTCCAGTGAACCAGAATGCCTGTCCTCTGGAAGGCATAGAGGAGGTGCAACCAGTGCGTTTTGTGACACGGCTCTGGCCCATCATCAGGACAGAAATTGGGCTCCAGGACTGCCCCTCCCATAGCTAAGGGATGCACAGTTGAAGTGAGGGTTCTTGGCTGACAGCATTGAAGGGGAAAAGAAGGCAACGGTCAGTGTATCGGATCTTCAAGGCAGTGAGTCCCTGGAGAGCAGGCCACTCTAACGCTCCAGCATTCTGCCCCAGCATGTGGGGGAAAAGAGCCGTACATTTTTGCTAGAGGTTTTCTATTCTTTCCGCTACCCTGAACATTGCCACGTAGAATAGAAATATCTCAGAGAAAGAGGAAATGCTTCCACTCATTCACTACCCTTCGTCCTTCCCATCTCAGGTAACTTGATGAAGCAAGGTCAGAAAGAGGCTTCTTCAGAGCACATAAGCCAGATGGGCAATGAGCAGATAAACCTCAGTCATATTCACCAGCGCTGGACCTCGTGAGGCATGCCATGTAAAAGTGTTGAAATCAAAATGGATTTCAGGTTCACTCTTGGTCAGCTAGAATATTCAAACAAACATTCTCCCCCTTCGCCTTTCCTTCAGTATTTGGTGAAAAGAGTTGGGACTGCTTGTGCCCAGCATGTTGCAAAGCATTAGTTGCATGGAACTTCCTGGGGTGGCTGAGTGTTTTGTACAGCTAAAAATTTAACTCTTTACCCCACCTTGACCCCTTCTCCAGCACCCCCTTTCTTTTTCTTTGGTTTTTTTTTTTTACATTTTAGAATCACACATTTTTAAAATGTCTCTCATTTTCCTTCCTTCTCTTCACCAGCAGAGCATCTTCACACCTTCGTTTCCCCTCTCCTTTCCCCCTCCGTTTCCTTCTATTGCAGTAAGTGCTTTCTTCTCACTTACGTGCCGGATCCGCATGGAACTAACCCACTTACTTATGTGGGGGTTCTCTCTATAACTAACTATCACAACAGCAGTGGGTCAGGTGAGCTCAGCCCTACTGCTCTTAATCCTGCACCCCTTGTCTCTGGTCACTAAGGCATCCTCGTAGAGACAATACTTGTTGTGAAAAATGAAAAGGCCATTTCAGATCCGTTTGTCCAAGCATCTGAATTGTATATGGGCGGGGAGGGGTGGGGACTGAAGCCTAGAGGAGGGTGGATGGGCCCAAGGTTATACAGTGGCAAAATGCAAAACTAGAACCCTATCTCCAGGTTGTCCCACTTCCAGAAAAGTGTGTTTTTCCAGTGAAAGTCAGCTTTGACTGTTATCTCAGGCAGCCACTGGCATGTGGGAATTGTTTTGTTTGGAAGCAGGTTATTCCTATTCCTGGAATCAAATTCTGCAATCAGTGTCTCAACTGAGAGGAAAAGCAAGCCTCAAGTCTTTTTTTTTTTCCTAGGCGTCCTTGTGACTATGGAGATGGCCAAAAACTTGATGGAAAAATGAATTTATTTCCAAAGCTTATGTCACACACTCACATGACAAAGAGCCCCAAAGGCAGCAAGGAATATGAAAAAGCTAGTACAATTTGTAGTTGTTGAGTTTTTGTCTAGTTCATTTATTAGAATTTACATAAATATCCACATTGAATGGAATTAAACATGAATATGGGATCAGGGTGTAGAGGACAGGTCACTGACCTAGGAGTTAGCCCATCTGTGTTCTGACCCAGCTCTGATACATGACTCCGAATATTCCCGTTTGTCTAGAGTATGAGGTGGATTGGGAGGTAAGGCAAGAGGCCAAATAGGTAAGAAGCAAAAGAATAGGTGGCACCTGGCCTAATGAGGGCCACGCATTCAGTGCACAGAAAATACCTCCTCGGTGAATAACTGAAGCTAAGAGGGAGAGTTTTACTGTATTTTTTTTTTTTTACTTATAAACAGCAAACATTTATTTTTCACAGTCCTAGACGCTGGTTAGTCCACGATCAAGGCACCAGCAGATTTGGTGTCTGGTGAAGGCCACTTCCTAGATCATAGACGGCAACTTTTCACGATGTCCTCACATGGTGGAAGGGGCAAAGTATCTCTCTGGACCCTCTTAAATAAGGCACTAATCTCATTCACGAGGGTTCCACCCTTTTGACCTTGGCACCTCCCAGAGACCCCCCCTTCTAATACCGTTATCTTGGGGATTAGGATTTCAACACATAGATTTGGGGGGAATGCAAACATTCTCTTTAGAACACCTACCCAATTTCCATACTGCCCACAAAGTGCCATGTGTAAACCCAAATAAAATCATATCATTTTCTTACTTTAAAAAGTTCAAAGTCTTCTGAGTGACCGGCAGAGAACTTTTCATCTTCAACCTTTCTCTCCATAACCTATTCCACATACTCCATTTTTCATTTCCATCTCTTCTTTTTTTATTTTTTATTTTTGGTACGCGGGCCTCTCACTGCCGTGGCCTCTCCCATTACGGAGCACAGGCTCCAGACGCGCAGGCTCAGCAGCCATGGCTCACGGGCCCAGCCACTCCGCGGCATGTGGGATCTTCCCGTACCGGGGCACGAACCCATGTCCCCTGCATCGGCAGGCAGACTCTCAACCACTGCGCCACCAGGGAAGACCTCTTCCTTTTTTAAAGTTAATTTTTATTGAAGTATAGTTGCTTTACAATGTTGTTTTAGTTTCTGCTTTACGGCAACATGAATCGGTTATATGTATACACATATCCCATCTTTTTAAGATTTCCTTTGCATTTAGGTCACCACAGAGTACTGAGTAGAGTTCCCTGTGCTATACAGTTGTTTCTCAGAAAGAGAGTTTTAGATCTGATTGTCCAAACTAAGGAATTTGATTTCTCTCTTACATTCAACAGTAAGCTTTTGGAGGCTTTGTGCAGGAAAATGACACCATCAGGAAGAAACTTTCAGTTACTTTCTGGAGGAGGAACTGGAAGAAAGAGAGACTGGGGACAAGGAGAGAAGTTAGGAGGGTGGTGCGCACTTCTGCTCCGAGTAATGGCAGGCTAAGTCATTTGCACTCACCATCGCAATGAGGACAACTAAAAAATACTGGGTGAAATGTGAAAAGAAATTATCTTCATTAAGCGCTAAGAAACTCTGAGGCTAAAATCTAGAAGAAAGCAGAAACCAAATAGGAAAGCCCAGCACTCAAAGCCACTTTTGCCTGAGGGCATTAGCTGAATCCAGAAGAAAGAATTGTGACACTGAGCTGTGGTTTGGGCAGCCTGATGGGAAAAGAGACCAAAAGTTGAAGTCCTCACCCCCATTGAGTAGATCTGATAAGCCCTCCAGCCACTCTAAGCTGAAAAGCAGTGGCTACCCCTTTGGGATAATGGTGAACCAGAAGCAACAAGCCCTGGCATGGACTTGCAGTCTAGGTATCCATCACCAGAGTGATCTGAGGAACTTCAAGCCCTGAACTTGGATTAAAGTGGTCTTGGACAGGTAGTGACCCCAGGCATTTAGCAGAAGCAGGTGAAAATGCTCTCTGCAGGAAGGTTCTGTCTTCCCATGCCTGAAATCAGTCTGATATATAATTTTTCAACAATACATTGGCACACAGTCAAAGATAAGTGGACACATGAGCAAAAAAAATACATTGTAGGTGACAGCCCCCCAAAAAATAGACAGTGAAAACAAGTTCACAAATATTTCAGATATCAGAATTATGAGACACAGACTATAATCACTATGGCCTAGTATAGTTCAAAAAATTAAGAAATAAGCTTAAAAATATTCTCAGGGAACAGAAAACCCTAAAATGTGGCATAGCCAATTTGGAAAAGAATCAAATAGGACATCTAGGACTAAAAAAATATGCCGATTGAGGGTTCAATGGATGCGTTCAACACAATGCTAAACATAATCATTAGATGATGATAGATGCGATGAAGAGAAATAAACCTAAGAGAGAATTATTGAATTAGAAGATAGATCAAAAGAAATCATGCAGAATTCTGCCTGGAGAAGTGAATTTTATGAAGAGAAATGTAGGATAAGAGACACAATGAATAGAGTGAAGAAGTCTAATATACATTTAATTTAAATCCTAGAAGGACAGGAGTGAGAAATGGGAAAGAAGATGATGGCCAAACATTTTCCCGAGCAGATGAAATGCACCAATCCACAGATACTAGAAGCTCATTGAATTCTCATCAGGATAGAAAACAGAAATTCACTCCTAGATGCATCATAATGAGAGTGCAGGACATCAGAAAGAATGAAGGCTATGTTAAGGATCCAAGTTAGAGATAATGAATCTTGACCTTGGGCAGGAGCAGAAGAAATAAAGACAAGGGGATGGGCCTCTGGACGCTGGTCTTTAGAATACCTTTTTCTCAGACTTACCATGAAAGACTATTTTATAAACGTTATCCATTTCATCCTTCATTAATAAAATACATTTGCTACCAAATCTATTTCTTAGAGCACCCTGACACCTAGGAGCTGTTCAAATTGTCTTAGTCATACATGGAAGGTCGTCACCCTATAAGTATGTCATCTCATGGGCTATGACAGGGGTGAGTATTCTCCATAGGAATTATGAAGGTTAACTTTATGTGTCACCTTGACTGGGCTAAGGAAGAATTTCAAGTGCATGAACCTATTCCAGGAGCTATTAGGTCTGGAAAAGCTTCTCTGTGGACCTGCAGATCCTATTTAGGAGTCAGCTATGGAAATGAAGTCAGAGTGACCCTTCTTGTGTTCCAGTTAATGCAAACATATGAAGAGAGCTTCTTTCCACTGAAATGCATTGTTATGGCACCTTGCTTATACACAACTTCACTTTGAATTTATTAAAAATAAATGGAAATGCTTATTTCACCTTGAGGATTATGTGTGGATCTTAATTGACAAAATGTACTCTCTACCCCATCCCACTGATCAGAAAATGGCCAACCTCCTCCAGAGGACTAATAATAATAATTTAATCCTCACTTCAGCTCTGTAAGGTAGGTATTATTCTTCCCATTTTCCAGCCAGGAGGGGAGATGATATCGTAGAAGTCAGAGCTTAGACTCTGAAGCCAGACTGCCTGGGCTTGAATTTCACCTGTGTCACTCACTAGCTGTGGAATCTTAAGCAACTTACATAGCTTCTCTGTGCCTCACTTTCTTCTTCTCTAGAGTAAGATAATAATAGGACGTCTTTAGAGGCTACAATAAGTTAATTCATGGACAGCACCTAAATTATTATGGCCAATCATACAATCAGTGCTCAAAACATGGAAACCCTTCTTCTTCTAGAGTTACATGGCCATTTATTTTCTGGCCACTTAAGACGACGAACGAGAAGGAAAAATATGGATCACTGAAGCTGACTAGAAGAAGAAACATGGGTCATGGGAGCAGCCTGGACTTATTATCCATAGCTGCTGAGATGAGCTGTGTGACCCTGACTAGGGGTAGGGGGAGGTGTCTACAAGGGTTCTCCAAGCCTTGCACTCCAGGGGGAGCCAGTGCCTAAGATATGTCCCAAATGTGTCTGCCCCAGCTAGAAGCTCCTGGAGTCCTGCAGATGAGAAAAGGCCCTTTCCCACACAGGCTCCAGGAAGCCTTTAGAACCCCAAGGAATATACAAATTACTAAGCTCAATGAATCACAATAAATTCACTTTAGAAGTACTACTTTACCCTCTTAATTTACAAGTGGCAAGGTATGAAGCAACTGATTGTTCATCATAGTTTTTCTTTGGGAGACCTGAAGCAGTTTCTGGCTCACCCAGTAGGGGTGTCAAACCCCTGAGTGACATGGAACCACCTTATCCCCTTACCTTATCACTTCTAATGGCTGGACTTTGTGTTCCGTTGTCATCACAGAATGTAAGTGGTTTCAACTATAACTTTGTTCAAAGCTCTTAGTCCATTTCAAACTAACTAATGTTTCCCCTTTACTTTTCAGTTAAGACTCTCAAGTACCTCCTAGAGCAGCTTCAGCATTTATACCTTTCTGTCAGCAGCTTTGTCTCAGATATTCATGTGGATACAGCCTTGTTCACAATGGAGCACAGGGCAAAATGCAGAATGTCTTTGTGTTTCTGATTTACTGTAATGAGGGATAAGTGTGCTTAGGGCAATCACTCCCATGGAGAGCAAAGGGGAAATTTAGCGGAACATAATGTGTGTTGACTTGAGTAAGCCTCAGTCCCCTGCCCCTCCCTTGGGGTTGCATTCCAGTTTCTGACTACCCAAATGTGTTCACAATGCACACTGGAAGATGTAGCCCCATCTGGCAACACTGGAAATAAGCAAGGAGTCATAGGGCCCCTTAATACAGAAAAATTCCCCTGGTCACTGAGCTGGTGAACTCAAGGTGATGCGGTATTCCTCCATTCCTCATGATAACAGTATTTATTGAGAAAGCACCATATGCCAGGTACTGTGCCATGCAGAGCCACACACACGGTCTGCCCCTAGGGAAATGACTCTTTAGTAGAAATATAGATGATGAGCCAAGGAATTCCAAGACACATGGTGCAGTGATATATATAAGAGGGGCTCCTGAACCAGGCTTGAGGGTTTGCAAAGAAGACTGGATGTCTGGGCCAGGAGTGAAAGGAAGTATTAATCTTCACACTTTTATGTCTTTCCCTCAACCCTGCCATAATTTATAGACAAGTCCTATTTTCTGAGTAAAATATAAATCCAACCACTTTCTAACACCCTTGCTTTTGTCACTCTGGTCCAAGTCCCCATCGTCTCTCAGGTGGACCACTCCAATAGCCTCCTAATTGGCTTCCCCACTTCCAGTTTTATATCCTGTGGCAAATATCGTAGATTAGCTCACTTGACTCCGTTACAATCCCAATCACAGCAGGTAAGGCTTGATCGACGTTGCAAGCCAAGTCTGCATTTCCTGAACTCCCGCCCTTAAGGTCTGGATTGCACACATAACTTAGCCTCTGCCAAGCAGATAATAAACCCCCATGAGAGTTGGTAGGAGCAGGAAGGTGGAGTCTATGCTGCTTCTTCTGTGGTTTCTGGTTTCTCTTAGTGAGCATGGGCTCAGAAACTTTCGCATCTCCTGCCGCAGTAACAGTAGAGGTCCCAGGGTACAGTTCCTAGTTTTGTGGGTATCAAAAGGCAAGGCATGGGACATCAACTTTGTATAGATGGAGGAAGGAGGCAATGTGGCCTCAAAGCCAAAATTTGTGATGCTCTCAGCAGAAACAGGGTGGTCCAATGGCTTCCTCACGTTCCACCCTCCTGATTGTACCAGTTCTGTGGTATTATTCAAGAAAACACTTTTGGAAATTATAACTACTACTGGAGTTAAACCAAACATGACCACCCCCCACCGTGCAAAAGTCTCTCGTGCTTTTCCCTCATACACCCAGGTATTTTGTAGGCTCTCGTAATTTATTTATGCATGCCTGTTTTTGTAAAAATGGCCTCCTATAGAATATATTCTTGTGTGTGTCTGTTCTTTTCTATTTTTTTTGGCTTGCTATCTTGATTCATAAGATTCATCCAACTTGGATGTAGCCAAGTTTGTTCATTTCCTTTGCTGTATGACATTCCACTGATGGACATATCACTTCATATACCTACCCAACTAGTTTCTGAACTTGGGTTGTGTCCACTTTTGGACTATTACAAAGAATGCAGCTCTGGGCATCCTTGGCCTTGTCATCTGGTTTGCATGGGCATGGGGTTCTCTAGGCGAAGCGCCTAGTGGTAGTATTCCTGGGTCTAGGGTAAATATATCTTAAACTTTGAGGGATACTGAATATTCCCGTTATTCAGTTCTAAATATTTCTTGATTTCCTTCAATCCAAGGATTAGTTAGTAGTATGCTATTTTGTTTCCAAACATTTGGGTGTTTTAAAGCTATCTCTGTGTTATTAACCTCTGCGTTAAGCATTATGATCAGAGAGCCTAGATTTCACACTAGTGATCCTTTGCAGTTTATTGAGGCTTCCTTTTTCTTCTTAAGGTCTATTTCTGTAAATGGTCAATATGCTCAAAAGAATTTATGTTCTCTGTTTGTTGGGTATAAAGTTTTATATTATCTAATAGCTCAAATTTATTATTGTGTTTAGGCCTTTGACATCGCTGCTTATTTCTGTTTGCTTGGATTTCACGTTCTGAGAGTGGTGGCTTAAAATCTCCAGCTCTCATTGTTAACGTATCTATCAGTCCCTACAGTCATAACATTTATCCTTGAGGTTTAAGCTATCCTGCTACGCCACCTTCCGTAACTCCCTCAGGCTATCATCCACTGACCCTAGCCATCCACTGCTCTCTGCCCCAACCTACCACCGTCCAGATGACTCCAACTTCCACATCAATCACTCAACAACTGGACGTTCTCAATTCCAGTGAACATCTGTACAACATACTAGCCAAACTCTCTCACAGACACACTCTGGTTTATTCTTCACCCTAAACTCCTCTACCTCTCACATCTAAAACGAAAATATCCCAGTGTTGGACCGCAAGCCCCTAGACATGCTGCTCTCTCATTCTTCTACTCTCTCTACAGGTGCTCTTTTATCTCACTGAGCCCTCCGATTCCTTGGCCTCTCTATTTTCTGCACATCTGCACTCTCCCTCTTCTGTCTCTCCCTCCTGTCACCATTGATTTGGTATGGGGTTTCTCCCTATTATTTTTTTTTTTATGGCCGTGCCGCGCAGCTTGCTGGGATCTTAGTTTCCCGACCCGGGATGGAACACGGGCCCCCAGCCACTGCCGAGTCCTAACCACTGGACCGCCAGGGAATTCCCTGGGGTTTCTCCTCTTCTCCTACTCACACTCAGGCATACTAAGTGGTCAATATATCTACCACCGCTTATTCTTCTACGCTTATAACACCTTCAGTATCTCCACATCCAGCTATCACCCATAGCCAATCAATTGTTGACTTTCAGTTCTATACACTTCTTCATGTGTTTCCAGTACCCCTACCTTAGTCTAGGACTTCAGCATCTCTCACATCAATCACTTCTATAATGAGCACTCCATTCTTGCTCCTCTCTGATCCTTTCTTCACATTGCTTTCAGAGTGACATGTCGAAAACACAAATTACTTCCCAAATAGAGCCCCTTGATGGCTTCTTGTAGCCTTAAGATTGAAGTCTCCACTGCAGTCTCTGGGGAAATGCAAATGGTCAATAGACACATGCAAACATATTCAACATCACTAATCATCAGGGAAATGCAAATCAAAATCACAATAAGACATCACCTCACAAAAGGACACACGTAACAAATTTTGGCGAGGATGTGTAGAAAAGGGAACCATCCCACACAGTTTCGCAGGAGTGTAAAGTGTTGCAGCCACTGTGGAAAACAGTATGGATATTTCTCAGAAAACTGAAAACAGTTTTAGTTGTTAGAACTACCATACGACCCAACAATTCCACTCCTGGGCATCTATCTGTAAAAAACAAAAACACGAATTCAAAAAGATGCATGCACCCGAATGTTCATAGCTGTGTCTTTTACAGTTGCCAGTGTATGGAAGCAATCTCTGTCCATCAACAGATGAATGGAGAAAGAAGATGTGATGTATATATAGAATACTAATCAGCCATAAAAAAAGAATTTTGCCATTGGCAGCAACATGGATGGACTTGGAGGGTATTATGTTAAGGGAACTAAGTGAGACAGAGAAAGACAAATACTCAGTACATTAAAAAGAATTAATAACTGGCTGAATTAATGGACATAGAAATGAATGTAGAAGAGACTTAAGAAAGGGTAACTCTTCAACAACACACATGCTGCAGAGAGCAGAGAAAGGGCAGGGCTTATTTGAATACCACCTACTAAGTTGGTATTACTTGGTCTACAGAGCTAGTGGGCCCTTTTGTGTGCGTCTTAAATGCCAAGTTTATTGTGTATGTAGTACAGTCATCAAAATTTTCTTCCAGGAATCTGGCATGGCCAGAGTTGGGTTTTAGGAAGGTTGACTTAGCAAGTACATGAAGCATGTATCTGTGGGGAAATATACGGAGGTAGGAGAAGGTTAGGAGACTAGGGCAAAGTTCAGGCAAGAAGTGATGAAGGTAATGATACTACGAGTTGGCAAGAATGTGGAACAAATAGAAATCTCATCCTCTGCTGAGGGGAATATGAACTAGTACAACCGTTTTGAAAGATAATTGGTGTTACCTAGTAAGGTTGAACGTGGGCAGACCCTACAACCCTGGAATTTCATGTTTAGGCCTATACTGTAGATCAGGGTTTCTCAACTGTTGACATTTTGGAAAAGATAATTCTGGGTTGTAGAGAACTGTCCTGTGCATTGTAGGATGTTTAGCAGTATCCTTGGCCTCCACCCACTATATGCCAGTAGCACACCCTCAGTTACGCCAACCAAAAGGTTTGAGACGTTATCAAATGTCTCCCTGGTTGGGGTGGAGGGGGCAGTGCGTAAAATTGCCCTCAACTGAGAAACTCTTTTCTGTGGGCATAGCGGGATATAAATGAGAAAGTTCATCGCATAATAATTTGCAAAAGCATGAAACTAGAAACAAGTGACATGTCCATCAACAGGAAATAGACACACTGTGGAATTTTCATATGATGGGTAAGTATACAGCAACGAAAACTGATTACTACAGTTGCACCCATGAAAATGGAAAAATACCACAAATGCAAAATTGCGGGGGTAGAGAAAGAGCAAGACAAGTAATACATCTAGTATAATTAGATCTACATAAAGTCGAAAATGGACAAGAAATAACATTATTTAAAGGAACATTCCTCTGCAGTGAATGTATAAAAAAGTGAATTATTAACAAAGTTCAGGATCGTGGTTACCTCTGGGAAGGAATGAGGGGAGGAATCTGCAAGGGCACAGGTGGACTTCCAAGACATTAGCCGTGTTCTAGTTCTCAAGCTTGGTGGTGAGTACACAGGTTTTTATGTTATTAAGATACACCTTACATATATGCTGTATTATCTTTTGTATACAAGAAACAGTTCATAATTTGTCAGGAAGTGATGTGGTCTAAAATAAGGCAGGAAAACGGAGAGGAAGGCAGCAGAGTAAATAACTGGATGAGAGACAGAGACACACAGGGAGAGATTGGGAACAGCCAACTTTCAGGTGCCTCTTAGAATTGTTTTAAACTCATTTTCTTCATAGATTTGGGGATGAAATCAATTCCTTATCTATAAACACACATAATTCATTGCTCAGACTTCTAAGAAATGTACATTTTATGCCTCAGAACCGATCCTACTATATGATGTGATTCACAGGACTGGATAATACCACATTTCACAAAACACCATTGTCTGAGAATCCTGCCCTGTTAGACTTGTAAACGTCTACTCATTTGTATTCCTTGGAGTTATAAGCATCTGAAACTAGGCGGCTTAGAGTAAAAGTGATTCTTCATCACTAACTTTAGTGTCATTAGCATAACCCTATCTGGGACAGAACACTGTTTCCAACTCCGGCACTCACCCTACCCCTCTGTTTTTCTCCCAGTGGTCACCTCTCAGGTAGTGGAATAAAAGGAGAGTTTTTGGATCAAATCCTTTCAGAAGATGGGGCCATAACCAAGGAAAATATCAGAATACCCTAACCTTTCCTGGACGAGGCAGAGAGGGACAAGACAGGTCTTTTCCTAGAAGAAGCACAAAGTTTTCAAGGCTGAAGGACTCACTGAAAACATATTTTATACATGTGGATACAGGAACACCCACAAACACCCAGAGAATCAGGAAAGGCAGGATTTGTCCCTGACCTGATTTAGGGACCGTCTCTCAGAGACTCAGAGAAGCCTGATATGTTAGAGCTACAGCAAACCCTCAGAGCAGCAAGCCTGAGCTTCCTCCCTCAACATGAGAGGCTTCAGGTGCACCCGTGTGGATAACGTAGCCCACTTGTCCTGTTACCTGGATACGCAGCCTTCACCTCGTAGATACCTCCCAGCCCTGAGACTATAACACTGACACTGCCCCTCAGCTCTCAGAAGCACAGACGCAGTGAAGAGGAACACACATGTCTCTTGGGGCTTGGGACATGGGGCCACCAGGGGAGTAAATTCAGGGCCCTAGGTAACTGGAGCTCGGTAAGGGCCAGGGACATGGACTCCGAGCATGCACCAAAAAAGGCTTATCTCAAAAAGAGGTGTGCATGCGTTTGTCTAAAGTGAACCTCCCAGGACTTCCCTGGCAGTCCAGTGGTTAACACTCTGCTCCCAATGCAGGGGACACGGGTTCGGGGATCTAATATCCTGCATGTCACACGACGTGGCCAAAAATAAATAAATAAATAAATAAAGTGAGCCTCCGAAAATTCTTCAGCCCAGGGAAAGGCCTTTAATATTAAATATTAACTATAGTTAATACGCTAACTATATGCACACAGAAATAGACACACACGCTCCCTGCTGGCATGGCATGAACCATACGGAACCAAACCAATTTGAGGAGTTTCCAAGGACCCTACATGGATAAATTTCTACTTGCACTGTTCTTTCATTAAACAATGGCGACAAAAGGCCTTGTGCCTTTTGTTGTTGTTGTTCTAGCCATGAGGAATACTCTGTGTTACTACATGATAATGCATTTTTAAATGTCAACACCAGTGACAGGGGAAAGGGTTGTGGACACCTCACACTCACTTCACTTTAACAGACCTTTATCAAGCATTTACGGAGACGAAAACACAGTGCTTTAGGAGAGAGAAATCAATAAAAGCCTTTACGTTCCGAACAAGTCAGAAGCTCACACTTTAGGGAGCTGGGGAGATACACACATAAATAAATAATGTTAATCTACTCTCCATACGTGAGGAACTAGCATAGAAAACAGAAAGCGGTATTGATGCTAACTAGCAAGCTCTCAAGCAGCCTTAACTAAATATAGAAATAAGGCCTTCTACCCTCAAACCCCTGGTCCTCCCCTTCTCTGATCCTCTGCTCTGCTCAAGTACCACTTCACTTTTTTCCCTTAAATAGTTTCCAGATACTAGGCCCATTTCCTCTTTTAATTTTCTTTAAATTAGGACATATTTCAGACCTCGACAAAGGCACAGAAAATGCTACACCCATGCAACCATCAGCCGTCTTAAGAAACATAAGCTTACAAATAAAATTGAAACCCAGTGTACCTCTCCCCAACTGAATTTTCCGTCTTTTCCCATAGATTCAACCAGTCTTAAATAAGTTTATTGTTCTCATACACACCTTTCTGCATACTACATATGTATGCATTACTCCTATGTATGGCTTTTACTACAAATAGATGTATCTATAATCAACCTAGTAATTTTGCATGTCTTTAAACTTCATATGTGCATGGTATCATAATGCTTTTATCGTGTTGGAACTAGGTTTCTCCTTTATCTATTCGTCCCTTCCACTACTGAATCTTTGCCCCTTGTTATAAGCTGAATTGTGTCCCCGCAAAAGACATGTTGAAGTCTTGACCCCCGGAACCTGTAAATGTGACCTTATTTGGAAAGAGGGTATTTGCAGGTGTAATAA
This sequence comes from Phocoena phocoena, assembly GCF_963924675.1. Taxonomy (NCBI): domain Eukaryota; kingdom Metazoa; phylum Chordata; class Mammalia; order Artiodactyla; family Phocoenidae; genus Phocoena; species Phocoena phocoena. The sequence continues at coordinate 89,697,647 of NC_089240.1, read as the reverse complement.
AGGTTAGCTGAGGTCATACTGGATTAGGGTGGGCCCTTAATCCAATATGACTGGTGTCCTTATAAGAAGAGAAAGAACACAGAAACAGACACACAGGGGAAAACACTATGCAAAGATGAAGAGAGATTGGAATCGTGCATATACAAGCCAAATGATGCCAAGGATTGACAGCAACCACCAGCAACTAGGAGAGAGGCATGGAACAGATCTTTCCTCCGAGGCTCCAGAAGGAACCAACCCTGCCGACACCTTGACCTCAGACTTCTGGCCTCTAGAATGGTGAGAGAATAAATTTCCGTTGTTTTAATCCACCTGCTTTGTGGTAATTTGTTACGGTAACCCTAGGAAACTAACACATCCCTCTGGGAGGTCTTTGTGTCTCAGGCCCCCGAGAATTGTAGTGTCTTCCTCAGTCCAGATCTCACCATCCTGTTCAGTTTACCTGCAATAGTACCAAGTCAGTGAATTAAGGCTGGTCCTACTGTGGGAGTAGTTAAATGTTTTCCCCATTGCTCTAAAGCAGTGGTTCTGAAACTTTAGTGTGCTTCAGTAGCACTTGGAGGACTTGTAAAACCCTGATGGCTAGCAGCCTACCTTCAGAATATCCAATTCAGCAGGTCTGGAGCAGGGTCTGAGAATTTGCATTTGAAACACGTTCCCAGCCGAGGCTGCTGCTGCTGCTCCATGGCAGGCCACTAGCATCATCTGGTCTCCAGGCAAGCTAGGTCATCCATCAGTTTCTTTCAGTAACATATACCAGAGGCTGGGCCACCATCTCTATTGCCACACAAGTTGTTTATAATCTAATATTTTAATTTATTTCAGGCTGCTATAAAGTGATGTCAAACAGGCTTACCAAATAGTTTAAAGAAATCCCTTTCAATGACAGTAAGGTGGGCCGAAATAAATAGAACCAAGATACATTGGAGTCAGTGTTATTTATGTAAAAAAAAAAAACTCTGCAGCTTATTCATGTCAAACAAGCTTTTATTTTCAATGTGAACAATACTGTCAAATTTATCTGTCAAAGGTAAGAATAACGTCAGATGTCAGTTAATATCATTTTGGGATGTTGAACTTTGAAACAACATTTGTATTGTGGGCTAATGAAAACTAGAATATCCGTGAAGAACAAATTCGTCTTTTCTTTCGCTGTCCACTTCTTTTTATGCCTTCCAACTGTAGGGTGGGATAAGAGTCAATTAACAATTGAACACCAATAACACGCACCAGGGACTTTCTAAATAGGAGTCAATACTATGAACATCTGTTGGCTCTCCAAGGAGAAAACAAAACGTTTTTGTCTTGTAACACAGACCCTTGGTTGTCGGGGTTCACATCATTTCATCACACCAACCTCATCTCTCTCTTGCCAACCACTATAAATGCTAGCTTTTTTTCTTGAAAGGCCACTCTGTGATTTAAATGTCTTTCCACCTTAAGAGCCTATGCTCCTTACACAAATAAGAAATCCCTTATATCCCCAGACCTCCGGTTCCCGTATCTGTAAAAAGAGAAATAGGCTGTTATCAAACATCCGCAGGTGTAAAAATTAAGAAAGGGAGAAAGAAAGAGTGTGATACTGTGAGAGAGAGAGAGATGAGAGAGAGAAAGGAAAAGATGAATGGGTAGAGGAAAAAGAAACTAAGACTGAATTACCAACTCAGTGATAGCCAATAATCTGACTATGGCTAATTTTCGTTTCTTTTGAATAAAAAATCTAAATTGAAGTAATATTTGTGAATGACTCCAGAAATGCAGTCTTATTTGAAATCCTTGACTTTTTACTACTTTGTAAGGAGTCACCTTCTCAGAGGCATTGTTATTTCAAGAGACTCCATTTCTGTGGCCAGGTGATGAAGGTACAGCTAGAGCACAGCTCAGTCGCTTTAGCTGCTTCTCCTCGTGGCCACTCTCTAAAAATATAGGTCTCTATATTTTAGACCTCTAAAAAAATATAGGTCTCTATTTCCAGGTCTGATAAATTTCCCATCTGTAGTAGTCTTAAAGCTACAGGATAAAGGACTTGCGGCTGTAAATGAAATACATTTCAGAACACACTTCCTTCTATAACATCTAGAAGACAAGTACATTATTAACATTAAACTGTTTTTCCAAAATTAAATTTCATCAATTTTTCCGTATTTACTTTACAAAAATTATTAAAAACATGATAGCTAGCTAGTGGGAAGCAGCTGCATAGTACAGGGAGATCAGCTCGGACCTCTGTGACCACCTAGAGGGGTGGGATAGGGAGAGTGGGAGGGAGATGCACGAGGGAAGAGGAATGGGGATATAGGTATACCAGAGCTGATTCACTTTGTTATAAAGCAGAAACTAACACACCGTTGTAAAGCAATTATACTCCAATAAAGATGTTAAAAAGGTAAAAAGTTGATTAAGGATGTAAACAAAGCAAAACATAAAGCTGTTAGTAACAGGTATATGTCAGGAATGCTTGCACTATACAATAATACCTGCATTCTCCAGAGCTGCCCTCTGCTGAGACCATATCCAGCTTAGGTTCTTCTTCTGGTTTCTCATTTCCATCCTCTTTCTCTTCATCAGCGTTTTCATACTGATGTTCACTCTCTTCTTTAGTGTCGAATGATACGGACTTTGGCATCACAAGGTGGTGGACAACATTTCCCGATTTAAAATCGGCAGCAGAATCTAGTTCTCTGCCCTCGAGAGGATCTGGAGAAGAGAAATATGTCAGAAAATAAATAAATAAGTAAAAAGAATAGTTGGCCATGCTCCTACTGGTTGATACAACACTTCCATGGCCCTCACACTTCTGCTACTTGACAGTTTTCACACGTTCCCCCCTTTCCAGCAGATCTCACACACTGCTGCTGATTATTTCTGGCCCTTTGGAGAAGGGATCGAAATCGTCTGCTCCTGAGAGCATGTTTGTATGTTTCTGCCAGAACGTCACTGGAAAATGTTCACCCGATTTAAAGACAAATTCTACCGTGAAGCTCACTGATTCCTCAACCACTGAAAAGTGCCCCTGTGCCGTTTCATCATTTTCTCAGGTCATCCTACTGAGAATCTTTACATTTTTAGAAGCCCGTCAGCCAAAAGTGAGGTATGCCATTTGTTTGCCCCTCGGGTGGTAGAAGGCAGCATACTTTTTCTCAAGATCCTAAAGGTCTTTAGAGAACTGGGCTTCTACTTGTGCATATCGTGCCTGAAAGTTTCTGAGAGGTTTGACCCACTGCCTAACCGCCAGAGGCCAGCGCTGAGCGCAGCCTGCCTTTGAGGCCGATGCCCCAGCAGGGGCTGCAAGGGCCTAAGGCCTGGGCCGCCCCTCGCCAGCTTCGGCCCCGTCGTTGGGTCCACACGCCCCAGCCTCCCAGGACTCGGAGGCATCAGCCAGGACCTCGCCCAACCAGAACTCGGCCTCTGCTGCCGCAGCTGCGGGTTCCTCTGCCTTCTGTGATGCCGCCGCCTCTGCAGGTTCCCGCGACTTCCAGGGCAGTATGCCCTCTGCCTGGTGCTCGCCTTCCAGCATCTGGTCCCCTCTCTCTCCTGGCTCCCTGGGCTCCCAAGCGCAGCGTCTGACCACCGCGTGGCCGGGGTGGGGCCGGGCCAGGACACGGTCGTTATAATGAATACGGGGTCTAGAAGGGAAGGGACTGAACCCGCGCAGTGGGAACTCACAGGTATCCGCGACCACTTCTGCGCCCTCCTCACCATCCTCCTCCTCCTCTTTGTCCACATAATTCTCGTCATCTTCCTTGTATCTGTCTCCCTCCTCCGCCTCTTCGTTCTTCTCCTTGTCCTCTTTAGCCTCCTCTGCCTCCTCCACTTCCTCCTCTTCAGCCTCCTCCGCCTCCTCTAGTTCCTCCTCTTCAGCCTCCTCCGCCTCCCCCGCCTCGTCCACTTCCTCCTCTTCAGCCTCCTCCGCCTCTTCCACTTCCTCCTCTTCAGCCTCCTCCGCCTCCTCCGCCTCGTCCACTTCCTCCTCTTCAGCCTCCTCCGCCTCCTCCACTTCCTCCTCTTCAGCCTCCTCTGCCTCCTCCACTTCCTCCTCCTCTCCCTCTGCCTCTTCCTCCCCTTCTACCAGCTGTACATCCCAGTACTCCTCGACTATGGGCTGGGCGACCTCCTGCCCACCCTGCTCTTCCCAAAGGGCTCGCACTACCGCCTGTAAATCCCTATGGGCGGCGACCCCACGGCCCCTGACGTGCCATTCTGCAAGCACAAGTCGTCCTGGGACTGATACAGGGATGTTGCCCATCCCACTGCCTGCTCTGTTCTGACCACCTGTGGCTAAGCCTTGCTTTTCTGTGGCAGAGATGGCAGGAAAGATGCACCAGTCAGTGCCTCAACCAGAGAAGTGATCCAGCTGCTAGACCTAGTTGGCAGAAATGGCTGCTGACGAGCTAAGTGTCGCTGCCGGCAGCAGAGCCTGTTGGGAGGGGGCGGGGGAGAGGGACGGGGGTGGTGGAAAGCAGACAAGATGGCGGCAGACAACAGAACAGTCTGTGATGGTGGCCTGTGGAGGACTCGTGACAGGAAGGGTGTGGGGGAGGGGCCCGAGGAGCAGCCAACCATAACTGTGCCTGGGAGGCCATTGGACAAGGCGGGAAAGAATCTGATAGGCAGTGACGGGAGCCACAACTTTGAAGGGTCAACAGAGAACTGCTTCCACCCCATCCCCCCCCCCACCCCGTGGAGGGAGCTCTAATCTCATTGGCTGAAAGGCGAGGATTGACATGCCTGCGATTCAATGAAGTTTCAAGACCCAGCTTCTAGAGTTTGAGACCTTCCTCCCTTTCCCTCCAGGACTTTGGAGTCCCCAATTACCCTTTAAGCCCATGCATATCTGGTCCTTTTAATTTTACCAGTGCCAGCAAAACTGAAGTGTCCCCATATAGAGGCACTCTGCTGCACAGGGTGAACTGTTCCCTGATTTCCACCTGGAGATGGCTGGTGCCAATAGGGGCGGAGTCATTAACAACTGTATAGTTAATATGTCAGCAATAGTAAAAAACCTACCAGAGGAGAAAGAAAAAAGAATTTGGACATTTTAACATTATTAAAGCTACTTAGAAAAAAGGCAAAGTTGAAATGGATGCAGACAGAACAGAAAGTTGCAGAAGTGTTAACAACAGGAGCTGTAAAGTATTTAATGAACAGCTGCCAAATTTCAAAGGAACAGGACTCTGTGGTTACAGACACCCTACCAACCCCCACGCCACCTCTTGTTTGTAGAAAAGCTGTAGCCGCCTAAGCCTTCTCTGAGTTCCAAAGAGCAAATTTAATCAGAGAATTGAGAAAATGCAGAAAAAAAGGAAAACAGTCAAGCAAGACAAAATAATAATAGTTTGGCCATACGACAAAGTCATGGACCCATAGTTCCTTCTCAAGGGCTATAGATAATAATCTGAGCCATATCCTTGAATTGTTTTGCAGATACTAAACCCTCCACCAGGTGGAAGAAGTTAACTGTGTGCTGAGCACAAGCGAGTAGATCCCAGACAGGTTGAAATCAGAATATTGATGACGTTAATTCCCAAAATACCACCCTGTTACCTCATCACAAACTAATGACAAGGATATCGTTTTTTTTTTTTTTTTTTTGCGGTACACGGGACTCTCACTGTTGTGGCCTCTCCCGTTGTGGAGCACAGGCTCCAGACGCACAGGCCCAGCGGCCATGGCTCACGGGCCCAGCTGCTCTGTGGCATGTGGGATATTCTTGGACTGGAGCATGAACCCGTGTTCCCTGCATCGGCCGGCAGACTCTCAACCACTGCGCCACCAGGGAAGTCCCCCAAGGTATCATCTTTATGTACGTTGTACAAATTCTTGTAATCATTGTTCATTTTATATTTTGTACCAACGTGAAAGAAAAAAATTCTCTCTTACTCTCTCTAAATTAATCTCAGTGTAGGCATTGATAGATAAAAACCACCAATGACAAAATAACATGTTTATTGAGATGCATTTAACACAAAATTTACATATTTTAGTTGGAAAATTCAGTGATTTTTGTATTAAAGTTACAAAGTTATGCAACCATCACCACAAACTATAACTTCTATTCAATTTCAGAAAATTTCCAACACCTCAAAAAGATCCTCTGGGCCCATTTGCAGTCCATCCCTGCTTCCTACTTCAGACCCAGGCAAACACTAATCTACATTCCATTTCTATGGATTCGCCTTTTCTGGCTATTTCATATCATATGACGCAAACAATATATGGCCTTCTTCACTAGTTTTTCTTTCTTTTTTTTTTTTTTTTGCGGTACACGGGCCACTCACTGTTGTGGCCTGTCCCGTTGCGGGGCACAGGCTCCGGACGTGCAGGCTCAGTGGCCATGGCTCAAGGGCCCAGCTGCTCTGTGGCATGTGGGATGTTCCAGGACCGGGGCACAAACCCATGTCCCCTGCATCGGCAGGCGGACTCTCAACCACTGCGCCGCCAGGGAAGCCCCTTCACTAGCTTTTTTTACTTAGCAAAATGTGTTTCATATATATCTGTATGTATAGTTACATATGTATACATCTACATATATCTATATATAGATATATATGTACATATCTATATATCTGTATATGTATGTAAGACCATGTCTTGTGAAAATACAAATAGTTTTATTTCTTCGTTTTCAATATGCATGCTTTTTATTTCTTTTCCTTGGCTAATTGTCCTCACTAAAACCCCCAGTACATTATTAAATAGAAGTGGAAAGAGCAGGCAGCCTTGTCTGCATTCGATTTTTAAGAGGAAAGCTTTCAGTCTTTCAGTAGTAAGTATGATGCTAGCTTTGACTTGTTTGCAGTCTCTCATTTATCATTGTCCTTTGTAGCTTTTTGTCCAGCGTGTTGAAAACCATTGTTTCATAGTTTTTTTCTGACTATTTTGGTGTTTCACAGGAACTTGTGGTAAGCCGAATTACAGACACCCAAAACCTCCACATCCTAACCCTCAGAATCTGGGAATATATTACCTTATATTGAAAAAGAGACTTTAAAGATGTGATTATGTTAAGGGTCTTGAGTGGGGAGATTTTGCAGCATATTGCAGATATCCCACAATATCTGGGTTGGCCCAGTGTAATCAGAAGTGTCCTTGTAAGAGAGAAGGCGATGTGAAGATTAAATAGAGATTTGAAGATGCTTCCTGGCTGGCTTTAAAGATGGAAGAAGAGGCTCTAAGCAAAGGAAGGTAAAACATGTAGCACTAGGAGTTAGAAAAGACAAGGAAACAGATTCTTCCTAGAGCCTCTGCAATGGTATGGCCGCCGCTGACACCTTGGTTTCATCCCAGAGAAACCCATTTCAAACCTGTGACCTCCGGAACTGTGAGACAATAAATATGTGTGGTTTTAAACCACTGAATTTGTGCTTGTGTTTTATAGCAGCAACAGGACGCTAATAGGTCCTTGTTCCTCCATCATATGTGGACACAGAAGGCAATTCAATAGTCATTCTACATAAACTATTCCTGGGGAAAAAGAAGAGGTGAGAACAATTCTCAACTTTTTTTTTTTTTAAAGCGGCACCACATGGCTTGTGGGATCTTAGTTCCCTGATCAGGGATTGAACCCACACCCTTGGCAATGAAAGCACAGAATCCTACCATTGGACTGCCAGGGAATCCCCAATTCTCAACTTATTAAATGAGGCCTGCGTTACCCTGAAATCAAAAAAGAAAAGTCATGACATGAAATGAAAATTACAGCCCAATACGCCTCATTAATTTAACCATATTTTAGCAGATTAACCCAGCAATATATGACAAGAAAAATATGCTACGATCAAGGAGGGTTCATCCCAGGAATCAGAAGTGTGGTTTACTTGCTTCCCTTTCTCCAAATACATGTCTCTGTGTGGCCCTCCCTAGGAGCACAACCTAACAGTGAACAAGGTAGAAAATCAGAAACAGGGTTATCAGTGACACGCCTCAGTATCACAGCAGAGTCAGGAATGTGAAGCTGAGAGACTGAAATATACTTTATACCAACTGCTTACTATAGTGTATTTCATACAAAGGAAACAACAGGAAGTACTCTAACTAATCTTCCTCTCCTTTGAAACATAACTAATGAAAAAAAGCTGTCACATCAACAAAATTCACAATCAGAATTCAACCACTGAGACCAGAAGTTTTATTAAGGAGCTTGTCCATTATGCCTGTAGCAATGGGGAGCCATTTATAGGGTTTAACTAGTGATGTGATAAGTTAAAAGTTTTCATTTGGAGTAGTATTTTCCAGACGTGTTCAGACACCTAGGAGCTAGGTAAATGATCCACTGGAGACCAGGAAAAAATGTATTAATATTTCCATTATATTCATTGTATCTCATAATTCATTGGCTTCAAAATTTGTGCATTCATCATTTACCTTCTCCACATTTCCTCAATGTATGTCGACATATTATAAATACACATCTTTCAGCGATATTGCAAAGATTATTCTTGGAGAGGGGTGCATAGTCAAAAAGGTTTACAAACTTTGGCTCTACAGAATCCCAGATCACAGAGCCCTCACACTATGATGTGTCACCTGAGGACACAGAAACAAGGGACGGAATGGACTAACTAGTGACTCTGCCTCTTCAGTCTGCTCTCAGCAGTGGCTGCCAGCCGTCCCCCACAAGATATTGATCAACCCTTACATTTGCAATCAAATATTCAATTCCTCCCCGCCCCAATATCCTCACATACACACACACTCATACTGAGGGTAGACAGCCACATTATTTTGATGCCAGTATCACACACTTTCTGCCTGTAAACATCCAAGTTAAATGTTTCCCCTCCCAGGGTAAGATGGTAGAGTTCCGTTGTCATAGAAACCAAAGGGACCTCAGGTTGTTAAGGTTGATATCACTTCCCTACTGCTACTAGATAGTGCACATTCATCCTCAGAAGCAAAATTTTAATCTCCACCTCAGCCACTTGAAACCCTCAATCCAGTAAATGAATGAATAAACATTAGAGAAAACACCAGAGACTTACAAGGGGATATGCACTGGAGAGAAAATATGTCTAATAATGATTTAAGGAAATCAGTTTAGATAAAAGGCTTGAAACGTTTGGCTTTCTTGTCAGACACACACCTGCGTTCCAGTCCCAGTTCAGCACACTCTTACAACATGTCCATAACATACGCTGGGTCTGAAGGAGACGTCAGAAGTCACTCAGTCCTAATTCCACTCTCACTTTCACCAGGCATCTAATGATGCCAGTTTCCTAGGAGGGGGAGAATAAAGGCATTATCTGAGGTATTTCCATATCCCTGCAGAAAGTGCCTCAGGTGTGAATCACATGGCAGAAGGGGTCAGAACCCTTCTGTCTACCTGCACAACTAGCACCCTCACTCACAAACACACAGATAAGGGTCACTTGGAATTCCAAATCCCAGAAGCTGTTTTTCAGATGTTCCTGTCGGCACATGCCTTTGTGGAAGATCTTTGTCTCTGTGGAATATGTAGTGCATCTCAGTCATGATAGAAATCAGATTATCATGTAAGTCATCATATTAACTTCTCCAACCTGTGACACCCGAAAATTACCTTTACAGCCAGAGCCTGGGTGCAGTTACCCAGTTTTCATAGTTTTATCAGACAATCTTGTTGCTTCCTCTGAGCACTGCGTTCTCAAACTTTTGCCCATGTTTTCTCTCTGATGGTATGTCATTTTCTTATTACTTTCATAGGCATTCATTATATCACTGTGCCTGATCTGTGTATTGCAAAAATCTTACTTTCACTTTGTTTAGGATGTATTTTGTCAAACATGAGGTTTTATTCTTGAGGTCACATTCTCCAGTAGGTTCTTGTATGTGTTTTACTTTTTGATATATTTTAAAAACGTTTTCCCCCATCTACCACTCTCTCAACAGAGAAACGCAAATCAAAAACACAACATAAGGAGGTGGTTCAAGATGGGGACATAGGAAGGTCCTGAACTCAGCTCCTCCTGTGGACACACCAAACCTGCAGCTCCATGAAGCCCAGTCCCCTGCCGAAGCTGAGTTCCCCTGCCGAAGATATGATTAATCTCTCTATCCAAAACTTTATTCCCTTTCTTGTCGCCTCTGACCTCCATCCTGTGCTAACTGAACACTAATCCACCAGAGTCAGATGACTAAGATTGCATGGACTCTAACAAAGAGAGACAGGGCAGACTACCACCTCCAGGGCCCTGCACAGTAGAAGACTGAAACACACTCCAGTCTTTCTGAGAAAGAGACCTTCTTGATTGTCCAGGAGCTATGGCCTGAGGGGCAGGCTTCTGGTCTGGCAAACTTCTTGAGGCCTGTAAATGTGCTCTCAGGGAGCGGAGGCTGGTGGAAGCAATCTTGGTACTCTCCCTCTGCCTCACTCCAGCTGCTCAGTATCTCCCAGAAAGGAGTTTGTCTGGCATCCCAGGTTTTGCAGCTGCTGCCAGGAGACACCTCTATGTCCCCTGGCTCTGGGGGCCAGTCGGCCTTCTACTCACAGTTCACATGGGACTGTAGCCAACAGAGAAAGAGTGCTGAAACAGCCATCACCGTCTGGGCACCGCAAGAGGCAACAGAGTCAGGAGCCAAGTCTTTCCATGAAAGAGGCCTATAAACTTATCCTCAGAGCCTCAGACTGAAGAGCAAGCATCTAGTTAAACACACACCTAAGGGCTGATGGTGAACCTTAGCAGAGAGCTCAGAAGACGGCACTCTTTCTGCAATCTCCGTCTTCCACACTCCAGAACACCGGTATCTGTTACAGGGCAGCTCTCACACCTGCCTGGTGCCCCCACCTTTTTTTGTGTGGTACATGGGCCGCTCACTGTTGTGGCCTCTCCCGTTGCAGAGCACAGGCTCCGGATGCACAGGCCCAGTGGCCATGGCTTACGAGCCCAGCCGCTCCATGGCATGTGGGATCTTCCTGGACCAGGGCACGAACCCGTGTCCCCTGCATCGGCAGGCAGACTCTCAACCACTGCACCACCAGGAAGCCCTGGTGCCCCATTTTTTATGTCTGGTGCCACCCAGGGTATGTGCCCCTTGAATACCTGGCTCTGGTGGCCAGGGGGTCTTGCATTCCTGGGTTCCATGGGACTGTAACAATCAGACAGTTCTCTGTAGTGCACTGCACAGACAAGAGAATGAAACACATTCCCAGTCTTTCTGCGAAAGAGAAGTATTTGCTCGACCTAGAGCTTTGGCCTAGGTTTCGGGTTTGGCACACTTCTAGAGGCCTAAGGAGGTGCTCTCAAGGAAGATAGGCCAGGAGGCCATCTCTGTGCTCTCCGTCTGCCTCGCTATAGCTTGCCGATATCTCCCACAAAGGACATCATACACGAATCTAGGGCCCAGATTTTTGTGACTGTCGCCTAGGGAACACCTCCAGATCGCCAGCAATAGCGGCCAGCAGGGTTTGTCATTGTAGTCTCACAGGACTATTATATTTGTATACTTGAAAAGCTGCTGCCTGAGGATCTGGCTTCCAATCAGCCTGAACCTGGGGGCTGAGAACCCCCCACTTTGGGAAACTGACAGGCTGTAGCACACCCTCAACCAATGGGAGCTATTAAAACTAAAAGCGTCTGCTAGGACAATCACAAAGGTTTGAGAGACAACCAAGAGCGAGGGCAAAGTACAACAATCAGTTTCATCCTCCTACACAAGGCCACTCCTTCAAGACTGGAAGAGCTGGCTATTTCATCTAATACATGGAAACCAACACAGAGAGTCAAACAAAATGAGGAAACAAAGAAGACATACAGATGGTCATCAGGTATATGAAATGATGCTCAACATCACTAAGCATCGGGGAAATGCAAATCAAAATCACAATGAGCTATCACCTCACACCAGTTAGAATGGCTATTACCAAAAAGACAAGAAGGGCTTCCCTGGTGGCGCAGTGGTTTAGAGTCCACCTGCTGATGCAGGGGACACGGGTTCGTGCCCTGGTCCGGGAAGATCCCACATGCCACGGAGCGGCTGGGCCCCGTGAGCCATGGCTGCTGAGCCTGCACATCCGGAGCCTGTGCTCCGCAACGGGAGAGGCCCCAACAGTGAGAGGCCCGCGTACCGCAAAAAAAAAAAAAAAAAAAAAAAAAAAAAAAAACACCAAGAAATAACGAGCGTCACTGAGCATGTGAAGAAAAGGGAACACTCCTGCACTGTTGGTAGGAATGTAAATTAGCACATAGCCACTAGGGAAAACATTATGGATGCTACTCAAAAAATCAAAAATAGAACTACCACATGATCCAGCAATTCAAATTCTCGTTATCTATCCAAAGAAAAGGAAAACACTAACTCAAAAAGATATATGCACCCCATGTTCTTTGCAGCATTATTTGCAATACACAAGACTTGGAAGCAACCTAAGCGTCCATCAGTGGAAGAAGATTAAATAAAATAAATTAACTAAAGGGGAAGATAGATACAGATAGAGATACATAGATAGTCATAGACAGATGATAAACACAGGAATAAATAAGACTCTTAAAGAAGATAAAAGTTTATTTCTGTTCACCTAAACATCTGAGGTAAGCATTTTAGGTCGGTGGGCAGCTCTACTCCATGTAGGTATTTAGATATGAAGGCACTTTGGTCTTGTTTCTCTGCCAAAGCAGAGTTTTTAACATGGAGCTCATAGACGCTTCAAGAAGATTAAAGGGTAAAATTCAGAGGATCTACAAATTTGAAAATTAAAAATTTTTATTTTTAATTTCTACAACGTCAAGCTGAAATTTAGCATTTTCTCAATTTATGAATATGGGCTAAGGACCACAGAAGTGGAAACAATAAATGCTGGAGAGGGTGTGGAGCAAAGGGAACCTTCTTGCACTGTGGGTGGGAATGTAAATTGATACAGCCACTATGGAGAATAGTATGGTGTCTCCTTAAAAAACTAGAAATAGAACTACCATATGACCCAGCAACCCCACTATTGGGCATATATCCTGAGAAAACCATCATTCAAAAAGAGTCATGTACCACAATGTTCATTGCAGCTCTATTTACAATAGCCAGGACATGGAAGCAACCTAAGTGTCCGTCGACAGATGAATGGATAAAGAAGATATGGCACAAATATACAATGAAATATTACTCAGCCATAAAAAGAAACGAAATTGAGTTATTTGTAGTCAGGTGGATGGACCTAGAGACTGTCATACAGAATGAAGTAAGTCAGGAGGAGAAAAACAAATACCATATACTAACACATATATATGGAATCTCAAAAAAAAAAAAGGTTCTGAAGAACCTACGGGCAGGACAGGAACAAAGACGCCGACATAGAGAATGGACTTGAGGACATGGGGAGGGGGAAGGGTAAGCTGGGACGAAGTGAGAGAGTGTCATGGACTTATATATACTACCAAATGTAAAATAGCTAGCTAGTGGGAAGCAGCCACATAGCACGGGGAGATCAGCTCAGTGCTTTGTGACCACCTAGAGGGGTGGGATAGGGAGGGTGGGAGGGAGACGCAAGAGGGAGGAGATATGGGGATATAGGTATATGTATAGCTGATTCACTTTGCTATACAGCAGAAACTAACACACCATTGTAAAGCAATTATACTCCAATAAAGACATTAAAAAATAAAAAAGAAACAATTTGAGGCCTTTCAAATGACATTACATGGATAAATTCCTACTTGGACTCCCCTTTTGTTTTAAATAATGGTGGCAAAAAGCTCTGTGCCATTCCATAAGGAATACTGCATGTTACTACGTGAGAATACACTTTAAAGTGTTACCACTGATGACAAAAAGAAGATGGTGGATGCACTGCATTAACTTTATTTTAGTGGTCATTTATGGAGCACATACTAAGAAAACACAGTCCTACGTGCTTTGGGAGACAGAGAGAAATAAATTCCTTTAAGATCCCAATCATTAAGAAGCTCACAGGGGAGGGACCTTGAAGATGGCGGAAGAGTAAGACGCGGAGATCGCCTTCCTCCCCACGGATACACCAGAAATACATCCACACGTGGAACAACTCCTACAGAACTCCTACTGAAGGCTGGCAGAAGACCTCAGACCTCCCAAAAGGCAAGAAACTCCCCACGTAACTGGGTAGGGCAAAAGAAAAAACAGAGACAAAAGAATAAGGACGGCACCTGCACCAGTGGGAGGGAGCTGTGAAGGAGGAAAAGTTTCCACACACTAGGAAGCCCCTCCGCGGGCGGAGACTGCGGGAGGCAGAGGGGGAAGTTTCGGGACTGCGGAGTAGTGCACAGCGACGGGTGCGGAGGGCAAAGCGGGGAGATTCCTGCACAGACGATCGGTGCCGACCGGCACTCACCAACCCGAGAGGCTTGTCTGCTCACCCGCTGGGGCGGGCGGGGCTGCGAGCTGAGGCTCGGGTTTCGGACAGAGCTCAGGGAGAGGACTGGGGTTGGCGGCTTGAACATAGCCTGAAGGGGTTAGTGCACCACGACTAGCCGGGAGGGAGTTCGGGGAAAAGCCTGCACTGGCCGAAGAGGCAAGAGACTTTTTCTTCCCTCTTTGTTTCCTGGTGCGCGAGGAGAGGGGTTTAAGAGCGCTGCTTAAAGGAACTCCAGAGACGGGCGCGAGCCGCGGCTGAAAGCGCAAACCCCAGAGACGGGCGCGAGCCGCGGCTAAAACCGCGGAGCCCAGAGACGGGCGGGAGACGCTGGGGCTGCTGCTGCCGCCACCAGGGGGGCTGTGTGCGAGCACAGGTCACTCTCCACACCCCTCTTCCGCGGAGCCTGTGCAGCCCGCCACTGCCAGGTTCCCGGGATCCAGGGACAACTTCCCCGGGACAGCGCACGGCGGGCCTCAGGCTGGTGCAACGTCACGCCGGCCTCTGCCGCAACGTCACGCTGCCTCAGCCGCCGCAGGCCCGCCCCGCACGCAGTGCCCCTCCTTCCCCCATCCCCCAACCCCCGGCCTGAGTGAGCCGGAGGCCCCGAATCAGCGGCTCCTTTAACCCCGTCCTGTCTGAGCGAAAAAACAGACGCCCTCCAGCGACCTACACGCAGAGGCAGGGCCAAATCCAAAGCTGAGCTCCTGTGAGCTGTGAGAACAGAGAAGAGAAAGGGAAATCTCTCCCAGCAGCCACAGAAGCAGCGGATTAAAGCTCCACAATCAACTTGATATACCCTGCATCTGTGGAATACCTGAATAGACAAGGAATGATCCCAAATTGAAGAGGTGGAATTTAGGAGCGAGATCTATGATTTTTTTCCCTTTTCCTCTTTTGGTGAATGTGTACGTGTATGCTTCTGTGTGACATCTAGTCTGTATACTCTAGCTTCCACCATTTGTCCTAGGGCTCTATCCGTCCATGACTTTTTTTTAAAAATTCCTTTTCTTAATAATTAAGTTTAATTGTAATAACTTTATTATACTTTACCTTCGTTCTTTCTTTCTTTCCTTCCTTCCCTCCCTCCTTTAGACTACGAATCACCCCAAACTGAGGAGGTGGTCTCAGGGAGCAGGATTTATGATTTTTCCCCCTTTACCTCTTTTTGTGAAGGTGTATGTGTATGCTTCTGTGTAAGATTTTCTCTGTATAGCTTTGCTTCCAACATTTGTCCTAAGGTTCTATCCATCCCTTTTTTTTTTTTGTAAATATTTTTTACTTCAATAACTATATTATACTTTATTTTATTTTTACTGTATCATCTTTCTTTCTGTCTTTTTTTCCTTCTTTCCCTCCTTCCTTCCTTCCTCCCTCCCTCCCTCCCTCCTTTCTTTCCTTCTTTGCTTCTTTCTTCCTTCCTTCCTTTCCTCCTTTCCCTCTTTCTTTACTCATACTTCTACTAATTCTCCCTACTTTTTCTCCCTTTTATTCTGAGCTGTGTGGATGAAAGGCTCTTGGTGCTCCAGCCAGGAGTCAGGGCTCTGCCTCTGAGGTAGGAGAGCCAACTTCAGGACACTGGTCAACAAGAGACCTCCCAGTTCCACATAATATTAAACGGTGGAAATCTCCCAGAGACCTCCATCTTAACACCAGCACCCAGCTTCACTCAACGACCAGCAAGCCACAGTGCTGGACAACCTATGCCAAACAACTAGCAAAACAGGAACACAACCCCACCCATTAGCAGAGAGGCTGCCTAAAATCATAATAAGGCCACAGACACCCCAAAACACACCACCAGACGTGAACCTGCCCACTAGAGAGACAAGATCCAGCCTCATCCAGCACAACACAGGCACTAGTCCCCTCCACCAGGAAGCCTACACAACCCACTGAAACAACCTTAGCCACTGGAGACAGACATCAAAAACAACGGGAACTACGAACCTGCAGCCTGCAAAAAGGAGACCCCAAACACAGTAAGATAAGCAAAATGAGAAGACAAAAAAACACACAGCAGATGAAGGAGCAAGATAAAAACCCACCAGACCTAACAAATGAAGAGGAAATAGGCAATCTACCTGAAAAAGAATTCAGAATAATGATAGTAAGGATGATCCAAAATCTTGGAAGTAGAATGGACAAAATGCAAGAAACAGTTAACAAGGACCTACAAGAACTAAAGATGAAACAAGCAACGATGAACAATGCAATAAATGAAATTAAAATCACTCTAGATAGGATCAATAGCAGAATAACTGAGGCAGAAGAACGGATAAGTGACCTGGAAGATAAAGTAGTGGAAATAACTACTGCAGAGCAGAATAAAGAAAAAAGAATGAAAAGAACTGAAGACAGTCTCAGAGACCTCTGGGACAACATGAAACGCACCAACATTCGAATTATAGGGGTTCCAGAAGAAGAAGAAAGAAAGAAAGGGACTGAGAAAATATTTGAAGAGATTATAGTTGAAAACTTCCCTAATATGGGAAAGGAAATAGTTAATCAAGTCCAGGAAGCACAGAGGGTCCCATACAGGATAAATACAAGGAGAAACACGCCAAGACACATATTAATCAAACTGTCAAAAATTAAATACAAAGAAAGCATATTAAAAGCAGCAAGGGAAAAACAACAAATAACACACAAGGGAATCCCCATAAGGTTAACAGCTGATCTCTCAGCAGAAACCCTACAAGCCAGAAGGGAGTGGCAGGACATACTGAAAGTGATGAAGGAGAATAGCCTGAAACCAAGACTACTCTACCCAGCAAGGATCTCATTCACATTTGATGGAGAAAATAAAACCTTTACAGACAAGCAAAAGCTGAGAGAGTTCAGCACCACCAAACCAGCTTTACAACAAATGCTAAAGGAACTTCTCTAGACACGAAACACAAGAGAAGGAAATGACCTATAGTAGCGAACCCAAAACAATATATAAAATGGAAATAGGAACATACATATCGATAATTACCTTAAATGTAAATGGACTAAATGCTCCCACCAAAAGACACAGATTGGCTGAATGGATACAAAAACAAGACCCTTATATATGCTGTCTACAAGAGACCCACTTCAGAACTAGAGACACATACAGACTGAAAGTAAGGGGATGGAAAAAGATATTCCATGCAAATGGAAACCAAAAGAAAGCTGGAGTAGCAATTCTCATATCAGACAAAATAGACTTTAAAATAAGGACTATTAAAAGGGACAAAGAAGGACACTACATAATGATCAAGGGATCGATCCAAGAAGAAGATATAACAATTGTAAATATTTATGCACCCAACATAGGAGCACCTCAATACATAAGGCAAATACTAACAACCATAAAAGGGGAGATCAACAGTAACACATTCATAGTAGGGGACTTTAACACCCCACTTTCACCCATGGACAGATCATCCAAAATGAAAATAAATAAGGAAACACAAGCTTTAAATGATACATTAAACAAGATGGACTTAATTGATATTTATAGGACACTCCATCCAAAAACAACAGAATACACATTTTTCTCAAGTGCTCATGGAACATTCTCCAGGATAGATCATATCTTGGGTCACAAATCAAGCCTTGGTAAATTTAAGAAAACTGAAATTGTATCAAGTATCTTTTCCGACCACAACGCCATGAGACTAGATATCAATTACAGGAAAAGATCTGTAAAAAACACAAACACATGGAGGCTAAACAATACACTACTTAATAATGAAGTGATCACTGAAGAAATCAAAGAGGAAATAAAAAAATACCTAGAAACAAATGACAATGGAGACACAACGACCCAAAACCTATGGGATGCAGCAAAAGCAGTCCTAAGGGGGAAGTTTATAGCAATACAAGCCCACCTTAAGAAGCAGGAAACATCTCGAATAAACAACCTAACCTTGCACCTCAAGCAATTAGAGAAAGAAGAACAAAAAAACCCCAAAGCTAGCAGAAGGAAAGAAATCATAAAAATCAGATCAGAAATAAATGAAAAAGAAATGAAGGAAACAATAGCAAAGATCAATAAAACTAAAAGCTGGTTCTTTGAGAAGATAAACAAAATAGATAAACCACTAGCCAGACTCATCAAGAAAAAAAGGGAGAAGACTCAAATCAATAGAATTAGAAATGAAAAAGGAGAAGTAACAACTGACACTGCAGAAATAAAAAAAATCATGAGAGATTACTACAAGCAACTCTATGCCAATAAAATGGACAATCTGGAAGAAATGGACAAATTCTTAGAAATGCACAACCTGCCAAGACTGAATCAGGAAGAAATAGAAAATATGAACAGACCAATCACAAGCACTGAAATTGAAACTGTGATTAAAAACCTTCCAACAAACAAAAGCCCAGGACCAGATGGCTTCACAGGTGAATTCTATCAAACGTTTAGAGAAGAGCTAACACCTATCCTTCTCAAACTCTTCCAAAATATAGCAGAGGGAGGAACACTCCCAAATTCCTTCTACGAAGCCACCATCACCTTGATACCAAAACCAGACAAGGATGTCACAAAGAAAGAAAACTACAGGCCAATATCACTGATGAACATAGATGCAAAAATCCTCAACAAAATACTAGCAAACAGAATCCAACAGCACATTAAAAGGATCATACACCATGATCAAGTGGGGTTTATTCCAGGAATGCAAGGATTCTTCAATATACGCAAATCTATCAATGTGATAAACCATATTAACAAATTGAAGGAGAAAAACCATATGATCATCTCAATAGATGCAGAGAAAGCTTTCGACAAAATTCAACACCCATTTATGATAAAAACCCTCCAGAAAGTAGGCATAGAGGGAACTCTCCTAAACATAATAAAAGCCATATATGACAAGCCCACAGCAAACATCATCCTCAATGGTGAAAAACTGAAAGCATTTCCACTAAGATCAGGAACAAGACAAGGTTGCCCACTCTCACCACTCTTATTCAACATAGTTTTGGAAGTTTTAGCCACAGCAATCAGAGAAGAAAAGGAAATAAAAGGAATCCAAATCGGAAAAGAAGAAGTAAAGCTGTCACTGTTTGCAGATGACATGATACTATACATAGAGAATCCTAAAGATGCTACCAGAAAACTACTAGAGCTAATCAATGAATTTGGTAAAGTAGCAGGATACAAAATTAATGCACAGAAATCTCTGGCATTCCTATATACTAATGATGAAAAATCTGAAAGTGAAATCAAGAAAACACTCCCATTTACCATTGCAACAAAAAGAATAAAATATCTAGGAATAAACCTACCTAAGGATACGAAAGACCTGTATGCAGAAAATTATAAGACACTGATGAAAGAAATTAAAGATGATACAAATAGATGGAGAGATATACCATGTTCTTGGATGGGAAGAATCAACATTGTGAAAATGACTCTACTACCCAAAGCAATCTACAGATTCAATGCAATCCCTATCAAACTACCACTGGCATTTTTCACAGAACTAGAACAAAAAATTTCGCAATTTGTATGGAAACACAAAAGACCCCGAATAGCCAAAGCAATCTTTAGAACGAAAAAAGGAGCTGGAGGAATAAGGCTCCCTGACTTCAGACTATATTACAAAGCAACAGTAATCAAGACAGTATGGTACTGGCACAAAAACAGAAAGATAGATCAGTGGAACAGGATAGAAAGCCCAGAGATAAACCCACGCACATATGGACACCTCATCTTTGATAAAGGAGGCAGGAATGTACAGTGGAGAAAGGACAGCCTCTTCAATAAATGGTGCTGGGAAAACTGGACAGGTACATGTAAAAGTATGAGATTAGATCACTCCCTAACACCATACACAAAAATAAGCTCAAAATGGATTAAAGACCTAAATGTAAGGCCAGAAACTATCAAACTCTTAGAAGAAAACATAGGAAGAACACTCTATGACATAAATCACAGCAAGATCCTTTCTGACCCACCTCCTAGAGTAATGGAAATAAAAACAAAAATAAACAAATGGGACCTAATGAAACTTCACAGCTTTTGCACAGCAAAGGAAACGATAACCAAGACCAAAAGACAACCCTCAGAATGGGAGAAAACATTTGCAAATGAAGCAACTGACAAAGGATTAATCTCCAAAATTTACAAGCAGCTCATGCAGCTCAATAACAAAAAAACAAACAACCCCATCCAAAAATGGGCAGAAGACCTAAATAGACATTTCTCCAAAGAAGATATACAGAATGCCAACAAACACATGAAAGAATGCTCAACATCATTAATCATTAGAGAAATGCAAATCAAAACTACAATGAGATATCATCTCACACCAGTCAGAATGGCCATCATCAAAAAATCTAGAAACAATAAATGCTGGAGAGGGTGTGGAGAAAAGGGGACACTCTTGCACTGCTGGTGGGAATGTGAATTGGTTCAGCCACTGTGGAGAACAGTATGGAGGTTCCTTAAAAAACTACAAATAGAATTACCATATGACCCAGCAATCCCACTACTTGGCATATACCCTGAGAAAACCAAAATTCAAAGAGAGTCATGTACCAAAATGTTCATTGCAGCTCTATTTACAATAGCCAGGACATGGAAACAACCTAAGCGCCCATCATCGGATGAATGGATAAAGAAGATGTGGCACATATACACAATGGAATATTACTCAGCCTTAAAAAGAAATGAAATTGAGCTATTTGTAATGAGATGGATAGACCTAGAATCTGTCATACAGAGTGAAGTAAGTCAGAAAGAAAAAGACAAATACCGTATGCTAACACATATATATGGAATTTAAGGGAAAAAAAATGTCATGAAAAACCTAGGGGTAAGATAGGAATAAAGACGCAGACCTACTGGAGAACGGACTTAAGGATATGGGGAGGGGGAAGGGTGAGCTTTGACAGGGCGAGAGAGAGTCATGGACATATACACACTAACAAACGTAGTAAGGTAGATAGCTGGGGGGAAGCAGCCGCAAGGCACAGGGATATTAGCTCGGGGCTTTGTGACAGCCTGGAAGGGTGGGATGGGGAGAGTGGGAGGGAGGGAGACGCAAGAGGGAAGACATATGGGAACATATGTATATGTATAGCTGATTCACTTTGTTGTAAAGCAGAAACTAACACACGATTGTAAAGCAATTATACCCCAATAAAGATGTTTAAAAAAAAAAATAAATAAATAAAATAAAATAAAAAAAAAAAAAAAAAAAAAAAAAAAAAAGAAGCTCACATCCCGGGGGTTGAGGGGTGGAGATAGACACAAATATATAAGAATATGAAAATACATAAGGATACGAGATGCGCTACCATAGAATATGAAAGAAGCGGGTACTAAGAGACCTAGAGAGCACCTACACAGCCTTACCAAAACGCATAAAGGAGGTCTTCTACCAGCACAGCCAAATAAATAAAATAAAATAAAATAAAATTTTAAAAAAAGTTTACAAACACTAAATGCTGGTGAAAGTGTGGAGCAAAAGGAACCCTCCTACTCTGTTGGTGGGAAATTAAATTGGTGCAGCCACTATGGAAAACAGTGTGGAGGTTCCTTCAAAACCTAAAAATAGAGTTGCCATATGATCCAGCAAGTCCACTCCTGGGCATATATCCAGAGAAAACTCTAATGCAAAAGATACATGCACCCCAATGTTCACAGCAGCACTATTTACGATAGCCAAGACATGGAAGAAACCTAAATGTCTATCGACAGATGAATGGATAAAGAAAACGTGGTACATATATACAATGGAATACCACTCAGCCATAAAGAATAATGAAATAATGCCACTTGCAGCAACATGCATGGACCTAGAGATTATTATACTAAGTGAAGTATGTCAGACAGAGAAAGACAAGTATCATATGATATCACTTACATGTGGAATCTAATACAAAATGATACAAATGAACTTATTGATATTTACAAAACAGAAACAGACTCACAGACATAGAAAAGAAACTTATGGTTACCAAAGGGGAAAGGGGGTGGGGAAGGGATAAATTAGGAGTTTGGGATTAGCAGATATAAACTACTATATATAAAATAGGTAAACAGCAAGGTCCTACTGCATAGCACAGGAAGCTATATTCAATATCCTGTTGTTAACCATAATGGAAAAGAATATGAAAAAGAATGTGTGTGTGTGTATATATGTATGTATATATTTACATTTATATATATATATATATTTATATATATAAGTGAATCCCTTTGCTGTACACCAGAAGCTAACATAATACTGTAAATCAACGACACTTCAATAAAAATATATTAAAAAATGAAACACAGTTATGAAGCCATAAAAAAGGTACAAACTCTTAGTTATAAAATAAATAAGTCATGGGGATGTAATGTACAGCATGACGACTACAGTTATAATAATAATAATAATATAATAATACTATATTGTATATTTGAAAGCTGCTAAGACAAAACCCTCTTAGGTTTGCTCTTAATAAGAGATTATAATAGGTTTTTCCTTACCTCCTAAGTAATCTCCGTAGAAAGCAGAGATTCTGTGTCTTATCAGAATAATTTCCTGTGCTTCTTGTTGATTTATCATGTCCTTTATTTGTAAGATAATTACTTCTAAAAGACAGAAGGCTGTTTTTAATCACATTACTTCCAATATTTACTTTTGAAATCTTTTATTAGTACTCTGGTAAAATAGGTGGCCAAATAGTTTCTTAGTGACCCATGATTCTATTTAGCCAAGTGTACAAATCTTTTGCCATTTCTAACAACTTGTGATATTTGATCTTTCCAAATTCAAATCCTAAATGAAATCTTCTTCATCTCTTACTGACATTGATATTTCCCAGAGGGCCTGCGGAAAATCCAGAGTTTGTTCTTTCACCTTGTAAATGAGAGATGTTACAATAAGTAGGTTTATTTGATAAGTTGAGCTGCACAGGAAGCACTGCCAAATAAGAAGAGATGCTTAACCTTCTCTAGTTTATATTTTGATGGGTAAAATGTTATTAATACAAATACTTCAGAAATTGTATTAATTCCTATAAATGTCAGTGCCTTTGCTGTCCATGACGTATCTTGGTGCTGCTTTGCCTTAGAATTAGAAACCATCAGCATAATGTTATCAGCTGTCATTCCAGTTAGTATCTTAAAATGTTGTATGCCACAGAAACAACCAAATGTCCTTGTCAATTGCATCTTTTTTTTTTTTTTTTTTTTTGCAGTACGCGGACCTCTCACTGTTGTGGCCTCTCCCATTGCAGAGCACAGGCTCCGGACGTGCAGGCTCAGCGGCCATGGCTCACGGGCCCAGCTGCTCTGTGGCATGTGGGATCTTCCTGGACCAGGGCACGAACCCGTGTCCCCTGCAATGGCAGGCAGACTCTCAACCACTGTGCCACCAAGGAAGCCCAATTGCATCATTTTTATAATGAACTTTTATCACATCTTTTACCATGGCCATTTTCACTCTTTTGTCATCCACACTTGTTTTAGTTTGATGCCTCCCTGAAAGCTCTTGCTATCAGCTACAGGCCAGAGTAATTATCTTCAACAAAATGGGACTATCTTGGAGTCCCACAGAAAGGGCTATGCCAGGTACTCTTGAGGCACAGAACTCCTAATGGCATTGCTTAAATAACTTTGAGACCGTACCACCGGCCTGAGTCAGGATTTCCAGAATTCTCCTGGAGAAGCTGATAAGTTCATGAGATGGCTAACCCAAGATCAAGCAGAACAAGAATTACATAGGGCTGAATGAATTGGTCAAGGACGATTATGGCTTTTGCTTGGACTACTGCTGATGCTTTAATGTTCTGTTTTCTGGATATAAAGAACTGCTTTCTTTTCTAACTTCAGCTATCTAAAATTCATAACAGTTTAGTAGATCATACTTCTGTAAACAGAAGTGAAGTATTTATCATTTTTGCCCTGCCTGATCACTGTAGAATTTGAATATTCTTACTAAGTATTCTTATTTTCACAGTAATACAATGAACTGCATAGGTTCAATAAGAATCCTTCCTCCTTAGAACAGAACATAATTGATTTGATTATATGACCAAAGCTTTGAGTGGACTATCATGCTTTTAAAGAATACAGTGTTTTTAAAAATAGTGATTGATTGATTGACTTGGCTGCACCAGGTCTTAGTTGTGGCACAAGGGATCTTCGTTGCGGCATGCAGGAACTTTAGCTGCGGCATGTGGGGTCTTTTAGTTGCGGCATGTGGCATCTTGAGTTGTGGCATGCAAACTCTTAGTTGTGGCATGTGGGATCTAGTTCCCTGATCAGGGATCAAACCCGGGCCCCCTGCATTTGGAGCGCAGAGTGTTAGCCACTGGACCACCAGGGAAGTCCCAGACTATCATAGTTGAGAACAATATATATAATCAGATATGACCAGATAGTTTTAAGGAACTAAAGGTGATTTAATGGAGCCAATGCTTATGAAGTCTTCTTGGCAAAATGGTCCTGGCACCTGGTTTACAGCTTTCTCAGCCTTACAGGTGAGCGGGAGAGGTCACTTCCTGGCAAGCCTAGGAAACTTAGATATTTTGGGGGCCTTCAAGAAGAGATTAATTTACCCAGATCTATAGGTACTGCAGGGGAATTGTGGTGGTGAGTTTTTGGCATGGCTTCCTAGCCTTGAGAGGCTTTCAAAAGTCCAATCTGAGTGAGACTCCTTATGAAAAGTTCCAGCAAAGTAAACTAAAAAAGGCCTATGACGTCAATTATCATTCTTGTTGCAATTGTGCAAATAAGCAAGCCAAATCTAATGAGACCACACACTCTATAAGCAAGAATAATCTTGCTTTGATTATCTTTGATCAAAAAGGAGATGACGGGGCTTCCCTGGTGGCACGGTGGTTGAGAGTCCACCTGCCGATGCAGGGGACACGGGTTCGTGACCCGGTCCGGGAGGATCCCACATGCCGTGGAGCGGCTGGGCCTGTGAGCGATGGCTGCTGGGCCTGTGCGTCCGGACCCTGTGCTCCGCAATGGGAGAGGCCACAACAGTGAGAGGCCTGCGTACCGCAAAACAAAACAAAAAGGAGGTGACGGTTGAGAGAAATTTTATATTTCAATAGAAAACACACCCTTGTGAGGGATGAGATTCTGGTCCTGTTCATTATCTTTCAGCTAGTTTGCACTTCTTTGTAAACTACACGGTTGTGTTACCTACATGTAAATTGGACTAGCTCCTGCTATCTCACACATTTTGTCAGTCCTTACCAAATTCTCAATTCTTCCAATTTCCTTCAACATCTGGCTGCAACTCTTCAAACTAATGTTTCCAATTTTTCTCCAACCCTCCTGATTTGACATCGCCGAGAACTCAAAGCTGACCACCCAGGTTCTTATTGGATATTTAGGTTTTCTTGTAACTGGCTTTGTCTTCACAGGACCTAAAGAAGCCGTGTGAGCTGAAGTTAGACAACTTGCTATAAACTTCAAAGGACTCATCACTGCAGCAGATCATGTATGATCCTCATGCCTGGAACTGCTGCTGTGTGGGCCACTCAGGAAATTCACTTTATCTTCCATGCTCTGCTCCACGAAATAATCATGACTGTGGATGATCTTACCAAAACCTATCTGATGTCTATGCCATCAGAGAAAACATCCACTGTAAACTAGGGAATCCATCAGATTGCCACTGCCATCCTCACTCCACCATTTAAACATGCTTCAAGCCCAACATCTTCAATGGGCTGTCCTTCTGGACTCAGAAACTGGCTTTAAATAGTCCACTACAAACATTAATTTTTCTTTTTCTTTTCTTAGAAATCCTGCTCATTAAATGCTTCATTCCTTGCATGATCCAGCAAATATCCTCTACTACCAAACATCAGCAGATGGCTCAGTTGTTCCTTAATGAACCAAAGATGACTGAATGAGAAATGGACTTCTATTGTTCACAGGAAAGAAGAATGCCTCTCCTTGCCTTGAACAAGAAGGGGAACTCAAAATAATTCCCTTCTTAAGCAAACTTTAGGCCATTCTGAGTCCTCTTCTTCACTAGGCCTCAAGCTTGATCCTATCTTTGGCCTGCCAAGCCCAGTTTTAGCAAAAACCCTCCTAGGCCAGTTTAGCAAGAATCCCCCCATCCTTCGTATCTAAGTTCTTCATCCCTCCTCTTGAGGTCTAATCAAGTTCCACCCCCCAGCCTCCCTTCATACTTGTGTTAGTCAGGGTTCTCCATAGAAACAGGACCAGTAAGAAACAGGTAGGTATATAGATAGCTTATCTATCTATATCTACAGATCAATATCGATGATAGGTATATATATCTAGATATCTATGTCAGATATTTAATATCTCTCTCTCTATATATACATATCTTTATATTAATGCTATTTCTCTGTTATATAGAGATATAGATGTTGATATAGACATAGATATAGATGAGGAGATTTATTATAGTAATTGGCTCATGAGATTAGGGAGGCTGAGAAGTCCTACAATCTGCTGTCCGTAAGCTGGAAAACCAAGAAAGCCAGTGGTATAAATCACTCTAAGTCTGAAGGCCTGACAAACAGGAAAGTCCCAGATCAAGATTGAAGGCCCAAGAATCAGGGGACTGATGCTGCAAGTCCTCGTCCAAGTCCAAAGGTCCAAGACTAGGAGTAGTGATGTCTAAGAGCAGAATAATATGGATGTCCCAGCTCAAGCAAAGAGAAAATTCATCCTTCCACTGCCTTTTTGTTCTATTCAGGCCCTCAAAAGACTGTATCAATGCCCACTTGCATCGATGAAGGCAATTTTCTTTACTAAGTCTGCCAATTCACATGCTAATATCTTCCGGAATCCTGCTCACAGACACACCAAGAAATGTTTTACCAACTATCTGGGCATCCCTTAGTCCAATCAAATTGACACCGAAAATTAACCAACACCATACCTAAGTTCCTTTTAGTAATTTGCCATTCACTAACTCCCTCACCCTCCCTGTTGGCCATAAATTGTCATCTCTCTGTCTTGTATACGGAGTTGAGTTTATTTTCCCTATTGCAATAGTCCCTGGCCCCTATTACAATGGTCCTGAAAAAAGCCTTCCTTGCCTTAAACTCCATATGGCATAATTTTTTACTGACAATATTGATGTTATTATGTTCCTGTGAGTGAGAGAATGTGTGTCAGGATCAGTGTGTCAGTGAGCTGGATAATGTGTGTGCATATTCATGTGAGATAATGTGAGAATGTGAGTACATATGAGTGAATTTCTTCTGTGAGCTTATGTTTGAGCTTTACGGTGGATGTGAGCATATCTGTGTGTACATCTATATGTAAGCATGTTCCTGATTTCAAGAATGTGCATGTGCAAGTGAAAGTGTGAGTGGGAGCATCGGGAAGCATCTGAGTGTTTATATTTGGGTCTCCATGTGAGTAAACATATGAGTATGGTCATGAAATTAACTGAATATATCAGCATGTTTATGTGAGGCTGTGAATGTGTAAGTGGATGCATGTGAATGTATGTGTTTTTTAATTTCAATTTGTAGGCAAATCTGAGCGTGTTTAGGGAGTGTGCAAACATGTGACTGTATGTAAGTATATCTCTGTGTGACATTATAAGTGTGAACATGTTCATGGGTGAGAGTGTTTTCTTAGGTGCAAATTTGTGTTTAAAATTAATATTTAAGTGTGTTCACTTGTACGAATGAATTTGTAAGCACGTGAAGGCAGATTAGCATAATTCTGAGTAGTTGGGGGTAAATGTGTTTTTTGTGTGTTCGTGTTTGTGTGTGAATATATTTGAATAAGGGAGCATGTATATGGGAATGCATATAATGGTTTTTTAAGTGAGTGAATGAAATCGTGAGCTTCTTGCTGATTGTAAGCATGTTACTGTTTGTGACAAGGATATTTTATATGGTTAAGGGAATGGATGTGTGCATGTGTAAATGAAATGAGTGTACCTGGAGTGTGAGTGGATTTGTAACCATGTTTATGTTCTAAGTGCATGATTGATGACGATAATCTGAATGAGGTGGGGCCACTTTGTGTGTGTGAACTGTGAGCCACCAAGTGTGAATGTATGTTAGTATGTGTATATGTGTGAGTACATTTGTCAGTATGTGTTTGAGTGAGTTATCTGTAAGCATGATAATGTGAGTGAACAAATGAGCATGTATGTGACTTGTGCATTTGTGAGAGTAAATATGTGGCCTTGTAATCTCAAAGTGTGCTAGTATTTCAGTCTCTGAGTACTGCTGTAAATGTATGTTCAGGTGTACCCTTGAATTTGCAGCCATATGCATGGGGGTTAGCATGTTTGTATGAGTAAGTGAACGTGTATCAGGTTCATTGTGGTGAGCTAGTTCACAGGTGAGTATATTTGTGTAAGTGAAACATGAATAAACATGAGTGGAAGTGCGTATGAATGTAGTTTCTTCTTTGAGTGGATATTTTGAGCTTCATGGAGGATGTGAGTGTGTTTGTATGTGAATATCTATGTGAACATGTTCCTGATTTTAAGAGTGAAAATGTGCATGTGTAAGTGAATGTGTGAGTGGGAGCTTCTGAATGTATGCATTTGTGTCCCTTTGTGAATGAGCATCTTGGCATGGTCATGTGATTGAGTGTTTGAGCACGTTTGTGTGAAGGAGTGAATGTCAGTATGTACGTGTGAAGGTATGTGTGTCTGTGAGTGGGAGTGAATTGGTGGGAAAGTTTGAGAATGTCTGAGAGTTTAAGTGTTTTGTGAGTGAGTGAATGTGTGAGTGTATGTATGTGAGCACATCTGTCTGTGACAGTGTGTAGGTGAGCCTGTTCATGGGTGAGAGTGGTCTCTTGGATCTAAACTGGCATGCTTAAAGTGAACACTTTTGTATGCTCATCTGTATAAATGAACTTGTAAGCCTGCGAATCATGTTAGCATATTCATGTATAGTGGATGAGCAAGTATGTTTTCTTGTGACCTTGTTAATATATGACTACAGTAGTTGCTCACTATTCACGGGGGACTGATTCCAGGACCCACCAAGGATACCAAAATCTGAGAGTGTCCAAGTCCCATAGTCAGCCCTCTCTATCCCCGTAGTCTGCATTCTCGGACTCAACTGACTGTGGGTCAAAAACATAGCACGTGATAAGCAGCTGGTTAAACCTGTGAAAGCAAAACCCATCGATACAGAGGGCTAACTGTATATTTATTGAAAAAAATCTGCACAGGACTGGACCCACACAAGTGAAACTCGTGTTGTTCAAGGGGCAACTGTATATTGGAATAAGGTAATTCATGCCCACATGTGTGAGTAAATGTAGGAGTTTTTATATAAATGAGTGAATTTGTGAGCTTCTAAGTCAGTGTGAGCATGTTTGTGTGCAATTATATTTGTGACTATGTTAATATTTATGACCAAAAATTTGCATGAGTAAATAAATGTGGAGGTTTGTGCATTTACACACAAGGAGCATGTCTGGAATGTGAGCGAATTTGTAATCACTCTTGTGTGTATAAGTGAAGGTGTGTATTTGCTCACAAGTGTGATGTGGGAAATTTTGGGTAAGTATAATGCCTGAGTGTCTGAAGGTGAATATATGTGTATATGTGTAAGTAAATTTGTCACTACATGTGTTTGAGTAGTGAATTTTAAGCATGTTAATATTAGTGAATGAATGTTTGAAAGTATGCATATATCTGAGCTGGTCCACTCACAACAGTGAATATATGAACATGTAGATCTGAGACAATATTTCTGTTGATGTACATGTTTGTGTGTGTTCAAGTGCATCTTTTTATTTGTGACCATGTGTATGGATGTTAGCATGTTAGGGAATAAGTATCAGATTAACTCTTTGAGCTAGTTAATGTAGTGTGAGCATTCGTGTAAAATACGGGTGTGTACACAGAAGGACATGTGAGTGTATTTTCTGTGAGTAAATGTTTGAGCTCCAAGGTGGATGTGAGCATGTCTGTGTTCATGCATCCGTGTGAGCATATTCTGCATGTTAAGACTGTGAATGACATGTGTAAGTGAAGGTGTGAGTGGGAGCATCTGACTGTATGTATTTGTATCCCAGTTCAAGAGAATTTGTGAGCATGGTCATTTGATTGAATGCATGTTGGAGCATGTTTGTGTGAAACACTGAATGTGTCAGTGTGTGAGTGTAAATGCATACGTGTTTTTGAACGTGAGTGAATTTTTGAGTTTGAGTTTGTGAATATTTGGTGTGCTTTGTAAGTGAATGTGTACCTGTATGTAAGTCAGGATATCTGTGTGCAACAGTCTATGTGTGAGACGGTTTAGGGGCAAGAGTAATTTCCTGGCTGTAAATTTGCACACTTAAAGTGAACATTTATGTGTGCTCATCTGTATACATAAATTTATAAGCATGTGAATGCAGGTTAGTATAATGCTGAGTTCTGAGTCAGTGAGTTTGTTTTTCAAGTGATCTCATAACTGAGTGAATATATTTGAATAAAGTAATTTGTGAGCATGTGAGTGAGTGAATGTAACTATGGTTATGTAGTGTAACTGAGTGAATTTGTGAGCTTGGTGTGACCATATTTGTGTGCAAGTGAATATATGAGTTGTTACTGTTAGTGACAATAATAATTTGCATGGGTGAGTGGGTGTTTATAACTGCAATGAGCATATCTGCAGGTGAGTTAATCTGTAATCACTTTCATGAGTGAATGAATATGTAATTAAGCTCATGAGAGTGAGTGAGGTATGGGAAACTTTTTGTGAGTGTGTGAAAGTATGAACATTTGGGTGTGAATGTATGTTAGCATGTGTATGGATGTCAGTAAATTTGTCACTATATGCTTTTGCATAGTGAATGGAAGTGGTAATGTGAGTATATGTGTAACCATGCTTATATGTGAGCATTTATCTTCTTTAGAGTGAATATGTGAATCTGTACATCTGTGTATGCTGACATGTTTCTGTGTTCAAATGTATGTTTAAATTTGTGACCATGTGCACAGCTGTTATCATGTTTCTCTGAGTTAGTGAATATGTATAGTTTATTACTGTGAGTTGATTCGTTCAGTGTATTTCTGCGAGTGAAATACGAACATGAGTGTAAGTGCATGTGAGTGTATTTTCTTCTGTGAGTGACTATTTGACCTTCATATAGAAGTGAGCACATTTATGTGTAAGTGTCCATGGGAGCATGTTCCTGATTTTCACAATATTAATGTGCATGTATAAGTGAATGTGTTAGTGGGAGCATCTTAGTATATGTTTGAGTCCCTGTGTGAATGAATTTGTGGGTATGCTCATGTGATTGAGTGACTGTTTGAGTACGTTTGTGCAAAGGAATGAATGTGTCAGTATGCATGAATGTTTCTGTGTCTTTGAACGTGAGCAACTCTGTGGGCATGTTTGAATGAGTATGTTTTGTGAGTGACTGTGTGATCATGTTTATGTACTCAAGCATGTCTCCTACGACAGTTTAAGTGTGAGCCTGCTCATGGGTGACTGTGTTCTTAAGTGTAAATTTGTGTTTACAAAGTGAATATTTGTGTTCTCTTCTCTATGTGTCCATTTGTTAGCATGTGCAATCCTATTAGCATATTAGTGGGTATGAGCAGGTGGTTTTCATGTGATCTTGATAATGTACAACTATATTTGAATAAGCTACTCTGAGAGCGTGTGTGAGTGAATGTGATTTTATGTAACTGAGCAAATGGGTGAGATTCTTAGTGTATGTTCTTAAGCTAGTGAGTCTGTAAGCATGCTGTGTTTCTGACAATGATAATTTGCATGGAAAAGTAAATGTGTGAGTGTGTGCATATACATGCAATGAATGTGTCTAGAATGTGAGGGAATTTGTAATCACTTTCGTGTGTATAAGTGAGTATGTGACTATGCTTATGTGAGTGTGGTACGAGTTACTTTGTGGGAATGTTTGAGGATCTGAGTGTGGATATGTTAGTATGGGTATGTGTGTGAGCCAGTTTGTATGTGCATTTGAGTGAGTGAACTATAAGCATGTTAATAGAAGTGAGGGAATGTTTGAGCGTGTGAATCTATGTAAGCATGTACACTCGTGAGAATGAATGTGTAAACTTATACATGTGACAGTGTGTTAGGATGGCATTTGAAAGTTGACATATGTGTGTTTTAAAGCGTATGTTTCATAGTGGATGTGAGCATGTTTTTGTGTGAGGGTTCTTACAAGCATGATGCTGATCTTCTCAATGTTAATCGGCATGTGTAAATGAATGTCTGAGTGGCAGCCTCTGTGTGAATGAATGTGGGCATGGTCATGTAGCTGAGTGAATGTCACCACGTTGTGTGGGTGAATGTGTCATTCTGTGTGTTTGAGTGTATGTCTTTGAATATGAGTGACTTTGTGGGCATATTTCAATGTGTGAATGCTTAAACTTGTTTTGTAATGAATGTGTGAGTGTGTGTATATATGTATTTCTCTGTGTAAGTGTATGTGTGAGCCTGCTTGTGCTGCTTCATTGTGAGCAAGCATTTTTCAAGTGATGTTTCATTGCACTCATTGTATGTATGGATGGTGAGCATGTACAGATACGTTAGCATGTTTCTGTGTAGTGACTATATGGTGGGTTTCTTTTTTATCTTGTTTATGTGGGAGTACATTTGAGTAAGGTGATGTGTGAAAGTGTGTTGTAAGGGAATGTGTTTTACGTGTTGTAAGAGTTTGTGAGATTCTTATTGACTGTAAGATTTCTGTGCAAGTGAATGTGTAAGCATGTTTCCGTTTGAGACAATGAGAATTTGCATAAAATTGAATGTGTGATTGTGGAACTCTAAATCTAATATGTATGGCGTATGAATGAATTTTTTTATCATATTCATCTGTGTGAATGTGTGATAACACTCCTGTGACTCACTGAATTGTCAGCATGATTGTGTCAGTGAAGAGAAGTGTGAGTGTGAGTGCAAATGTATGTATGTTTACACATGTGAGGAACTTGTCACGATGTTCACTGCAATAAGTAAACTACACTCATGTTAATGTTGGTCAGTCAGTGTGTGATCCTGTGCCTATATGTGAGGATGCACATTTTTGAAAGTGATTATGTGAATTTGTACGTGTCTTGGAGTATGCTCATGGAAGAATATTTGAGTGGTCAAGTAAATGTTTGTTGGTGTTCATGTGTATGCACTACCTTGTGACCATATGCTTGGATGAAAGCATGTTCACGGGCGTGTATGAATGTATACTATGCTCATTTTGTATGCTCACATTCATGCATGTATACTGTGTGGGTGAAATGTGAGCACATGACTGAGTTCATATGAGCTTATGGATTAATGAACACGTGAGCTTTGTGGTGAGCACGAGCATATTTGTGTGCAAGAGCATACATGAGCATGTTCCTGATGGTGAGCATGTTAATATGTGTGGCTAAATGGGAGCACTGGAGAGTATATTTTTGTGTATCCCTGTGAGAGAACTGGTAATCATGGTATGCGATTGAGTGAAGGTGTCAGCTCATTTTTATGGAGTGAATGTATCAGTGTGTTTGTATGAGCATCTCTGAGTATGTACATCAGTGAAATTGTGAGCATGTTCAAGTGAGGGAGTCAATGTCTGACCATGCTCATGGCAATGAGTGAAGTTGTGAGCATATCTGAGTAAATGTGCGAGCATATGGTGTGAATGTGAATGTGTAGTATTGAGTTTTTAGTCAGTATGTTCATTTGCATGAGTCAACACGACATGTGTTAACACAATCGTGTGTATATATGTGAGCATGCACATTGTGAGCATGAATATATGAACTTTTACATGTCTTCAAGTGTGATTATACTTGAAATGTTTGAATTTATTGAAAAAGTATTTCTGTGTGCATGTGTATTTGTGAATTTGTGAGCATGTTCATGAATGACAGCATATTCATGTAGGTGTGAAGGTTTATTGTGTTTATTTATGTGAGCTTGTTAAAGTGTGAGTACGCTGTAGGAGTGGAATGTGAGCATGGGAGTATGTTTGTGAGTTTATGTGAGTGAATGCTGGGGCTTTGTGATGAGTGTGATCATGTTTATGTGCAAGTGTATATGTAGGTTCCTGATTGTGAGCATGTTAAGGTGCATGAAAAGTGAATGCGTGTGTTGGAACATGAATATATGTCTCTATGTGCATGAAACTGTCAGCATGCTCACGCAATTGAATGACTGCTTGAGCAGGTTTATGTGCAGTGAATATGTCAGTGTGTGTATGTGTGCATCTGAGAGTGTTTATGTATGAGTGAATTCATGAGCATGTTCTTAGGAGTTAATGTGTGAAAGCATCTTGTTACTAGGTGAATGTACATTACTGAGTATATGCAAGACTTTTCATGGCTGAGTGGGTCTTGTTGTGAAGAAATCTGTATATTTAAGTGAATATTTAGTGTGTACTCATCTGTATGAGTGAATTGGTGAGCATCTGAGTGCATGTCAGCATATTCCTGTGATGATTGTGTATGTGTGTTTTTGTGTGATATGTGAATGTAAGTATACTTGTATAAGGAAATGTATGGAAGTATGTGTGTGAGTGTACTTTTTTCTGAGTTTGAGGTAACTTGTCAGCTTCTTGGTAGGTGTGAGCATGTTTGTTTTGATGTGTCTACGTGAGTTAATTCCTGTTTGTGACAATATGGGTAAGTGAATGTGTGACTGTTTGCATATAAATATGATGAGTATGTTGTAAGTAAATTTGTGATCATGCTCATTTGTGTGACCGAATGTATATGGTAATCCTCATGTAAGTGAAGTGTGAGTGCATGTTTGAGTGAGTGAATGTGTGAGCCAGTGAGTATATGTATGTCCACATGTGAAGCTAAATATGTCATTTCAGTGAGTGAATTATAAGTGTACCAATGTGTGTGAGGGTGTGCACATATACATGAGCATGTATATTTGTGAGCGATTATGTCAATTTGTACATGAGTGTAAATGTGACAATATTTGAGTAATGAAATATTTGTGCATTCATGCATATGCCTGAACTTGAGCATGTTTGCACAATAGCATGTTGGTTTGAGTATATGAATGTGTATCATGTACGTTTGTTTCAGCTTGTTCATGTGAGTATATTGTTTGAAACATGAACATCTGAGTGTGACTACAGGTGAGTATATACACATATGAGTGAAAGCTTGAGATTCATGGTTAGTGTGAGTATATTTCACACTAGTGTGTGTGTGAATAGGTGATCACCTTCTTCATTGTGAACATGCTAACGTGCACGTACAGAGGAAAGGGTGAGCGCAACATCTAAGTGTACATATTTGTGTTCTAAGTGTGAACTGCAAGCATGCTTCTGTGATTCAGTGATGAGTTAGTGTCTGCATGGTGAGAATATCTGAGTGTGCTTACATATATGTGTAAATTTCTGGACAAGTTTGTGTGAGTGAATGCATGAACATGTTTAGTGAGTGTGTGAATGTTTCAACATGTGTATGTATGGGAGAATGTGTGTGACAATTTACACGTGAGTGGGCTTATGGGCAAGGGTGTTACATTGTGTGTAAATTCACATTTAGTTATCTTTTGCACTCATCTGCAGGAGTTTGTGAACATTTGCATGTATGTTAGAGTGATCATGTGTAATGAATATGTTTTTATGTGATCTTGTTAATGTGTGTGTTTATTTCAGTAAGGTAATGTGTGCCTATGAGTGTATGTTTGTTGAGTGGATGTAAGTATTTTATCTGAGGAAGTGAACGTGTGCACTTTTTGGTGAGTGAGAGCATGTTCCTGTGCCAGTTACTATGTAAGCATGTTAGTGTTCGTGACACTGACAATTTGTATGGGGAAGTGAATGTGTATGTGTGTGTGTAAAAGTATTAAATGTCTTGTAAGTTAATTATTGACCATGATTGTGTGTGAATGGGTGACAATGCTCATGTGAGTGAATGAGGTGTGGGCATGTTTGTGCTAATGAGTGAATGTGTATGCATGCCCTAGGGTTTGAATGTATATATGTCCATGTGAATTAGTAAATTTGTCATTTCGGGTATTTTTAGTGAGTGAGCTGTAAGAGTGTTACTGTGAGTGAACATGAGTTTGTATATTTAGGTGAGCATGCTCATTCACGAGAGTAAGTAACTGAACTGTACATGACAGTGTGGTAGTGTGACAATATTTGAATGTTGAAGTAAATGTGTGTGTTCCGTTGTGTGAATTTATGAGGATGTATGATAGTGTATCTGTGTGAGTAAATGTGTACCATGTTCATTTGTTTGAGCTTCTTAATATGTGGATATATTATCTGAGTGATTGGCGATCATGTGCATGTGTGTGTAATTGAGTATATCTATATATGAATGAATGTTTAAACTTCTTGGTAAGTGTGAGCATCTCTGTGTGAAAGTGTCTATGGGAGCATGTTCCAGCTTGAGATTTTGTTAATAGGTTGGTGAAAGTGAACAGATGAGTGGGAACATCTGAGCCTATATATTTGTGCCCCTATGGCAGTAAATTTGTGAACCTGTTCATGTGATTAGATGAATATTTGAGCATGTTTTGGTGAAAGAATATGTAAATGCATGCCTGTCCATAGATCTCTGTCTGTGTATGTGAGGGAATCTGTGAGCATGTTTAAGAGGGGATGTGTTTTTTTAGTGAGTATATGTATGAGTGTATGTATCTATGTGAGCATTTCTGTGTATGACAATGTACAATATGTGTGAGTCTGTTGGTGGCTGATGGTAAGTTACTCTGTAAATATGTGTTCAAAGTGGGTATCTGTGTGTGACCATCTGTATGAGGGCTACTGTATGTACATGCATGCATGTTCACATATAATTTGTGTGTATGTGCATGTGTGACCTCGTTAATGTGTGAACGTATTTGAGTAAGGTAGGTAATCTGTGAATGTGTGTGTGTATGAATGTGTTTTTATGTATTGAGTAAGTCTGTGGTCTTCTTGGACAATGTGAGCATCTTCATATGCAAGTGAATATGTGAACATATTCCAGTTTGTGACATTGATAGTTTGCATGGTTAGTGAATTTGTGATTGTGTATAAGCATAATGAGTGTGTTTTGTGATTTTGTGATCCTGCTCATGTGCATGAGTACATGTATAATAATGCTCATGTATTTTGAGTCAGTGAATTATAAATGTGCTCATGCGAGTGAATGTGTGTATTCATATTCGTGAGCATGTCCATTCATGAGAATGGATATGTGAACCTGTACACGTGACAGCCTGTGAGTGTGATAATATTTGAGTATCGAAGTACATGCTTGTGTTCAAGGGTAGGACTGAAATTTGTAAACATATGCAAGAACATCAGTATGGTCACCTGAGGCAGTGCATGTGTACTAGGTTCACACAAGTTCAGGTGAGCTTCACTTGTGAGAATTCTTACATGAGTGTAACATAACCATGAATGGGAGTGTGAGTTTTATTTACATGTGAGTGAATGGTTGAGCTTCATGGTGGATCTGAGTATGTCTGCATGTGAGTGTGTATGTTAGCAGACTCCTTATTTTGAGGTTAATGTGCATGTGTAAATGAATGGGTGTATGGGAGGATCGGAGTGTACATATTTGTGTCCCTGTGTGAGTGAATTTATGAGCATTCTCATGTGACTGAGTAAATGTTTGAGCCCATTTGTGTGAAGGAGTCAATGTGTCCTGACTCAGGGTCCAGCTGAGTGTATCTGTGTTGAAGGAGGTTACTGAGAGTGTGTGACTACTGGTTGATGGGCAAGGTGAACCCAGGCAATCAGAGGCTCCTCACTACTCAACCTTGAAAAGAAATGAAACTGAGTTATTTGTAGTGAGGTGGATGGACCTAGAGTCTGTCATACAGAGTGAAGTAAGTCAGAAAGAGAAAAACAAATACTGTATGCTAACACATATATATGGAATCTAAGAAAAAAATGGTTATGAAGAACCTAGGGGCAGGACAGGAATCAAGACACACACATAGAAAATGGACTTGAGGACACGGGGAGGGGGAAGGGTAAGCTGGGACGAAGTGAGAGAGTGTCATGGACTTATATATACTACCAAATGTAAAATAGCTAGCTAGTGGGAAGCAGCCACATAGCACAGGGAGATCAGCTCAGTGCTTTGTGACCACCTAGAGGGGTGGGATAGGGAGGGTGGGAGGGAGACGCAAGAGGGAGGAGATATGGGGATATAGGTGTATGTATAGCTGATTCACTTTGCTATACAGCAGAAACTAACACACCATTGTAAAGCAATTATACTCCAATAAAGACATTAAAAAATAAAAAATAAAAAACAAACAATTTGAGGTCCTTCAAATGACATTACATGGATAAATTCCCACTTGGACTCCCCTTTTGTTTTAAATAATGGTGACAAAAAGCTCTGTGCCATTCCATAAGGAATACTGCACATTACTATGTGAGAATACACTTTAAAGTGTTACCACTGATGACAAAAAGAGGATGATGGATGCACTGCATTAACTTTATTTTAGTGGTCATTTATGGAGCACATACTAAGAAAACACAGTCCTACGTGCTTTGGGAGACAGAGAGAAATAAATCCCTTTAAGATCCCAATCATTGAGAAGCTCACATCCCGGGGGTTGAGGGGTGGAGATAGACACAAATATATAAGAATGTGAAAATACATAAGGATACGAGACGCGCTACCATAGAATATGAAAGAAGGGGGTACTAACAGACCTAGAGAGCACATACACAGCCTTACCAAAACGCATAAAGGAGGTCTTCTACCCTCGACCCCCTGGCCTTTCTCCTTCTCTGATCCTGTATTCTGGTCAATTACAACTTCATTTTTTCCCCCTTAAATAGCTTCCATTTCTTAGTCCCATGTTCTTCTTTTCTTACATGCTTGATTTTGTTTTTGGTCAAGAAATATTTCAGACCTACACAATGGTATAAAGAATATTACATCCACGTACCCACCACCCAACTTTAGAAATATAACATTTCAGATACAGCTGAAGCCTTGTACATAAATGTGTCCTCCAGGAAGATATGCCCAAGTCCAGATCCCTGGTACCTGTAAATGTGACCTTATTTGGAAATCGGGTGTTCGTAGTTGTAATTACATTAGGTATCTAATTTAATGGAGTCACCCTGGATTTGGGATGGGCCCTAAATGGACTGAGTGGTGTCCTTATAAGAGAAAGGAGAGGGAGATTTCAGACACAGGGACAGGGAAGGTCATGTGAAGACAGAGGCAGAGACTGGAGTTACTGTGCCACAAGCCAAGGAGTGCCAAGAGCCACCAGAAATTGGAGGTGGCAAGAGGATTCTCAAATAGAGCACCTTGCTTTAATACTTCTGGCATCTAGAACTGTGAAAGAATAAATTTTATGGTGTTTTAAGCCACCTACTTTGTGGTAATTTCTTATGGCAGCCCTAGGAACCTAAGAGTAACACTTCCCAGTTGAATTTTCCTCTCTCCCTCTCCACATGACATAACCACTATCCTAAGCAAGGGGTTTATCATCCTCATACATGCCTTTCTACATGCTACATATGCATGCATTCCTTCCATGCATGCCTTTTACTACATATATGTATCCATAATCAATATGATTGTCTGGCATGTTGTTTAAACTTCATATTCATGTTATCATAATGGTTCTGTCCTTCTGAAACTAGTTTGTTCCCTCATCCATTTTTTCCACTGCCACCATCCAATCCTTGCCCCACCGGGAGGTCTTTCTGTGTCCCAGGACCTTGACGATTCTAGTCTCATCCACACTCCAGCCTTTAATGTCCTATTCAGTTTAGCTGAAGTAGTGTCAAGTCACTGAATAAACACTGGTCTTACCACACGAGGAGCTCAGTCCCTCACAATATCCGTCCCACGCCCCGTGCCCATCACTGCTCTCAACCAGTGATGCTCAAACTTTAGTGTGCTTCAGAGTCACCTGTAGGACATGTAAAACTCTGATAGCTGGCCCACCTTTAGAATTTCTGACTCAGTAAATCTGGAGTGGGGCCTGAGAATTTGTACTAACAAGTTCCC
Source organism: Phocoena phocoena (assembly GCF_963924675.1). Lineage (NCBI taxonomy): Eukaryota > Metazoa > Chordata > Mammalia > Artiodactyla > Phocoenidae > Phocoena > Phocoena phocoena. Next base: position 89,657,495 of record NC_089240.1, on the reverse strand, counting down.
AGGTGATGCTGATGCCACTGGTCTGGGGCAGCCCATCTGGTCTCCAGATAAGCTTGGTCATCCATCGGTTCCTTTCAATAAGGTGAAGTAGAGGCTAGACCTCCATCTCTCTCTTCATATAAATTGTTCATCAATGGATATTTCAATTAATTTGTGGCTGCAATAAAAGAACTTTAAAAATGGTTTCAATGACAGTAAGGTAGGCCAAAACAAAAACAAAAGATACAAGGATAGATGTGCATCAGTGTTATAGAGCTAAACAATCTGCAGCATATCCACTGCTAGCAAGCTTTTATTGTTTTACATCTTTATTGGAGTATAATTGCTTTACAATGGTGTGTTAGTTTCTGCTTTATAACAAAGTGAATCAGTTATACATATACATATGTTCCCATATCTCTTCTCTCTTGCATCTCCCTCCCTCCCACCCTCCCTATCCCACCCCTCCAGGTGGTCACAAGCTTTTATTTTTTTTTTTTTTTTATGCATTACGCGGGCCTCTCACTGTTGTGGCCTCTCCCGTTGCGGAGGACAGGCTCCGGACGCGCAGGCCCAGCGGCCATGGCTCACGGGCCCAGCCGCTCCGCGGCATGTGGGATCTTCCCAGACCGGGGCACGAACCCGTGTCCCCTGCATCGGCAGGCGGACTCTCAACCACTGCGCCACCAGGGAAGCCCAAGCTTTTATTTTTAACATGAACAAATGCTGTCAAATATATCTGACAAATGTAAGAGAAACGTCAGATGTCGGTGGATAACACTTTTCGCATGATGAAATCTCGAACAAAACCAGTGTTGATAAAATTCCCACTGGCTACTGAGAAGCAGAAAATCTCAAATCCATGAAGAACAAATTCATTGTTTCTTTCTCCATCGTGTCTCTCTATGCCTGACAACTGTGGGATGAAATAAAAGCCAATTAACAATTGTAAACCAATAACATGCAATAGTGACTTTCTAAATCTAAGAAAATAGTCAATCCTACCTAGGCCTGTTGTATCAACAAGAGAAATCAACACATTTTCCTCTCGCTACACAGATCTCTGGATAAGTCATCAATCTCGCACTCCTCATACCAACGTCCTCTCCCACTTGCCAAACAGCAAAAACACCTGCTTTGCTGTTGCTGTTTTTCTTGAGAGAGACTTATTTACTAAGTCTTTCCACCTTACAAGCCTGTGCTCTACCCATCCATCACACTCTTAATGTCCCAGAACCTCAGTTTCCATGTCTGTAAAAGGAAGAGGAGAAAGAGAGGAAAAAGCAATGGAGGAAGGAGAGGAAAGGATAGGTGAGTTATAAGTTGACTTAATTACCAATTCAGGGATGAACAACAATCTCATCATGACTAATATTCTTTTCTTTTGACTGTCCCATGAAATATAAAAACTCACAACTGAACAAATAGTTCGGTAGCAATCGTTAAATGTGCTCCCACTTGAAAATTTTTACTTATTACATCTTTGTCAGTAGTCACATTCTCAAAGGCATTTTCCCCTGGTTAGCACAAGAGACCGTATTTCTGTAGCTCAGTGATGAGGGGGGCCCAGCTAGTGTATGTTCCAGTAACTTTAGCCACTTGTTCTCGTAACTGTGTTCCAGACAAACAGTGGTCTTGGCTACCCAGTCTGATAAATTTCCCACCTGCAGACGTCTTACAGCTACAGCTCAAAGGACCTGTAGCTGTGAATGAAGCACACTGCAGAACATGCTGTGTCCTATATTAGCTAGCACACAAGTATCATTAACATTAAGCTGTTTTTAAACTAGACTCTACCAATTTTTCATTATTATTTACTTTGTGGAGAAATTTTAAAAACATATCACAACAGGCATATGTCAGGAACGACTGGGTGATACTCAGCTGCACATAGATACCTGGGTTCTCCAGAGCTGCCCTCTGCTGGGTCCGGATCCTTTTCAGGTCCTTCTTCTGGTTCTTCATTGCTGTCCTCCTCCTCACCTGCAGCACCTTGGACCTCTTCATCAGAGTTTTCATACTGATAATCACTTGCTTCATTTGTGAAGAATAATACGGACTTTGGGACCAGAATTTCATGGAAAAAATAGCCCAACTTATAAACAGTGGCGACATCCAGAACTCTACTCTCCGGAGAATCAGGAGGGTAGAAGTAGGTGAAGAAAGAAGAGCTGGGCACCTTCCTAGTGGTCAGTACAACACTTCCAGGGCCCTCACATTTCTGCAGCTTCAGAGTTTTCACGGTGAGGTTTTTCCCGTCATTCCAGTAGATCTCACACCCTGTGCTGTTGATTATTTCTGGCCCTTTGGAGAAGAAGGGATCAGAATCATCTGGGTCTGATCACATGTGGTATGATTTCGTCAGAACTTTGTTGAAAAAGTATTCATTTGACTTAAAAAGAGTAATTCTACAGTGAAGCTCGTGGGTTCCTCGACCCCTGAAAATCTTATTTTTACATCTTTCAGGTGCTCCAGTACAAGTTCATTACTTCCCCAGATCACACTACTGAGAATCTTTACATTTTTAAAAGCCATCAACCAAAAGTGAGGTACGCCCTTGTTTTGCCCCTTTCCTTCAGGCTCTCTTTCCATTTCCTCCCAAGCTCCTTCCTGAACACCGACTTGCCACTGACATTCGCCTTCTTTGGGCTCATGAATTGCATTGATGTCAGCTCTCTTATCAAACAGAGGTTGATAGAAGGCAGCATACTTTTTCTCAAGATCCTAAAGGTCTTTAGAGAATTGGGCTTCAACTTGTGCATATCGTGCCTGAAGGTTTTTGAGAGCTTTGACCCACTGCTTCAACCGCCAGAGGCCAGTGATGAGCGAGGCCTGCCTTTGAGGCTGATGCCCCAGCAGGGGCTGCAAGGGCCTGAGGACTGGGCCGCCCCTCGCCAGCTTCGGCCCCGTCGTCGGGTCCACACGCCCCAGCCTCCCAGGACTCGGAGGCATCAGCCAGGACCTCGCCCGCCCAGAACTCGGCCTCCGCTGCCACCGCCGCCGGTTCCTCTGCCTTCTAGGATGCCGCCCCCTCTGCAGGTTCCCGCGACTTCCAGGGCGGGGTGCCCTCTGCCTGGTACTCGCCTTCCAGCATCTGGTCCCCTCTCTCTCCCGGTTCCCTGGGCTCCCAAGAGCAGCGCCTGACCACCGCGTGACCAGTGTGGGGCCCGACCAGGACACGGTCGTTGTAGTGGCTGCGCTGCAGAAGGCAATGGACCACATCCCGGAGCAGGGACTGAAACTGCGCTGCGGGGGCTCCATGGCCCGCGACCACTCCCACACCCTCTTGCCCATTCTCGTCCTCCTCTTCTGTCTCTTCGTCCTCCTCTTCTGTCTCTTCGTCCTCCTCGACCTCTTCCTCAGTTTCGTTCCCCCTCTCCTTACTGGTACTCATCCTCCTCCTGGTCCTCGATGTCTAATTCAAACTCTTCCTCGTCCTCGTCCTCCACCATCTCTACATCCCAGTCTTCTTCCACTGCGGCCTGGGCGGCCTCCTGCCCACCATCCTTCCCGTCAAGGGCTCTGGAGAGCCCCAGGGAAGCCAGAAGGGCCGTGGCCCCCTCGAATCCATCCATCCCTCCCAAAGGAGATGCTTGGACCCCGAGGGGACTGGGGTCACCACCCGCCCCGCCACCAGCTCCGTCCTGGTCACCTGGGATTGGCCCGCGCTCCTCTGTGGCAGACATGGCAGGAGGGGCGCGCCAGACACGGATCGGGCCGCAGTGATGACTGCGGGAAAGATGGCAACCGCCGGGCTGAGTGTTGCTGAGGGAGGGGATGCTGTTGGCAGTAGGGCCTCTGGGACGGGTTGGGGGCTGCAGAGAAGCCGGCTGCACAGGTGAGAGGAGTCGGCGAAGATGCCTCTGTGGACCCCACCATGGGAAGGGCAGAGGGGCATCCCGTGGAGCGCCCCACCAAGGCTGGGCAGAGGCCACTGTGGACAGGGCGGGAAAGTGCCTGACTGGCTGGCGACGGGAGGTGGGCTTTAGAAGGGTCAACGAAGGGCCACTTCCTCCAGCGCCAGCTCTAAGCTCATTTGCCAGCAGCCAAGGATTGACTGCACCATCGTCCAATGAGTGATCAAGGTCTTCAGCTTCCCTGGAGGCCTTAAAGGCCCAGCTCACCCTGAGCCTCTGTGAGCCCACAGGAATCCGTCCCTTTTCATTCCACCACTGCATTGTTGCCTTCCTTGCATGAAAGGTGCTTTAAGCAGAAGCATATGGTAGGTGAGGGAGATCTGAGTCTCTTAATCAACATTCCTTAGAGTGTGCACAGGTTCTGTGACCAGGATTCTGATAGCCCTGTTTGTCCTTTACCACCTGCCTCCCATTTTGATCTGATATTTGAGAACACCACAGGGAGACAGGAAATTGAGGGGAGAGAGAAGCAGGTTGCACTTCCTTTCTGCTTCCTTTTGCTATCAGTGTCACCCAACAAAGTCCCTTCACCCAGCAATGGTTTCAGTAGGGGCAGTAAGGACAGGTTTGCATATTCTTCTAATTCCAAGGATATTGGACATTACACCTCCTCAGAGGATTTAGCAGCATCAGGAAGCTAGTTCCGCTTTCCCCTTTACATCTGAGTTCTAGCACTCATGAAGCCTCTTCTGAGATCCTAAGGCTCAGCACCAGCCAAGCATCTCTCCTTCCTCAGAGATAAGTTCTCAGGCTTGTGGGGTCACTTCTCAGAGCCCCTTTAAGAGTCACCATTAGCTGCGCATCCCCCTTTCCTTAGAAGTCTGGGTCCCAGCAGTTAGGGACCTGTCTTCCTCCTTTTTTGATTCTCAGGCACCTCATATCCCCTTGGTTTGCCCTTCCCTAGAAGTGGAAATTCCTCCCTATTCTTCCTATCTCTGTATAACATTAGTATTCCTATTTGTCTATTTAGATATCACTAGCCTATTTAAGTAATTCCCTCTGTTGAATTCTTATTCTTATAAATGTGTGGTTTCTAAACAGAAATCCGACCTCAGCCTGCCTGATAAACGTATGTTTCTGACTGGATCCTGCCTTTGCTTTTCATGACTACTTCTTGGATCTGCTGTTTGAGTATCTCCCATAATCTGCGGGGGGGATTCTTTGTCATTTTTCTCTTCAAATATTGCTTCTTCCCATACCTGTCTCCGTATCCTTCTCCAAATATAGTTACATATCTCTTTGAAATCACATTTGGTCTCCTGTCTTTTATATTGTTTTTTTTGCATTTTCTCTCTTGCTTCATCTGTACTTTTAAATCTTAACTAACATGCATTTCATTATTTCTTCCTTCACTGTGTCTAATCTATTATATAGTAGATTTCTGATTTCAGCAATTTGCAGGAGGGGGACTGGGCTTCCAGATTCTCCCTTTGATTTGGGACAGAAGGGAGAGAATGCAGAAACAAAGGAGGAACAGTTAAGGAACAGTAGTGCAGCAATAGGGCAGGGTCCTGGTTCCTCCTCAAGGGATATACATATCAATATCTTTGAGTTCTTCTGCAGGAACTAAGGCCCCCACCCAGGTAGAAGATGGTAACTTTGGCTGAGCATAAGATTCCTAGAATACCACCTTGTTACCTCACCACCAACCAATCAGAAGAAAGCCTGCAAAGAGTGGAAGATAATGAACCTCCTCCCCAAATGATTAACTTCCCTTTCTCCCTTTAAAAACTTTCATGGTCAATCAGAATCTTTGGAGTTGGTTTTTGGACATGAGTCTGCTTTCTCCCCAGGTTGCCGGCCTCCTGAATAAAGCAACCTTTCATTTCTAACCAACACTGTCTCTTGAGTATTGCCTTTTAAGTGGTGAGCAGCAGAAGCTGAATTCGGTAGCAACAGGGCAGTTTAATGGTTTTACTGAAGAGATTTTCATATCAATTGTTTATCTTAAGAATATGTTACTCTTTTGATAGAAAAATAACTCAAATTATTATTTCTGGGGTTTGTGGAATGTGCCCCGTCAAAGTGATTCATATTAAGATGTAGATAAGTGAGACTTCCAAGGGTTGTGAAAATATGCTATGGAATTGTTTTAAAAAGCTATTCATAGAGTTTATAAAAATATACGTATGGATATCATATTTGTCTTTCTTGGTATGATTACACTAAACATAATAACTGCCAGGTCTTTCCATGTTGTTGTAAATGGCAAAATTAAAATTATTTTTTATGGCTGAGTAATATTCCATTGTAAATATATACCACAGCTCCTTTACTAAATACTGTATGTTTTCTCTTATATGTGGAAGATGAAAAATAAAACAAATGAATGAATATAACAAAACAGAACCAGACTCATAGATACAGAGAACAAACTAGTGATGACCATTAGGGAGAGGGGTGGGGAGGGGCAAGATAGGGGAAGGGGGTTAAGAGGTACAAACTACTACATATAAAATAAATAAGCTACAAGGATGTAATGTATAGCACAGGGAATATAACCAATATTTTATAATAACTTTCTCTAAGAATATTGAATCACTATATTGTACACCTGAAACTAATATTACATTGCAGGTCAACTATACTTCAATAAAAAATAATAAAATATATGTATGGATAGAATAAAAACTTGGAGAAATAGACACTCGTGTTTACACTGAAATGCTCAACCAATTCTTAGAATTTTCAATCAGCTTTCCTATGATGAGGGGGGAAAAAAGAGATGGAAATAATGTATGCCATTGTGTTTTACACAGCATACTCTTTTGAGAGGGAGACAGTTAGACATAGAGGCTAGCATTGTCATTAGGTGATGGTGAAATATTCCATGGGCTGGAGAGTCTTGCCTGTGAACCTTGTCTTTAGTTGCCCTAGTGTCCTGGGTGTGTTTCTTTTTCATTCTCATTGTGCAGAATACCAGCTCTGGTCAGCAGGTGACACATTCCTGTGATTCCTCAGAACAGAGAGGTATTACATTTACTTTTGAAAAGGATGCTTATGATACAACATGGGGCAAAATACAAACATACATATATCCATACATGAAATGGAATAATAATGCCACTTTACAAAGCACTGTAGAACACTATGCAGTGATATGGAGTGATAAGTTGCATGACAAATGAAAATTCTAGAATGGCATCATTGAGTGAAAAAATTTGAGGGGAAAATGCCACTGAAATAGTGTATACACACTCTCATGCCTCCTTCTCACTAACTGAGGAGGATGGATGGATCCTCTGAGCCTTCATGTAGGCTACGCACAGACGTGAGGGATATAATAGACCTGATCTCACCACTTTGCAATGCAGGTGACATTTTGCATTCTGACTCATTATTGTGTTGTACTTTTTGGAGACAAATGGTGAGAGAGAGTTTGATGTTTTGAAAGTCAGCTCATGACACTGTATGAAGCAGATTTATGGCTGCCTTCCTGAATTCTACTAAAACAGTTGTTCTCAGACTTGTTGTTCTGAAGGTCCCAAAAAGCTTTGCTTAGGTGGCTTATGTGTGCCAGTATTTGAAAATTAAAAAATAATGCTAACGACTTTTAAATGTATTTATTCATTCAAAGTAACAATGTTAAACCCATTTCATGCTTGAATAAAAGCATATGCTTTTTGAAAAATAACTATATTTTTGAAAACAAAAAGGTTCTATTTTCTTTAGTGACCTTTGATCAACCTTTTAAAGATAAGAGGCATTATCACTTAATTTCACCAAAATGGAGACCAAGGAACAGAGTGGTTAAGCGGCACTGGGAAAGTCACACTGTTGATGAATGGCAGAGCTGAGAGTCAAACCCTCCTCTATTTTTCTGAAGTCTCTGATTTAAAACGAGTGACCATGAAAACATCCCACTATTTGCCCTTCCTGAGGAACTAGATAGGCTAGATCATGGGTTTAATGACTATCTCCATTTCCTGTGCCTTAAGAACCTTTTGAAATCTTTTACGTAGTTTGCATACTGGTGTATCTCTAATTCAGCATGGCACTTCTCCTGTCGATCCCACATAGAATGGGATGATCTTGTTTTGCTCTGGAGTGCGCAGATCCAGTTGTGTGCTGGAGCTGGCTCAGATCAGCTCATGAGAGCTGACTGACTCTCTGCATCATTTGCTAATGCAGCTTTCATTGACATCATCTTGGTGGCTAAAAATATCAGGCCACAGTGTGTTTATTGGTGGGGGGGCGTTTAAATCAGGGAACCTGGAACTGCTGGAAACCAGATTGCACTGCTTTCTCCCCTGGGGGCCTGTTTCATGTGCATTACTGCTCAGGGCCGACCACACAGGCTTATTATAGGAGAAAGTGCTGCATAATTGGGCAGCTCTGTCTAATGTGAATGACTGTGTGACAGAACTTGTGTGTGCTTGTGTACCCTGATGACTTTGTGTGTGCTTGTGCAGTCATTATCAACATTACTGAAATTAAAAAAATGTGGGCTTCCCTGGTGGCACAGTGGTTGAGAGTCCGCCTGCCGATGCAGGGGACACGGGTTCGTGCCCCGGTCCAGGAAGATCCCACATGCCACGGAGTGGCTGGGCCTGTGAGGCATGGCCGTTGAGCCTGCGCGTCCGGAGCCTGTGCTCTGCAACGGGAGAGGCCATGGCAGTGAGAGGCCTAAGTACCAGGAAAAAAATAATAATAAAATAAAATAAATTTAAAAATGTGAACGTGGTTGGAAGAAACTTACCTCTAAGCAAATTATTCACTGGCAATGTGGTTTCAGTATTTCGTGGGCAGAGCAGATTCCCAAATTCGAGATACTTAGCTTTATCTCCCTGCTGCCCTAGAGCACAGGCAACTTTGTGGGAGTTGTTTCTCTTCTCAGGAACCATTTTCTCCTCACAACCCTAATAACACATTTGTCCAAATGCAGGCACAGCTTCCTTTGACCCTGGCAAAACCTGATTTTCTAGTTTGTCTTCCTCTGACATCCAGATACTTTATGCTCTGCAGGTCATTTACAAGTGACCAACAATCCACAGGTTTCCACCTGCATAAGTGCACCTGGACTCTCGTGTTATGGCAGGCTGAAAGGTGGTTTGTAACAGAAACTGGAACATGAGTCTGTGTCTCTAAGAGGGGAACCATACTGCTTAACCCCTTTTTACTTCCTTGATAATGCCTTGTGTAAAAAGCTTCCTTTCTTTAAATGCCTATGCCGTGGCTAGTATTGTGTCCAATATTTCCTTCATCAGATTGGGCATGGTATAAGTGAATAAGATCAAGTGCAATGCTCTGGTTCTGAGGTTGTACGTGAAACCATTTCCTGGTTTCCTTAGAAAGCTAACATCAACAAGAACATTTTGATGACATTCTGGTTTCTATGACAACTGGGATATGCCATTTTATCCTGGAGGTAAGAACATTATTACAAGGATGTTACAGGCTGGATGGACTAGAAACCTAGTACGTGATTACTATCACTGTGAGGTAGTGTGTGTGTGCATGTTTGTGTATGTGTGCTTTGGGAAGATGAGGTATTTAGTTGGGGATTAGGGGCTATAAGCCCTCCTGTTTTATTGAAGAAGCTGGAAATTCTCACTAAAGAGAATCTGAGGTGACGAGTCACCTTTCTGTGTTTTTCTGTGTCCTAAGATGACACCTGTTGTGTGAGGGCATTGTGATCTGAGTTCTTTAAAGCAGAGATCTCCAAATATGTGTGATCTTACACCTCTGTTTAAAAAAGATTTGTGCTTGAACTCTTAAAGATGTACTTTGCTCATTTTATATCTACTTCTACTAAGAAATTATTATGTGTATGTTATGGGAGAGAAAATTTGAAGTCAAGATATGATGAGATAAATGAGTAGGATTGGAAGCGCTAATGTAACTATGTGGAACTTTGGGGTTGAAAGGTGCTCACCTTGAACAGCTGACACATGGAATAAGAAAGATATTCTCTTTAATACAATGGAATATTACTCAGCCATAAAAGGAAACGAAATTGAGCTATTTGTAATGAGGTGGATAGACCTAGAGTCTGTCCTACAGAGTGAAGTAAGTCAGAAAGAGAAAGACAAATACCGTATGCTAACACATGTGTATGGAATCTAAAAACCAAAAATGGTTCTGAAGAACCTAGGGCCAGGACAAGAATAAAGATGCAGACGTAGAGAATGGACTTGAGGACATGGGGAGGGGGAAGGGTAAGCTGGGATGAAGTGAGAGAGTGGCATGGACATATATACACTACCAAACGTAAGGTAGATAGCTAGTGGGAAGCAGCCACATAGCACAGGGATATCAGCTCCGTGCTTTGTGACCACCTGGAGGGGTGGGATAGGGAGGATGGGAGGGCGGGAGATGCAAGAGGGAAGAGATATGGGAACATATGTATATGTATAACTGATTCACTTTGTTATAAAGCAGAAACTAACACACCATTGTAAAGCAATTATACCCCAATAAAGATGTTAAAAAAAAAAGACAAATTTACTGTCATCACACCATTAATTAAAATCTGTAAAGGGCTCCCCATTTATCACATAAGCATAAGGTACAAGTTCCTTAACAAAGGTTCTGATTTTTGTTTTTGTGGTTTAGGAAGTAGCTGTTGCTGGTGTTATCATTATTTCTGTATTTATTATGTTTCAAAAGAAAGTCGTGGCATCTAAAGGAATTACTGTTGCATTTGTCATCAGGATATGTGCTTTAAAAAGAAGTAGGTACTAGGTAAAGGATATCTATGTCTCCTTCTCTCTGCACCAAATCTTATACACTGCTCTGTGATGCTGAGACTCTCATGCTATTGTTAAATGAACTCTTATCCAAGTTATTATTTATCTCAACAATTAACAAAGGAACCAGTAAACTACTGGACACTTTTCAAATAAGAATTTGAGATACTGATATTATTTTTCTATAGGACAAATTGTATATGCACTGCTAAGGATAGGAATCATTTTCACTGCCATGAACAGAAACAATGGCATTACTATCAGTTTTCTACATGTCAATTTCTGTCTCTTACATATTAAAGTAGTCTAATCAAAGACAATGAAAAGGCCATACCTCTATAGAATGAGCTAATTCCTGCAGGACCCATTAGCCAATGCCTGACATTCCACTGTAGGGCCCCAGGAATCTCTTGTGCCTATTTCTGAGTCTTTGACATGTTTTCCAGGCAGGGTGGTATTAAGAGAAGGGCTCACATTTTAAGAGAATTCCTCACTAGAAGTGTTTTTTTTTTCCTTTTTCTTCCCTGCACAAGTGTTCAAAGTCACCACTCTGGTCAGCAGGTAGCACTTGTGATATTGTGCTCATTGTGTGCAGCTGATACACAAATTAATAAATATTCCTAATAAATGTTCTCTTTATTTATTCTCAATAAAGGAAATAAACAAATTTCCTGCCATAGTACCATTAACTGAAATCTACAAATGGCTCTCCATTTATTATATAAGCATCAGGTAAGAGTTCCTTAACAAATGTTCTGATTTTTGGTTTTGCATTTTAGAAAATGGATGTTGCTAATGTTACAGTTATCTTGGTATTTATTGTGTTTCCAAAAAATGCATAGCATCTAAAAGACTTGCTGTTGCATTCTTCGTCAGGTATATGCTTTAGGAAGAAGTAGGTGCTGGGTAAAGGATATCTAAGTCTCTTGGCTCCATATCCTATACTCTGTTCATGATGCTGGGACTAGGAGTCTGCCAAGCTCACTTTTCCTTTACCAGCCTGCTCCCTGTTAGGCTCTGCCAGTCAAGTTGACCAAAGGGAGGCAGGAAAGAGAAGAAGAATGTGCCTTCCTCTCTGTTCCTATTCTTCTCAATGTCACCTGAATAAAGGCCCTAAACAAAAATAAGGCCATATGATTTCAGAAGGGCCAAAATATCCAAAATACAGTTTGTCCAAACTTCAGGGACTCATTACATCAGGTCCCCTAAGAAAGACAAGCACTAGCACACTGGTGAACTCTCTCTCTCTCTCTCCTGAGTTCTAGATCTCAGCTTTGAGGGTGTCCTCCTCTGAGATCCTGATGCTCTGGCATGAGCAGAGATCAGGTGACCATCATCAGAGGTAAGGGGTCTTAGGTTTTAGGGGGTCCCTCCTCTGATCTTCCTTAAAACTCACTTTTAGCTGAGCAGCAACTTTCTTTGGAATCTGTGTCCTGGCTCTGAAAGACCCCTCCTCTAAGCTTATGAGTTCTCAGAACTGCTATGTCTTCACTTGGTTTTTCCAGACCTAAGAGCCTTAGCTCCTTTCTACCATTGTTATCTCCACGTTACCTCATTGTTACCTTTATGCCTTTTTCAGCCTCAAAAAAATTCTAAGTTAACTCTGACTTTTTTAAAAAAGAAAGAAAAGAAAAAAGAGGGCCCTTGCTTGTTAATTATGATTGTTTTTGGTTTTGTCTCTTCTTTTTCAGGTTTTTCTCCTTGGTTTTGTTTTCTAGGAGTTTTACTATAACTGGTCTAGGAGTATGTGTGTGTGTGTGTGTGTGTGTGTGTGTGTTTTGGGATGTGTGTGTATGCAAATGTTATGTTTATATTTTTTTAAAGCACAGCTTGAATATTCTGCTTGATATTATTCATTATTTTGGAAAATTCTCAGCTATTATTCCTTTCAATATTCTCAATTTCCCAGGCTCTCTCCTGGGACTCCTTATATATCTCTTAGGTGTTTAGGTACCTAAATTATTATTTTTTTTTCCGGTACGTGGGCCTCTCACTGTCGCGGCCTCTCCCGCTACGGAGCACAGGTTCCGGACGCACAGGCCCAGCAGCCATGGCTTACGGGCCCAGCCACTCCGCAGCAAGTGGGATCTTCCCGGACCGGGTCATGAACCCGTGTCCCCTGCATCGGCAGGCAGGCTCTCAACCACTGCGCCACCAGGGAAGCCCTAGGTACCTAAATTTTAATAAGAAATGTTTCCTTTGATCAATATGAAATACCAGTCTAAGAACTTTTCAAAGATATTTTCATTACATTCCCTTTGTATGGTACCATTTTGCTAGGGTTACTTTCTTTTCTCACTTATATCTGATATTTTATCTCATATCTCCTTAAAGCCTCTATAGTTACGTTGAAGTGCATATGTACATATAAGTGCATTCTCTATGTAATATTTTATAATATTAGAGGGGAAAATCAGGTCTTCCTTTACTATCCATTTCCATCCTTGTTACTCTCTTGTTTCATGTGTAGCTATTTTATCAGATTTCTGTTTACCATTCAAGACTCACCTTTATCGAATTTGTATCCTAAGATAAACATATATAGCATTGCTCTCCACCTGTAGTGTTTTACATGACCTGCATGATTTGTACTTCATTGATCTCTAACCTGATTATATTAACTGGAATTTTTCTTCTGTGTCAGTGCATTTAGATTTGCATGTCTTTGTAATGGATAAATAACATATCCTTCTTGACTTGGACTCAGTTTTTCTGTCTGTCTCATGGATAGTATTTTGTCATTGTTATTATAATGAACTACAATGCGATAACTTATCTTGTGTACATGAGCAACTCCTTATCCTTGTGCACAACACAGGGAAATCAATAGGTTCTGAAAGATACATCTTTTACCCTCACTTGAATGTTAGTAACTGTAAAGGTCCCACCTTCAGGAAAAGAAGAAGCTACACTTGACTTTTTAATTCAAAACACTGTGCATGATATTATTACAATTACAGGGCATACTAGATAACTTTCCTGTGGCAGGGTGATAGGGACCAAAGGGTTAAAAGAGCACCTTTGGAAGAAAGTTGGCCTGCTGGACTGGAGAAACAACCTGAGTTTTGTAAAGGAATGGGCTTTGAAAGGGAAAATATTCACACTTGTCTTAAAATAATGCCTTCAGTATAAACCATGAGTGTTGAATGGTTCCTTTTCTGAAGTGCTCATATTTTTCCTTTTCTAAGTAGGAGATGGTCTTCTTTTTTTTTTTAAGTAGGAGATAGTCTTCTAAGGTGCGTACCTGAAGACTAGGTTTTGTGACTGGTTATTTGTTTAGAGAAAAATTGGGAGTCAGGGATTTAGTACTGAAAGTTTGGTAAGTTGAATATGTGTATGCACATTTATGGCCATATTATATAATTTGGAAAATGCAAATAAGTCTAAGTTTTTATTATTAATTAGAAAACCGAGGGCAATTAAATGAGTCCTCAGTTGGTAACAGTTGCCATTTAAATACTATGTACAAAAAACAACCCTCCTAAAATTTAGGCATGATGCCTGCGAAGAAATATATGAACTGGTGAACAACATGAGAGAACAATTTTTATGATAGAAATTCTTACAAAATTGTGCTGAAAATTCACTGCTAACCCAATGCAATCTTATAAGCTTTTAAAAAAGTACATGTGAAAATTTATGCTAAAATTAATCTGGAGATGGAAAGGTACAATAATAGACAAGACTGTATTTTCCTTCTAAATGTAATTTTATAGACTATGAATTTATTATGATAAAGGGATCTTCTGACTCATATTTTATGAAATGACTATTTTTGAAGCCTTTAAAATTATAAAGCCTACAGCTTACAAGAAGCTCTACTAAATAGTAATTGTAGGCAAGGGGCACAGGAGTAATGATGAAAGAAAATGAATTACTGCCTCTAGATAATGTCGTGGTAGGGTTTTTATTAATAAAAGCACCCCATTTTGAAAGAATTCCTTGCTTAAGATTGTTATCTTTTTTCCTCAGAAATTATTTAAGCCCTCGCTTAGAAAGGAGTTAACAAAATAGAGCTTATATTTCCTCCAAAACCATGATTGTTGATTGGAGAAATAAAGTTAATTTTCACCTAATTTTTCCATTCTTTAACTAAAGAGCAAATGTCATAGAACAGAAGTTAAACAGGGACTCTGAAAAATTAAAATATTCAATTGAAAAATTTATTTTTTGATTATCTAAAATTGACCATGATATTATAGATTTCAGAGATGTCCATTATAGTATTTCCCTTTTGTTTTAATCTCATTGTGTATTCACACTTTTCAGACAGTGTTTGGCTGGATTCTAAAGTCAGATGCACTTTTATACACATGGACCTGTGAGAAATCGAATTTACTTAAAAGTTAGTATGGTGTTTTTCAAAATTCTATGGTATTGGTACTGGTGTGCAAATGGGAATCAATATTTATATCTTTCTTTATATATTTTTCTGTCTCTTTCTCTTTATATATTTTTCTTTCCCTCTGGAGGATGAGAAGAGAAAGGTATTCCAATTAGTACAAAATATGAAAAGAAAAATATCTGTAAGATTATATATAAGGGACCAAACAAGTGATAAGGGAATAGTTTAATATTTGTATTTAACATATTTCCCATCTGATTGTTTCTCTCAAGCGTGCATTGCTTTGGAAATCAGAAAATAACCATAATTGATGGTTTTTTTACACCTTTATTGGAGTATAATTGCTTGACAATGGTGTGTTAGTTTCTGCTTTATAACAAAGTGAATCAGTTATACATATACATATGTTCCCATATATCTTCCCTCTTGTGTCTCCCTTCCTGCCACTCTCCCTATCCCAACCCTCTAGGTGGTCACAAAGCACCAAGCTGATCTCCCTGTGCTATGCAGCTGCTTCCCACGAGCTATCTATTTTACGTTTGGTAGTGCATATACGTCCATGCCACTCTCTCACCTTGTCACAGCTTACCGTTCCCCCTCCCCATATCCTCAAGTCCATTCTCTAGTAGGTCTGTGTCTTTATTCCCATCTTACCACAAGGTTCTTCATGACATTTTTTTTCTTACATTCCATATATATTTGTTAGCATACAGTATTTGTCTTTCTCTTTCTGACTTACTTCACTCTGTATGACAAACTCTAGGTTCATCACCTCAATGAAAATAACTCAATTTTGTTTCTTTTTATCGCTGAGTAATATTCCATTGTATATATGTGACACATCTTCTTTATCCATTCATCCAATGATGGGCACTTAGGTTGTTTCCATCTCCTGCCTATTGTAAATAGAGCTGCAATGAATATTTTGGTACATGACTCTTTTTGAATTACAGTTTTCTGAGGGTATATGCCCAGTAGTGGGATTGCTGGGTCATGTGGCAGTTCTATTTGTAGTTTTTTAAGGAACCTCCATACTGTTCTCCATAGTGGCTGTACCAATTCACATTCCCACCAGCAGTACAAGAGTGTTCCCTTTTCTCCACACCCTCTCCAGCATTTATTGTTTCTAGATTTTTTGAAGATGGCCATTCTGACTGCTGGTATATGATATCTATCTCATTGGAGTTTTGATTTGCATTTCTCTAATGATTAATGATGTTGAGCATTATTTCATGTGTTTGTTGGTAATCTATATATCATCTTTGGAGAAAAGTCTATTTAGGTTTTCTGCCCATTTTTGGATTGGGTTGTTTGTTTTTTTGTTATTGAGCTGATGAGCTGCTTGTAAATTTTGGAGATTAATCCTTTGTCCATTACTTCATTAGCAAATATTTTCTCCCATTCTGACAGTTCTCTTTTGGTCTTGTTTATGGTTTCCTTTGCTGTGCAAAAGCTTTTACATTTCATTTGGTCCCATTTGTTTATTTTTGTTTTTATTTCCATTTCTCTAGGAGGTGGGTCAAAAAGGATCTTGCTGTGATTTATGTCATACAGTGTTCCGCCTATGCTTTTTTCTAAGAGTTTGATAGTTGCTGGCCTTACATTTAGGTCTTTAACCCACTTATATTTGTGTATGGTGTTAGGGAGTGTTCTAATCTCATACTTTTACATATACCTGTCCAGTTTTCCCAGCACCACTTATTGAAGTGGCTATCCTTTCTCCACTGTACATTCCTGCCTCCTTTATCAAAGATAAGGTGACCATATGTGCGTGGGTTTATCTCTGGGCTTTCTATCCTGTTCCATTGATGTATCTTTCTGTTTTTGTGCCAGTACCATACTGTCTTGATTACTGTAGCTTTGTAGTATACTCTGAAGTCAGGGAGCCTGATTCCTCCACCTCCGTTTTTTGTTCTCAAGATTGCTTTGGCTATTCGGGGTCTTTTGTGTTTCCATACAAAGTGTGAAATTTTTTGTTGTAGTTCTGTGAAAAATGGCACTGATAGTTTGTAGGGATTGCATTGAATCTGTAGATTGCTTTGGGTAGTAGAGTCATTTTCACAATGTTGACTCTTCTAATCCAAGAACATGGCATATCTCTCCATCTATTTGCATCATCTTTAATTTCTTTCATCAGTGTCTTATAATTTTCTGCATACAGGTCTTTTGTCTCCTTAGGTAGGTTTATTCCTAGATATTTTATTCTTTTTGTTGCAGTGGTAAATGGGACTGTTTTCTTGATTTCACTTTCAGATTTTTCATCATTAGTGTATAGAAATGCCAGAGATTTCTGTGCATTCATTTTGTATCCTGCTACATTACCAAATTCATTGATTAGCTCTAGTAGTTTTCTGGTAGCATCTTTAGGATTCTCTATGTATAGTATCATGTCATCTGCAAACAGTGACAGCTTTACTTCTTCTTTTTCGGTTTGCATTCCTTTTATTTCCTTTTCTTCTCTGATTGCTGTGGCTAAAACTTGCAAAACTATGTTGAATAAGAGTGGTGAGAATGGGTAACCTTTTCTTGTTCCTGATCTTATTGGAAATGCTTTCAGTTTTTCACCATTGAGGACAATGTTGGCTATGGGTTTGTCATATATGGCCTTTATTATGTCGAGGAAAGTTCCATCTATTCCTACTTTCTGCAGGGATTTTACCATAAATCGGTGCTGAATTTTGTCGAAAGCTTTCTCTGCATCTATTGAGATGATCATATGGGTTTTCTCCTTCAATTTGTTAATATGATGTATCACATTGATTGATTTGCATATATTGAAGAATCCTTGCATTCCTGGAATAAACCCTACTTGATCATGGTGTATGATCCTTTTAATGTGCTGTTGGATTCTGTTTGCTAGTATTTTGTTGAGGATTTTTGCATCTATGTTCATCAGTGATATTGGCCTGTATTTTCCTTTCTTTGTGACATCCTTGTATGGTTTTGGTATCAGGGTGATGGTGTCCTCGTAAAATGAGTTTGGGAGTGTTCCTCCCTCTGCTATATTTTGGAAGAGTTTGAGAAGGATAGGTGTTAGCTCTTCTCTAAATGTTTGAGAGAATTAGCCTGTGAAGCCATCTGGTCCTGGGCTTTTGTTTGTTGGAAGATTTTTAATCACAGTTTCAATTTTAGTGCTTCTGATTGGTCTGTTCATATTTTCTATTTCTTCCTGATTCAGCCTTGGCAGGTTGTGCATTTCTAAGAATTTGTCCATTTCTTCCAGGTTGTCCATTTTATTGGCATAGAGTTGCTTGTAGAAATCTCTCATGATCTTTTGTATTTCTGCGGTGTCAGTTGTTACTTCTCCTTTTTCATTTCTAATTCTGTTGATTTGAGTCTTCTCCCTTTTTTCTTGATGAGTCTGGCTAATGGTTTATCAATATTGTTTATCTTCTCAAAGAACCTGCTTTTAGTTTTATTGATCTTTGCTATCATTTCCTTCATTTCTTTTTCTTTTATTTCTGATCTCATCTTTATGATTTCTTTCCTTCTGCTAACTTTGGCTTTTCTTGTTCTTCTTTCTCTCATTGCTTTAGGTACAAGGTTAGGTTGTTTTTCGGGATGTTTCCTGTTTCTTAAGGTAGGATTTTATTGCTATAAAATTCCCTCTTAGAGCTGCTTTTGCTGCTTCCCATAGCTTTTGGGTCGTCGTGTCTCCATTGTCATTTGTTTCTAGGTATTTTTTGATTTCCCCTTTCATTTCTTCAGTGATCACTTCGTTATTAAGTAGTGTATTGTTTAGCCTCCATGTGTTTGTATTTTTTACAGATCTTTTCCTATAATTGATATCTAGTCTCATAGCGTTGTGGTCGGAAAAGATACTTGATACAATTTTCTTAAATTTACCAAGACTTGATTTGTGACCCAAGATATGATCTATCCTGGAGAATGTTCCATTAGCACTTGAGAAAAATATGTATTCTGTTGTTTTTGGATTGAATGTCATATAAATATCAATTAAGTCCACCTTGTTTCATGTGTCATTTAAAGCTTGTGTTTAACTTTAAATGCACCAGCATTCGAATTATAGGGGTCCCAGAAGAAGAAGAGAAAAAAATAAGGGACTGAGAAAATATTTGAAGAGATTATAGTTGAAAACTTCCCAATATGGGAAAGGAAATAGTTAATCAAGTCCAGGAAGCACAGAGAGTCTCATACAGGATAAATCCAAGGAGAAACACGCCAAGACAGATATTAATCAAACTGTCAAAAATTAAATACAAAGAAAATATATTAAAAGCAGCAAGGGAAAACAACAAGTAACACACAAGGGAATCCCCATAAGGTTAACAGCTGATCTCTCAGCAGAAACACTGCAAGCCAGAAGGGAGTGGCAGGACATACTGAAAGTGATGAAGGAGAACAACCTACAACTCTACCCAGCAAGGATCTCATTCAGATTTCATGGAGAAATTAAAACCTTTACAGACAAGCAAAAGGTGAGAGAGTTCAGCACCACCAAACCAGCTTTACAACAAATGCTAAAGGAACTTCTCTAGGCAAGAAACACAAGAGAAGGGAAAGACCTACAATAACAAACCCAAAACAATTAAGAAAGTGGGAATAGGAACATACATTTGAATAATTACCTTAAATGTAAATGGACTAAATGCTCCCACCAAAAGACACAGACTGGCTGATTGGATACAAAAACAAAACCCATATATATGCTGTCTACAAGAGACCCACTTCAGACCTAGAGACACATACAGACTGAAAGGGAGGGGATGGAAAAAGATATTCCATGCAAATGGAAACCTAAAGAAAGCTGGAGTAGCAATTCTTATATCAGACAAAATAGACTTTAAAATAAAGACTATTACTAGAGACAAAGAAGGACACTACATAATGATCAAGGGATCGATCCCAGAAGAAGATATAACAATTGTAAATATTTATGCACCCCACATAGAAGCACCTCAATACATAAGGCAAATACTAACAGCCATAAAAGGGGAAATCGACTTTAACACATTCATAGTAGGGGACTTTAACATCCCACTTTCCTCCTAATTGATTTTTTTTTTTAATCATTCCACAATATTTTAATAGTGCTTAAGCTTACTACTAATAATGAAAAATACATTCAATAAATACAAATTTTTACCCACTGATTAAGAACTATTAAAATGATTGATAGCATCAAATGTTGGTGAGGGTATGAAATTATAACGTCCCTCACATTTTTTTTTTTTTTAAACATCTTTATTGGGGTATAATTGCTTTACAATGGTGTGTTAGTTTCTGCTTTATAACAAAGTGAATCAGCTATACATATACATATGTTCCCATATGTCTTCCCTCTTGCGTCTCCCTCCCTCCCACTCTCCCCATCCCACCCTTCCAGGCTGTCACAAAGCACCGAGCTAATATCCCTGTGCCTTGCGGCTGCTTCCCCCCAGCTATCTACCTTACTACGTTTGTTAGTGTGTATATGTCCATGACTCTCTCTCGCCATGTCAAAACTCACCCTTCCCCCTCCCCATACCCTCAAGTCCGTTCTCCAGTAGGTCTGCGTCTTTATTCCTATCTTACCCCTAGGTTCTTCATGACATTTTTTTCCCTTAAATTCCATATATATGTGTTAGCATACGGTATTTGTCTTTTTCTTTCTGACTTACTTCACTCTGTATGACAGACTCTAGGTCTATCCATCTCATTACAAATAGCTCAATTTCATTTCTTTTTAAGGCTGAGTAATATTCCATTGTGTATATGTGCCACATCTTCTTTATCCATTCATCCGATGATGGGCGCTTAGGTTGTTTCCATGTCCTGGCTATTGTAAATAGAGCTGCAATGAACATTTTGGTACATGACTCTTTTTGAATTTTGGTTTTCTCAGGGTATATGCCAAGTAGTGGGATTGCTGGGTCATATGGTAATTCTATTTGTAGTTTTTTAAGGAACCTCCATACTGTTCTCCACAGTGGCTGAACCAATTCACATTCCCACCAGCAGTGCAAGAGTGTCCCCTTTTCTCCACACCCTCTCCAGCGTTTATTGTTTCTAGATTTTTTGATGATGGCCATTCTGACTGGTGTGAGATGATATCTCATTGTAGTTTTGATTTGCATTTCTCTAATGATTAATGATGTTGAGCATTCTTTCATGTGTTTGTTGGCATTCTGTATATCTTCTTTGGAGAAATGTCTATTTAGGTCTTCTGCCCATTTTTGGATGGGGTTGTTTGTTTTTTTGTTATTGAGCTGCATGAGCTGCTTGTAAATTTTGGAGATTAATCCTTTTTCAGTTGCTTCATTTGCAAATGTTTTCTCCCATTCTGAGGGTTGTCTTTTGGTCTTGGTTATGGTTTCCTTTGCTGTGCAAAAGCTTTGAAGTTTCATTAGGTCCCATTTGTTTATTTTTGTTTTTATTTCCATTACTCTAGGAGGTGGGTCAAAAAGGATCTTGCTGTGATTTATGTCATAGAGTGTTCTTCCTATATTTTCTTCTAAGAGTTTGATAGTTTCTGGCCTTACATTTAGGTCTTTAATCCATTTTGAGCTTATTTTTGTGTATGGTGTTAGGGAGTGATCTAATCTCATACTTTTACATGTACCTGTCCAGTTTTCCCAGCACCATTTATTGAAGAGGCTGTCCTTTCTCCACTGTACATTCCTGCCTCCTTTATCAAAGATAAGGTGTCCATATGTGCGTGGGTTTATCTCTGGGCTTTCTATCCTGTTCCACTGATCTATCTTTCTGTTTTTGTGCCAGTACCATACTGTTTTGATTACTGTTGCTTTGTAATATAGTCTGAAGTCAGGGAGCCTTATTCCTCCAGCTCCTTTTTTCGTTCTCAAGATTGCTTTGGCTATTCGGGGTCTTTTGTGTTTCCATACAAATTGCGAAATTTTTTGTTCAAGTTCTGTGAAAAATGCCAGTGGTAGTTTGATAGGGATTGCATTGAATCTGTAGATTGCTTTGGGTAGTAGAGTCATTTTCACAATGTTGATTCTTCCCATCCAAGAACATGGTATATCTCTCCATCTATTTGTATCATCTTTAATTTCTTTCATCAGTGTCTTATAATTTTCTGCATACAGGTCTTTCGTATCCTTAGGTAGGTTTATTCCTAGATATTTTATTCTTTTTGTTGCAATGGTAAATGGGAGTGTTTTCTTGATTTCACTTTCAGATTTTTCATCATTAGTATATAGGAATGCCAGAGATTTCTGTGCATTAATTTTGTATCCTGCTACTTCACCAAATTCATTGATTAGCTCTAGTAGTTTTCTGGTAGCATCTTTAGGATTCTCTATGTATAGTATCATGTCATCTGCAAACAGTGACAGCTTTACTTCTTCTTTTCCGATTTGGATTCCTTTTATTTCCTTTTCTTCTCTGATTGCTGTGGCTAAAACTTCCAAAACTATGTTGAATAAGAGTGGTGAGAGTGGGCAACCTTGTCTTGTTCCTGATCTTAGTGGAAATGCTTTCAGTTTTTCACCATTGAGGATGATGTTTGCTGTGGGCTTGTCATATATGGCTTTTATTATGTTTAGGAAAGTTCCCTCTATGCCTACTTTCTGGAGGGTTTTTATCATAAATGGGTGTTGAATTTTGTCGAAAGCTTTCTCTGCATCTATTGAGATGATCATATGGTTTTTCTCCTTCAATTTGTTAATATGGTTTATCACATTGATAGATTTGCGTATATTGAAGAATCCTTGCATTCCTGGAATAAACCCCGCTTGATCATGGTGTATGATCCTTTTAATGTGCTGTTGGATTCTGTTTGCTAGTATTTTGTTGAGGATTTTTGCATCTATGTTCATCAGTGATATTGGCCTGTAGTTTTCTTTCTTTGTGACATCCTTGTCTGGTTTTGGTATCAAGGTGATGGTGGCTTCGTAGAAGGAATTTGGGAGTGTTCCTCCCTCTGCTATATTTTGGAAGAGTTTGAGAAGGATAGGTGTTAGCTCTTCTCTAAACGTTTGATAGAATTCACCTGTGAAGCCATCTGGTCCTGGGCTTTTGTTTGTTGGAAGGTTTTTAATCACAGTTTCAATTTCAGTGGCTGTGATTGGTCTGTTCATATTTTCTATTTCTTCCTGATTCAGTCTTGGCAGGGTGTGCATTTCTAAGAATTTGTCCATTTCTTCCAGATTGTCCATTTTATTGGCATAGAGTTGCTTGTAGTAATCTCTCATGATTTTTTTTATTTCTGCAGTGTCAGTTGTTACTTCTCCTTTTTCATTTCTAATTCTATTGATTTGAGTCTTCTCCCTTTTTTTCTTGATGAGTCTGGCTAGTGGTTTATCTATTTTGTTTATCTTCTCAAAGAACCAGCTTTTAGTTTTATTGATCTTTGCTATTGTTTCCTTCATTTCTTTTTCATTTATTTCTGATCTGATTTTTATGATTTCTTTCCTTCTGCTAGCTTTGGGGTTTTTTTGTTCTTCTTTCTCTAATTGCTTGAGGTGCAAGGTTAGGTTGTTTATTCGAGATGTTTCCTGCTTCTTAAGGTGGGCTTGTATTGCTATAAACTTCCCCCTTAGAACTGCTTTTGCTGCATCCCATAGGTTTTGGGTCGTTGTGTCTCCATTGTCATTTGTTTCTAGGTATTTTTTTATTTCCTCTTTGATTTCTTCAGTGATCACTTCATTATTAAGTAGTGTATTGTTTAGCCTCCATGTGTTTGTATTTTTTAAAGATCTTTTCCTGTAATTGATATCTATTCTCATGGCGTTGTTGTCGGAAAAGATACTTGATACAATTTCAGTTTTCTTAAATTTACCAAGGCTTGATTTGTGACCCAAGATATGATCTATCCTGGAGAATGTTCCATGAGCACTTGAGAAAAATGTGTATTCTGTTGTTTTTGGATGGAGTGTCCTATAAATGTCAATTAAGTCCATCTTGTTTAATGTATCATTTAAAGCTTGTGTTTCCTTATTTATTTTCATTTTGGATGATCTGTCCATGGGTGAAAGTGGGGTGTTAAAGTCCCCTACTATGAATGTGTTACTGTTGATCTCCCCTTTTATGGTTGTTAGTATTTGCCTTATGTATTGAGGTGCTCCTATGTTGGGTGCATAAATATTTACAATTGTTATATCTTCTTCTTGGATCGATCCCTTGATCATTATGTAGTGTCCTTCTTTGTCCCTTTTAATAGTCCTTATTTTAAAGTCTATTTTGTCTGATATGAGAATTGCTACTCCAGCTTTCTTTTGGTTTCCATTTGCATGGAATATCTTTTTCCATCCCCTTACTTTCAGTCTGTATGTGTCTCTAGTTCTGAAGTGGGTCTCTTGTAGACAGCATATATAAGGGTCTTGTTTTTGTATCCATTCAGCCAATCTGTGTCTTTTGGTGGGAGCATTTAGTCCATTTACATTTAAGGTAATTATTGATATGTATGTTCCTATTTCCATTTTATATATTGTTTTGGGTTCACTACTATAGGTCATTTCCTTCTCTTGTGTTTCGTGTCTAGAGAAGTTCCTTTGTTGTAAAGCTGGTTTGGTGGTGCTGAACTCTCTCAGCTTTTGCTTGTCTGTAAAGGTTTTAATTTCTCCATCAAATGTGAATGAGATCCTTGCTGGGTAGAGTAGTCTTGGTTGCAGGCTATTCTCCTTCATCACTTTCAGTATGTCCTGCCACTCCCTTCTGGCTTGTAGGGTTTCTGCTGAGAGATCAGCTGTTAACCTTATGGGGATTCCCTTGTGTGTTATTTGTTGTTTTTCCCTTGCTGCTTTTAATATGCTTTCTTTGTATTTAATTTTTGACAGTTTGATTAATATGTGTCTTGGCGTGTTTCTCCTTGTATTTATCCTGTATGGGACCCTCTGTGCTTCCTGGACTTGATTAACTATTTCCTTTCCCATATTAGGGAAGTTTGCAACTATAATCTCTTCAAATATTTTCTCAGTCCCTTTCTTTCTTTCTTCTTCTTCTGGAACCCCTATAATTCGAATGTTGGTGCATTTCATGTTGTCCCAGAGGTCTCTGAGACTGTCCTCAGTTCTTTTCATTCTTTTTTCTTTATTCTGCTCTGCAGTAGTTATTTCCACTACTTTATCTTCCAGGTCACTTATCCGTTCTTCTGCCTCAGTTATTCTGCTATTGATCCTATCTAGAGTGATTTTAATTTCATTTATTGCATTGTCATCATTGCTTGTTTCATCTTTAGTTCTTGTAGGTCCTTGTTAACTGTTTCTTGCATTTTGTCCATTCTACTTCCAAGATTTCGGATCATCCTTACTATCATTATTCTGAATTCTTTTTCAGGTAGATTGCCTATTTCCTCTTCATTTGTTAGGTCTGGTGGGTTTTTATCTTGCTCCTTCATCTGCTGTGTGTTTTTCTGTCTTCTCATTTTGCTTATCTTACTGTGTTTGGGGTCTCCTTTTTGCAGGCTGCACTTTCGTAGTTCCCGTTGTTTTTGATGTCTGTCTCCAGTGGCTAAGGTTGTTTCAGTGGGTTGTGTAGGCTTCCTGGTGGAGGGGACCAGTGCCTGTGTTGTGCTGGATGAGGCTGGATCTTGTCTCTCTAGTAGGCAGGTTCACGTCTGGTGGTGTGTTTTGGGGTGTCTATGGCCTTATTATGATTTTAAGCAGCCTCTCTGCTAATGGGTGGGGTTGTGTTCCTGTTTTGCTAGTTGTTTGGCATAGGTTGTCCAGCACTGTGGCTTGCTGGTCGTTGAGTGAAGCTGGGTGCTGGTGTTAAGATGGAGGTCTCTGGGAGATTTCCACCGTTTAATATTATGTGGAGCTGGGAGGTCTCTTGTTGACCAGTGTCCTGAAGTTGGCTCTCCTACCTCAGAGGCAGAGCCCTGACTCCTGGCTGGAGCACCAAGAGCCTTTCATCCACACGGCTCAGAATAAAAGGGAGAAAAAGTAGGGAGAATTAGTAGAAGTATGAGTAAAGAAAGAAGGAAAGGAGGAAAGGAAGGAAGGAAGAAAGAAGCAAAGAAGGAAAGAAAGGAGGGAGGGAGGGAGGGAGGGAGGAAGGAAGGAAGGAGGGAAAGAAGGAAAAAAGACAGAAAGAAAGATGATACAGTAAAAATAAAATAAAGTATAATATAGTTATTGAAGTAAAAAATATTTACAAAAAAAAAAAAGGGATGGATAGAACCTTAGGACAAATGTTGGAAGCAAAGCTATACAGAGAAAATCCTACACAGAAGCATACACATACACCTTCACAAAAAGAGGTAAAGGGGGAAAAATCATAAATCCTGCTCCCTGAGACCACCTCCTCAATTTGGGGTGATTCGTTGTCTAAAGGAGGGAAGGAAGGAAGGAAAGAAAGAAAGAACGAAGGTAAAGTATAATAAAGTTATTACAATTAAACTTAATTATTAAGAAAAAGAATTTTTAAAATAAAGTCATGGACGGATAGAGCCCTAGGACAAATGGTGGAAGCAAGAGTATACAGACAAGATCTCACACAGAAGCATACACGTACACATTCACAAAAAGAGGAAAAGGGAAAAAAATCATAGATCTCGCTCCTAAATTCCACCTCTTCAATTTGGGATCATTCCTTGTCTATTCAGGTATTCCACAGATGCAGGGTATATCAAGTTGATTGTGGAGCTTTAATCCGCTGCTTCTGTGGCTGCTGGGAGAGATTTCCCTTTCTCTTCTTTGTTCTCACAGCTCACAGGAGCTCAGCTTTGGATTTGGCCCTGCCTCTGCGTGTAGGTCGCTGGAGGGCGTCTGTTTTTTCGCTCAGACAGGACGGGGTTAAAGGAGCCGCTGATTCGGGGCCTCCGGCTCACTCAGGCCGGGGGTTGGGGGATGGGGGAAGGAGGGGCACTGCGTGCGGGGCCGGCCTGCGGCGGCAGAGGCAGCGTGACGTTGCGGCAGAGGCCGGCGTGATGTTGCACCAGCCTGAGGCCCGCCGTGCGTTGTCCCGGGGAAGTTGTCCCTGGATCCCGGGAACCTGGCAGTGGCGGGCTGCACAGGCTCCGCGGAAGAGGGGTGTGGAGAGTGACCTGTGCTCGCACACAGGCCCCTTGGTGGCGGCAGCAGCAGCCTTAGCGTCTCCCGCCCGTCTCTGGGGTCCGCGGTTTTAGCCGCGGCTCGCGCCCGTCTCTGGGGTTTGCGCTTTCAGCCGCGGCTCGCGCCCATCTCGGGGGCTCGCGCCCTCAGCCGCGGCTCGCGCCCGTCTCTGGGGTTCGCGCTTTTAGCCGCGGCTCGCGCCCGTCTCTGGAGTTCCTTTAAGCAGCGATCTTAAACCCCTCTCCTCGCGCACCAGGAAACAAAGAGGGAAGAAAACGTCTCTTGCCTCTTCGGCCGGTGCAGGCTTTTCCCCGAACTCGCTCCCGGCTAGTCGTGGTGCACTAACCCCTTCTGGCTATGTTCAAGCCGCCAACCCCAGTCCTCTCCCTGAGCTCCGTCCAAAACCAAAACCCGAGCCTCAGCTCGCAGCCCCGCCCGCCCTGGCGGGTGAGCAGACAAGCCTCTCGGGCTGGTGAGTGCCGGTCAGCACCGATCGTCTGTGCAGGAATCTCCCCGCTTTGCCCTCCGCACCCGTCGCTGTGCACTACTCCGCGGTCCCGAAACTCCCCCCTCTGCCTCCCGCAGTCTCCGCCCGCGGAGGGGCTTCCTAGTGTGTGGAAACTTTTCCTCCTTCACAGCTCCCTCCCACTGGTGCAGGTGCCGTCCTTATTCTTTTGTCTCTGTTTTTTCTTTTGCCCTACCCAGTTATGTGGGGAGTTTCTTGCCTTTTGGGAGGTCTGAGGTCTTCTGCCAGCCTTCAGTAGGAGTTCTGTAGGAGTTGTTCCACGTGTGGATGTATTTCTGGTGTATCCGTGGGGAGGAAGGCGATCTCCACGTCTTACTCTTCCGCCATCTTCAAGCCCGGTCCTAATTGATTTTTTGATTACATGTTGAAAACTGTGAAAAAGGGTTTCACACTTTAAAAAATAAAAGCAAATATGAATATCAACAAATGTTAAAATAGGCTGTGCAATTTTTAAAATGTGTTTTTTCATACACACACACACACACACACACACACTGACACACATTGGATAAAATTTCTGTGGTGTGTGGACTCAAATCTTCATAAAAAACATTTCTCATTTATTGGAATACTGGTGCTTTATATATATATATATATTTTTTTTACGTATGCGAGCCTCTTACTGTTGTGGCGCACAAGCTCCAGGTGTGCAGGCTCAGCGGCCATGGCTCACGAGCCCAGGGGCCATGGCTCATGGGCCTAGCCGCTCCGCGGCATGTGGGATCTTCCCGGACCGGGGCACGAACCCGTGTCCCCTGCATCGGCAGGCGGACTCTCAATCACTGCGCCACCAGGGAAGCCCTATATATATATGTTTAATTGTTAACACAATTTCAGATTTCTCCATGAATATTTAGATAATAAGTAAATAAGTGAAGCTGAAAATAACATTTATTCTGGAAAGAGAAATATTTGCAGGAATGTGTACAAGCAGCAAGCATGGGATATATGCATAAATATATAAAGCCTCTTGTGAATTTGGGGTGTGTGTTTGTGTGTGTGTGTGTGTGTGTGTGTGTGTGTGTGTTGGATTGTGTGGAGGCATTTGTTTGGAGGCTGATGAATCTGATTTTATGGAAAAAGCTTACAAGTCTTGCTGAGGGGAGACTGGAGTGACTGAGTCACCATTTTCCTCTCTCCCCTTTTTTTTCTGTGTCCTCAGATGACAACTGTAGTTTGAGAGCCGATTTGTCTCTGAGTTCTCTAAAACAGAAGCCTCCAAACCTATATGCATTTATTATGAAAATAATTTTTACATTATGAAACATAAAAATCAATACTGCATTAGCTAAAATATGCAAGTGAGTTATAACACATATTTCTACAATGTATACAGAAAACTGGAAAAATATATGCCAACCCTTTAACAGAGTATATCTGGGTGGGAATGTGGGAAAAGAGATTGAGAGAACGATTTCATCTCTCACATTATTCATTTCTGTATTGATTGACTTTTAAAAAATACATTTTGGAAACATTGAGGAAATTTTTTTAAATGAGGTTCACTGGGACTTCCCTGGTGGCTCAGTGGTTAAGAATCCACCTGCCAAAGCAGGGGACGTGGGTTCGTACCCCGGTCCAGGAAGATCCCACATGCCACGGAGCAACTAAGTCCATGCAGCACAACTACTGAGTCTGTGCTCTAGAGCTCATGAGTCACAACTACTGAGCCCACGTGCCACAACTACTGAAGCCCGCGGTCATGCAGCCCATGCTCCGCAACAGGAGAAGCCATCACAAAGAGAAGCCCACACACCACAATGAAGAGTGACCCCTGCTCGCCGCAACTAGAGAGGGCTCGCATGCAGCAAAGAAGACCCAACACAGCCAAAAAAATAAGAGGTTCACTAAAAATGACATTGAAATTATTTATTTACATGAAAAAGTGTTCAAATATGCTGTTGAGTGAAGAAATATAGTTTTATGTAATATGTGCATGTATGTGTATACAGATGCATAGGAAATGTGTTGTAAGCACACACACCATCATATTAACAGTGAATATGTATAACTTTCTACATATGTTATAGTTTCTCTAAGCTCTTTTAATGTTGTTTTAGAATAGAAATACATTAACATCAAGGCCCCCAATTTGGTTTCATACACAGAAGCACATTGTTACACACACACACACACACACACACACACACACACTACTATTAAATATTTTTGTCCAAACAGGATGCTATCGTTAAAGCAGTAGTTTGCATTGTTCTGAAACAGGAACGGACTAGCATAATATAAGTAATGTAACATGGAAATATTTTGTTATGTAGAAGAAGGAGGAAAATAAACATGACATCTAAAATATGGCTGAGATTAAGTTATCACTTCTCTTTCAGAATAACATACATTCTAGAGCTAGGGTGGGGGAAATTATTAATCAAGTGCATCTGATTTGTTTGATTTCCTTCCTGCTTGTATTTTATGGATTGATGTTAGATGTGCATAGTACCTGGATTACCAGATTTGATGCCACTTGAGCCCTGGGAAAGCAGTGTACTTCAGAAGTGCTGAGCACGGTAAAGGCTCTGGTGAACAGTAGTTGGAGTGAGAATCAAGAGATCTAGCTAGCAGAACCAGACTTACCATGATCTGTGTAATATTGGGTAAGATTGTTCCCATTTTCCTAAACATGTTTTGCAATCATTTTATGTTGAGATTTTGTTGTACTCCTTGCTCTACAGCTACTTCATTCTATAATAACAGAGATTTGGTGTTGGGAAACAACAGAATATTTTGAAGCACAATATAGGAATGAAGAGATGCAGGTCTCAGTTGAAGGCTTGTACCTCAAGCAATCTTATACTTTTTTTTTTTTTTGCGGTACACGGGCCTCTCACTGTTGTGGCCTCTCTCATTTCGGAGCACAGGCTCCAGACACACAGGCTCAGCGGCCATGGCTCACAGGCCCAGCTGCTCCACGGCATGTGGGATCCTCCTGGACCGGGGCATGAACCCGTGTCCCCTGCATCGGCAGGCGGACTCTCAACCACTGCGCCACCAGGGAAGCCCTCTTATACTTTTAATCGTGATAAAATATGTATATCATACAATTTACCATTTTAACCATTTTAAGTGTACCCTTCAGTGGCACTAAGTACATTCATATTGTTATGCAATCATCACCACCATCCATCTCCAGAATTTTTTCATCTTCCAAAACTGAAAGTCTGTACCCATTAAATAATAACTCCCTATTCCATTCTCCACCCAGCCCCTGGAAACCACCATTCTACTTTCTGATTCTATGAATTTGATTACTCTATGAATTTGAGGTACTTTCATACTCACATATTATTTGTCCTTTTGTGACTTTCACTTAGCATAATGCCTACCACTTTCAGCATTGTTAATGTGTCAGAATCTGCTTCCTTTTTAAGGCTGGATAATCTTCCATTGTATGAATATATGACATTCTATTTATTATAATAGTCTCACAATCAACATGAGTTAGTTCCACACTTTGGCTATTATGAATAATGCTGCTGTGAACATGGGTATACAAAAATCTGTTTGAGTCTCTGACTTCAACTGTTCTGGTTGTAGATCTAAAAAGTAGAATTGCTGGATCATAATTCTATTTTTCATTGTAAAATTATATTTAATTTTATAAAAATAAAATATTTTATTTTTAATTTTATATACAATTCTATTTTAATTCTGTTTACAAATTTTTGATGATTCACCATATTGTTTTCCATAATGGCTGCCCCAGTTTACATTCCCACCAGCAGTGCACAAGTGTTCCAATTTCTTCACATTCTCACCAATGCTTGATACGTTCTGTTTTGTTTTTTTGTTTCATTGTTTGTTGTTGTTGTTTGGATAATAGCCATCCTAGTAGGTGTGATATAGTATGGCACTGTGGCTTTAAATTTAATTTTCTTAATGATTAGTGACACTGAGCATATTTTCTGAGGGATGCAATATCCAATGTCCCTGGAATTAGAAGAAATATGCAAACCTGTCCTTACTGCCCCTACAGGAATCACATGGCCATGCTAGGTGAAGGGCCTTTGTTGCGATGACACAGCAAAAGGAATGAGAAAGGAAATGCAACCTGCTTTTTTCTCCTCTTGATTTCCTGTCTCCCTGTGGCAATCTGAATGATCAGACCCAGATGGGTGGTAAAGGTGGCCACAGCACCTGTACATACTCTAAGGAATGTTGATTGAGAGGTTCAGATATCCCTTACCTACCATCTTCTTCCTCTTAAAGCATATTTCATACAAGGGAGGCAGCAATAAATACTGGAAAGCCTATGCTTCTCTCTTGAGACATAATTAATAGAATGAATCACTAACTGCATCATCAACAATATCTACTAGCAGGCACTCAAGCTGACATAAAACAGTCTTTGTTAAGGGATTGGTGCTTTATGCTACAGGTAAAGGGAAGCCGTATTAAATGACTGGTGGGAAAAGACATAAATATTCCTTTAGAGAATTGGTTTCCAAAATGAGGCTCAGCTGTATGAGTAGCTATAAGCAAGATGGTGATGAATTGGAGCTCAGAAAGATAATATTAGATTTTTCCAAACATTTGAAATCTAATCCTTTATAACAGGGTCACAAACTAAAGCCTGATGGCTATATCTGGCCTGCTGTCCTTTTTTAAAAAAATCAGTTTTATTGGAACACAGCTACCCTCATTTTTTATCTTGCTGTCTATGGCCGATCTCCTGTTACAATAGCAGAGTTGAGTAATTGGGACAGAGACTTGTATGGCCCCAAAGTATAGGTTATCCAATATCTGGCATTTTTCTGAAAAATTTGCCAACTCCTGTTTTATAACTTCAAGTTTGCATATGTTTCCTGACGTGTGAAAAGATTATTACTCTATGTAGATATTATCATGATGTATGACACTTCTTTAAAGTATTAGAAAAAAGCTTTCTTAGAAAAGCATGCTTGATTAGAAAAATACAGAAACCTTTGTTTTTATTAAATTAGGTATCAAATTGCTGTCGTCTTAGTTGACAGAATCAAGGAAGGAAAATCACTGACTGGTGACTTGGCCTCTTCAGGATTGTCTTAGCATGAGCTGTCAGTGTCTCCCACAAAACAGGAAGGATCAAGCACCCTCATACTCCAATAAATATCTCAACCCACAACCACAGAGATATACAAACACCTTATGATGATAGGCTTTGAATAAGCCTGTAATCCATACAGATTTTCCAACTTTTCTGCATGTAATTCTATCAGATCTGTCTACCAGAAAACAATAGCATAGACAGTTGTCATATAAAACAAAATGTTACCATATTTCCTGCATTACTGTAGCATTGTATCGTAACTGGGGTAAATACATTGACTCTCAGAGTCAGATTCAAAATTGAGAGGTCAGCCAGTCTGATCTATACTGCTCCAACTAACGAATGAACAAAAACGTATTAAGGAGCATACTAGCAGCCTTTAAATAGTGGGTATTTCATGGACCACACTTTTCAAACAATGGTAACAGAGAAATTTTTGGATTGTTTATAGGCTCAGATTTCTCATCAGACTCACTGTTAGGATTAACTTGGAACCAACAATACCGCATGCTTCTCCTGAAGGGATGCCAAATTACCTCCAGTACTCAGTTGCCACAGTTGCCCTCTAGACTCAAGAACAAGGAGGAGGCATTGGGAACATGTCTGAGATGCCCTTCACTGAGTGCCTCAGGACAGACTTCTCTGACAAGAGGGCTATGACTGTTTGCCACCATTGGCCAACAGAAGCACACACTCAATTCTAATAAAGTTGTGTCACAGGAATTCCTGATAGCAGACTGTGATGCACAGAAGGTCCAGTCAGCTCCTCACACTGCTTTATTACCTCAACCTCCAGGTGTAAGTTACTGCAACCCCCAGTCAACAAGAAATTCCCTTGCACTTGAGTCACAAGATGAATATATACTTTCTGTGACTCATCAGATTTATCATTAGAGCATCAGCATCATCTCAGACCACAAAGTCTCAGATGTGACTCACATTGTTACAATAGAATAAAAGAAGTAGAAGAGAAGATGTCAGAACCAGCCATTGTGATGACTCTGTGCAGAACACAGGGCTAAAGCAATATATAGGAAAGGGTTTTTTTCCTTTGAACAATACAGAAGTTGTGATCAGAGATAGTCTAGTTATAATAGGCTGTCATGAGGTTAAGTCAGTTGGCGTGGGTGGAATGCCCACGAACTCTCAGGGTACTTTGAATAAACATCATAATATGTGAAGGTAGAGCTATCAAACCATCCAGGTACAGAGGTAGACAAGCTTCTCATGGATTTAATGTCTGGGCCAAAACAGACAGATCAATATATGGAAAAATATATGTGAAGAGAATAGCAAGAAGGAAAAGGGTTCTGACGAGAGACTGAACTCCCACAGACTGCCCTGTCTTTGGTAAACACTGAGAAATGAATTTCAACCAGTTACATTTAGGATTCGCTTCCTTCAGGACATGCTTCCTTCAGGAATTTACACAATGTCAATGGATAAGGATGTTGCACTGTATGACTCTTACGGATATGATAGATTAAGAATTTTGAAAAGAAACTGAATGAGGGTTGACAGGGAACACGCAGATTTGTCAATGTACACAAATATATACAGTTTCTGTCACACACAGCTTTTCAGCTTAGAGAGACACAACTGCTCTCTGTTACAGTTAATCTCAGAATTAAAAAGCAAAGAGAAAATACCTTTGTCATTAGTCCTGGGCTCCCTTAATCAAGGAGCCACCACATTCTTCCTGGGATACACAGGAATGAGGTCAGGTGGGACAGAGTCATGCCTGTATATAAGTGAAGGAAAGTTTCCAACAGTTTCTCTGTGAGGAAAAAACCAAGTTAGCTATCGCAACCCACATTCCAGCTGTTATATTTTTTCATGGATGTAAAATAGTAGGGCAGTTCCATGGGTAGCTTTCTAACCAGAGATTCATTCAGTAAGTTAGCTGAAGTTTGAGTGCGGCTCTGCTACTTCAGTGGTGTATAGCTGTAGGCGTTTTCCTAAGCTGCTCTGTATCCCAGTCTCCTTTTCTGACAAATAGACAAACTATCAACATCTCTTCAATGCAAGGATTGATTAGAGTCACAAATGTGCACTGTGTTTCATCTGGAATATCAAGGATGAATAAAAGTGTTTTTAAAAAGTCCAAGGTTATTTCTGGTAGTATGGAGGTACCCACAGTTCATAGGAGCATAAGATTTCAGTGTCAAAATGCTGGACTACAATTTTCAGCACTTAAATTGCCAATAGATAAATATTTAGATATTAATCTAAATTTTTCAACAAGCTGCATGAGGAAGAAAAAAGAGATTTATTGTACACCCTCGATTCCATAGTAAGGAAACATTAAACAGACAATGGCCAGTGAATAATAAAAGTTACCTTCTTTGTTAATAAAGAATTTCAAATGCAAAAGCATCCCATATTTTTACCTCTTAAGATTGGTAAAACAACAACAACAAAATAATGGCAAAATTGGATTATCCAAAGTTTGAGGAAACAGACACCAGGGAACTGGGGGTGGGGGCTTCTATTTCCCAAGGTCACACAGGTGGGATGTGGAGTGCCTAGAACTCAGGTTAATCAACCACCAAAGTAGACAGGTATCGCTCGCCAGTATTCATCACTGTAGAAATGCTTATTGAAAATGTTAAAAAAGTGGTAAAAATATTATTGTCAATATTTGAGTCTTTTTTGTCTATTTAATTTATTTTTTTCTTTTTGTCTTTTATAATTTCTAAAATGGAAAGTCTATATTTTTGGTTCTACACCAGATTTCATCATACTTTATTGTTTATATTTGTATGTCACTTAGAAAGTGTGGATTATGTTGATGGTGTATTTCCTACATACCCTCAAAATAAAAATATCAGTGTTTTTCCTGATAAAAAATGATGCATGCTTAATATGAACAAATAATAGGAAAATCTCTTTCATAAAAAAATGTCTAAATGAACTGGCACAGCACCCAGTGGCCCTTTTTCAATATATCCTCTACTACCAAGTTTATATATAAACTTCCAGTAATTTCATTTCATTTTCTGTACCCATAGAAATCTCATTCTCTCACTCTTTCTTCCTTCCCTTCCTTCCTTCCTTCCTTCCCTTCCCTTTGCTTCCTTCCTTCCTTTTTTTCTTTCTTGTTTCTCCCTGTGCTCTCTTTGACCATTGGTACACACACTGGAAAATACCTAGCCTGTTAAAGTATCCCCTAAAATCTCAGAAACTTTCAGGTTTACATTTATCCAAATATTTATTCTGATCCAGATCTTCTAGAACCGGGTGTAATGTTTAAATACAAAATCAAATTAATATAAATAACAAATATTAATCTTGCCCAATCCATGACCCATCAGTTCATAGTTTTTTAATGATCATCAAGAAATAAAATATCCAAGAGTTCCATCAGCAAGGTGGTGGTGTACGAAGTCTTGGACCCTCCTTCCCCTCACAAACACACCAATTCAATAACAATTCATGGACGAATTCCCTTTGTGATAAATCCAGAAAGTAAATGGAATGCTTCTGCACCCTGGGTGAACATGAAACCAGACTCATTGAAGCCAGCAGGCAGATTCAGGACACCTTCTCAGTCTATGCTTCTGGCGCAGGGCTATATGATCAGGAAGAAACCACTTAACTCTCAGCTTCTCCCGGGGGGGGGGAAGAGATTGGCTTGGCACCCCAACATTTTCTGAGGGGCTCCCCAGAGAACTGGCTTTTGTCTTTCCAGTATTGGAGCTCTGATAGGTTTGATACAATCTAGCCACCTGGGGGAGAATGGAGATGATGGTTTGGACTGTTAGATACCAAAGCTCCTTCCCTTCTGCTAGGCATAGAGTGAGTGAATGAAAAGTCCCAGCTCTCAGCCTTCCCCTGTGAGGGTAGAAGTAGATCCATGCATCTAACACTCCATCTATTCCAGGGATGCCCAAAGAAATGGCAACTGACTTTCCAGTCTTGGAGTTCTGATGGGTCTAGCACAGTCTAGCCACCTGGGGGAGAACAGCAGTTTGGACTTGTAGAGGCCATAGATTCTCCCACCTTAGGACCAAGTGAGCAGACAAAAACACAGCAGCTTGCCTCTCCTTAGGGAGGGAAGCAGTTGTTGGAGAGCCCTTAAATCTTCAGCCAGGGTGATGGCTGGGGGTCTTCTCCTGTGTGAGGCCAGTCCATGAAGACTGACTGGGAGAGGTGACTACTTTGTCTAATGTACAGACATCAACACAGAGAGTCAAAAAAATTGAAGAATCAGGCAAAGATGTTCCAAACTAACGGTGTACAATGAATCTCCAAAATCTAACCTTAAGGAAATCAAGATACATGATTTACAGAGACTGACAGAGAATTCAAATTGTCATAATGTTGCTCACCACAATCAAGAGAATGATGCGTGAACAAAGTGAGAATTTCAATAAAGAGATAATATTAAAAAGTACCAAACTGAATTCATGGAACTGAAGAACACAATAACTGAAGTGAAAAATCCACGAAAGGAGTCACACGAGGCTAGATCAAGCAGAAAAAAGGGTCAGTGAATACAAAGATAATCAACTGGAAATAATTTAGTCAGAGGAGTAAAAAAATAAAAAAGTAAAAAGAGTGGGAAAGCTTATGGGATACTATCACACAGATTATGCATTGTGGGAGTCCCAGATGGAGAAGAGAGAGATAGGACAATAAAACTTATTCAAATAAATAATGGATGAAAACTTCCCAAATTTAGAGAAAGAAATGGACATACATATCCAAGAAACCTAATGGATCCCCAATAATATGTAACCAAAGAGATCCACAGTGAGACACATTATAATCAAATTGCCAAGACAAATGACTTTTCACATACAAGGGTAATCCCATAAGACTATGAGTGTATTTTTGAGTAGAAAACTTGCAAGCCATAAGGGGGTGGGATGATATATTCAGACTGCTTAAAAAAATATGCCAACCAAGAATATTACATCTGGCAACACTGTTCTTTAAAAACTAAGGGGAAAAAGAGACTCCCCCTACCCAAAAAGTAAATAAAAAGAAAAGCTGTGGGAGTCCATTACTACTTGCCTGCTTCACAAGAAATGCTAGAGACTTGCTCAAGTTGAAGCAAAAGGACCCTAAACAGGAACACAATAGCATAGGAAAGTATGAAACTCTTTGGGAAAGGCAAATATATAGACAAATAGAGAATCCTGTATTACTGTAATGGTGTTAGGAAAGAAACACTTTTAATTCTAGTATTAAAGGTAGAGGACAAAAGTATTAAAATAAGCATTAAAAATAACTATAATTTAAAAATTAGTTAAAAGATACACAATATAAATACATGTAAATCATGACAACAGTAACATGAAGCATGTGTGGGGGGCAGTTAAAACGTAGAGTTTTTGTATGTGATTGAAGTTAAGTTGTTGTCAGCTTAAAATAAACTGTAAAGAAAAATAAACTGACAAGCTTACCAAGAATACACAATGCAGAAAGGATAGTCTGTTGAACAAATGGTGACGGGAAAATTGGGTATTCACATGCAAAAGAATAAAATTGGACTCATCTTGCATGATACACAAAAAAATCAACTCAAAATGGATTAAGGACTGAAATATAAGACTTGAAACTCTAAAAATCCTAGAAGAAAACATAAAGGAAGAGCTTCACAACATTGATCTTGGAAATTATTTCATGGATTTGACACCAAAATCACAGGCAACAAAACCAAAGTTAAAAAGTGAAACTACATCAAATTAAAAATCTTCTGCACCACAAAGGAAACCATCAACAGAGGGGAAAGGCAACCTGTGGAATGGGACAAAATATTTGCAAGCCATATATCTGACAAGAGGTTAATTTCCAAATTATAAAAGGAACCCCTATAATTTAATAGCAAAAAAGGTAATAACTCACTTTAAAAATGGGCTAAGGAATTGAATAGACATTTCTCCAAAGAAGACATACATGACAGAGGGATATGAAAAGAAGCTCAATGTTACTAATCATCTGTGAAATACAAGTTGAAACGACAATGAGATACCACTTCACACCTGCCAGGTAGGCCATTATTAAAAAAATAAAAGATAACAAATGTTGGCCACAATATGGAGAAAGTGGAACCCTTGCACGTTGTTGTTGGGTACGCAAAACGGTGCAGCCACCATGAAAAGCAGTATGATGTTCCTCAAAAAACTAAGTGTAGACATACCATATGATCCCATCTGAGTATTTATCCAAAAGAACAGAATCAAGATCTTGAAGAGGTATTAACACTCCCATGTTCATTGCATCACTATTCACAATAGACAAGATGTGGAAACAACCTAAGTGTCCATCAACAGATGGATGAATAGAGAAAGTGTGGTATGCATACAATGGAATATTATTCTGCATTTAAAAAGAAGGAAATTCAACCATATGTGACAACGTGAATGAACCTTGATGACATTATGCTAAGTGGAAAAAGCCAGTCACAGAAAGATAAATACTGCATGCTTCCATTCACATATCTAAAATGGTCAAATTCATAGAATCAAAGAGTGAAATAATGGGTTTCCAGGATCTGGGAGGAGGGGTAAATGGCAAGTTACTAGTCAACAGACACAAAATTTCAGTTAAGTAAGATGAATAAGCTCTAGAGATCTGCTATATAACATTGTACCTACAGTCAACAATAATGTATTGTACACTTTAAATTTCATTGAAAGGGTAGGTCTCATGTTAAATGTTCTCACCATGATAAAATTAAAAAATTGAAAGTAATAAAATGTAAAAATTAGGAGTTTTAAATTCCTATGCTTTTAACAAAAATGATTCATCTTCTGCGATTGCTCTTAGATTGAAATAAAATCACTAATCAAAAAGGAGTTTTGGGCTTCCCTGGTGGCACAGTGGTTGAGAGTCTGCCTGCTGATGCAGAGGACACGGGTTCGTGCCCCGGTCCAGGAAGATCCCACATGCCACGGAGCGGCTGGGCCCATGAGCCATGGCCGCTGAGTCTGCGCGTCCAGAGCCTGTGCTCCGCAATGGGAGAGGCCACAGCAGTGAGAGGCCCGTGTACCACCACCACCACCACCACCACAACAACAACAACAAAAGGAGTTTTCAGTTAACTAATTGATAGTCATGCTCTATAGAAATAGTATTTTGGAAGCAATATTCTGATTACCACTTATCCAGATGATTGATTAACATATACCTCAAGGAAAAGAAATCCTAGTATGGAGTTCTCTTTCAGTAAGTGCGTATTTCTTAAAATGACTCCCATGAATACTGACACCCATAGACTGAAATTCATTTTTTTCCACTTTTCTCCCAAACCCACATCACCAAATTCCAAGCTATTACCTTAGAGCTTCTTGTCCTATGCAGCCTGTGGAAATTTATAGGCACTTGAATGCAGTATTTCCTAAAAATAATGAGTAAGGAAATTTCTTTATTACACTAAAAGAGCAGTTGGTAACGGTCCTATATAATAAAAATATTTTAGCTATTCTGGCACCGTACTGACACTAGATGAATTTTATAATTGCCTTGAGTAATTAAAAGGAACTTTTGATAATTATTTTGGTATTGAATATATAGGACAGTTTAAGGGGAATTTAGATTATTACTAAAATTCATTTTTTCCCTGATAAGTGATACCCATGTTGTCAGGAGAATTTTTAATACATAATGTTAAAATTGAAAAATATTATATACATTTTTAAAATAATAAAATTAATTTAATCCTCTTTTGGATCATCCACCTTTTATTCTATGTCCACCGAGAGAATCCATTTGAAAGAATCAAAGGCTCAATAGGTTCTCCTCTCACAGGTGTCGGGCTATTTTACAGCACAGAGACAAGGAAATTGAATAAATAACTGGTGACTCAGTTATTTACCACTCTCCTCATGAGGACCTACCTGACAGTTTCTCCCAAATTACAGGGGGGATGAAACCCAGTTTCTCCAATAAAATAAGTCATTCCCTCAAACACACACACATAAAAAGACACATAGTCATAGTGATGGTAGACTCCCCAGTAGGCCTGTATAGATGCATTTATGCCATTCTTTCTCCCCGTGAATATCCTTGCTAACTGTTTCTACCTCTGACCATTAGATAGCATATTCCAGTTGTCGTGGAAACCAGAATATCAGCATAACAATCAGTTTTACATTAGCTTTCCAAGGAAACTGAAGTACAAATTCATCCTCAGAATCAATGCAGTAAATGAATAAAATATTAGGAGAGATTATTTCAGCAATTCTCCCAAAATTTACCATTGGCACAAAATAAAAGGATTTTGAAACAATGAGCTAAAGTGGAAGAAAAGGATAGTTTATCATTCTGGATTTCCTGTCAGACACACAAAAACTGGGTTGGGTCTCTTGTATACAGCATATATAAGGGTCTTGGTTTTGTATCCATTCAGTCAATCTGTGTCTTTTGGTGGGAGCATTTAGTCCATTTACATTTAAGGTAATTATCGATATGTATGTTCCTATTCCCATTTTCTATATTGTTTTGGGTTCGTTATTATAGCTCGTTTCCTTCTCTTGCATTTCTTATCTAGAGAAGTTCCTTTAGCATTTGTTGTAAAGCTGGTTTGGTGGTGCTGAACTCTCTCAGCATTTGCTTGTCTGTAAAGGTTTTAATTTCTCCATCAAATCTGAATGAGATCCTTGCTGGTTAGAGTCGTCTTGGTTGCAGGTTTTTCTCCTTCATCACTTTCAGTATGTCCTGCCACTCCCTTCTGGCTTGTAGGGTTTCTGCTGAGAGATCAGCTGTTAACCTTATGGGGATTCCCTTGTGTGTTATTTGTTGTTTTTCCCTTGCTGCTTTTAATATGCTTTCTTTGTATTTAATTTTTGATAGTTTGATTAATATGTGTCTTGGCGTATTTCTCCTTGTATTTATCCTGTATGGGACTCTCTGTGCTTCCTGGACTTGATTAACTATTTCCTTTCCCATATTAGGGAAGTTTGCAACTATAATCTCTTCAAATATTTTCTCAGTCCCTTTCTTTTTTTCTTCTTCTTCTGGAACCCCTATAATTCGAATGTTGGTGCGTTTAATGTTGTCCCAGAGGTCTCTGAGACTGTCCTCAGTTCTTTTCATTCTTTTTTCTTTATTCTGCTCTGCAGTAGTTATTTCCACTACTTTATCTTCCAGGTCACTTATCCGTTCTTCTGCCTCAGTTATTCTGCTATTGATCCTACCTAGAGTACTTTTAATTTCATTTATTGCATTGTTCATCGTTGCTTGTTTCATCTTTAGTTCTTGTGGGTCCTTGTTAACTGTTTCTTGCATTTTGTCCATTCTACTTCCAAGATTTCGGATCATCCTTACTATCATTATTCTGATTTCTTTTTCAGGTAGATTGCCTATTTCCTCTTCATTTGTTAGGTCTGGTGCGTTTTTATCTTGCTCCTTCATCTGCTGTGTGTTTTTCTGTCTTCTCATTTTGCTTATCTTACTGTGTTTGGGGTCTCCTTTTTGCAGGATGCATGTTTGTAGTTCCCGTTGTTTTTGATGTCTGTCTCCAGTGGCTAAGGTTGGTTCAGTGGGTTGTGTAGGCTTCCTGGTGGAGGGGACTAGTGCCTGT
This sequence comes from Phocoena phocoena, assembly GCF_963924675.1. Lineage (NCBI taxonomy): Eukaryota > Metazoa > Chordata > Mammalia > Artiodactyla > Phocoenidae > Phocoena > Phocoena phocoena. The sequence continues at coordinate 89,615,509 of NC_089240.1, read as the reverse complement.
GTTGTGCTGGATGAGGCTGGATCTTGTCTCTCTAGTGGGCAGGTTCACGTCTGGTGGTGTGTTTTGAGGTGTCTGTGGCCTTATTATGATTTTAGGCAGCCTCTCTGCTAATGGGTGGGGTTGTGTTCCTGTTTTGCTAGTTGTTTGGCATAGGTTGTCCAGCACTGTGGCTTGCTGGTCGTTGAGTGAAGCTGGGTGCTGGTGTTAAGATGGAGGTCTCTGGGAGATTTCCACCGTTTAATATTATGTGGAGCTGGGAGGTCTCTTGTTGACCAGTGTCCTGAAGTTGGCTCTCCTACCTCAGAGGCAGAGCCCTGACTCCTGGCTGGAGCACCAAGAGCCTTTCATCCACACGGCTCAGAATAAAAGGGAGAAAAAGTAGAGAGAATTAGCAGAAGTATGAGTAAAGAAAGAAGGAAAGGAGGAAAGGAAGGAAGGAAGAAAGAAGCAAAGAAGGAAAGAAAGGAGGGAGGGAGGGAGGGAGGAAGGAAGGAAGGAAGGAGCGAAAGAAGGAGAAAATGTAGAGAGAATTAGTAGAAGTATGAGGAAAGAAAGAAGGAAAGGAGGAAAGGAAGGAAGGAAGAAAGAAGCAAAGAAGGAAAGAAAGGAGGGAGGGAGGGAGGGAGGAAGGAAGGAAGGAAGGAGGGAAAGAAGGAGAAAATGTAGAGAGAATTAGTAGAAGTATGAGGAAAGAAAGAAGGAAAGGAGGAAAGGAAGGAAGGAAGAAAGAAGCAAAGAAGGAAAGAAAGGAGGGAGGGAGGGAGGAAGGAAGGAAGGAAGGAAGGAGGGAAAGAAGGAAAAAACAGAAAGAAAGAAGATACAGTAAAAATAAAATAAAGTATAATATAGTTATTGTACTAAAAAATATTTAGAAAAAAAAAAAAGGGACGGATAGAACCCTAGGAGAAATGTTGGAAGCAAAGCTGTACAGAGAAAATCTTACACAGAAGCATACACATACACGTTCACAAAAAGAGGCAAAGGGGGAAAAATCATAAATCCTGCTCCCAGAGACCACCTCCTCAACCTGGGGTGATTCGCTGTCTAAAGGAGGGAAGGAAGGAAGGAAAGAAAGAAAGAAAGAACGAAGGTAAAGTACAATAAAGTTATTACAATTAAAATTAATTATTAAGAAAAAAAAGTTTTTTTTTAAAAAAAACCATGGACGGATAGAGCCCTAGGACAAATGGTGGAAGCAAGAGTATACAGACAAGATCTCACACAGAAGCATACACACACACATTCACAAAAAGAGGAAAAGGGAAAAAAATCACAGATCTCGCTCTTAAATTCCACCTCTTCAATTTGGGATCACTCCCTGTCTATTCAGGTATTCCACAGATGCAGGGCACATCAAGTTGATTGTGGAGCTTCAATCCGTCGCCTCCGTGGCTGCCGGGAGAGACCTCCCCCTCTCCTCCCTGCTCTCACAGCTCACAGGAGCTCAGCTTTGTACCCGGCCCTGCCCCTGCGCGCAGGTCGCTGGAGGGCGTCTGTTTTTTGCTCAGACAGGACGGGGTTAAAGGAGCCGCTGATTCGGGAGCTCAGGCTCACTCAGGCCGGGGGTTGGGGGATGGGGGAAGGAGGGGCACTGCGTGCAGGGCGGGCCTGCGGTGGTAGAGGCGGCGTGACGCTGCGGCAAAGGCCGGCGTGACGTTGCACCAGCCTGAGACCCGCCGTGAGTACTCCCGGGGAAGTTGTCCCTGGATCCCGGGAACCTGACAGTGGCGGCCTGCACAGGCTCCGCGGAAGAGGGGCGCGGAGAGTGACCTGTGCTCGCACACAGCACCCCTGGTGGCGGCAGCAGCAGCCCCAGTGTCTCCCTCCCATCTCTGGGGTCCGCGGTTTTAGCCGCGGCTCGCGCCCGTCTCTGGGGTTCTCGCTTCCAGCCGCGGCTCGCGCCCGTCTCTGGGGTTCGCGCTTTTAGCCGCGGCTCACGCCCGTCTCTGGAGTTCCTTTAAGCAGCGCTCTTAAACCCCTCTCCTCGCGCACCAGGAAACAAAGAGGGAAGAAAAAGTCTCTTGCCTCTTCGGCCGGTGCAGGCTTTTCCCCGAACTCCCTCCCGGCTAGTCCTGGCGCACCAACCCCTTCAGGCTATGTTCAAGCCGCCAACCCCAGTCCTCTCCCTGAGCTCCGTCCAAAACCGAAACCCGAGCCTCAGCTCGCAGCCCCGCCCACCCCGGCAGGTGAGCAGACAAGCCTCTAGGGTTGGTGAGTGCCAGTCGGCACCGATCGTCTGTGCAGGAATCTCCCCGCTTTGCCCTCCGCACCCGTCGCTGTGCACTACTCCGCGGTCCCGAAGCTCCCCCCTCTGCCTCCCGCAGTCTCCGCCCGCGGAGGGGCTTCCTAGTATGTGGAAACGTTTCCTCCTTCACAGCTCCCTCCCACTGGTGCAGGTGCCGTCCTTATTCTTTTGTCTCTGTTTTTTCTTTTGCCCTACCCAGGTACGTGGGGAGTTTCTTGCCTTTTGGGAGGTCTGAGGTCTTCTGCCAGCCTTCAGTAGGTGTTCTGTAGGAGTTGTTCCACGTGTAGATGTATTTCTGGTGTATCCGTGAGGAGGAAGGCGATCTCCACGACTTACTCTTCCGCCATCTTCCCCCGTCCTGTATTTAATTTTTGAAAGTTTGATTAATATGTGTCTTGGCGTATTTCTTCTTGGATTTATCCTGTATGGGACTCTCTGTTCTTCCTGGACTTGATTAACTATTTCCTTTCCCATATTAGGCAAATTTTCAACTAAATATTTTCTTAGTCCCTTTCTTTTTCTCTTCTTCTTCTGGAACCCCTATAATTCGAATGTTGGTGCGTTTAATATTGTCCCAGAAATCTCTGGGACTGTCCTCAGTTCTTTTCATTCTTTTTTCTTTATTCTGCTCTGCAGTAGTTATTTTCACTATTTTATCTTCCAGGTCACTTATCCGTTCTTCTGCCTCAGTTATTCTGCTGTTCATCCCTTCCAGAGTATTTTTAATTTCCTTTATTGTGTTGTTCATCGTTGCTTGTTTCATCTTTAGTTCTTCTAGGTCCTTGTTAAATGTTTCTTGCATTTTGTCTATTTTATTTCCGAGATTTTGGATCATCTTTACTTCATTATTCTGAATTCTTTTTCAGGTAGACTGCCTATTTCCTCTTCATTTGTTAGGTCTAGTGGGTTTTTATCTTGCCCCTTCATCTGCTGTGTGTTTTTCTGTCTTCTCATTTTGCTTATCTTACTGTGTTTGAGGTCTCCTTTTTGCAGGCTGCATGTTCGCAGGTCCTGTTGTTTTTGATGTGTCTCCCCAGTGGCTAAGGTTGGTTCAGTGGGTTGTGTAGGCTTCCTGGTGGAGGGAACTAGTGCCTGTGTTCTGGTGGATGAGGCTGGATCTTGTCTTTCCGTTGGGCAGGTCCACGTCTGGTGGTGTGTTTTGGGGTGTCTGTGGACTTATTATGATTTTAGGCAGCCTCTCTTCTAATGGGTGGGGTTGTGTTCCTGTCTTGCTACTTGTTTGGTATAGGGTGTCAAGCACTGTAGCTTGCTGGTCATTGAGTGAAGCTGGGTGCTCGTGTTGAGATGGAGATCTCTGGGAGATTTTTGCCATTTGATATTACGTCGAGCTGGGAGGTCTCTTGTTGACCAGTGTCCTGAAGTTGGCTCTCCCACCTCAGAGGCACAGCACTGCCTCCAGGCTGTACCACCAAGAGCCTTTCATCCACACAGCTCAGAATAAAAGGGAGAAAAAGTAGAGAGAAAGAAAGAAAGAGGGTAAAATAAAATAAATGAGATAAAATAAAGTTATTAAAATAAAAAATATTTATTAAGAAAAAAATTTTTTAAAACAAACAAACAAAAAACCGGACAGACAGAATCCTAGGACAATTGGTGAAAGCAAAGCTATACAGACAAAATCTCACACAGAAGCATACACATACACACTCACCAAAAGAGGAAAAGGGGAAAAAATAATAAATCTTGCTCTCAAAGTCCACCTCCTCAGTTTGGGATGATTCGTTGTCTATTCATGTATTCCACAGATGCAAGGTACATTACGTTGATTGTGGAGCTTTAATCCACTCCTTCTGAGGCTTCTGGGAGAGATTTCCCTTTCTCTTCTTTGTTCTCACAGCTCCCAGGGGCTCAGCTTTGGATTTGGCCCCGCCTCTGCATGTAAGTCATTGGAGGGCGTCTGTTCTTCGCTCAGACAGGACGGGGTTAAAGAAGCAGCTGATTCGGGGGCTCTGGCTCACTCAGGCCACAGGGAGAGAGGGGTGCGGATGGTGGGCCAGCCTGTGGCGGCAGAGGCCAGCGTGACGTTGCACCAGCCTGAGGCGCACCGTGCGTTCTCCCAGGGAAGTTGTCCCTGTATCCCAGGACCCTGGCAGTGGCGGGCTGCACAGGCTCCCCAAAAATGGGGTGTGGATAGTGACCTGTGCTCGCCCACAGGCTTCTTGGTGGCGGCAGCAGCAGCCTGAGCGTCTCATGCATGTCTCTGTGGTCTGGGCTTTTAGCCACGGCTCGCGCCCGACTCTGGAGCTCCTTTAAGCAGCGCTCTTAATCCCCTCTCCTCGCGCACCAGGAAACAAAGAGGGAAGAAATAGTCTCTTGCCTCTTCGGCAGGTCCAGACCTTTTCCCGGACTCCCTCCCGGCTAGCCATGGTGCACTAACCCCTTCAGGCTGTGTTCACACCGTCAACCCCAGTCCTCTCCCTGCGCTCCAATGGAAGCCCAAGGCCCAGCTCCCAGCCCCGCCCGACCCAGCGGGTGAGCAGACAAGCCTCTCGGGCTGGTGAGTGCGGGTCAGCGCCGATCCTCTGTGCGGGATTCTCTCCGCTTAGCCCTCCGCACCCCTGTTGCTGTGCTCTCCTCTGCATCTCCAAAGCTTCCCCTCTCCGCCACCCACAATCTCCACCCGCGAAGGGGCTTCCTAGTGTGTGGAAACTTTTCCTCCTTCACAGCTGCCTCACACTGGTGCAGGTCCCATCCCTATTCTTTTGTCTCTGTTTATTCTTTTTTCTTTTGCCCTACCCATGTACGTGGGGAGTTTCTTGCCTTTTCGGAGGTCTGAGGTCTTCTGCCAGCGTTCAGTAGTTGTTCTGTAGGAGTTGTTCCACGTGTGGATGTATTTCTGGTGCATCTGTGGAGAGGAAGTTGATCTCCGCGTCTTAGTCTTCCGCCATCTTCCCCCTCCATGCTTTTCTTTCTTATTCTGAGGATTTTATGCTATAAATTCTCTCTACGTATTACTTTAGAAGTATTACAATAATTTGGATATATTGTGTTTCATTTTTATTCCATTCGAAATAGTTTCTAATTTTTCTTATGGCTTCCCCTTTGACATATTGAGTTATTGATATGTATGAATGATGTTTAATTTTAAAACAGTTGGTATTAAAAGTATTTTTTATAATTTATTTCTAGTTTAATTCCATTATGATCAGAGAAGGTATTTTGCATAATTTTAATATTTTAGTATTAATGAGGATTTTTAGTGGTCCAAAATGTTGTCTATCTTGGTAAATGATGCATATGCATTTGAAAAGAATGTTTATTATGCTAGTTGTTGTGTGGAGTGCTCCGTAAATATCAATTAGATCAGTTAGTTCATAGTCTTGTCTAAATCTTATTCAAACTTACTTATTATTTATTCCATAAATTATTCAGAGAATTGTGTTAAAACCTCCAACAATAAATGCATAAGTTTCTATTTCTCCTTTAATTTCTGTGGTTTTTGTTTCAGTTATTTTGAAGCTCAGTTGTTAGGCACATCCCCATTTGGGATTTTTAGTTCTTCAATTGAATCCTTTATGATTGTTATTCCCCTCTTTATCTCTTTAATGTTCCTTGTTCTGAAATCTAATTTTTCCATAGTAATATATCCACTCCAGTATTCTTTTGATTAATGTTTGTATAGTATGTCTTTTTCCATTATTTTACTTTATTAAATGGGTGTACATGGGTATATTTGACATAAAACACACTGTTAACGTTTTTAAATTATACAACACAGTTTTTGTATAATACATAAGCTCATGAAATTATCACCACTCTCAAGATAGCAACATTTCATTCATTCCTAGAAGCTTCCTCACTCCTCTGATAATGCTTCCTTGTTCCCACTCCCTGCAACCTCCCTCTTGTTCCACAGTTACTCATAGGCCTTGCATTTTCTGTGATTTCATATTAATGGAGTAATGCACTATGTGCTTTCTCTTTGCTTTTCCTCTTTCACTACGATAATTATTTTGAGATTCATCTAGGTTGTAGCATATATCAATAATTAATTTTCATTACTGATATATTTCTATAGAGATATATACATAGGTATAGAGATATAGATGTAGATGTAGTTGGTATAGGTACAGTTATATTACAGTTTGTAGTTTATTCATTTACTTCTTTTTTTAAATGGAAGTATAGTTGATTTACAATGTTGTGTTAATTACTGATATACAGCAAAGTGTTTCAGTTATACATATATACATTTTTAAATATTCTTTTACATTATGGTTTATCATAGGATATTGAATATAGTTCTCTGTACTGAACAGTATGGCCTTGTTGTTTATCCATTCTATATATAAAAGCTTACATCTGCTAACCCCAACCTCCTATTCTATCCCTCCCCCAACCCCCTCACCCTTGGAAACCACCAGTCTGTTCTCTATGTCTGTGATACTGTTTCTGTTTCACATAAGTCCACATATAAGTGATATCATATGGTTTTGTCTTTCTCTTTGACTTACTTCACTTCATGTGATAATCTCTAGTTGCATCCATGTTGCTGCAAATGGCATTATTTCATTCTTTTTTATGGCTGAGTAGTATTCCATTGTATATATGTACCACATTTTCTTTGTCCGTTCATCTTCAATGGACATTTAGGTAATTTCCATGTCTAGGCTATTGTGAATAGTACTGCTATATTCATTTACTTCTTAATGGACATGTGGATGTTTCCTGTTTATGGTTTTTGGCTAATTCAAATAAAATTGCTATGAACATTTGTGCACTAATCTTTCTATGCACATATAGTTTCATTTATTTTGGGTAAATATCTAAGAGTGGAATATCTAGATCATATGGTAGGTATGTGTTTAACTTTTTAAGAAACTGCCAAACCATTTTTTTTCAAACAATCATTTTTATTAATAGCCCTGTGATCAGAAAGGAGGCTAATTAGAAACCTTTGGGAGAGGCTGAAATCAAAGGAAAAGGAATATATGAAAAAAATATCAAAAACATCTATGGCAAAAATGAAACATTTGTGTTTATACATAACCATTCATTTCATATAGATTTCTGTATAAATATGCTGTAAGCAGTAGAGGAATAACAAAAAATGGGAGGTAGGAAGCAAATGTCCCACCCACCCCTCAGCTGGCTCAGAGGACAATAAAGCCAGGTGACAAACATTTTCCATAGCACCAATCCCTTAGAGTTCTTTCTTCCTCTTTATTTTTATTTTTTATCAAGATATAGTTGATGTATGATATTATGTAAGTTACAGGTGTACAATACAGTGATTCAATATTTTCATAGGTTATACTCCATTTATCGTTATTATAAAATATTGGCTATATTCCCTGTGTTGTACAATATATCCTTTTAGCTTATTTATTTTATACATAATAGTTTGTACCTCTTAATCCCTTACCCCTATCTTGTCCCTCCCCTCTTCTCTCTCCCCACTGGTAACCACTAGTTTGTTCTGTATAACTGTGAGCCTGTTTGCTTTTTGTTATATTCACTAGTCTGTGGTATTTTTTTAGATTCCACATATAAGTGATATTATACAGTATTTGTCTTTGTCTGACTTATTTCACTTAGCGTAATCCCCTCCAAGTCCATCCACATTGCTGCAAATGGCAAAATTTCATTCTTTTTTATGGCTGAGTAGTATTTCATTATATATATATACCACATCTTGTGCACGGCCCCGGGCGTCCCCGGGAGTCCCGACCAGCAGGACAAATCCTTGTGAGTCCGAGGAGGAACCTGTAGGGGTTGAAAAGAGAAGAAGGGGCAGGAGACGCGAAAGAATGGAGGCAAGACAAAATCCTGATCAAGCCTCAAACCTTTATTGCTGCAGTAGCTGTATTTATACAGTACAGAGAAAGGGGGGCGGGATCCAGAATAAGGGAAGTACTTGGCAAATTATCATTGGTGCTGCGTGCGCGGGCTTTCGTTTTTAGGCGCGGGCTTTTATCTCATTAAGCAGGAAGAGAAGCAGGATGTCGGCCATCTTCTAATGGCGAAAACTTCTTGGCTCCCAACATCTCCTCCCTTTTTATTTCTTTTAAGGAGGTGGGCATTAACCGAGTGAGGGAGTAGTGACCTGAATCCTCCCGTAGACAATGTATGTGTGTCCACCATTGCTGGCTCTTGGTATCTTTTGGGGAGGAGAGGCAGAACCAAGAATAATCTTAGATACTGAAGCCAAAAACAATGTTTAGATACCAACCTCTTTCATAATTCAGGTATACTCACAGGGAATAACAGAGATTACCTTATGTATAAAGGTTTTCCCTTGTGCATGCTTTGCTGTCACACTCAACTCGGTACCCATACCCTCCCATCAAAGAGGGGGGTAGGCATGTCTCTGTCTCATGCCGCTCCAGTGGAGGGGCAGCCAGAATCATCTTTTGGTTCTGCTTCAGGTTAAATTCTGAGGCAAGTGTGGAGGGGGTTCAGCCTGGCTGACAACCAGCAAAGATGACAGGATCAGGGTCACAACGGATAGTCCTTGTTGTCTTTGTCGTCTTTTCAATGCCAAGAGGATCTCCATCTTTTTCTGAAAAGGAAAAGAAATACAATCTCAGGGAAAAGGGCCCTGGATAATTTTCATTATTTCATAGAATTTATAGGTTTAATAAGACGCTCGGGCAGCCAACGTCTGGGTGAGGGGAACTTGTCCAGATTTTTGAGGAACAAACCGAATCGCCCCTTGGTTCGGTTCCAAGGAAGGGGCCAGGGGCTGGCCCCGTGAAAAGTTTCCCTGTTTTTTGGCCATTTATGTCCGTTTTTGAATAACATTCCGAAGACCAATGTTTGCCTCTTTTACAGCGAGGACAAACGGTGGTGGGAGGAGCTCGGGATTGATGTTGGGGTTGTTGTGGGTTAGCCTTTGATGACTGTCCTTGTCTATATAGTGGACAATCCCGGGCAAAGTGTCCAGGTTGTTTGCAATTATAGCAAGTTTTTTGTTGTTTGTCTAGGGCGGATGTGTCTTTAAATAAAATCTTTTAGGGCGGCTCCTATTGCAAGACCAACAGAATGGGAGGGACCAATTCCGGAACACAATTTAATATAATCAGCAAGGCTACCACCACGATGAGCCCGAAGGGCAGCCTGGCAGGCCGGATTAGCATTTTCATAAGCTAAATGTTTAACAAAGGCGTTATCAGTTTCACTGTCGCCCACCAGATGTTCGGTGGCATCCGTGAGGCGGCTAATAAACTCACAATAAGGCTCTTCTGGTCCCTGGCGAATTTTCGCCAAGGAAGTTGTGGCCGAACCCTTAGGCGGAAGGTGGCGCCAGGCCTTAAGGCCAGCATTTTGTATTTGAGCCAACAGACCAGGGGGAAAAGCAGCCTGAGCCTCATTGGAATCATAGGGGCTACGGCCAAGTAATTTATCTCGGGTCCATGTCCGGGAAGTTCTGCTTTCAGCGTTTCGTTGAGCAGTTTCTCTACAATTTTCCACGAATTCAGTGCGCCACAAAACATAATCTCCCCCAGAAAGGGTGGCGCGAGCCAGGGTAAGCCAATCATTTGGGGTCAGCCAGCGATCGCTTAATCCCTCCAAGATTGCCAATGTATAAGGGGCTGTGGGCCCATAATTGCTAACAGCAGATTTTAGATCTTTTATATGTTTTAAATTGAGGCGGCGATATTTATGTTCAAAATGACCACCCCTAGAAGGATCATGAATATCTGGTCCCTCATCAGGCTCAGGAGATTCTTCTCCCTCTTCTTCTTCTCCTTCCTCACTATCCTCAGCTTGAATCCCACCTTGGGTGGGTAGACTCTGACTGCGAGTAACAGGGAAAGCTAATTTAATGGGTCCTGATTTTTGTCGAAGTGGGGGTTTGTTGGGACTTCCTGAGAAATTTAAAGAAGTAAGCTCCACTTCAAGGGCTCTAAGCTCCTTTAGGAGATCTAAACGTTCCCGTTTTTGTCGTAAAACGTCTCTCAAAGAGGAAATTTCCTGGGTTAAGGCTGTCTTAGCCTGTCGAAGGGGATCAATTAGGGGGGCAATGGGAGCAGGGGCACTAAAGGCAGGCATCTGGTGAGAAGTATTATAAGATGGCGGAGGCTTCAAAAGGGGAAATCCCCAGGGGTCATCCTTGCGATGATAACGAGCAGCCTGCTCATCGAGAGTTTCCTGGTCTTGGGGGGAAAGCTGGTCATCATTGGGACCACCCTTAATAGCAGCAAGGGAAGGATAAATCCTTGGGACAGTTTTATTATCTGTGGGACATTGATGATAAGTTTCTGGAATTTTTGGGAAATCTTCATTTGAACCCATATCAATGGTAACGGATGGACAAACTGAAGGGGGGCGAGAGGCTGCTTTAAGAATTGTTTCTCCGGTCTCAACAACCTTTTGGATATCGGGGTCAAAAAAATGACCCATAAGAATCTCTCTAATTAAATTCCAATATGAAAATGCAGTCACAGATACTTTAGAAGGCCCAAAAGTCTTATAATAATCATTTAAACAATCTCCTACACGATTCCAACATTTTTTATCTATCGTCCCTTCTTGTGGGAACCATGGGCAAACATCAGACAAAAATATAAAAAAAATCACGCAAATCTTTTTTTCTAGCCTTAATCTTTCGCATCTTGAGGGAATCCTCGATCCCCTGAAGAAAGAGTTCGTGGGAACTCAATTCCTGTCCCATTTTTAAGCTCCACTTACCTTACTCTCTACCGGTCACAACTGCCGAAGGGCGGCTAGTCCTCCGGGGACCTAATCGAGCCGCACTTTCGAGTTCACTCTCGCGGCGGCTCAGTGGGTGCCTGGCCAGGCGTTCGTAAGCGTGCTACCTCCGTTAGGATCCGTTCCTCGAGCCCCACGTTGGGCGCCAATTGTGCACGGCCCCGGGCGTCCCCGGGAGTCCCGACCAGCAGGACAAATCCTTGTGAGTCCGAGGAGGAACCTGTAGGGGTTGAAAAGAGAAGAAGGGGCAGGAGACGCGAAAGAATGGAGGCAAGACAAAATCCTGATCAAGCCTCAAACCTTTATTGCTGCAGTAGCTGTATTTATACAGTACAGAGAAAGGGGGGCGGGATCCAGAATAAGGGAAGTACTTGGCAAATTATCATTGGTGCTGCGTGCGCGGGCTTTCGTTTTTTAGGCGCGGGCTTTTATCTCATTAAGCAGGAAGAGAAGCAGGATGTCGGCCATCTTCTAATGGCGAAAACTTCTTGGCTCCCAACAACATCTTTTTTACCCCTTCATCTATTGATGAACACTTAGGTTGCTTCCATATCTTGGCTATTGTAAATAATGCTGCTATGAACATTGGGGTGCATGTATGTTTTTGAATTACTGTTTTTGTTATTTTCAGATATATACCCAGGACTGGAATTGCTGGGTCATATGGTAGCTCTATTTTAGTTTTTTAAAAAATTAATTTTTATTGGAATATGGTTGTTTTATAATGTTGTGTTAGCTGTTCTACTTTTAGTTTTTTGAAAAACCGCCACACTGTTTTCCACAGTGACTACAAGCAATTTACATTCCCATCAACAGTGTACAAGGGTTCTGTTTTCTCCACATCCTTGGCAATATTTGTTATTTGTGGTCTACCAAACTGTTTTTCAATGTATCCGTACCATTTTTTATTCCCACCAGCAGTGTATGACAGTTCCAGTTTCTCCATAACCTTCCAGTACTTAGTGTGGTTAATATTTTTAATTTGATTCATTCTAATAGGTGTGTGGTGCTAACTCATTTTGGCTTTAATTTAAATTTTCCTGATAATGAATGATGTTAAACATCCTTTGATGTACTAATTTGCTGTTTCTATACCTTTTTGTAAAACATCTTTATTGGAGTATTATTGCTTTACAATGGTGTGTTAGTTTCTGCTTTATAACAAAGTGAATCAGCTATACGTATACCTATATCCCCATATCTCCTCCCTCTTGCGTCTCCCTCCCATCCTCCCTAGCCTACCACTCTAGGTGGTCACAAAGCACTGAGCTGATCTCCCTGTGCTATGCGGCTGCTTCCTACTAGCTATTGATTTTACATTTGGTAGTGTATATATGTCCATGCCACTCTCTCATTCTGTCCCAGCTTACCCTTCCCCCTCCCTGTGTCCTCAGGTTCACTCTCTAGTAGGTCTGTGTCTTTATTCCCGTCCTGCCCCTAGGTTCTTCATGACCATTTATTTTTTTAGATTCCATATATATGTCTGTTGAAATCATTTTCCCATCTTATGTTCTGTTGTTTATTATCTTATTATTGAGTTTTGTGATTTTATATTATGTTGGGTTATTTTCTTATTAAGTTCCGAGATTTTTTGTATATTCTGGATATGTGTCCTTTATCAAGGTGTGGTTTGAAAATATTTTCTCTCTGTAGTTTCTCTTTTCATTCTCTTAACAGTGTTTTCCAAGGAGAATAGCTTTGATAATGTCTAGTTTATTAATTAGTTTTGTTATGAATCATGTTTTTGGTGTCGCATCTGAGAAATCTTTGCCTGACCAGAGGTCACAAAGATTTTTTTCCTATGTGTTCTTTCAGATGTTTTATAGTTTTTGGTTTTATATTTAATTTGATGATGTGTTTTGGAAAAAAGTATGTAATATGAGGTGTATTTCAAAGATAGAAAGAAAAAGGGACATATCTATGATCTCTATGAATGTTAGGCATTTCCTTTCCAAATCTTTAAGCTCTCTGGAGCTCTCACTTTCTACACCACAGTGCTCACTTCTGGGTTTCAGAGTGTATTACATTCAAGGCAGGGAGTTCAAAAAGAAAAAAATATGTTAAACCCACTGTCAGTTCCATGATACTTTGAATTTGGTTGTCCTTTCCCAATTTGCTTGCTGCTATTTACATTTCAGAGTCCTCATATAGCTTCTCCATACATTCTGTTCAAGTTTTATTTGTATTCAGTTGCAGAGATGGGTGATGTGCTTATTTTGTGTAACCTGGAATCAGAACCAACACTCCCATTTTCATGTTTCTACCACTACTTTCACCTCACAAACACACACATAGCCTACAAACCAACTCCCTTTTCTTCAGAGGACTAAATGTAAATGTTGATTAACCCAGAAGCTTACATTAGATGCCAGAAGCACCAGAAAGTAAAGCTGTATAAAATATACTCCATTGTTCAATGAATAAGCCCTGTTTACATAAATGTCCCAATAAGGCAGTGGAAGAATTCTGTTTCTCACAAACGTACCCAGAAAACTCTCCTTTCTTTTAAAAAAGCCTTACATTTTACTATGCTAAGTAGTTCAATCACATACTTATCATCTGGACTCTCAATTTGGATAAACAAAATTTTATTGTTTTATTATTTTTTTCATTGTGTACCATCTGTGCCAATAACTTACCCCAAACGTCCCAATTCTAAGGGAAGATTTTTTTCAACTTCTCATTTAGTATAATATTTCCTTTTATCCTAAAATTCCAAATATAATTGAATGTTTTCTTTTAATACAAAGGCAGGTTTATATAAAGATGATATATAAATACATCTGAAGATAATTGCTTTTGAAATACTCTCTGGGATTAGAAGTATCTCGGACTATAGACAACGCTCTGTATTACACACCAAAGAACAGAAATGACAAAGGCCTTTCAAGAAAAATCTCACGGAAAAAGGAATATATTCTCAGTGTCTGGTACAGTGATTTTTTTTCTTTTCTTTTCTTTCTTCTTCTTATTTTTTAATATTAGGGTTTTTTTAAACATCTTTATTGGAGTATAATTGCTTTACAGTGGTGTGTTAGTTTCTGCTTTATAACAAAGTGAATCAGCTATACATATACATATATCCCCATATCCTCCCTCTTTCGTCTCCCTCCCACCCTCCCTATCCCACCCCTCTAGGTGGACACAGAGCACCAAGCTGATCTCCCTGTGCTATGCGGCTGCTTCCCACTAGCTATCTATTTTACATTTGGTAGTGTATATATGGTACAGTGATTTTTAAGTTTGAAACTTTGAAATATCACCCAAAGTTCCTGCAATGGAACAATCCACAAAAAAATTTCCTACTTTTCTCTTCCTGCTAATTATTTCTATTTATATTAAGTCATCCTGGAAAACTCATGAGATTTGAATGGCTTTATTTTTCTTTTGAAGTTAATATAGAAGATGTGTTAAGTACTTCTTTATGTTCCCTAGATTAGAATCAATTGAAAAATAAGACTTGGGTGACAGAGAGGTGGACATCAAAATGTTAGCTTTATTCCTGATATTTAACCAAAACACTTGCAAATAATTCCCCCTTGAGCTAGACAAGTTTACTTATCCAATCTCTGTTACTGCAAGAAAATTGCTGCCTTCATCATCTCCTAGTACCACAGAAAGGGTCCATTTTAACTTACAGCATAAAGAAAGTCAGAATGAACCCTCATTGTAGACAGTCAGATCCAATGACAAAAGAAGGGACTGATCCAGGCATACAATTTCTTCTCCCAAGCTCAACATTCATCCTCCCCAAGGGAGGGAAGTTTAGGGAGAGAGATCAGGAGTGTTACTGTGAAGTCCTTCAACAGGGAAACCAGTAGCCAGGGAAATGGAGGACCTTCGACCCACCTTCATCCCAATGTTTCATAAGGTCTTTGTTCTTTTAACTCACATGTCTTAACCATTAATTAGACTTACAGTAAGCCAAGTGTGTAGCTGCATATCCCATCACCATATTTTATTATAGGTGTCTTTTTACTCACCATACTGAAACTTTCTTACTTGCCAACTGAGCCCTGTGCTGCTGGTACTACAGTCAGTAGTACCATCAATTCCTTGTGGATTTCATCTAGCCACCTGGCTACTATGCTCTCATTAGCAAGATTTCCCACACTTGTAGCAGCAAATTATTCATTTACAAATACAG
Organism: Phocoena phocoena; assembly: GCF_963924675.1. Classification (NCBI taxonomy): domain Eukaryota; kingdom Metazoa; phylum Chordata; class Mammalia; order Artiodactyla; family Phocoenidae; genus Phocoena; species Phocoena phocoena. The sequence continues at coordinate 89,600,441 of NC_089240.1, read as the reverse complement.
TCTTGCTTTCTCTGTAGTCCTAGTTTCTTACTCTAAGTTCACTCCCTCTCCTATTTCCCATCTTCCCTTACATCCGTCTATGTTGTTCAATATAGTTCATCAGAAGTTCTAATATAAGATAACATTGAGATATGCCAATAATAAAATGACCAGAATGTAGAGATGCTCCAAATTTGAAAACGAATAAAAAGTTCCCCTTTCCCTTTATGAACTTCCCATAAATAAATAAACTCCAAAGAATTTAATAAAAATTATTTTGCTCCTATGTCAAATTAAATTAAAACTCAAAGATCTTAAACTCCTCCATCATCTATTTTTTCTATTTAATTTTGGCTAAAGTCATTCCTGATGCCTGGATAGTGCTGAGCTTATGTCAACAGCTACATCCTCCAATGTATTTCATTGGAATGAGTATAGTGCTTTTTAAAAAATCACTTTATTGAGGTATGATTGACATAAAAAGCTGTACATTTTAGATGTATACAACTTGAGTTTGGAGATAAGTATACAACCACGAAAACGTCACCACAATCTATGTCATAAACATATCCATCACCTCCAAAAGTTTTCTCCTATCCTCTTTATTTATTACTATCATTTTTATGATAAAACACTTAAGATCTACCCTCTTAGAAAATTTTTAAGTATTCAATATATTATTAACTGTAGGTACTATGCTGTACAGTAGATCTCTAGGACTTATTCATCTTGCATAATTGTTTGTACCCTTTGACTAATATCTCTCTGTTGGTAAAGTATTTTTAAGCCTCAGAAATCACAGGAGTTGAATCACAGGTTTCTCACGAGCTTCACTTTTTAAAAAAATACAAATAAAGAGCAGGTATCAAGAGATTTGATTTCCATATCACTCCTTCATTTAATTTATTTAACAAATGTTTTGAGGGTACCTCTTATGTCCCAGGCCCTAACATATGAAACAGAAATATAAGAGTCAAAAAATCCCTCTGAAGATGGTCCTGAAGCTGGCATTCTAAGAAGCTCATCATAAATACAAGTAGAAAAGAAGCAACTTCCAGATTTTTAAGGCAACTATGCCATGGAAAATTATGTTCCCAGAACACAGTACATGGTGTTGCCAAAGACCATAGCAACAATTGAATGGTATTTGATGAAATGAGGGTACGTGGACACAATCTTAGCTTCAGTATTGCCAATCATTTATGCAACTTGTTTAGATGAGAAAGCCTAATTTTAAATTCAGTGAGAGAAATCTCCTTTTAAGAGGTCAATATGGAAAAAAAGAGGTCAACATGGAACCATATTATTTAAACATCTATGGATGAGTGGGAAAAACCCACTCATGAATACTGACTCCTCTATCAGAAGTGCCATTTGAGACATTGCTATCTTCTAAGTTTAGAAATTTGCAATGATTGGCAGCCCCAATGACAAGTTCTTGCCTGAAGTGCCCTATCTTTACTATTCAGTATATTTCCGTCCTCTTAATTTCCACTTCTACTCCATGTTTCTCATATGATGCTACTTAATACATGTAGGTTTTGTTTAGTGACATAGTTTCCAGATTCTTTCATGAGTGTACATTTTTATTATATGCCATAATAGCTGCTACTACATATTCATGCAAAGGAATTGTATAAGCCTGTGAAATCTGCTTAGAACAAATGTTAGCTCAGTAAGGTCACAGAATAAAGTATCAACATGCAAAAATCAATTGTATTTCTATTTGCTGACAATAAACATGCAGAAAACAAAATTGAAAAAAACATAATTTACTATAATTGCAAATAAGTTGAAACACTTAGGTATACACTTATCAAAACATGTAGAGTTTCTGTATGCTGATAATTACAAAATGCTGAGGAAATAAATAAGAGACCTACATAAATGGAGAGGCATACTGTATTCATGGATTGGATGGCTCAATATAGTAAAGATGTGAATTTATTTACAGGCATGTTGCAATTCCTATAAAAATTTCAGTACTCTTTTGTAGACATAGACAACCTTATTGAAAATTGTATTTATAAAGGCACAGGATTTAGTATAGCCAAAACAATTTTGTAAAAGAAGAATAACACCACTCTATCCAATGTTGTGTGTATCTATATATATATCTATACCATAAGGAAGATATTGTTGTACTGGTGCAGAGATACATACATAGTTCAAGGAAAAGGAATAGACAATCCAGAAATAGACTCATACAACTATGCCCAATTGATGTTTTTACATCTTTATTAGAGTATAATTGCTTTACAATAGTGTGTTACTTTCTGCTTTATAACAAAGTGAATCAGCTATACATATACATATGTTCCCATATCTATTCCATCTTGTGTCTCCCTCCCTCCCACCCTCCTTATCCCACCCCTCCAGGCGGTCACAAAGCACGGAGCTGATATCCCTGTGCTATGCGGCTGCTTCCCACTAGCTATCTACCTTACATTTGGTAGTGTATATATGTCCATGCCTCTCTCTCGCTTTGTAACAGCTTACCCTTCCCCCTCCCCATATCCTAAAGTCCATTGTCTAGTAGGTCTGTGTCTTTATTCCTGTCTTACCCCTATGTTCTTCATGACATATTTTTTTCTTAAATTCCATATATATGTGTTAGCATACGGTATTTCTCTTTCTCTTTATGACTTACTTCACTCTGTATGACAGACTCTAGGTCTATCCACCTCTTTACAAATAGCTCAATTTCATTTCTTTTTATGGCTGAGTAATATTCCATTGTATATATGTGCCACATATGCTTTATCCATTCATCCGATGATGGACACTTAGGTTGTTTCCATCTCCTGGCTATTGTAAATACAGCTGCAATGAACATTTAGGTACATGACTCTTTTTGAATTATGGTTTTCTCAGGGTTATGTGCCCAGTAGTGGGATTGCTGGGTCATATGGCAGTTCTATTTGTAGTTTTTAAAGGAACCTCCATACTGTTCTCCATAGTGGCTGTACCAATTCACATTCCCACCAGCAGTACAAGAGTGTTCCCTTTTCTCCACACCCTCTCCAGCATTTATTGTTTCTAGATTTTTTGATGATGGCCATTCTGAACTGGTGTGAGATGATATCTCATTGTAGATTTGATATGCATTTCTCTAATGATTAATGAGGTTGAGCATTCTTTAATATGTTTGTTGGCAGTCTGTATATCTTCTTTGGAGAAATGTCTATTTAGGTGTTCTGCCCATTTTTGGATTTTTTTTTTGTTTGTTTGTTATTGAGCTGCATGAGCTGCTTGTAAATTTTGGAGATTAATCCTTTGTCAGTTTCTTCATTTGAAAATACTTTCTCCCATTCTGAGGGTTGCCTTTGGTCTTGTTTATGGTTTCCTTTGCTGTGCAAAACCTTTGAAGTTTCATTAGATTCCATTTGTTTATTTTTGTTTTTATTTTCATTTCTCTAGGAGGTGGGTCAAAAAGGATCTTGCTGTGATTTACGTCATAGAGTGTTCGGCCTATGTTTTCCTCTAAGAGTTTGATAGTTTCTGGCCTTACATTTAGGTCTTTAATCCATTTTGAGCTTATTTTTGTGTATGGTGTTAGGGAGTGATCTAATCTGATAGTTTTACATGTACCTCTCCAGTTTTCCCAGCACCACTTATTGAAGAGGCTGTCCTTTCTCCACTGTACAATCCTGCCTCCTTTATCAAAGATAAGGTGACCATATGTGTGTGTGTGTTTATCTCTTGGATTTCTATCCTGTTCCATTGATGTACCTTTCTGTTTTTGTGCCAGTACCATACTGTCTTGATTACTGTAGCTTTGTAGTATAGTCTGAAGTCAGGGAGCCTGATTCCTCCAGCTCCATTTTTCGTTCCCAAGATGGTTTTGGATATTCGGGGACTTTTGTGTTTCCATAAAAATTGTGAAATTCTTTGTTCTAGTTCTGTGAAAAATGCCAGTGGTAGTTAGATAGGGATTGCATTGAATCTGTAGATTGCTTTGGGTAGTAGAGTCATTTTCACAATGTTGATTCTTCCAATCCAAGAACATGGTATATCTCTCCATCTATTTGTATCATCTTTAATTTCTTTCATCAGTGTCTTATAATTTTCTGCATACAGGTCTTTTGTCTCCTTAGGTAGGTTTATTCCTAGATATTTTATTCTTTTTGTTGCAATGGTATATGGGAGTGTTTTCTTGACTTCACTTTCAGATTTTTCATCATTAGTGTATAGGAATGCCAGAGATTTCTGTGCGTTAATTTTGTATCCTGCTACATTACCAAATTCATTGATTAGCTCTAGTAGTTTTCTGGTAGCATCTTTAGGATTCTCTATGTATAGTATCATGTCATCTGCAAACAGTGACAGCTTTACTTCTTCTTTTCTGATTTGGATTCCTTTTATTTCCTTTTCTTCTCTGATTGCTGTGGCTAAAACTTGCAAAACTATGTTGAATAAGAGTGGTGAGAGTGGGCAAACTTGTCTTGTTCCTGATCTTAGTGGAAATGCTTTCAGTTTTTCACCATTGAGGACAATGTTGGCTATGGGTTTGTCATATATGGCCTTTATTATGTCGAGGAAAGTTCCATCTATTCCTACTTTCTGCAGGGATTTTATCATAAATCAGTGCTGAATTTTGTCGAAAGCTTTCTCTGCATCTATTGAGATGATCATATGGGTTTTCTCCTTCAATTGGTTAATATGGTGTATCACATTGATTGATTTGCGTATATTGAAGAATCCTTGCATTCCTGGAATAAACCCTACTTGATCATGGTGTATGATCCTCTTAAGGTACTGTTGGATTCTGTTTGCTAGTATTTTGTTGAGGATTTTGGAATCTATGTTCATCAGTGATATTGGCCTGTATTTTTCTTTCCTTCTGACATCCTTGTCTGGTTTTGGTATCAGATGATGGTGGCCTCGTAAAATGAGTTTGGGAGTGTTCCTCCCTCTGCTATATTTTGGAAGAGTTCGAGAAGGATAGGTGTTAGCTCTTCTCTAAATGTTTGAGAGAATTCGCCTGTGAAGCCATCTGGTCCTGGGCTTTTGTTTGTTGGAAGATTTTAAATCACAGTTTCAATTTCAGTGCTGCTGATTGGTCTGTTCATATTTTCTATTTCTTCCTGATTCAGCCTTGGCAGGTTGTGCGTTTCTAAGAATTTGTCCATTTCTTCCAGGTTGTCCATTTTATTGGCATAGATTTGCTTGTAGTAATCTCTCATAATCTTTTGTATTTCTGCAGTGTCAGTTCTTACTTCTCTTTTTTCATTTCTAATTCTGTTGATTTGAGTCTTTTCCCTTTTTTTCTTGATGAGTCTGGCTAATGGTTTATCAATTTTGTTTATCTTCTCAAAGAACCAGCTTTTAGTTTTATTGATCTTTGCTATAGTTTCCTTCATTTCTTTTTCATTTATTTCTGGTCTCATCTTTATGATTTCCTTCCTTCTGCTAAGTTTGGGTTTTTATTGCTCTTCTTTCTCTCATTGCTTTAGGTGCAAGGTTAGGTTGTTTATTTGGGATGTTTCCTGTTTCTTAAGGTAGGATTGTATTACTATAAACTTCCCTCTTAGAACTGCTTTTGCTGCATCCCATAGGATTTGCGTCGTCATGTCTCCATTGTCATTTGTTTCTCAGTATTTTTAAATTTCCCCTTTGATTTCTTCAGTGATCACTTCGTTCTTAAGTAGTGTATTGTTTAGCCTCCATGTGTTTGTAATTTTTACAGATCTTTTCCTGTAATTGATATCTAGTCTCATAGCATTGTGGTCGGAAAAAATACTTGATACAATTTCAATTTTCTTAAATTTACCAAGACTTGATTTGTGACCCAAGATATGATCTATCCTCGAGAATGTTCCATGAGCCCTTGAGAAAAATATGTATTCTGTTGTTTTTGGATGGAATGTCCTATAAATATCAATTAAGTCCATCATGTTTAATGTATCATTTAAAGCGTGTGTTTCCTTATTTATTTTCAGTTTGGATGATCTGTCCATTGGTAAAAGTGGGGTCTTAAAGTCCCCTACTATGAATGTGTTACTGTCAATTTCCCCTTTTATGACTGTTAGTATTTGCCTTATGTGTTGAGGTGCTCCTATGTTGGGTGCATAAATATTTACAATTGTTATATCTTTTTCTTGGATTGATCCCTTGATCATTATGTAGTGTCCTTCTTTGTCTCTTCTAATAGTCTTTAGTTTAAAGTCTATTTTGTCTGATAAGAGAATTGCTACTCCAGCTTTCTTTTGGTTTCCATTTGCATGGAATATATTTTTCAGTCCACCAAATGTGCAGGTCCCTTACTTTCAGTCTGTTTGTGTCTCTAGGTCTGCAGTGGATCTCTTGTAGACAGCATATATATGGGTCTTGTTTTTGTATCCATTCAGCCAATGTTTTTTTTGGTGGTAGCATTTAGTCCAGTTACATTTAAGTTAATTATTGATATGTTTGTTCCTCTTCCCATTTTCTCAATTGTTTTCAGTTTGTTATTGTAGGTCTTTCCCTTCTCTTGTGTTTCTTGCCTAGAGAAGTTTCTTTTGCATTTGTTGTAAAGCTGGTTTGGTGGTGCTGAACTCTCTCACCTTTTGCTTGTCTGTAAAGGTTTTAATTTCTCCATGAAATCTGAATGAGATCCTTGCTGGGTAGAGTAATCTTCGTTGCTGGTTTTTGTCCTTCATCACTTAAAATATGTCCTGCCACTCCCTTCTGGCTTGCAGAGTTTCTGCTGAAAGGTCAGCTGTTAACCTTATGAGGATTCCCTTGTGTGTTGTTTGTTGTTTTTCCCTTGCTGCTTTTAATATGTTTTCTTTGTAGTTAATTTTTGATATGTTTCATTAATATTTGTCTTGGAGTATTTCTCCTTGGGTTTATCCTGTATGGGACTCTCTGTGCTTCCTGGACTTGATTAACTATTTCCTTTCCCATATTAGGGAAGTTTGCAACTATAATCTCTTCAAATATTTTTTCAGTCCCTTTCTTTTTCTCTTTTTCTTCTGGAACCCCTGTAATTCGAATGTTGGTCCGTTTAATGTTGTCCCAGAAGTCTCTGAGACTGTCCTCAGTTCTTTTCATTCTTTTCTCTTTATTCTGCTCTGCAGTAGTTATTTCCACTATTTTATCTTCCAGGTCACTTATCCCTTCTTCTGCCTCAGTTATTCTGCTATTGATCCCATCTAGAGTATTTTTAATTTCATTTATTTTGTTGTTCATCGCTGTTTGTTTCATCTTTAGTTCTTCTAGGTCCTTGTTAAATGTTTCTTGCATTTTGTCTATTCTATTTCCGAGATTTTGGATCATCTTTACTATCATTATTCTGAATTCTTTTTCAGGTAGACTGCCTATTTCTTCTTCATTTGTTAAGGTTGGTGGGTTTTTATTTTGCTCCTTCCACTGATCTGTGTTTTTTTGTTTTCTCATTTTGCTTATCTTACTGTGTTTGGGATCTCCTTTTTGCAGGGTGCAGGTTCGTAGTTCCCCTTGTGTTTGGTGTCTGTCCCCAGTGGCTAAGGTTGGTTCAGTGGGTTGTGTAGGCTTCCTGGTGGAGGGGACTCGTGCCTGTGTTCTGGTGGATGAGGCTGGATCTTGTCTTTCTGGTGGGCAGGTCCACATTTGGTGGTTTTTTTTGGTGTCTGTAGACTTATTATGATTTTAGGCAGCCTCTCTGCTAATGGGTGGTTGTGTTCCTGGTTTGCTAGTTGTTTGCATAGGGTGTCCAGCACTGTAGCTTGCTGGTCGTTGAGTGAAGCTGGGTGCTGGTGTTGAGATGGAGATCTCTGGGAGATTTTTGCCGTTTGATATTATGTGGAGCTGGGAGGTGTCTTGTGGACCAGTGTCCTGAAGCTGGCTCTCCCACCTCAGAGGCACAGCACTGACTCCTGGCTGTAGCACCAAGAGCCTTTCATCCACATGGCCCAGAATAAAAGGGAGAAAAAGTGGAAAGAAAGAATTAGTAGAAGTAGAAGGCAAGAAAGAAAGAAAGAAAGAAAGAAGGAAAGAAAGAAAGGAAGGAGGAAGGAAGGAAGGAGGGAAGGAAGGAAAAAAGAAAGAAGATAAAGTAAAATAAAATAAAGTAAGATAAAATATAATAAAGATATTAAAATAAACAATAATTAAGAAGAAAATTTAAAAAAAACGGACGGATAGAACCCTAGGACAAATGGTGGAAGCAGAGCTATACAGACAATATCTCACAAAGAAGCATACACATACACACTCACCAAAAGAGGAAAAGGGGAAAAAATAATAAATCTTGCTCTCAAAGTCCACATTCTTGATTTGGGCTGATTCGTTGTCTATTCATGTATTCCACAGGTGCAGGGTACATCAAGTTGATTGTGAAGCTTTAATCCGATGCTTCTGAGGCTGCTGGAAGAGAGTTCCCTTTCTCTTCTTAGTTCTCACAGCTCCCAGGGACTCACCTTTGGATTTGGCCCCGCCTCTGTGTCTAGGTCTCCAGAGGGTGTCTTTTCTTCGCTCAGACAGGACAGGGTTAATGGAGCAGCTGATTCGGGGGCTCTGGCTCACTCAGGCCACAGGGAGGGAGGGGCACGGAGTGCGGGGTGAGCCTGCGGTGGCAGAGGCCGGCGTGATATTGCACCAGCGTTCTCCCGGGGAAGTTGTCCCTGGATCCCAGGACCCTGGCAGTGGCGGGCTGCACAGGCTCCCCGGAAGGGGGGTGTGGATAGTGATCTGTGCTCGCACACAGGCTTCTTGGTGGTGGCAGCAGCAGCCTGAGCGTCTCATGCACGCCTCTGTGGTCCGGGCTTTTAGCCACGGCTGGCACCCGTCTCTGGAGCTCCTTTAAGCAGCACTCTTAATCTCCTTTCCTCGTGCACCAGGAAACAAAGAGGGAAGCAAAAGTCTCTTGCCTCTTCGGCAGGTCCAGACTTTTCCTCGGACTCCCTCTCGGCAAGCCATGGTGCACTAAACCCCTGCAGGCTGTGTTCCCACCGCCAACCCCAGTCCTCTCCCTGTGCTCCAACGGAAGCCCAAGGCCCAGCTCCCAGCCCCACCCGACCCAGCGGGTGAGCAGACAAGCCTCTCGGGCTGGTGAGTGCGGGTCGGCACCGATCCTCTGTGCGGGAATCTCTCTGCTTAGCCCTCCGCATCCCTGTTGCTGTGCTCTCCTCTGCGTCTCAAAAGCCTCCCCCCTCCGCCACCCACAATCTCCGCCCGCGAAGGGGCTTCCTAGTGTGTGGAAACTTTTCCTCCACAGCTGCCTCACACTGGTGCAGGTCCCATCCCTATTCTTTTGTCTCTGTTTATTCTTTTTTCTTTTGCCCTACCCATGTACGTGGGGAGTTTCTTGCCTTTTCGGAGGTCTGAGGTCTTCTGCCAGCGTTCAGTAGTTGTTCTGTAGGAGTTGTTCCACATGTAGATGTATTTCTGGTGTATCTGTGGGGAGGAAGGTTATCTCCGCATCTTAGTCTTCCACCATCTTCCCCCGCCTGCCTGCCCAATTCATTTTTGACCAAGTTGTAAAAACAATCCAGTAGAGGAGGGATAGTCTTTTCCACAAATGGTGTGGAGCAATTGGACATCCAAAAATAAATAAACTGTGACCTAAACATCATACCTGTTAAATGTTTCTTGCATTTTCTCTATTCTATTTCCAAGATGTTGGATTAACTTTACTATCATTACTCTGAATTCTTTTTCAGGTAGACTGCCTATTTCCTCTCCATTTGTTAGGTCTGCTGGGTTTTTACCTTTCTCCTTCATCTGCTCTGTGTTTTCTGTCTTCTCATTTTGCTTATCTTACTGTGTTTGGGTTCTCCTTTTTGCAGACTGCAGTTCGTAGTTCCTGTTGTTTTTGGTGTCTGTCCCCAGTGGCTAAGGTTGGTTCAGTGGGTTGTGTAGGCTTCCTGGTGGAGGAGACTAGTAAACATCATACCTGTTAAGAAACAACTCAAAATGGAGCACGGCTTTAAATGTAAAACATAAAACTATAAAATTTCTGAAAAAAAAAAGCATGAGGGAATATCTTTGGGAAACAAGGCTAAGCAGAGTTCTTAGTTCTTATACTAAAAGCACAATGAAGAAAAGGAAAACTTGATCAATTAGACCTCATTGAAATTGAAAGCTTTTGCTCTTGAAAGTCCATGTGAAGAGGATGAAAAGAAAAGCTACAAACATCCTACACAGCACTAGCATGAAGATTATATTAGAGAACTCTCAAAACTCAATAGTAAATAGAAAGACATGAGCAGACATTTTACCAAACAGACTATACAGATGGAAAACAAGCACATGAAAAGGTATTCAATATATTTAACCATTGGAGAAATGCAAATTAAAACCACAATGAGATATCACTACATACTTATTTGAAGGGCTAAAATAAAAGAGAGTGATGGGAATTCCCTGGCAGTCCAGTGGTTAGGAGTCGGTGCTCTCACTGCCAGGGCCCAGATGCAATCTTTGGTCAGGGAACTAAGATCCCACAAGCAGCATGGTGTGGCCAAAAAAGAAAAAAAATAAAGAGAGAGGGGGAATGCCAAACATTTATGAGGATGCAGAGAAATGGAATCACACATATATTGCTGGTGGAAAGTTAAAATGATATACACTGTTCTGGAGAATTGTTTGGCAAGTTCTTATAAAGCTGAGCATGCAATTACCATAGGACTCAGCTACTGCGCTCTTGGGGATTTTCCTCAGAGAAATGAAGATTCATTTTTATAAAAAATATTCACACAAATGTTCACAGCAGCTTTATTTGTAATAGTCTAAAATGAAAACAACTCAGTTATCCTTCAAAGGGTAAATGGTTAAAGAAACTATAGTTTCTTTATATTACAGTCATACTGTGGAATACTACTCAGCAATAAAGATGAATAAGCTATACACACAACTTGAATGAATCTCCAGGAAATTATGGTGAGTGAAAAAAGACAAACCCAAAACGTTATAAATCTTATTATTTCATTTACATAACATTATTGAAATAATATTTGAGAAATGGAGGGTAGATTAGTGTTTGCCACTGGTTAGGGATGGGTGAAGGAGGAGAGGGAGGCAAGTAAGTTTATGAAAGAGCAGCAAAAGAGATCTTCATTGTGTTGGAACTGTTCAGTATTTTGACTGTGGTGGTGAATACACAAACCTACTCAGGGAAAAATATGTATATAATTAAATACACATACACAAGCTCAAGTAAAACTGAGGAAATCTAAGTAAGGTTGGTGCATTGTGTCAATATAAATAGCTTTGTTGTGATATTATGCTATACTTTTGCAAAGTGTTACCAATGAGGCAAACTGGACAACAAAACGTACAAAGGGTCTCTTGTATAATTTATTATAACTGCTTGTGAATATACAGTTATTTCACAAGAGTGTAATTTTTAAAAAAGTTTAAAAAACAGAATTGAAAAAAAATGGCATAGTAGATAACAAGAAAATTCTGTCCTCCACAAAAGCAATGAATAAACTGGGGGAAAAACCTATCTGAATCAACTTTTTAAGAACTCTGGACACTGACCAAAAGCTTGCAGCAACCAGGGAAAGAATCAAGGAAAAAAGGCTGAAACTTGATAAGAGATTTTTGTGACATTTTAAATTACCCTGGTTCCATTCCCCACTCTCCAGTTTGGTGGTGGCATTGAAGACAACAGGCTGCATTCTCTGTATGGGTAGCTGTACTAGAAAGATAATCGGGACCTATTGTAAAAGAAAGGTGGTTGATGGTTTTGGTCTGTCTCGTGTGTCACTGGAGTACTAGTTTAAAGGCTTGCTCTTATCACACCTAACTCTCCTAGCCCTGTGGTGGTTACTGGGTACAGTTTTTGAAAACACTTAAAGTAAATTGTATCAATTGCTGCTGCCCAGGGTAACGGATTAGAGTTGGGACAATTAATAGACTCACCAAAATGCCTAGAAAAGGCTGGGAATGAGACATTTGGGAAATGAGGGCTAGGAAAACTATGACATATTCCTGGAAGTATAGAAAGCCTCTTACAAGCCCAGGGTAAAGTGTATACTTAGAAAAGACCTGAGAAAGCTAGTAGTTCTCATCTCTGGCTGACTTCTATGCTCTGCAGGCAAAAAAAAGGACAAAAGGCAGAGTTACAAACTGACAGGCTCAGTGTTGAAGATATGCCTCAACATACACAAAGGCCCCATCTGCAAAAACTGGGATTTTAAAAATTCCAGGCCTTTAAGGGAATCTTTGTCAAATTGCTAGCTGACCACTAAGCAAATGGAAGAAAAAAGAGATTTCAATGTCTACACATGAGAAGGAATTCAGACTTTACAAAATTAGTACAGAAGTCACTAAGCAAACAAACAACGACTACTACAAAGACTACAACAATAATCCTGGGAGAGGAAGGAGAATCTTATTTACTGAGTGGACCAATTGTAATACTCAAAATTCTCAGTTTACAAAAAAAATTAAGAGACAAACAAAAGCAGAAGAAAGCATTGTCCATACACTAGAAGAAGACAATAGAATTGCTCCTGAAGAAGTCCAGCATCTCCTTCACACCAAAATCAGATAAAGACATTACAGAAAAAGGGAAAACTCTAGAACAATACCTCTCATGAACATGGATGCAAAAATCTGCAACAAAATCCTAGCCAACTGAATCCAACAATGTATAAAAAAAGCAATACATCATGACTAAGAGAGATTTATTACAGTTATACAAGGGCTAGTTTATTATTCAAAAATCAACTCATGTAATTCATCACATCAGCAGACTAAAGAAGAAAAATCACATGTTTATATCAACAGATGCAGAAAAAGCTTTTGATAAAGTCCAACACAGATTCATGATAAAAACTCTGAACAAGCTAGAAATAGATGGGAACTTCCAAAACTTGATAAACAATATCTAAAGAAAAACCTACAACTAACAAAACACTTAATGGTGAGAAACTAGATGCCTTCCTCAAGTTCAGAAACAAAGCAAGATGGCCAGTTTCACTACTTTTATTCAGTACTGTACTGAGAGTCCTATTTAATGCAATTAGACAACGAAAGGAAATAAAAGGAATACAGTTTGGAAAGGAAGAAATAAAGCTCTCTTTGTTTATAGGTGATATCATTATCAATGAAGAAAATCCCAAAAGAATCAACAAAAATGTCCCGGAACTAGTATACATTTATGCAAGGTTGCAGGATTCAAGGATAATATACGGAAGTCAATTGCTTTCCTGTATATCAGCAATGAACAACTGGAAATTTAAATTAAAAACACAACACCATTTACATTAGTACAAAAAACTAAATACCTAGGCATAAATTTTATAAAATATGTACAAGATCTGTATAAGGAAAGTTACAAAATTCTTTCATTACTTTTTATTACAAAAGTAATAAAAGAAAATCTAAATAAATAGATATTTCATATACATGAGTAGGAAAACAATATTGCTAAGATGTCAGCTCTTCCCTACTTGATCTATAGATTCAACACAATCCCACTCAAAATTCCAGCAAATTATATTACGGACTAAAAAAAACCCTGATTCTAAAATTAATAGGGAGAGGCAAAAGGCCCAGAGTAACTAAGAGAACGCCCCATTATTTTCCTTTTTCTTGAGTAATTACTCTGGCTAGAACTTCCAGCATAATATTTCAAAGAAGTGGTGAAAGCAGGCATTCTTGTCTGCCTTCTGATCTCAGGGGAAAGTTTTCAGTCTTTTATCAGTATGTATATTGGGTGTGGAATTTTCTTAGATACCCTTTATCAAGTTGAGGAAGTTCTTTACTATTCTGAGATTGTTGAGGGTTTTAATCATGAAAGGGTGTTGGAAATTGTTAATGTTTTTTTCTACATCAGTAGAAGTGTTCATGTGGGTTTTTTCCTTTATTCTATTAAGATGATGTATTACATTGTTTGATTTTTGTATGATGAACTGCCCTTGAATTCCTAGGACAAATTCCACTTAGTCATAGTATCTGATCTTTTAAATTTGCTGTTGTATTCAGTTTGCTAGTATTTTGTTGAGGATTTTTGCATCTATATTCATGAGGGATATTAGTCAGTAGTTTTCATGTTGTTCTTGTCTGGCTTTAGGAACAGGGTAATGCTGGCCTCACAAAATGAGTGAGGAAGGAAGAATTCTCTCCTCTAGTTTTTCAAAGATTCTGAGAAGGATAAATGTCCATTCTTTAAAAGTTTGGTAGAATTCACTAGCGAAGACTGGTCATGGGCTTTTCTTACTTGAGAAGTTTTTGATTACTTATTTAATATCCTTATTTATTATAGAACTATTCATATTTTCTATTTTTTCCTGAATCAGTTTTGATAGTTTGTTTATTTCTAGGAATTTGTCCATTTCGTATAACACACAATTTGTTGATATCCTGTCATTCATAGTATTCTTATTATCCTTCTGATTTCTGTAAGTTCAGTAGTAATGTACTCACTTTTATTTCTGGTTTTAGCAATTTTTATCTTCTGTTTTTCCTAGTCAACGTAAAAATTTCTCAATTCTGTTGATCTGTTCAAAGAACCAATTTTGGTTTTGTTGATTCTTTCTACTGTTTTTCTTTTTTAAAATATTTACTTATTTATTTGGTTATGTTGGGTCTTAGTTGCGGCACATGGGATCTTCGTTGTGGCATGCTGGATCTTTTTCGTTGCGTCATGCGGGATCTTTAATTGCGGCATGTGAACTCTTAGTGGCAGCGTGTGAACTCTTAGTTGCAGCATGTGAACTCTTAGTTGTGGCATGTGGGATCTAGTTCCCTGACCAGGGATTGAACCTGGCCCCCCTGCATTGGGAGCACAGTGTCTTAGCCACTGGACCACCAGGGAAGTCCCCCTACAGTTTTTCTATTCTGTATTTTTATACCTCTGCTGTAAGCTTTATTATTTTCTTTCTTTGCTAGCCTTGCATTTAGTTTGCTCTTCTATTTATGGTTCTTTAAGATACGATGTTAGATTATTGATTTGATACCTTTTTGTATAATAGGCAATTATGATCATAATTTTCTCTTTGAGTCCTGCATTTGTTGCATCCCATAATTTTGATATGTTGTGCTTTTATTTTCATTCATCTCAAGTTACTTTTAAATTTCTCTTGTGTTTTCTACTTTAATCCAGTGGTTGTTTAAGTGTGTGTTGTATACTTTCCACATATTTGTGAATTTTCAAGTTTTAGTTATGTTATAGATTTCTAGTTATATTCTTTTGTGGTCAGAAAATATACTTTGTATGATTTCAATCAATCTTTTTACATTTATTGAGTCTTGTTTGGTTGTCTAACATATGGTTTATTCTGGATCCATGTACACTTGAGATGAATGTGTGTTCTGCTGTTGTATGGTGAAGGGTTCTGTATATATATTTTATGTTCAATTGGTTTACAGTGTTGTTCAAGTTCTCTATTTCTTTATTGATCATTTCTGTAATTCTATCCATTATTGTAAGTGGTTTATAGAACACTACATCTATTATTGTAGGAAATATTTCTCCCTTAAATTCTATCAATTTTTGCTTCATATATTTTGGGGTTTTGTTGTTACCTGTGTGTATGTTTTTATTTAAAAAATAATTAATTTTATTTAGTTTAATATAATTAACTTTGAATATAATTAATATAAGTTATTTTTAACAGTCAAATGTAATTCCATAATTTGGTGATTTAAAATTTTTTTATTGGAGTATAGTTGTTTTACAAAAAGTGTTAGTTTCTACTGTACAGCAAAGTGAATCAGCTATACGTATACATATATCCCCTCTTTTTTCGGTTTCCTTCCCATTTAGGTCACCACAGAGCACTGAGTATAGTTCCCTGTGCTATACAGTAGGTTCTCATTAGTCATCTATTTTTTACGTAGTATCAATAGTGTATATTTGTCAATCCCCATCTCACAGTTCATCCTACCGCCTTCCCCCTTGGTATCCATACGTTTGTTCTCTATGTCTGTGTCTCTATTTCTGCTTTGCAAATAAGATCATCTATAGCACTTTTTAGATTCCACATATGTGAATTAATATATGATATTTGTTTTTCTCTTTCTGACTTACTTCACTCCGTATGACAGTCTCTATGTCCATCCATATATCTACAAATGACCCAATTTCATTCCTTTTTATGTCTGAGTAATATTCCATTGTATATATATACCACATCTTCTTTATCCATTCATCTGTCAATGGACACTTAGGTTGCTTCCATGTCCTGGCTATTGTAAATAGAGCTGCAATGAACATTGTGGTACATGACTCTTTTTGAATTATGGTTTTCTCAGGGTATATGCCCAGTAGTGGGATTGCTGGGTCATATGGTAGTTCTATTTTTAGTTTTTTAAGGAACCACCATACTGTTCTTATATGTTTTTAATTGTTATATAGTCTTGATTACCTGACCCTTTTACCAATATATAATGTCCTTCTTTGTATCTTTTAATTTTTAAAAATCTAATATTAGTATATACAACTAACTCTCTTTTGGTAACTCTCCTCAGGTTTACTTTATTTTTTCTGCTGTTGTATATTGTAGTTTCTTGCTTAGTTACTTTTCTAATTTTTCTATTTTTGCAAAGAGTGTATTCTTTGTTGTGTGTAGTCACTGAAGTGTCTGTTCTGTTAGCCTAGTGGCCAGCTACTGATTTGACAGAGATTTCCTTAAAAGCCTGGAGTCAATAGAAAAAGAGAAAGTAAAAGAAGAAGAAGAAGGAAAAGGAGGAGGAAGACAGTGGGGAGGAGGAAGAGGAGGGGAGAAAGGAGGAGGAGGAGGAGGAGGAAAGGAACAAAAACAAGCAAACAAACGAACAAACAAACAAGAAAACCTCTCCTGTTCTTTGTGCATTGACTCTGAGTTGGGGCATGCTTTCAGTGCTTAGCCAGGCCGTTAAGAACTCAGCCTTTTGTTTCACTTCCTGCTTATATTGAACCTTAAGGTCAGCAGAGGTTAAAACTTGGGCCTTCTCAGGTCTTTTTGACTATGCATCTATTCTTGGGTATGCATGTGTCCTTTGAGAGTCCCCAATATAAACAAAAGCATTTCAAAACCCTAATCCTCCATGTATCTCCTTCCCTAGCTTCTTCCTTGCAAGGCTTTTCAGTTTGTCTGCTTCTTGCCATGTCTGTTATTCCTTGCTCCAGATGGTGGCTTGTATGTTCCTTTACAGGCCTTTGACATATACCTCCAGGGAGGCTACTCAAACCTTGAGAATGTTTTGAGGGATGCAAAACAAAGGGAAGCCCCTGAATAGCTCTCCTCAGGGAGCTGCCGGACAGGTCACAATACACAATTGCATTTCTTTGAAAACAAGGTTCATGTTGTTCCTCTAGCACTAACAAGCCATACCAGGCATGTGGGCTATCATCCACATGGGCATCTCTGAGCTGGCGAGTAACAGATGATAAGCAGGTAAATAAAATGCCTCAACACTCTGTTAGCAACAATTATCAGCTTCTTTCTTCTTTAAGGACTCCCCACATTGTAGCGTTTTTAAAACTGTGGTTAAAAAAGCCACATAACATAAAATTTACCATAATAACTATCTGTACTTGTATAGTTCAGCAGGCATAAGTATATTCATATTGTTGTGAAACAGATCTCCAGAACTTTTTATCTTGCCGCACTTAAACTCTGTATCTGTTAAATAATGATTCCCCTTTTCCTCCTCCCCTAGTTACTGGTAACACCCATTCTACTTATGTTTCTATGAATTTGACTATTTTAAATACCTAATGGAAGTGCAATCATACAGTATTTGTCTTTTTGTGACTGGCTTATTTCACTTAGCATAGTATCCTCAAGGTTCATCTATGTGGTAACGTGTGAAAGGATTTCCTTCCATTTTAAGGCTGAATAATATCCCATTGTATGTACATACCATACTTTGTTTAGTCGTTCATCTGTCAGTGGACATTATATCCCTTCATCCGTCAGTGGACATTTGGATTGCTGTTGAATGTGTTTGATTAGATTCCAGAGTTTCAAAAAAATTGATTCTGACAGTTTTTTGAAGCTTATTTGTTGCTTCAGTGGATTGAAAGATCCTTGGACTTCTCTACTCCACAATTTCAGCAGGCCACTTAATAAATATTTAAAAATAATTCTACATCACACATTGAAGTCAACAATGAAAATGTGTATAATATATTACAATTTTTTAAAAAAATTATTTATTTATTTAATATTCATTTTTGGCTGTGTTGGGTCTTCGTTTCTGTGCGAGGGCTTTCTCCAGTTGTGGCGAGTGGGGGCCACTCTTCATCGCGGTGTGTGGGCCTCTCACTGTCGTGGCCTCTCCTGTTGCGGAGCACAGGCTCCAGACGCACAGGCTCAGTAACTGTGGCTCATGGGCCTAGCCGCTCCACGGCATGTGGGATCTTCCCGTACCGGGGCACGAACCTGTGTCCCCTGCATTGGCAGGTGGATTCTTAACCACTGCGCCACCAGGGAAGCCCCTACAATTTTTATTTGCAACTATTTCACCTGAACATCTGTCTTCCTCTTAAAACATTAACTTATGAATAGAAGGAAAATGGATAATTACCCATTGAATAGGAAATGCAATATAATTTTTATTAAAGGAGATTCTGTAAAGTGAGAGAGGAATTAACAAAGTGGGTCTCATTCTTCCCATAAATTCAGCTACAATAGTAATTACTGTGAAAAAATATGTAAATGACATCACATGTGAGGTGCAGTTGACCTACCATAAGGATTACAAACGCAGTCAGGTCTAGGTTAAGTCCTTAGTATTTATTTTCACATCAAGTTCTTAAAATAAAATAGTTTTTCTAACATTTATTTTTTAAAAAGTCATGTTTCAAGTTAAGATAAACAATTAATTGGCTTCAGATTTTAACTTTTAATCATGTACGGAAGCATACTTCATTTTATTGTATTTCACTTTATTGTGCTTCACAGATATTGCATTTTTTAAATTGAAGTATAGTTGATTTAAAATACTGTTAGTTTCAGGTGTATAGCAAAGTGATTTGAGTTTTTTGTTTTTTTTGCATATTATATCCCATTATAAGTTATTACAAGATACTGGGTATAATTGCCTGTGCTGTATACAGTAAATCCTTGTTACTTATCTATTTTATGTATAATAGTTTGAATCTGTTAATCCCATACTCCTCATTTGTCCCTCCCTCTCCCCTTTGATAACCACTAGTTTGTGTTCTGTGACAGAAACAGACTCATAGGCTATTTCTGTTTTGCATGCACATTCATTTGTTTTACTTTTTAGATTGCATATATAAATCATACCATATAGTATTTGTCTTTCTCTGTCTGGCTTATTTTACTAAGCATAATATTCTCTAGGTCCATCCATGTTGCTGCAAATGGAATATTATATTGTATTTTTTACAAATTGAAGGTTTGTGGCAATCCTGAGTCAAGCAAGTCTATTGGCACCATTTTTCCAGCAGCATTTGCTCACTTTGTGTCTCTGTGTTACATTCTGATAATTCTCGCAGTATTTCAAACATTTTCATTATTATTATATTTGTTTTGGTGATCTGTGATCTCTGATGTTACTAATGTAATTGTTTTGGGACTCCGTGAACTACGTGCATATAAGATGGCAATCTTTTTTTTTTTTTTTTTTTGCAGTACGTGGGCCTCTCACTGTTGTGGCCTCTCCTGTTGCGGAGCACAGGCTCTGGACATGCAGGCTCAGCGGCCATGGCTTACGGGCCCAGCCGCTCTGCGGCATGTGGTATCTTCCCAGACTGGGCACGAACCCGTGTCCCCTGCATTGGGAGGCGGACTCTCAACCACTGTGCCACCAGGGAAGCCCAAGATGGCAATTTTAATAAATGTGTGTATTCTCACTGCTTCACCAACTGGTCATTCCTCCATCTCTGTCCCTCTCCACAAGCCTCCCGATTCTCTGAGACACAACAATTTGAAATTAAGCTAATCAATAATTCTACAATGGCCTCTAAGTGTTCAAGTGAAAAGTCACTTGTCTCTCACTTGAAATCAAAAGTTAGAAATGATTGAGCTTAGTGAGGAAGGTGTGTGTTGAAAGCCGAGATAGGCTGAAAGCTAGGCCTCTGGCGCCAAACAGTTAGCCAAGTTGTGAACGCAAAGGAAATGTTTCTGAAGGAAATTAAAAGTGTTGCTCCAGTGAACACATGAATGATAAGCAAGGGAAACAGCCTTATTGGTGGTATGGGGAAAGTTTCAGTGGTCTTGGTGGAAGATCAAAATCAACCACAACAGTCCCTTAAGCCAAAGCCTAATCCAGAACAAGGTCCTAACTCTCTTTAATTCTATGAAGGCTGAGTGAGGTGAGGAAGCTGCAGAAGAAAAGTTTAAAGCTAGCAGAGGTTAGTTCATGAGGTTTAAGGAAAGAAACCATCTTAATAACATCAAAGCACAAGGTGAAGCAGCAAGTGCTGATGTAGAAGCTGCAGCAAGTTATCCAGACCATCTAGCTAAGAAAATTAATGAAAGTGGCTACACGAAACAACAATTTTCAGTGTAGATGAAACAGTCTTATATTGGAAGAAGATGCCATCTAAGACTTTCATAGCTAGAGAGAAGTCAATACCTGGCTTCAAAGCTTCAAAGGACAGGCTGACTCTCTTGTTAGGAGCTAATACAGCTGGTGACTTTAAGTTGAAGCCAATGCCCATTTACCGTTCTGAAAATCCTAGGGCCCTTAAGAATTATGCTAAATCTACTCTGTGCTCTATAAATGGAGCAGCAAAGACTGAATGACAGCACATCTGTTTACAACATGGTTTACTGAATATTTTGTGTCCATTGTTGGGGACCTACTGCTCAGAAAAAAAGATTCCTTTCAAAATATTACTGCCCAACGACAATGTACCTGGTCACTCAAGAGCTCTGATGGAGATATGCAATGAGAAATTGTTCTTGAAAGGAAGTCAATCAGTGCGGCCAATTTCATTGTTCTTATTCTAAGAAACTGCCACAGTCACCCCAACCTTCAGTAACCACCACCCTGATCAATCAAAAGCCATCAATATTGAGGCAAGACCCTCCACCAGCAAAAAGACTATGACTCATTGAAGGCTCATATGATGGTTTGCATTTTATAGCACTAAAATATTTTAAAGTTAAGACATTTACTTTTTTTAGATACAATACTATTTCACACTTAACAGACTACAGTGTAGTGTAAACATAACTTTTATATGCCCTAGGAAACCAAAAAATTCATGTGACTCCCTTTATTGAAATATTAGCTTTATTGAGGTGGTTTGGCACTGAACCCGCAACATCTCTGAGGTATGCCTGTATTTAACCATATTCAGGTAATTGTCATATTTACCTAAGTGGAGGCTTTTTTATGTAATACATTTCCAAACTCCTAGATCCTGGCTCATTTACTCTTTCTAGCAGCCTGGAATGACTTACCAGTCAGCATTTATATTACTGAAACTTACTGGAGCTACTCTATGAATAAGCCAGATGATAAAGCTTTCTTGGCTTATGACAAATGACTATGTATTTAGACATACAGGAGTCAGACCAAAGTGCTTACATTTCCTACAGTTTATACCAAACTAGATGGGCTCTTAAGCAGTCAGCCTGGACTCATACTAATAGATTAGCCAGATCATGAATACAATGATCCTAGCTGCCTTCTACATGTTGTCAGATGACTATATTAAGAGGATCCAGTCACTATCAGTCAGGAAGGCAACCAAAAACCTGTCTGTTTTAAGAAGCCATACAGCCATTGAAGAATTGATACTCCCATAAATGAAATTTCAGGAAAGTGTATAATGAATCTTTCTCAAGGCTGCCAAAATGATTTATTGCATGCTGAGATTTCATTCACACACATAATAGACTGCATTAACTTTATTTTTTAAATGCAGGTGGTTTTCTGGCAAAACCAATTGAAGTTAGTGATAATATATAAGATATTACCTGTCATTGGTTTGATGTCTCAAAGCTATTTTTCCAAAAATAAGTAGGCATAATAAGGGAAATTCAGGAATTATCTTAAAAGGAAATCCAACAGTTTATACCAATGAGGCAAAAGAAAAAGGAAAAAATTGATTTATATTTCTGGAAAAATATACATTAAATTTTAAAAATTGTTATTGCCCAATATCTGACACCAGTGACATTTTATGTAAAAAAAAAAAGAAAGTGAATTCTATTTTAAAATATTAAGTATACTTAAAAGAAATGAAATAAAATAAAATAATTCCCTTTAAATTTGAGGAATTGGCCCATTTCATCTAAGTTATTTGTGTTTATAGAGTTATTGATAGTATTTTATTATCCTCTTAACATCCATGGGATCAGTAGTGATGTCCCCTCTTTCATTCCTGATATCGGTTATTTGTGTCTTCTCTCTTTTTCTTGGTTATCCTAGCTAAGAGTTAGGTTTCATTGATTTACTCTATTGTTTCCCTCTTTTCAGTTTTTTTTTGATTTCTGCTCCAATATTTATTTTCTTTCTTCTACTTGTTTTGGATCTAATGTGCTCTTCTTTCTCTGGTTTTCTAAGGTGAAAACTTAAGTTGTTGATTCTGGCAAAAGGGATGGGGGAAATGTTGGACTCCATCTTATCCAGATTGGAAATTACTGATTTTTAATAGCTTTCATACATGAATAATTTTAAAATCTTTAATACATTTTTGATTTGGTGATGCCTACTTATATTTTATAAAATATATACATAATTATTGCTGATTATCTTAGCTTGAGTGTCCACAAAAGAGAGTGTGATGCAAGAGTTTCCATTTGAGTAGCTCATTTGGCAAGAGATTCTAGTGAGTCAGAGTAAGAAAAACGTGTGGTGAAGCAAGGAAAAAAAGTCAAACAAGGATTGCGTTATGAAACTGCACATCACTACAGGCAAGTGGTGCTTGACCCTATGGGTCCAAAGTCGGCATCCATTTTTGTGAAGATGAATAACTACCACCTCTTAGAATGGGTGCAGTGCATTCAATGTAGAATGAGGTAGCTGGATGATATCCTTGAAGGAAGGGACAGAATTGAGTGCCCAGCATCAGACGTTGCTCTTGGGGAGTTATACATTCAGAAGTGGGAGTAGCTTGATCACCCCTGGAGAGAGAGAACCAGTGCTGTTGAACTCAAGCTTAGGCTCCATCCCTGTCATCAGGACAATTCATGGATTCACTGTGCCAGAACCACGATGACTGAGGAGAGAAGCTGTTTGACATCCACATGAGTCATCAGATCCAATTGGTTGTTAAGTGCCTTCTCTACAGTCAGTTCCTTGGATGGCCATTAATATGAGGCACAGAGACACATGCTTTGTTTCCATTCTTATAGTTCTAACTACATGCCTCATACCCAAACTTTCTTATCTTCAATTTCCAATCATTCTTCTTCCAAGACCTTAACATACCAGCCAAATCATTCACCACAGTCCAGGTGACCACCTCAAGCTACTACTCCTTCCATACAAAGTGAAGAATCTGGTGTAATGCTCACAGCTCTGCCAACTGGAAGTTTTACCCTTCAACATTATTCTTTAGGGCTACTCTAACTGAAGCTGAAGTGTGGTGGCAGTCCGTTTATAGCTACTATTAATATTTAATGCTCACACATCTGTGCATCAGGCTTGATAATTTCCTCTTCCATTAGTTGGTCATAGATCACCCCCTACCTTACAAGGGGCATCATTGTAACAGTGGTCAAAGGCATGGGGGTTTGTGCAATCAGTCGGTTTATTTGTGCTTTCTCAGGCTGGATCCTGGAGCATTTCCATCGTGGGTGGACTGCTATTGAGCCTGCCAGACCTTATCGCTTGGTGAATCTTATAACGTACAGCTTGTGGTGGGAAGCTCCTGTCGTATAGTCACTTGTTAACTCTTGGTTAGGCACTCCATATATACTAACCTCAATAGCATATAAGGAGCTATGTTTTAATTGGCAAGTAGTTTACTGACATAGGAGGTATGGCTTTTGTTAAGAACCCCAGGATTCTGTGTTGCAACTCCCATATTATGGCTTAGAATGACTTAGATAGTGCATCCTTATCCATCACAGATGCTGTAAGCATTATCAGATATACTGAGTCATATGACCTGAGTAGCAGAACAACTTGCACTGCAGATCTGAAAACTTGGTGGGGGACCACAATTTTCCACTGCAGCTGCTAACATCAGACTTTGACTTGCCAAGTCTCATGTTTTTCTTTTTGTACAAAAGAAGTGAGCTGTTCATACTCTAGCCCTGGAATACTATCTATAAGGTATTGCCACAGATTCCTGTCAGTCAAACTAGTTTGACTCCACTCTGACCTTACTTCGCATTATGGTAATTGTACCCAACTTGCTTCTGAGGTTTTGTGCTAACTGGGCTCTGACATTCTGGAATCTTATCATCTCCATTGCAACATAGTTTAGTTCCAATCATGGCTTGCAGAGGAGAGCCAACATTGAGTTTCTCAAAAATGTCAAGTGTTCCCCCTCACCAGCGCAGTCTTTATTATTGTAGTGTCTTCTCTGCCCTCCTAGGGCAAGTAGTTTAGAGATAGGTCCTCGTCCCATGCAATAAATTATTTCTAATACCTTCACTCCCTTTGACCTTCTCACCAATTCCTCAGTACTCTGGCAAGGAGGTTCTAATATCTCCATCTCATTTACTGTAGCCTGTTGTCCAAGCTTAAAGATGCCACCCAAGCAGCATATGAAGGCAGCTCCAGGACATTGAACCCTGAGTCATAGCTTTGTACTCCTATGACTCATGTCAGTGAGTCCTCAAAATCCATTCCAATGTATATTATCCCAGTTCATACTAGTACACATTAGCCCGTTCCTATAGTTCTTTCTGGATTTTCCACCTAAACAGAGACTGTATTTTGTTCCTTGTGCTGTGATGATGCCTTACCCTTGTCATGAGTTGGAAGCAATGAAAAAATCAGTGTTGGGTGTTGAGAAAGACAAGCAATGTCTTTTTGAGGTAGCTGCCTTAGATGAGGCTATTGCCTTGTCTCTAGGAACAGGGAGGTTGCTCTCCGATAGTAAGGGTTAGGGGACTGCTTTTACCAGGCTGAGTGTAGAGGATTATAGGTATTCAAGATTCCCACACTCATCACTATTCCAGGTCTCAGAGTTCTACTCCTTCCTTATTAGGATACATATATTGATATAGAGATCTTTAAATGTTGTGAATGAAGTTTCCATGAAGCTCTGCAACCTTACAATTAGAATCTGGGTCTGATATTCAGCAGTCTGCCTTATGACTGGAGGAGATGAGGGTCTTCTTAATCCAATGTGTTAGGGTGAATAACAGGTTGTGCATTTCCATTAGACACACAAACCTAGATTACAGATCCAGTTTAGGGCAATCTTAGAGCCTGCCCTAACAACCACTCAGGCTGAAAGGGATCTCAGAATCCACACTGAGTTGGAAGCCAAACTCATCTATTTCCACACCCCAAATGCCAACTTACTTAAAGAGGAGAATAAAT
Source organism: Phocoena phocoena (assembly GCF_963924675.1). Classification (NCBI taxonomy): domain Eukaryota; kingdom Metazoa; phylum Chordata; class Mammalia; order Artiodactyla; family Phocoenidae; genus Phocoena; species Phocoena phocoena. Next base: position 89,575,136 of record NC_089240.1, on the reverse strand, counting down.
GCATGTTTAGTCACATCTTCCTTACTTCAAAATATGCCACAATATAAATGACATCCTAGGAGGAATTAGGTGCCCCTCCTTTACCCCAAACCAAACACCCAGGAACTCACAAATATGGGGAATCCTCGGGCTTTGGTTTTCAAATACAGTTAGTCCATGAGGTTAAGAAATATTTCTCATTATTATGATGAAGAAGTGCATCTTAGTCATTTTAGCAATTAGATCGTCATCTGGCTCACCTTAAATCTGGTACCTTAAATTCTCAGAGCAGAACTTTAACCCACACATTGCTTGCCCTATTGACCCACAATTGTATGAATAAATAAATAAATAAATGAATTAGGTAGTAAATAAAATATTAGAACCAAGAGATAGAGTTAGCTCCACTGAGAAAACAGAAGCTGGGTAATATAACAGAATCAAAGGGACACAATATTATAGAGTAAACAGAGTGTGTTTTCCCAGGGTATAAGGTCCACATATAGTGTGGTGATGGTCTGTTGTCAAATGATCCTCAGAATCATGAGGATCATGAGGAAACTATGTGGATTGGTACAGGCTATATGCCCAAGGAGTCTGGTCTTTGTCAGGCAAGAGACAGGGTCCAGAGAAGGTTCTGTGAAATCTGAAGCTTACACAGTTTTGAAGGCTTTCTTTTAAAATAACACAGAATCAATCATGAAAGTGAATATTTATTTAGAATTATAAGATAATGTATAACAAGCATTAAAATCATGACAACTACAATAAGCAAGAATTCCAAACAAATCATATATATATATATATATATATATATATATATATATATGCAGAAACACCACTTATGTAGCTGTACAATCTGAAGTATGGTGAAGTGGACATCCAAGGTGAAAGATATAATAGTTTTATGGAAAATCAAAACATTGAACTTCTGCAACTTTTACATAAACACGTGGCCATGTGAACACATAACAAAAGCCCAAGAGTGACAGCTGTCTCACTCTGAAAAATGCAGACAGGTTCATGTAGAGCCCTTAGCATTTATTTTTACATCAAACTTTTAAAATAAAATAGCTCTCTTAATATTTATTCTCACTAAAGTCTTGTTTCAAGTTAGAATAAACAGTTCACTGGCTTCAGGCTTTAACTTTCAATTGTGTATTTTTAAACACATTGGGATAATTGTCATATTTTGCCAAATAGAGACATTTTCTGTGACCCATTTCCAAATTCACAGACTTTGGTCCATCTACTCTTTCTAGTAGTGTGGAATGATTTACCAGTTGGAATTTATATTATTGAAAGCAACTGGAACTACTGCATGAATAAGCCAGATGATAAAAATTGCTTGGTTTGAAACAAGTGACTATGTATTTGGAGATACAAGACTCAGAACAAAGTGCTTGCATTTTCTACAGTTTGTATCAAACCAGATGGGCTCTTAAGCAGTCAGTCTGGACTCATACATCTAGAGTAGCCAGACCATGAATACAATGATTCTAGCTACCTTCCACGTGTGGTCAGAAGGCTATATTAAGATACAGCCAATGTTAGTTATGAAGACAGCCGAAAGCCTGTCTGTTTTAAGAAACCATTCAGCTATTGAATGATAGACACTCCCATACATGGAATTTCAGGGAATTGTAGAATGGACAATCTTGTTCAAGGCTGCCAAAATTATTTTCTGCATGCTGAGATGTTATTCACACACACAAAGACTGCATGCTGGTAATTCATTAACTTTATTTTTGAATTCCACATTGTTTTCTTGCAAAAGCAATTGTAGTTAGTTATAATATATAGCAACGCATCTCTATCTTTGGTTCTATATCTCAAAGATATTTTTTTCCAAAAATAAATAAGCATGGCAAGAAAAATAATTCAGCTATCTTGAGAAAACCTAATATTTTATAAAAATTAAGCAAAAATATATAATTGAGGCTTTTTAACTTTTTTCTAATTTATCTTGCTTAATATCTAATACCAGTGCAACTTTAATGTTAAAATGATTGTGCACACTGTATTTAACTATACAGCATAGACACAAAAATGTCAAAAAACAAAATAGCACTTTCCCTTATAAATCATTTAGGAACTATGCATTCTAAAAATGTATGGGAAAGTAGAACTGCTGAAATATGTTAATAATTTGACTTTGAAGAAGCACAGGAAAAGGAAATGAAGATGTAGGAATAGTCATAGATCCTAGAGATTGCAAAGAAAAAGTGAACTCATCACCCAAAGTCTCCCATTTCTGGAAAATATTTATATGTTAGAATCATTCAGAGATTTTTTAAAAAACTAGCATCTATGGAAGTTCCCTGTTATGGTTTGGACTCTCAGAAGATTTAAGGAGCTTCATTTGTTAATGGTTTCCGTCTCTTTTCGAATATGATTTTTGCATCAAATAATTCTCTTTCCCTGTATCCTAGAGATGGCCCTTTTAGATACTTTGCTTCTGCTGTCTTGTAATCTAATCCATCAACAGCAGAAATTGAACAAATGATTGCTTCCGGCAGAAGAACTTCCAGGATAAATTTAATTTTATCATCTCTTATCAGAGTCAGCATTTTTTCATCTATTTGTTTGTAGATTTCTTGTAAATATTTCACCACCTCATCCAACTGATCTTCATCCTCAAAGTATGTTTCAATACAGGGTGTGAACCTATTTGCATTCAAAAATGATTTCAGCCATCTGGACCCTTTCGTGCCTTTTAAAATGGCTAAAAGATGGCTCTCTGTTCCCTTTGTATTCACAATGAAGTCCACTAGGTTCTTGTTGGCTCGGTCCCGAGCAGACTTCATTCGGTCTGGAAGAATTTTCTGGAAGGACATTTTCTTGGTCTGGGAAGTCACAACCATTGATTCCACAGGATTTTCATTTTGCAGCTTTGGAAATAAGTTCCTGAAGGTATCCTGTTTGATTACTTTCCTAAGTGGATAACTAATGTCAGCAGCATAATACTCAAGGAAAGAGCCTGCAAAAGAACCACAACCTATTCTAACTCTGTAGTCACAAATCAGCGAGATGCACCAGTCAATACTTTCACTGTAGTCCTCCCTGGCTTTATCTACTAGTGCTTGTTTCTCTTTACAGTCAAATTTCTTTAATCTTCTAAAAGGCACTCTAATGCCTCTCTTTTCAGGATTCATATTTGTCTCAACAAAAAGCACACTTGCTTTTCTCTCTTTTCGCCTGATGCTTTTTACCACTGCTGGCCAAAATGGATATTTTTGATATTTAAACCAGACTATCATTCCTGTTTCAAATGAACGTGGCTCATAATGAAAAATGAAACGTGGAAGTTCTTCATCTTCCTCATTGTCATCTAATATGGAAGGATCAACAGAATTTAGATGAACTGACTTGTCAGAAGCTTGAAGTTCTTCCCCAAGTTCCTCAAAATCCAGTCTCTGAAGATTTCTTTCATTATTCACAAGGAGTGAATAATCCATGGCATGGTTAGAGGCACTAAAGGAAACCTGGTGTTCCCATGAAGAAGGCCTAGGGGATGCCACAACACCCATCTCTGATTCCACAGTAGGTTGATTCTGGCTGGTATCTGAGCATGGATTGGAGGGGCCCTCTCCAGGATCTTCACTATTCTCTGAGAAGGTAGAGCATTCAGAGGAAATAGCCGGGGCCTCTGGGCAGATGTCCTGTGCCTCCTCTTTCAAAGCTTTGGGCACAGTGAAGCTATCTGATAGTAAAGTTGGAGTGAACTTTTCATCTTTAACATATACATCCTCCTCTTTAATTGTGGAATGCAAAGGCATAATTGTTGAGATGTCAATCTTTTTCTTGCTCTCCTTTTCATCCTCATCTTCTGAAAGTGAAGGGAAAGTGTGGTGCCAGCTGAAGTTTTGTGATGACTTTGTTTCCATTTCACTTGGAATAGTATCAATGACTGCATGCACCCGTGATTTATCATTATACAGGGAATCATCACTCTCTGAAGATACTAACAGGGATTTTGAATTTTCATTTTCCTCAAGACACTTTGGTAAGTCTCCTTCGTGCTTCCGATACATTTTACGAGGGGGTGAATCAGAAAGCTTTTGTGGTACATTTTGAGACAGTGTCGTGGTCTCTCCCTCATCTGAACTGCTTGCTTGAATCAAATTTGTTCTCTCATTCAGAATATCCAGTGCCATTTTTAGCGACCTTGCATAGGCTGTTTCCTCTCTAGGTGGGTCACTGGCCTCTGACTGTGCTGCTAGTGAGGAGGCAATAGCTTCAACTTGAGATTTACTGAGGATCTTTGCTTCTGTGCTTTCCACTTTAATTGTTTCATCTAGTGAGAGTATCTGAACTTCTAGGGAAAATGTCTTTTTTCTCTTACTGTTTGATGAAGCCTCAGATCTGGACAAAACTTTTGCTGGCCACAGTTGGCCTTGCCAATTACATAAGACATACTTGGCATCCATTATGATTTAGATTTGTGTGCCAAGAGTTTACTAGCAGAGATTGAGGTGTCTGGCTATTCTTGTCACTGCTAAGGAAGTTCCTACCACAAACAATACTTTTAGCAATGCCCCTGTTAAAACTACAAAGAATTACAAAGGGTTTACAGCTTGTGTGGCCTGTTCTCCTCCAGCTGAATTTCCCAAGGATGCTTGAACACGTTGTTTGAATGGGACGATATGGAAGATACTGAAATAATGAAAAGGAAGAGAAGAGAAGTATCAGCAAATAAAATTATTTTGCCAAAGTTGGTGAGCAACTGCAAATAGAGCAGAGACAGAAGAAAGGACAATGCTCAGTGGGGCATCAGACGGAGAAGAAAGATGCAGAATAATATAAGGTGCGGGATGAGAATTGGAAAAGTGTTTTTATAATATCCCAAACTAAAGAACTTACCCTCATTATTGCACATGATTATTAAAGAGTGACTGTATGTGCATGATGGCAGAGATGGTGTGTCAGGAACTCTATGTTATTAGATATTTTCTGACTTCTGTGCCCCTAATGTTATACCTGGGGCAGCAGGACTCTGAACTTAGCGTGCAACAGAATCATCTGGAGGATTGTTAAAACTAGATTTTGATGCCCTATCCTGAGAATTTTATTCAGAAGGTCTAGACAGAATCCAATGTTTTGCACTTCTAATAAGTTATCAAATGATGCTGAGGCTACTTGTCTAAGAACTCTTTGGAAGCACTGCTGTAGCTGAACACACAGCTTTATAAATTTTAAGCTATAAATGCTTCCTTGTCTACCCAAAGCAGGGAGACAAAGATAATAGGGTCTCTATCTCTTGAACCCAGACCACAACACAATGACCTTGTTAATAGCATGAGCTTAGAAGATAAAGATTTAGAATGGCTACCAGGTTCACATATTGGATAGGATAATTATCAAGGATCTCTTGAGAGTCAAGTGGTTGGATAGGACCTCACGTAGAAATCTGAATAGTCTCTTGCATGAATTCTTCATAGTGGTTTAACACATGAGATTCTTTCCCCAAAGGAGAAGCTATTACTTTTAATTACAAAACATTATGGCTATAGAACAGGGAGCAAAATGAATTACACCTCAAATTCTCAACCTAACATGATTTTAATATGAAATGTAGTTTTTAATTTAAAAATGCTAAAGCTGCAGAGAAAGAAACAAAATAAATTATACCCCAAGTTCTCAACATGTTTTTAATGTGAAATATTTTGTGAAATGAAAAGAGCCTTACCCAATGTCATGTGGATCAGGAAGGGTCTGGCCCTCTGATCCGTCTGTCTTGATTCTCACTCCAAAAGGAGACAGGCTGTCCAAAAGGAGACAGGGAATTAAACAAATGGACAAGGCATAAAGAAACTTCTCTACCAAAACTTTAGCAGGCGTGTCATTCTGAAACACAGGAATTAAATGAAATCTCATCTGTGATGTAGATGTTTACTGTCCTCCTTGGTTTTATTATTTTAAATTCTCTGTGTGTGATATAGTTATGATATCTGGTTCATGTTTAAATCATCTTTCTCAGGAAAAGTGTGAGGTTAGGACAAGAAAGGGAAGTAACAATTGCCTTGTGTCTACTATGAGCCCGACTATAGAGTTTGTTTGAATCCTCAAATCAGTCACCGTGTGAATTTTTCATCCTTTACACACATAATTTTTTTTCAACAGAATTTTATTCACACTCTACATGCTGTTTCACAGTCCACTAATACAAAATATGTTTCATTGCTTTATTGGCCTACTTCATAAAAATGGTTGCCTGGAGAAAATTTAGGAAACCTGTCAAGCGCCACCTTGTGACCAGAAGCAGAACTGCAGCCTCCTCAGGAGCTATACACAGAGCCTCAAACACTATCAGATTTTTCTTACTTATGAGAAGGGTGGGAACTACATTTAGCCAGCCAGGAGCCTTTTCAGGCTTCTAGAACTTTCTAAGTTCAAGAGGGTTATTGTGTAGTATAAGAAAATTAAAGTGTCTTCAACTATAATGTTTCTGGATATAAAACATGCAGAAGCTTATTAAAAATTGAAAAGATGCAAAAGGATATATGCAAAACTAAGTACAACTCTCTATATAAATAATCACTCTGAATATTTTCTATCTTTCCAGAGTTTTTTACATGTATAGATAAATGCATATCATTTCAAAACAACATCAGATCTCAAGAGCATAGTTCGAACATCATCCTACATAAGTATTTTCCACATGATTTATGAATTACTTTAAATGAGGTTTTTTCCACATTTATAACATTTTATCTCAATATTTTTCCTGATGATGTAAAACAAGTAAATGAGTAAGTATATATCAATATTTTAAATATTTTAAAAATAGAGAGCAGTAAAGCTAGTCCTGTCTCTACAACTACACAAATAAACAATCCTGTTAATAGTGTGGCAGATATGTTTTCCCAGATTTGGTTGCATGAATTATATAGTAGCATATATATGTTTTACTAACACACATATTTATTTTTAAGTGAGATAATATAACAAATGCTATGCTACAAATTGCTTTTTTCACTTTATTTCTCAGACATTTCAAATCTCTACATGTAAAGGATTATGTTTTTATTTTCCAGATACATAGGTATTCCACTTATGGATGCACCCTGCCATATAATATTTTTAAAATTGCTAGTAGAAATAAGCCAAATCCTCTCTCTGTCTCACTCTTAAACTTAAAAGATATAGAAAAATGGTTATTGCTGATCATGGCCATACCTGTGGTCTGAAAGAATGAGTTGCAAGGAGGACACAGGCAGGGCTGTAGCCAACACAGCAACCAGGCTACGCGCTTGATCAGGTCCAGGAAAATTTCCACTATCGGCAAAAGACTGGGGTGGGGGGGTATGTCTGCATGTCTGTGTGTGTCTATGAATGCTTATGTGTTTGAAGCAAATTGGATATGCTGTTTCCGCTTCATTTTTCTTTCATGATTATAAAATTAATCATGGGGAAGTCTACTCTAAAGATGGTGATATAGGCTAAGAAATAATATTAAAATAGTAACTTGACCATCCAGAAATGCTAACATGGGAGCTTATTTTCTCCCAGATTTCTTTTTAAAAATCACACATATATACATGCATATATATGTGCAAGTGTCTTCACTCAAATACATACTTGTTCCCCTTTCCACGCTCATGTACAGGTGACACACACATAGTCTATGTGTCAATCAAATTATAGAAGTATTTCCCTCCATGCTGTCATATATTTTTATCCATGTGTAAATTAATAAATGCTTAAAAATTCAAACAGTAACAGAATGTCTAGCCATATAAACATCGAATGCCAAGTCAATAAATTAGCATGAACGCCCATGCTGCACTGAGGTCTTAATATAGAGGCTGTAATCTGATCACCCCTTCTCCCACTGTGGACTTTTAAAGCACTGGGAGATACAAAAATTCCAAAGGATTAATTCTTTCAAAATGCCAGCAATTATCTCAAAACCACACACTTATCCCACCACTCTAAGACCACTGTCCCTATTTTTCTCATCTTCATTCTAGGGTCCTGAGAAATCCCTATAAAATAACTAGCTTTAAGACAGCCATTACCTGGAAGCTTCTTGTCAGCTGCAGCCTGGTGAAATGCAGCTCCTCCCCCAAGACTGGTCAGGCGCAGCTCACTCCCAAGCTTCTCAGAGAATGCTCCACCCCCTCCCTGTGATGAGGACAGACGGTCCTTCCCTGAATTATGGGAGGGAGAATTGCCCAGTTAAACTGCTGAAGTGTTAAAGGGTAGAAATGTTCCTTTTTAAAGAACTTGAAAGTGAATTGGCAACAAGTGTCTGTTTAGTTTCCCTTAGGGTGGTGATTTCTTGAAGAGGTTGCAAATCACTTTATTAAAAAAAAATTAATTTAAACTATTTTATCATATTTTTCCTTGCCTTCTCTGCACCTTACCTTGGTAGGTAAATTTAAAACCCAGCTGGTCATGCTTCATTAAAATAGTTCACTAAGGATCTTGACTGGGATTGCACTAAAACTGCACATCATTTTGGGGAAAATGACTTCTTTATAATTTTTTTTTATGTTTCCAGGTGATGGTATGTCTCTCCTTTTATTCAGTTCTTCTCTTAAATGCTTCAGAAATTTCCAGAGACGTCTTCATGAACACAGATATTTCTATCAGAGGCTGAAAATCACTCATTAGGCAGGAAAGCACCCATTTCATATACCCTCATCAATAAATGGCAATTACTTCTTCTTATATTTTATTGGTATTTTTCACTCACACAATTCAATGTGGGGGAAATTAACTTTCAAAAATTCACATGTATTTGTATGTCTGAAATATATCTTGCACATTTTTTTAGTTAAAATTCTCCTGTGTAGGGGCTTCCCTGGTGGCACAGTGGTTGAGAGTCCACCTGCCGATGCAGGGGACACGGGTTCGTGCCCCGGTCTGGGAAAATCCCATATGCCGCAGAGTGGCTGGGCCCGTGAGCCATGGCTGCTGAGCCTGCGCGTCCAGAGCCTGTGCTCCACAATGGGAGAAGCCACAACAGTGAGAGGCCCGATACCGCAAAAAAAAAAAAAAAAATTCTCCTGTGTTAAATTAAAATTTAGATTTCTGCTTTAATTTAGAAAGTCAATTTTAAATATTGCTAGTGGTAATTTTGGAAATGAAGATATATGGGAATGAAGTGTTTTATTTGGTCTCTGTGTTATACAATATGCAATATATATATTTATGTATAAAATATTTATAAATAAATTTATTTTATATATCTTATTTATATATAAATTTATTTATTTTATATAAAAACTTATTTATATATAAAATAAACATATATATGTAAAGTTTTTATTATATAATAAAAAAGTTGATCTTATATATAATCACCAACAAAAATAATTTTCTTATTATATAATTAATCTTTTCAAAGTTTTCAAAGTATTATTACCTAATTTAAAGAGGATTATCAAGCTGGTGTAAATATGGATTTATTTAAATGAAGAGATATATTCAATTATATATTTTATAACGTAATATTTCTTTCTCTCTTCTTATTTCACATGTTTGGGAAAAACCAAATGCACATAAAATATGGTCATTACATAAAATTATACTTTGCTGTGTTTATTTTGTCTATTTTCTATATTGCACATAAATCAGGAAATACTACACCACCACACCATTTTCCAAACAAAATGCAAAATAAAAGATTAATTCCTTGGACAATAGTTTATATTTCATTGTTCTGTAGAAGGAGGCGGAGAGTAATGATACCCAATAATAATTAATGCTACTACTACTACTACTACTACTATCTTAATGAAGATAGATAATAATTATAGATATAATAATATCTATACATTGCCGTATGTATATACAATGGAATACTACTCAGCCATAAAAAAGAATGAAATTTTCCCATTTGCAGTAACATGGATGGACTTGGAGGGTATTATGCTAACTGAAAGACACTTAGCATAATATCACATATGTGGGATCTAAAAAATACCACAAACTAGTGACTATAACAAAAATGAAACAGACTCACAGATACAGAGAACAAAGTAATGCTTACCAGTGGAGAGAGGGAAGAGGGGAGGAACAATATAGGGGTAGGGGCTTATGAGGTACAAACTACTATGTATAAAATAAGCTACAAGGATATACTGTACAACACAGGGAATATAGCCAATATTTCATAATAACTATAAATAGGAGTATAACCTTTAAAAATTGTGAACCACTATATTGTACACCTGTAACAAAAAAAGATTATGTATTCTGAGTGCTAATATAGAGTCGTTTCCATAGATACCTAATCAAGACTAATTAAGGTGTTTTCTAAACAAAAAAAAAGAATAAAGTAGACACCAGCCACTGAAAACTAAGGCTTTGGCTGCTCTGGCAGAAGGATACCCAACATCATCCTAAGTTTGGGAGGACCCTAGAACTGAGGTCTTCACAACCCATAATATCTTGTGTCTCTTTACATCTCCCATTCTGGAATTCAAACTGGATTATACATTGAATGCTGTCAATTCAACAAACATTTGTTAAGCATGTGTATTTCTAGATGTTGAACAGGGTTCTGAATTAATCAGGAGCAGATAGTAATTCTCTTTGACCAAGTATTAGTTTACTAATACACCATCTCCCTCGATTCTCACAAAATCTTGTTAGGTGGATATTCTGAATATTACCACTTTGTAGATGAGGCATTAGAGAGGTTAATTAACTTTTACAAGGATATCTAGAGACTACTGGGCATATGGGATTTGAATCCTGTACTTCGACTCCAGAGTCCATGCTTTTAATCATTAAAACACACTGAACCTACCTCATCACAAATGAAAAATGCTCTAAAAATGTGGGCTGGATGAATGGTGAATTAATGAATTTGAAATAGTTATGTACTGGGAGTCACTGCAACTTAAAAGAGAATCCTGTATCTAATTTAACATAAATTAGTCTTTTATAACATAATTATGGGAGTGAGTGACATCCCATCACTTTTGCCAAATTCTATTGATTGGAAGCAAGTCACAGGTTCTGTCCATATCTAAGGGGAGGGAACTACACAAGGGAGTTGGCCACCTAGGGTGTGTCTACCACAATACTGTATGATTACATTTATGTGACATTTTCAAAAAGAGAAAAGTATAGTGACATGATCAGTGGCTGCTAGGGGTTATAGGTAGGGAGAGGGTGTGACTATACAGGGATAGCACAGGAAGTTGTTGGGGTGATGGAATCTTCCATATCCTGACTGTGATAGTGATAATATGAATTTATACATGTGTAAAATCCAAAGAAGTGTATACAAAAAGTCATATATTATATATGATACTTTAAATTATGATTTTAATGTATAATAATTAAAAAAAATAAATGGAAAAATTTAATAACTAGTATATAAAAATCAACTCTTGTAAGTATGCTTTAGAAATATTCAGCTTCTTCCTAAAGCACATTTAATAACAAAGAAAACAAAAATAACACCCATACATATATTATTAGAAAGCATCAGTTCCATTTCAAATTAGGATATAAAAAGCTGTAAGAGAATGCCACCCATAACTTAATGACAAAAATCTAAATAATCTACAAAACTATACTATCCCTTGAGCTCATCACAGAACTGAGGTAAAACGAATTCCAAAGGGTAACCAGCCCCTTTGGCAAAGCATGGAGACAGAAGTAGCTGTCACACAAGCAGGTAAAAAAAAAATCAGCTGAAAGCTTAATGAATTTTTAAATTCTTAAACTTTTAATGGGCTAGTGTGTCAGTAGTTTGGAATATGTGGCATCCAAGACACCTATACGCTCACTGCTATTTTTCACAGTCCTTAACCAGAAGCACATAAACATGACTGGGGACAATGCAGAAGACCAAAAAGAACCCATGTCAGTGTTCAGGTATGCAGGAGGCAATCAGCTGTTGCTGGCGGACAGACACGTAGCCCCACACACTAATTCAAACCCTTCAATCATGGGAAGCAAAAGCCTCAAGTCACTAGGGGAAAAGCAGAAGCCACCTTCCTGGGGAGGGGAAGATAGGAAACCCTCCCATCCCCAAGACAAAGGCAGAAATCCGTAGCTACTGGGGAGCAATAAAAACAAAAAACCTCTGCCCTTGAGAAGGAGCAGTAATACTTTGAGTCCAGGATCCTATATGAGTAAAAAGCAGTTGTGAGCTACTGCTGAGGAAGGGGCAAGAATATATCTCCCACCAAAGGTGAACCCCAGATGTAAATCAGAGGCTAGCTGACATTCGGAGGAAAGAATGCTGAGAAAGTGCAACCATCAGGTCTAGGTACATAGTGCCTCTCTAAGGTTGAGGTTAGACAGAAAAACAGAGAACACTCCTTGCCTCACCACGAACCTAGCACCTAATAACAGAGGCCCACTGCTGTAAAACAGGCAAGAACATGAAGAGAGACACCACGCTCCCCAACCAGTGGCACAGGTGTAAAGGGACTGCTGAAAATTTAGGATGGAGAAAGACCATTGGGAAAAATCCTCTGGCATTCAGGCTGCACTCTAAGCAAAATAAAGTTTGTTATGCAAGCCAGATGATAATGAAGTGAGAAAAGGAGGACACAATCTCCAACGTATTTTATGATAGCAGCATTAACCTCATACTAGAAAAAATATATAACAAGTAAAGAAAATTACAGATCAATATGCCTCAGAAACAAATCCAATGATACAGATACAGAAATGATATAGAATTACAGAAAATGATACAGAAAAAATCCAATGGTATAGAAAAAGGATAAAATATTATGAATAAATGGTGTTTATCCTGGAAGTTTAAGGATGGTTATATATTTGTCAATCAATCAATGTAACTCACCATATCACAGACTAAATAAAGAAGAAAATAGAGAACATCTCAATTGATGCGGAAAAAGCATTTGACATAATTCCACAGACATTCATGATAAAAATGTTTGGCAAAGTAGGATTTAAAGGGATCTCAATCAATCTGATCAAGGTTATCTATATAAAACCTAAGGTTAAAATCACACTTAATGGTGAAACATGGAATGCTTTTCACCTAAAATCAGGAACAAGGCATGGATGTCTGCTTTCACCACTTCTATTCAACATTATACTGGAGGTCCTAACCAATAAATAACACCTGAAAAATAAATTAAAGCCATGCAGATTGGAAAGGAAGAAATATAACTGTTTTTACTTGCAGACAACATGATGATCTATGCAGAAAATCCCAATGAATTTACCAATAGAAAAAAAAGCTACTAGACCTAATACGTAAGTTTATCAGTATAATTGCATATAAGGCTAACATAATTTGTTTCTATATAATAAAATTTGGAAGTCGAAGTTTAGCAAAGTACCATTTATTATATCATCAAAACCCAGGAAATACTGTTAGAATACATCTAACAAATATGTGCATGATTTCCATGCTGAGGACTTCAAAAAAAATGGTGAGAGAAATTAAGGAAGAGCTGAATAAATGGAGAAATACATCAAGTTCACTGACTGAGAGATGAACTATTTTTAGGATGTAACTTCTCCCCAAACATATCTATAGAATCATTGCAATCTCAATCAAAATCCCAGCAGGATTTCTGTAGAAATTTAGAAGGTAACTCTAAAATGTATATGGAAAAGCAAAGGAACTAGTAGAACAGCCAGAACAATTTTGAGAAGGAAATACAAAGTTGGAAGACTCACGCTACCTGACATCAAGACTATAGTAATCAAAATAGTGTATTATTTGGCACAGGATAGACATATAGATAAATAAAATACAAATAGACCAGCAAATATGGTCTACAGATTTCTGACAATGGTAATTAAATGGAGAAATAATGGTCTTTTCAACAAATAGTGCTGGAAAAATTGGATATTATATGCAAAAATATTCACTCTGAACCCTTAGATAAGATCATATACAAAAATTAACTCAAAATGAATTACTGACTTAAATGTAAAAGCAAATCTATGAAATTCCTAGAAGAAAACAATGCAGAAAATCTTTGAGAGTTTCATTTAGGCAAAGATTTATTAGAACACAGAAAGCATGGACCATTAAAAAATTTCATAAATTTGACTTGAAAACTTCTGCTCTTCAAAAAATAAAATGAAAATCCGGAGTGGGAGAATATATTTGCAAAACAAGTATCTGATTTAAAAAATTGTATCCAGAATATATAAAGAACTCTTACAATTCAATAATAAGATTAACAGCCCAATTTAAAAAATAGACAACTAATTTAAATAGATCTGCATCAAAGAAAATATATAAACATCAATTGAACACATTAAATAATGCTCATCACTATTAGTAATTAAAGATATGTGAGTAAAACTACAATGAGACACCACTAACACCTTTATAAAAATGGCTAATATTAAAAAGAGAAAAAAATCTGACAATATCAACTGCTTGCAATGATGCAGAGCTACTGGAACTTATACATTATTGGTGGAAATACAAAACATCACAGCTACTTTAGAAAACAGTTTGGCAGTTTCTAATATAGACATACACTTACCCAAAACCCAGATATCCCATTCCTTGGGTACTTACCCAAGAGAAATGAAACTCATGTACAAAGATCTGTTCTGGAATGTTTATAACAACTTTAATCATAATCAGCATAAACTATAAATCTACTAGTGAGTGGATACAGAAATTGTAAAATAACAGAATACCTGTAAGCTATAATAAAGAATAAACTACTAATACATGCACCAACATGGGTAAATATCAGAAATGTTATGCTAAGTGAAAGAAGCCAGGGGCAAAAGGCTAGATATTGTATGATTCCATTTATATGACATTCTGGAAAATGAAAAACTATAGGGACAGGAATCAGACCAGTGGTTGCTAGGAATTGGGGTTGAGAGAGAATACTGACTACAGTCAGGCAAGAAGGAACATTTTGGAGTTATGGAAATATTCTATACCTTGACTGTACTGGTTATTACATGACTGTATATGTTTGTCAAAACTCATAAAATTATATACCTAAAAAATTGAATTTAACTCTATGTAAATTATACCTTAATAAACCTAAGTCCTAAACAGGCATCCAATCAGAATATGACCTATCTAAGAAGTTGAAATTTTACAGTAGAGTAATGGGGATACACACAGGAATTTTGTTTCTACTTTTGGCCAATGATTGCCAAAGGAGGTTGTGAGTTCCACTGGTATGTGTAAAAATATCCTCTGGAGTGTACAAAGAACATATTAGATATTCAATTTGTTTAACTTCTTTATAAATTTTTTGTTATGCTTAGCATCTTTATTTTTTTAATTTTTATTTTATATTGGAGTATAGTTGATTTACAATGTTGTATTAGTTTCAGGTGTATAGTAAAGTGATTCAGTTATACATACACACATATCCATTCTATTTCAGATCCTTTCCCCATATAGGTTATTACAGAATATTGAGTAGAGTTACCTGTGCTATACAGTAGATCCTTGTTGATTACCTATTTTATATATAGTAGCATGTATATGTTAATCCCAAACTCCTAATTAACCCCTTCCCCCCACCTTTCCCCTTTGGTAACCATAAATTTGTTTTCTGTGTCTGTGAGTCTGTTTCTGTTTTGTAAATAAGTTCATCTGTATCTTTTTTTAGATTCTACATATAAGTGATATCATATGACACTTGTCTTCCTCTGTCTGACTTATTTCACTCAGTATGACCATCTCTAGGTCCATCCATGTTGCTGAAAATGGCATTCTTTTGTTCTTTTTTATAGCTGAGTAGTATTCAACTGTATATATGTACCACATCTTCTTTATCCATTCCTCTGGTGATGGACATTTAGGTTGCTTCCATGTTTTAACTAACTCTTATTAACTTCTACTTCTGAATTTGTTTTAAAAATGTTGCGGGGGGCACCTAAGAACCTGACTTTTGATGCGTGCCATTCAACCTTATGAGTAGAAGGACAGGAAGGAGAAGTCAAAGCGCTATAATCTGGAGACAGAGATCTGGTTAAGAATATGTCCCCAGTAATAAAGTAGAAGCCAAATAACATAAGAGATACAGAATGGTTATAGAATAAACAAATGTCAATATTTTTAGTGTGTGAGGGCCATATAAAAGAGTAGAAATGGTCCATTTAGAATACTCCCAAAAACCACAAGGGGGCCATAAGCATAGTTAAAGAAAGAAATTTTAGATTCTTAATGGATATTCGAAATAGTCAATGACCCCTAAGGCACAGGCACAAACAGTTGAAACTGCCTGTAAACAAAGTTAAGATCTTATTATTAATGTTCACTGGCCGAATGTCAGCCCACCTAAAGCAGAAGAGTATCAGAAGAAAACTTACTAAGGATGAGCATTCCAGGTAAGAAAAAGGCAAGCCAGATAGTGAATCACTGCCAGGGCCAAAGGGACACAATAATCTCTGGTCAAATGCATGTAAACATGATTGGGAAAAAAGAAAAAAAAACAACAACCAACCAACCAGTGACCCAGAGGTCACAAGAAGATAAACCTGCCATATTTGGAGATTTTTGTATTTCCCAAGTAATGCTAAAACCTACACAGCGTCCATGGATGAAGCTGCTAGGAATTCAAGAGTCAGGATGATAGAATGGGAAACATTAAAAGAAGGAAATGAAAGGAAGGTTGATGAGGACCCCACAACGTCATCATCACAGCACATAGCAAATAAAACTTTATTACAGGGCTTCCCTGGTGGCGCAGTGGTTGAGAATCCGCCTGACAATGCAGGGGACACAGGTTCAAGCCCTGGTCCGGGAAGCTCCCACATGCCACGGAGCAACTAAGCCTGTGTGCCACAACTACTGGGCCTGTACTCTAGAGCCAGCGAGCCACAACTACTGAGCCCATGTGCCGCAACTACTGAAGCCTGCGTGCCTAGAGCCCATGCTCCGCAACAAGAGAAGCCACCGCAATGAGAAGCCTGCGCACTGCAACGAAGAGTAGCCCCCACTCGCTGCAACTAGAGAAAGCCCATGCACAGCAACAAAGACCCAACGCAGCCAAAAATAAATAAGTAAAATAAATAAATTTATAAAAAAGAATAAACTTAAAAATAAAAAAATAAAACTTTATTACACTCTGAGTATTCAAGTAGATAGACTAGGTTGTAGTGTTCTTCAGAGAATCATCAAGCAGAGAAAGACCTTCATTGTATCTGCCTTGGGGAGTTTAAAGATAAAGGGAATCCCTTTCTCACTGCACCCTCCACCCCCACCAGCTTCTGAGACACCCAGAGGAAAAGAAAGATCCACGCTGGACCAAAATTATTCCTGTGAGCACTCTGAATAAAGGTACTTATCAGTTCTTTAGTGAGGAAATATGAGAGACTGTTAAAGATATACTGTCTGAATTTCAGAATTTCTCAGACAAACTTTATGCCAAGCTTGGTATGTGTTAGAAGTTCTCAAACAGATATTCAGACATGGGTTTCTGACTGAGTTCTAACTTTAATAGCTCACTAAAGGGACCACTGGAGCTACCAGATATCAAAATATATTACAAGGTTAAAATAATTTTTAAAAGTTCAGTAACAGTCTAAGCGTGTAGCAAGGAGTAGATATGAACATAAGAAGGAAGGGGAAAAGAAGAAAAGATTTCAAAATGAGCCACTGAAGATGTGAATGTGCATGTGATTGATTGGTACATCTAGATATAGACTGGGAATCAACCAGTGAACTCCAAATCATCTAGAAAAATCCTTAGGTCATTGGTCTGTATATGACTGCCTGGTTAACCACAAACACAGTGATTTTACAGGCATCTATTTGCCTTAGGGCTACTAAGCAGTTTCCCCCTTCTGTGCTCATACATATCCTCCTGAAAACTTGCAAGGAAGCTTGAATAAACAATTCTGAATGAGCAATACTCAAAGAAACGGGAAAGAGAAAAGAGAATAAGCAAAGGGATTTCTCTGTCAAGGGAGAAGAAAGGTGAAAAAAAAAATGGAGAAGACAGACAAAAAGATGAATAAATACTGGGCACCAAAGAAACATACTGTGGTTGGGGAAATATATTTAAAAATACAAGAAAAGAGGGCTTCCCTGGTGGCGCAGTGGTTGAGAGTCTGCGGGCCGATGCAGGGGACACGGGTTCGTGTCCCGGTCCGGGAAGATCCCACATGCCGCGGAGCAGCTGGGCCCGTGAGCCATGGCCTCTGAGCCTGCGCACCCAGAGCCTGTGCTCCGCAATGGGAGAGGCCACAACAGGGAGAGGCCTGCGTACCACACACACACACACACAAATATATATATATATATATATATATATATATATATACAAGGAAAGAGAAATAGTTCTATAATGCCCCTGTATGTAGGCCTATTATAACTATTAAATATGAGGAATGAATGAGCGTGTGTATGGTGGGAGCTTCAGAAAGGGGAGTGTTGAGGAATGAAATGCATCAGGGACACCATTGCTATTATTGGGTGTTTTGGTATTTTGGGGCCTCCTGAGGTTAATTCTAGGGTGATCTTTTAAACTTTTAAAGTTATCAGTGCTGCCCTATCTAGGCAGCAAGACACAGATACTGGGGTTTGTGTCTCTTGGATTCAGACAACAACACAATGACCTCATTAAGAGGATGAGCTTAGGAGTCAGATATTTGGAATGGCTGTCATGGCTACTTATTGGATAGGGTAGTTTTTTTTTTTTTACATCTTTATTGGAGTATAATTGCTTTACAATGGTGTGTTAGTTTCTGCTTTATAACAAAGTGGATCAGTTATACATATACATATGTTCCCATATCTCTTCCCTCTTGCGTCTCCCTCCGGATAGGGTAGTTTTCAAGGATTTATCGAGAGTCAGGCAGTTGGCTGGGACCTGCAAGTCTTCCAAAAGTAGACATCATCATACTCATTTGCATAACTTCTTTTTTTTTTTAAAGGAGATTTCTGCTTTATCTTCAAAGCACAGAAATATACTACCAAGTGGCGATCACAGCCAGTGGCTCTCCTTAGATGGCCAGTGCGGGCCTTGGGGCACAGAAGGGCAGTGCAACCTGGACTGGGGCTGCGTCCTGTGTCTTCTGTATTATTTCTTCATAGGAGCTTAACACATTTAATTCTTTTCTGCATAGAATCCGTGGTTTTCATTTAAAAAGTATGGTCACTGGGCCAGAATCGAAACAAATTGCATCTCCCTCCCAAGAGGGAGGAGATATGGGGATATATGTATATGTATAGCTGATTCACTTTGTTATAAAGCAGAAACTAACACACCATTGTAAAGCAATTATACTCCAATAAAGATGTTAAATAAATAAATAAAAATAAATTAATCTTTTCCAAAAAAAAAAAACAAAAACAAATTGCACTCCATATTCTCAATTTAACCATGTTTTAACATGAGACGGGAAGAGTCTTACCCAATGTCACGTGGATCGTGCAGGATCTGGCCCTGTGACCCGGTTGTTTTTATTCTCACTCCAACTGCTTGTCCAGCAGAGCCTTCTCCCTGCCCGGCACTTTTGTGGTCCTGCTGCCTTTCTGAGGCTCAACTGGCATCACATGCAGATTCCCCAGGTCGTGTACATCTCTGATATTAACCTAAGCTGTCCAAAAGGAGACAGGGAATCAAACCAATTAAATGGAAAAGGCGTAAAGAAGCTTCCCTACCAAAACTTTAGCAGGAATATCATTCTGAAACAGAGGAATGAGATGAAATCTCATGTGTGATGTAGATGCCTTATTTTCCTTCTTGTTCATGTTATTTGAAATGTTCTTTGTGACACAGTTATGTTATTAGGTTCATGCTAAAATCATCCCTCTAGTGAAAAGTATGCTTTGGTGACTGGAAAGAACGGAAATAACAATTGACTTGTTTCTTCTATAGGCCAAATCTGTGTAGCTTTGTTTTCAAAATGTTTCTGTTTGGGTCCCCACATCAGTCCTCATATAGGGCTTTTTTTTCTAGGCATGTACAATTTTTTCAATGGAACTACAATCACATTCTACATGTTGTCTGATAGTCTGCTAACATAAAGTACATTTCATGGCATTGTTTCCTTACTTCATAAAAATAGTTGCCTAGAGAAAACATGGAAAACCCTACAAGCGCCATCTTGTGACCAGTACCAGAGCTGCATCCCATTAATACTAGATCCTTCTTAAGGGAGAAGGGTGGGAACTTACACCCTAGCAAGCCAGCAACTTTCTCAGGCTTCTAGAATATACCATACTCAAATTTAGAGTTTTGTTATGCATCACACAAAAAATGGAATGCTAATGTCTTTAGTTGCAATGGTCTGACAAAAAAATTGCATGCCTACTGAAAATTGAAAAGATAAGATTTTTAAAAAGAAAGTATAATTCTGGAAAAATGATCAATATTATTATTTCCTGAGTATCTTTCAATATTTTTCTTTACATATATACATGATACATATAACTTCAAACCAGCTTTTTACCGTGCTCAAGTGCACAGTTTGAAAGTTTTTCCATATTAATAAGTATTTTCAATGTGACTTTGTTTCAATCACTTCAAATGTAATTTCCCCCCTAATTTGTAACATTTTACTTCAAACTTTTTTCTGATATTGTTAGGAAATGACTAAATATGCGTTAAGAATCATTTTAAAATAGAGATAGTAAGGACTGTCCTCTCACACTATACAAGTAATCCCATTTAGTGTAGGTACCCTTCTATTTTTTCTGATGTTGTTACACATATTGTATTAACACAGTCCTCTATCTTTAAATGACCTAATATCGTGTTTGCCATTCTTCAATTTGCATTTTTCAGCTAGTACTACTTCTCAGGCATCTTTTCAAATCGCGACATTTTCATACTTTTGTCAGCTATTTAACGTTCAATTGTAGTTGTATGGATGCACCACGTCACATAATATTTTTAAAACTCCTAGTAGAAATAAACCAAATCCTCTCTCTGTCTCACTCTTAAACTTAAAAGATATAGAAAAATGGTCATTGCTGACTATGGCCATACCTGTGGTCTGAAAGAATGAGTTGCAAGGAGGACACAGGCAGGGCTGTAGCCAACACAGCAACCAGGCTACGCGCTTGATCAGGTCCAGGAAAATTTCCACTATCGGCAAAAGACTGGTGGGGGGGAGTGGTATGTCTGAATGTCTGTGTTTGTCTGTGAATGCTTATGTGTCTAAAACCAAATGGATACAATTTGTTTCAGCTTCATTTTGCTCTACTAATTATAAAAATTATCATGGAATGAAACAGTTCTAAAAATGTTGAAAACTGGTTAAAATATATTTTGAAATCTCCAGAAGTCTGAACACTCCAGAGATGCTGACTATTAACATGGGAATCTAGTTCCCTCTGTAAGAAAAATGCACATATTTTTTTACAAATGTTATCACTCAACAGCATATCTGAATCCCTTCCACGTTCGTTGTACATTTATATTTGTGGTTGTATGTGCCAAGCACTTTTTATGGTTACATTTTTCTATCAGTTATGTTTTGTAGAATAATAAATGTTTAAATATAATAAAATCTGTAACGAAGATAGAAACATGGAATGCCATGTAAACAATTAACATGAACAGCATGCCTCACTTAAGTCTTAATTTAGATGCTGTAATCTGATCGCCCATTCCCACACTGTGGACTTCAAAATATATCGGGAGAAACTGAATTTTCCAGGGGACTGATTCTGTCACAGTAACAGGAATTTCCCCCACACTATATTCTATTCCCACCTCTCCCAGGCAACAGTCTCTATTTTTCTCACCGTAACACTAAAGCCCGAAGAAATTCCCAGAAAAAAACTAGCTTTAAGACAGCCATTACCTTGAAGCTTCTTGTCAGCTGCAGCCTCGTGAAATGTAGCCCCTCCCCCAAGAGTGGCCAGGCACAGCTCACATCCAAGCTTCTCAGGGGATGCTCCGCCTCCTCCCTGTGATGGGGAAAGCAGGGGGCCTTTCCCTCAATTAGAGGGAGGAGAATCGCCAAGTAAACTGAAATTCACTTAAAGGGGAAAAACGTTCATTTTTAAAGGACTTTAAAGAGAAATGGCAACATGTGTCTCTTTCATTTCCATTCAAACCACAGGGGTAGGTGATTTCCTGAAGAGAAATAGAAATCTCTTTATCATACAGTAAAGACCCAGTTGAAAATATCTCTTACATATTTTTCTTGCCTTTTCTGGTAACATTTCTACAAATTATTTTAAGATTCAGCTGGTCAAGGTGCACTAAAAGACTACACAAAAGTCCTTGTTTGTGATTGCAGTGAATTAATACACTATTTTGTGGAGAATTAAATCTCTACAATTTTAATTCTTCTGGCCCTGGGACATGATATGTCTCTTTTGTACTCAGTTTGTCTCCTTCATCCTTCAGAAAGTTTCAGTTTTTTTCAAGTAAAGTCATTTTTTAAAACACAAAACATCAACCACAATCCTTAATGAAGAGAGATATGAGAGATATGTAACTGAATATACTAAAACTGAAAAAAGAACTACTTATGGTAAAAAACACTATAAAGCAAAGTTGAAAACATAAGAATAAACTTGACAAACTGTTTTTCATTCAAAAAACAGCTCTAAAGTAGCTCTTACAAATTAATAAGGAAAAAAAGTGAGGTAAAAAAATGAGCAAGGGACAAAAATAGACAATTCACAATATTCTGAGGGAAAAATTTTTACCCACTCCCAACATTTACTTTCCTGTGAGCAAGCTCATGCAGTGCAACTACATCTCTGCAAGGGTATCTCTGTCCTTCTTGTACAGTTGCAAACCTCCAGGCTGTTTGGTAAAATTGTTAAAATTTGTTGTTTTAAAGCCCGCTTGACTCACAATAATCAATGCCCTGCAACTTACCTTCACCTTGTACTAAAGCTGACGTTTAGGCTTCCATCTGCAACTTCATTTGTTTTATATCAGTTTGTTCAATTTGTTCAGTGTAGAAAAGGAGGTGCTATTCAGTGGGGGTCCTCAAAACCCAAACATCCAAAATAAAAATTAAAACTAAACAATTCATAAAGGTACTCACCTCCCCTAATAAAGAGATGCAAACATAGACAGCAATGAGATTTCATTTTCTACCTAATTTGACTTATAATGAGGCCAAAAAATGATACAATGGAGAGTTGACAAGAGAGTAAGGAAATGGGCACTCTTGCTCACGAGCAAGGTCACAAAGCTGGGAAGACGGCAAAATGAAATCAAAGCCAAAGTCTTATCAGAATCCCAAACAGAAAGATGTGTTCTCTCTCCACCAGTACTCACTGCCTCCTGGGCTTGGAATCCTGTCTCTTGAGTAGAACCAAGGATGATGTCATTCACCTTCAGATTGTAGGGGAATTAGTCAATGTAACCTCCAGTGAGTGTCAACCTATGTCCTTCCTGGTGAACACACTGGTGAACCACAATAATTTTCAATAATTACCGTACTTATCTATAACTCTCCACCTCTCACACAAATTAAAAAATATATTTCTGCACTATGCTCTTGCACTGACCATATCTGCATTATAGTTTCACTTAGCCATAGAGTAGTTACAATCTGTCTCTTTTGTGTTGCAGGGTCCTGGCAGTACGACTGAAAATAATTTGTTATGCAGGGAAATGCCCATTTCATCCCATCCTCATTTACAATTGGCAACTTCTTGTTCTTGTGCTTTTGTTGTTTGCAATTTCTAATTCAATATCCTCTTTTATTGAGCTTTTTTGTTCACAAAATATTCAAGAAATTAAGAGTTAAATTTAGAGTTTTATTGCCTTTAACCTAGGGGTGTTGTTTCCCAGGAAATGCCAAAACCTACATACTGCCAGTGGATCATTCTGAGGGTTAGTTCTCTTAAGACAATGTTATGCTAATTCAAATACAAAAAATTATAAAGTGTAGGTAAAGTTGGTAAGGCCCTCACAACCCCATCCATCATCACAGTGAACAAGTAAACACAACTCCTGTCTCTTGCCACCTCTGACTAATTCACGTTAGAGAAACAGAGCTGCAGTATGACACAGCTCTTCCTGTGATTAACAAACGCAGAGAAAGAAAACTGTCTGCATGAGGGTCTCTAAAGAAAGAAGCCATCATTCTTCCAGACACATATAGCAGAAGGGTCAGGCTGGATCAAAATTATTCTGTTAACCAATCTGAGTAAAGGACATTAAAATTTCTTTGGTGAGGAGATATGGATTTCTGTCTGTAGAACCCAATGTCTAGCCTTGGGTTTTGTCACAGAGGCATTATGACAGAGTTACGTTTTTGACGTGTTCAAACAGGCAGGCAGGCAGGCAGACAGCTGTGGGTTTGAGACCTTTACTAGCTCAGTGGAGAGAAAAATTTCAAATCCTTGATAACTATGCTAACTTGTCATGTCCCCATACTAGATAGCACAGTTAAGAAACATGCATGACTCACAAGCATCTCTGACATTAACCTAGGGTGTCTAAATATTAAACCACATTTAACGGTACAATAATAAAAAAATAGTTTGTAGCTGTCTAAGGTGTAATGAGAGACAGATGAGACAGGAAGGAGGGAAAAGGGGGAAAAGAATTCCTAATTTAACCACAGGGAAACTGAATTTGCACATGTTCAGTTAGTGCACTGGGATATAGACAAGAACTCAATCAACAGATACACAATGTGCTAGAACATTCCTCAGGACCCTGGTCTGGTTCTAGCTGCCTGGTTTTCTAGAAAATCAGTGTTTATGAAGAGCCCTTAACTTTATTGCATTAGGGTTAGTAAACGGCTCTCACCTGCTGTAGCCTCTTCTTATCCTCTGAAACTTCACAAAGTAGCTCCACTAAAGTGTTTTCAATGGGCGATAACTGGATTAGACTGAAATACGGCAAAAAAGAAAAGGGATCAGATAAGAAGTTTACCCTCTTAAGCAGAAAGAACGTGGACAATGAGGATGGAGGCAAGATACTAATCAGAAAAATAAGTAGTGCATATCAGACAAAGGAGGTTGGAGACATGGACATCTTTTGGGGGAGGGGAAGGAAAACAGAGAAGAATTATGATAACACAAACCCAATATCACATCTTTATTATTTCTGTTGTACTGTAAGAACGGAATGCATGTGGGAAGGGCTTTGGAAGTGGCAGGAAAATTATTTGTGTTCCTGGATAATTTGGGCCTTTTAAATCCCACTCGGTTATCACGAGGGAATGCTGGGCTTTAATGTTTCCAAAGCTGCTAGTGCTGCCCTGTCTGTCCAAAGCAACCAAAGATCTCATGGACACAGACAGTGAGGTTCAGCATCAACAGCCTTATTCAAGAGAGTATGCAGAAGTCTATTCAAGGAAGGCTGTGAGACCTTAAGCAGGTCTTAAGAAATACTTGTAACTATGCTATCTAGCATGTGGTGATGACAACCTAGCAAAGGTGTCAAGGATTGTAGAGTCAGGTCATTGGCTGGAACCTCTGGTAGACACCTGAATAGCCTCTTTCACTATTTCTTCATAGTGGTTTTAATACATGAGATATTTCCCCCAAAACTAGAAGCTATGACTTTTAATTACAAAACGTTATGGCTGCAAAACCAGGAGCAAATTGAATTGTATCTCAAATTCTCAACCTAACATGATTGTACTATGAAGTATGACTTTTAAAATGCTATGGCTGCAAAGCAGGAAGCAAAATAAATTATACCCCAAGTTCTCAACATGTTTTTAATGTGAAATATTTCATGAGATGGGAAGAGCCTTACCCAATGTCATGTGGATCATGCAGGATCTGGCCCTGTGACCCGGTTGTTTTTATTCTCACTCCAACTGCTTGTCCAGCAGAGCCTTCTCCCTGCCCGGCACTTTTGTGGTCCTGCTGCCTTTCTGAGGCTCAACTGGCATCACATGCAGATTCCCCAGGTCGTGTACATCTCTGATATTAACCTAAGCTGTCCAAAAGGAGACAGGGAATCAAACCAATTAAATGGAAAAGGCGTAAAGAAGCTTCCCTACCAAAACTTTAGCAGGAATATCATTCTGAAACAGAGGAATGAGATGAAATCTCATGTGTGATGTAGATGCCTTATTTTCCTTCTTGTTCATGTTATTTGAAATGTTCTTTGTGACACAGTTATGTTATTAGGTTCATGCTAAAATCATCCCTCTAGTGAAAAGTATGCTTTGGGGACAGGAAAAAAGGGAAATAATTGCCTTGTGCCTTTCTACAGGCCAAATCTGTGTAGCTACTTTTTTTAATGCTTTCTGTTTGAACTCTCACATCAGTCTTTGTGTGTTTTTTAATTTTATACATGTGCAATTTTTCAACGAACCGCAATCACACTCTACATACTGTCTCATAACCTGTCTCATAATAGAAAATACATTTCATTGCTTTGTCCACTTCATGAAAATGGTTGCCTGAATTTAGGACACCTGGCAAGCGCCATCTTGTGACTAGAACCAGAACTGCAGACACTCAGGTCCTTGGTCAGGAAGGGTGGGAACTAGAGCCATCCAGACAGTAGCCTTCTCAGGTTTCTAGACTTTTACATTAACTTAAGAGTTGTGTGTGTATTATAGAAAAATGGGATCATATTTCCTCATTTTAACGTTTGCTATTATAATATCTTTCATGCATATTGTATATCTTTCTTCATCTTTCAATTTTTCAAGAAAAAAAGCAAATCCCCACAATAATGTTCAAAATATAATGGTTTGCTCTATATTTTAACAGATTTCTCTTATACATATTAATAAATGTGCATATTTTTTGAAATCAGACCTTTATCCCTCCTAAGAATATATTTTAACATCTTTCCACATCAATAAATATTTTCTACATTGTCTTTTTTTGAATAACTTTTCAAGACTGTTCTACATTTCTAAAATTTTTTCTCATTTTCTCACAATGAAAATTATTCAAGCTTACTGTTTTAAAAATAAGATTTAAAAATGGAGAAATGTAATATATAAAAGGTTGAAATGTTCTGTTTCCAACTACACTTATATATCCCCAATTAATAAAGTAGCATGTATATCTCCAAAATTTTCTTACATATAATGTACTAATATTATTACAGGCCATTCTGCAATATGCTTATTTTTAGAGTATACCTTCTACATCTTTTCTTATTTTTACATTTAGCTCATTGCATTAGCTTATTCTTTTTATAGCTGCACAGTATTCAAAATTATGGATGTACTATCCTACATAACTATTCCATAATATGTTTTAAACATTTTTTGAATTATTTCTCAAAAGTACATAAAACTTCAAATAAATATCTTCTGCTTGAACCAAAGTGTGTACAATAGTCTAAATATTTGAACTGTAAGAAATGCACAAGCAACCAGATAACCAGCCTTCTCAGATCCACAGAAAAATCCACCTTCAGCTAAAGACAATGGAGTGTGTGTGGGTATCCATTTAAATGTCTGTAACAAAATGGATTTTTCTCTTTCAGCTCCATTATGTCTTTCCAAGAAAAATCTAAAGGTACATAAAATTTAAAGAAGAAAATACTCAACGTTCTTTCTCCAACCCCTGAGTTGTTTACTGCTTACATTTGAGTCTAATCCCCTTGATTTTTCCCTCATCATATATATATGTGTGTGTGTATATATGTAATTTCAAATAATGTATTCATATATATGTACATATCAGAATACACTATTTTAAATTACATTTATTCACCAACATATTTGAACACATTTCCACGTTTCTATATGTTTACACATTTTTTTTTGGCAAGTAGTTTTCTTCCCCCATGGTTTTAAATTCTCATCTCAGTTTTTTTTATGCTGACATAGCTACTCATGCTAAGTGAAATGTGGGAAAAGAAGTGGAAAATCTCCTCTCTTTTTTCCCTAGACATTTATTACTAGATATATTGCTGTGTTTTATTATATCAATATAAGTCTATTATTCTTCAGTATATGATCTTACAAATATTTTTCATATTACAGTACAAATAGGACTATATCATTCTTTTCATAGCTAGGTAGAGATGTAGACAGTGATTGTCCTTTGCACATCTATGAAAAAGTGATCCTCTTAAGACACTGAGTATTCCCTGACAATAAACTAAACTTCTTATTGCCAGAAGTACTTAAATTTGCAGTTATACATTACTTCAGATTATTACTATACAAACTCCACCAAAACAGTAAGATCTGTTGGAAACACAATCAACAACCAAAGTAATACAAAGAGGTAACACTCCAAACTAATAACTTCATTTTTCATTTGGCATTATCACAATCTTTTTTTTTCAAAGTAAGGAAGATAAATTTCAAGTTTTGTTTCTTCATTTATCTCTGTTACCGTTGCTTTTTGACTGAAAGATAAAATGCCCTATTCGAAAGTCAACTTTTGCAACCTCATGAAGTATTTTTTCCGCAGGTGTAATCTGTTCACCTCCCCCACTTTTAAAGTGTGTACTTTTAAAATATCTGGAAGGAATACAAAATTCAGATATAATTCCCTCACAGAAACAACGACTCTCACAAAACGACACTCCTTTCCCACGACTCCAAAGCAGCAGTCCCTTCTTTTCTCACCTTAACTGCCAAGTCTCCAGAAATCTCCGAAAATAACTAGCTTTTTACGACAGCCATTACCTCCAAGCTTCTCTTCTCTCTTCGGCGGAGGCTTCCGAAGTCTGTATGTAATGCGGCTCTTCCCCCAAGACTGGCCAGGGCCGGCTCACTTCCAAGCTTCTAGAGGATGCTCCGCCCCCTCCCTGTGATGGGGAAAGCAGGAGGTCCTGCCGTCGTTTAGAAGGAGGAGAACCTCCAAGTTGAACCGAAGTACAGTTAAAGGAAAGAAATGTCCATTTTAAAGAACTTTAACGTGTAATGGAAACATATGTCTGTTCAATTTTCTTTTAAACCCCTAGGGTCTGTGATTTCCTGAAAAAAGAAAAGGAGGTAGCAAATCTCTTTTTCATATAATAAAGATGCAGGTAAAATAATCTTTATATATTTTTTTCAGTCTATCTCTCATATTTTGTCTCTGGTAAATTTAAGACCTGTTAGTCAAGCTTCACTAAAAAGCATGCTAAGTGTCTTGATTGCGATTGTAGTGGATTTGTAAACTTTATTTTAGGGAGAATTAATTCTTTACAGTTTTGAATCTGAACCTGGAACACAATACTGTATGTCTCTCCTTTCACTCAGGTCTCCTAATACTTCCTTCCTTAGGTTATTTCTAGAGAAAAATCCCCAAACAAAATCTGACCAAACTGAAATTGAAAAAAAAAATCAATCGTAATATCACAATAAGCCACAGTCGAAAATCAACCACAAATTTACAAACGATTTTCAATGGATATGATTGGGTAAACAAAAATATCCCTAAACTGCTGTTATATTTCAATAAGAAAGAAATGATCAACATAGCAGAATCAGACAAAGGGCACTAGCAGACAATTCACAATGTTCTTTCCTACTTGTGATATTTACTTCCCTATAACGAAAGTTCAAGCAGTGCAACTTGTAGGCTCTCTCTGCTTCTTCTAGACCAGAAAGGCCTCTAGGTGATGGACAGTTTGCTTAAATCTGGGTTTCTGTTACTCTCATTTTATTCTCATAATGAGCAGTATCCTGCAATTTATTTCCCCCTCTTAATAAAGCTGACATTTTGTTTTCATCTGCTATTCTATTTGTTTTATTGCAATTTGTTCATTATTTACAAGATATAACAGTTGTAAAGTTTTGTGTACCCACTAAGTAACATCAAAATGTGTAATACTGCAAAAAAATGTATAGAAATACATCACTCAGCAAGCAAGAAAATTTTGTTTAAAATACCGTATGCTAACGCATATATATGAAATCTAGAAAAATGGTACTGATGAACCTAGTGGCAGGGCAGGAATAAAGACGCAGATGTAGAGAACAGACTTGAGGACACGGGGAGGGGGAAGGGTAAGCTGGGACGAAGTGAGAGTGTGGCATGGACATATATACACTACCAAGTGTAAAATAGATAGCTAGTGGGAAGCAGCCACATAGAACAGGGAGATCAGCTCTGTGCCTGGTGACCACCTAAAGGGGTGGGATAGGGAGGGTGGGAGGGAGGTGCAAGAGGGAGGAGACATGGGGATATATGTATACGTATAGCTGATTCACTTTGTTATACAGCAGAAACTAACACAACATTGTAAAGCAATTATACCCCAATAAAGATGTAAAAAAAAAGATAATTTTGTTTAGTTCTAACAGAAGTGAGAGAAAGTGAGGCCAGCTTTTCTTGAAGCTCTTTCAGCATACAAAGCATTTTGATTTCTCCCAAATTAAAGTCTACATATTTGGTCTTGTAGTGTCTAATATGATTCCTTTTTTTAAAATTTTTATTTTATTTTATTTTTATACAGCAGGTTCTTATTAGTCATCAATTTTATACACATCAGTGTATACATGTCAATACCAATTGCCCAATTCATCACACCACCACCCCCATTCCCCTGCAGCATTCCCCCCTTGGTGTCCATACGTTTATTCTCTACACCTGGTTCTCAATTTCTGCCCTGAAAACCGGTTCATCTGTACCATTTTTCTAGGTTCCACATATATGCATTAATATACGATATTTGTTTTTCTCTTCCTGACTTACTTCACTCTGTATGACAGTCTCTAGATCCATCCACGTCTCAACAAATGACCCAATTTGGTTCCTTTTTATGGCCGAGTAATATTCCATTGTATATATGTACCACTCCTTCTTTATCCATTTGTCTGTTGATGAGCATTTAGGTTGCTTCCATGACCTGGCTATTGTAAATAGTGCTGCAATGAACATTGGGGTTCACGTCTTTTTGAATTATGGTTTTCTCTGGGTACATGCCCAGTAGTGGGATTGCTGGATCATATGGTAATTCTATTTTTACTTTTTTGAGGAACCTCCATACTGTTCTCCATAGTGGCTGTATCAATTTACATTGCCACCAACAGTGCAAGAGGGTTCCCTTTTCTCCACACCCTCTCCAGCATTTGTTGTTTGAAGATTTTCTGATGATACCCGTTCTAACTGGTGTGAGGTGATTCCTCATTGTAGTTTTGATTTGCATTTCTCTAATAATTAGTGACGTTGAGCAGCTTTTCATGTGCTTCTTGGCCATCTGTATGTCTTCTTTGGAGAAATGTCTATTTAGGTCTTCTGCCCATTTTTGGATTGGGTTGTTTGTTTTTTTAATATTGAGCTGCATGAGCTGTTTATATATTTTGGAGACTAATCCTTTGTCCATTGATTCGTTTGCAAATATTTTCTTCCATTCTGAGGGTTGTCTTTACATCTTGTTTATGGTTTCCTTTGCTGTGCAAAAGCTTTTAAGTTTCATTAGGTCCCATTTGTTTATTTTTGTTTTTATTTCCATTACTCTAGGAGGTGGATCAAAAAAGATCTTGCCGTGATTTATGTCGAAGAGTGATCTTCCTATGTTTTCCTCTAAGAGTTTTATAGTGTCTGGCCTTACATTTAGATCTCTAATCCATTTTGAGTTTATTTTTGTGTATGGTGTTAGGGAGTGTTCTAATTTCATTCTTTTACAGGTAGCTGTCCAGTTTTCCCAGCACCACTTATTGAATAGACTGTCTTTTCTCCATTGTATATCCTTGCCTCCTTTGTCATACATTAGTTGACCATATTTGCATGGGGTTATCTCTGGGCTTTCTATCTTGTTTCATGGATCTATGTTTCTGTTTTTGTGCCAGTACCATACTGTCTTGAATGCTGTAGCTTTGTAGTATAGTGTGAAGTCAGGGTGTCTGAATCTTACAGCTCTGTTTTATTCCCCTTATGACTGCTTTGGCTATTTGGGGTCTTTTGGGTCTCCATACAAATTTTAAGATTTTTTGTTCTAGTTCTGTAAAATATGCCATTGGTAATTTGAAAGAGATTTCATTGAATCTGTACATTGCTTTGGATAGTATAGTCATTTTCACAATATTGATTCTTACAATCCAAGAACATGGTATATCTCTCCATCCGTTGGTATCATCTTTAATTTCTTTCATCAGTGCCTCATAGTTATCAGCATACAGGTCTTTTGTCTCCCTAGGTAGGTTTATTTCTAGGTATTTTATTCTTTTTATTGCAATGGTAAATGGGAGTGTTTCCTTAATTTCTCTTTCAGATTTTTCATCATTAGTGTATAGGAATGTAAGAGATTTCTGTGTATTAATTTTGTATTCTGCAACTTTACCAAATTCATTGATTAGCTCTAGTAGTTTTCTGGTGGCATCTTTAGGATTCTCTATAGTATCATGTCATCTGCAAACAGTGACAGTTTTGCTTCTTCTTTTCCAATTTGTATTCTTTTTATTTCTTTTTCTTCTCTGATTGCCGTGGCTAGGGCTTCCAAAACTATGTTGAATAATAGTGGTGAGAGTGGACATCCTTGTCTTGTTCCTGATCTTAGAGGAAATGCTTTCAGTTTTTCACCATTGAGAATGATGTTTGCTGTGGGTTTGTTATACATGGCCTTTATTATGTTGAGGTAGGTTCCCTCTATGCCCACTTTCTGGAGAGTTTTTACCATATATGGGCATTGAATTTTGTCAAAAGTTTTTTCTGCATCTATTGAGATGATCATATGGTTTTTATTCTTCAATTTGTTCACATGGTGTATCACATTGATTAATTTGGGTATATTGAAGAATCCTTGCATCCCTGGGTTATATCCCTCTTGATCATGGTGTATGATCCTTTTAATGTGTTGCTGGATTTTGTTTGCTAGTATTTCGTTGAGGATTTTTGCATGTATATTCATGAGTGATATTGGTCTGTAATTTTCTTTTTTTGTAGCATCTTTGTCTGGTTTTGGTATCAGGGTGATGGTGGCCTCATAGAATGAGTTTGGGAGTGTTCCTTCCTCTGCAGTTTTTTGGAAGAGTTTGAAAAGTATGGCTGTTAGTTCTTCTCTAAATGTTTGATAGAATTCACCTGTGAAGCCATGTGGTCCTGTACTTTTTCTTGTTGGAAGATTTTTAATCACAGTTTCAATTTCATTACTTGTGATTGGCCTGTTCATATTTTCTATTTCTTCCTGGTTCAGTCTTGGAAGGTTATACCTTTCTAAGAATTTGTCCATTTCTTCCAGGTTGTCCATTTTATTGGCATAGAGTTGCTTGTAGTAGTCCCCT
This sequence comes from Phocoena phocoena, assembly GCF_963924675.1. Taxonomy (NCBI): domain Eukaryota; kingdom Metazoa; phylum Chordata; class Mammalia; order Artiodactyla; family Phocoenidae; genus Phocoena; species Phocoena phocoena. The sequence goes on along the minus strand of NC_089240.1, from coordinate 89,542,187 downwards.
AGGATGCTTTGTATTTCTGCGGTGTCTGTTGTAGCTTCTCCTTTTTCCTTTCTAATTTTGTTGATTTGAGTCCTCTCCCTCTTTTCTTGATGAGTCTGGCTTATGGTTTATCAATTTTGTTTATCTTCTCAAAGAACCAGCTTTTAGTTTTATTGATATTTGCAATTGCTTTCTTTGTTTCTATTTCATTTATTTCTGCTCTGATCTTTATGATTTCTTTCCTTCTGCTAACTTTGGGTTTTGTTTGTTCTTCTTTCTAGTTCCTTTAGGTGAAAGGTTAGATGGTTTATTTGAGATTTTCCTTGTTTCTTGAGGTAGGCTTGTATAGCTATAAACTTCCCTCTTAGAAATGTTTTTGCTGCATCCCATAGGTTTTGGATCATCGTGTTTTCATTGTCATTTGTCTCTAGGTATTGTTTGATTTCCTCTTTGATTTCTTCAGTGATCTCTTGGTTATTTAGTAACGTATTGTTTAGCCTGCATGTGTTTGTGCTTTTTACGTTTATTTCCCTGTAAATCATTTCTAATCTCATAGCGTTGTGGTCAGAAAAGAAGCTTGATATGATATCAATTTTCTTAAATTTACTGAGGCTTGATTTGTGACCCAAGATGTGATCTGTCCTGGGGAATGTTCTGTGCGCACTTGAGAAGAAAGCATAACCTGCTGTTTTTGGATGGAATGTCCTATAAATGTCTATTAAATCTATCTGGTCTATTGTGTCATTTAAAGTTTCTGTTTCCTTATTTATTTTCATTTTGGATGATCTGCCCATTGGTGTCTGTGAGGTGTTAAAGTCCCCCACTATTATTGTGTTACTGTCTATTTCCTGTTTTATAGCTGTTAGCAGATGCCTTATGTGTTGAGGTGCTCCTATGTTGGGTGCATATATATTTATAATCGTTATATTGTCTTCTTGGATTGATCCCTTGATCATTATGTAGTGTCTTTCCTTGTCTCTTATAACATTCTTTATTTTAAAGTCTATTTTATCTGACATGAGTATTGCTACTCCAGCTTTCTTTTGATTTCCATTTGCATGGAATATCTTTTTCCATCCCCTCACTCTCAGTCTGTTTGTGTCCCTAGGTCTAAAGTGGGTCTCTTGTAGACAGCATATATATGGGTCTTGTTTTTGTATCCATTCAGCGAGCCTGTGTCTTTTGGTTGGAGCATTTAATCCATTCACATTTAAGGTTATTATCGATATGTATGTTCCTATGACCATTTTCTTAATTGTTTTGGGTTTGTTTTTGTAGGTCCTTTTCTTCTCCTGTGTTTCCCACTTAGAGAAGTTCCTTTAGCATTTGTTGTGGAGCTGGTTTGGTGGTGCTGAATTCTTTTAGCTTTTGCTTGTCTGTAAAACATTTGATTTCTCCATCGAATCTGAATGAGATCCTTGCCGGGTAGAGTAATCTTGGTTCTGGGTTCTTCCCTTTCATCCCTTTAAATATGTCATGCCACTCCCTTCTGACTTGTAGAGTTTCTGCTGAGAAATCAACTGTTAACCTTATGGGAGTTCCTTTGTATGTTATTTGTCATTTTTCCCTTGCTGCTTTCAATAATTTTTCTTTGTCTTTAATTTCTGCCAATTTGATTACTATGTGTCTTGGTGTGTTTCTCCTTGGGTTTATCCTGTATGGGACTTGCTGCACTTCCTGGTCTTGGGTGGCTCTTTCCTTTCCCATGTTAGGGAAGTTTTCAACTATAATCTCTTCAAATATTTTCTCTGGTCCTTTCTCTCTCTCTTCTCCTTCTGGGACCCCTATAATGCGAATGTTGTTGCATTTAATGTTTTCCCAGAGGTCTCTTAGGCTGTCTTCATTTCTTTTAATTCTTTCTTCTTTCTTCTGTTCCGCAGCAGTGAATTCCACCTTTTTGTCTTCCAGGTCACTTATCCGTTCTTCTGCCTCAGTTATTCTGCTATTGATTCTTTCTAGTGTGTTTTTCATTTCAGTTATTGTATTGTTCATCTCTGTTTGTTTGTTCTTTAATTCTTCTAGGTCTTTGTGAAACATTTCTTGCATCTTCTCGATCTTTGCATCCATTCTTTTTCTGAGGTCCTGGATCATCTTCACTGTCATTATTCTGAATTCTTTTTCTGGAGGTTGCCTATCTCCACTTCATTTAGTTGTTTTCCTGGGGTTTTATCTTGTTCCTTCATCTGGTACATAGCCGTCTGCCTTTTCATCTTGTCTATCTTTCTGTGAATGTGGTTTTTTCCCCCACAGGTTGCAGGATTGTAGTTCTTCTTGCTCCTGCTGTCTGCCCTCTATGGGAAGATTTTTCAGGACCTTGAGATTTGTCAATCACAATCCATAAAATGTTCTTACACTTACTTTTGACAAATATTGCCTAAATCTCTAAGGAAAGGTCATGGTAGGTCCATATATTTGTGTATTTTACCCAGTAGGTGAATCCATGCTCCTATCCTGATATATTCAACCACTCTAATAAATTAATAAAGTCTGTCAGTATTGTATCTCCCTTCCACATACATGTAAACTTAAGGGTCCCTGTCACAAGCTACAGGTCAATGTTTGCATATAATGGAAGAGAGCTCCATGAAAGTTAGCCATAGATCCACAGTGAATGGATTGTATAAAGGACTGGAGATTCAAAATTTTGGGGACTATGTTAGTCCAGAAGCAAGGGCTTCAAGCAATAAACTGCTGATTGAAGATGAACTGAACAAGAATTAGTTATATGTGACTAAGGGAAGACTGAGTGAAAGGAATGAGAAAAATTTGTGATTGTTTGCATTGAGATGTTTTAGGTATTGTGCTTGATATTCTCTATTCAGTCTTTGTACCATCAAGTTTTTCTCTCTCTTCTTTTTTTAAACATTAACTAATGGGGTTTCTCTAGTTGCAATGAGTGGGGGTTACTCTTCATTGTGGTGTTTGAGCTTCTTATTGTGGTGGCTTCTCTTGTTGCAGAGCACGGGCTCTAGGCTCGTGGACTTCAGTAGTTGTGGCTTGCGGGCTCTAGAGCACAGGCTCTGTAGTTGTGGCACATGGGATTAGTTGCTCTGCAGCATGTAGGAACTTCCTAGACCAGGGCTCAAAACCATGTCCCCTACATTGGCAGGCAGATTCTTAACCAGTGTACCACCAGGGAAGCCCCTCTCTTTCTTCTCTTTTTCCTTCTCTTCCTCCTCCTCCTTTTAAATTCTACCTCCCCAAATCATAGGGTAACAGAAATATCTCACCCTTCATGTGGCATGCAATTCAAGTGATTCCCCCCCCATCCCACCAACAAAATCCACAGAGAATATATTATGGTGTAGTTCATGTCATCAAATTTTAGGATGCAACAGATTAATTTCTTCAGAATATTACAGGATAGAGCATAGCCCATTAGAATTCAGAAACACATAAAATTTTGTATGTGTTTATATTATGACATTTTAATGTAAAAACAGACTGTAAATATGAATTTTCAGGGGAATAAAAAACTTAGAGATGATAACTCTAGATATCTAGAAGACTGTTCAAAATCCCACTCTTTAGCCTTTGTATATTGCCAGGGAGGCATATGGAAAAATGGTTACATGTTTGATATTTTCAATATGATGGCAGTCTGACAGACATTAATTTATTTCTCAGCTCTGCCACTTATTAGTTGTGTAATCTTAAATAAATTCCTTAACTTCTGTGTGCCTCAATTTCTTTATCTATAAAATGTGTATAATCATAATATCTATTTTTAGAGTTGACAAAATTAATTGAAACAATACTGTAGTTCAACAGAAATCAAATCAAATTTGTAACTGTAACCACACTGGAAATATCACATTTGAAGGTAAAATCACCTAATCAGAATTGACAAAACTACTACCAAGAAACAAGGATTATACTTGATAACAATGCCTAAAAAGACCTCCCAGGGAACTGTCTGGTACTTGCTCTGTTGCTCAAAGAGTCCCTGCCGCACAGGTAGTAAATAATATCTCTTTTCTGTCAGGTCAGCAACCTTAGAAATTTGGGTTGATCTCTGGAAGTGTGGGATTGCTGCACAGTAATAAGTATGCATACAAATATAGGTGAATTTCTTGGTCCTTGTTCTCTAACTTTGCATAAGTTCATGAAAATGGGAAAGGGCATTTCTGAAGTAATAGGAACTATTTAAAACAGAGCTTTGAATTCCTTTCATAATCTTCCAACAAAAGTTATCAGTCCTTCATAGTTTCTCTCCATAAAAGTTGTTAGCTATATAACTAGGAGGCATGTGTATGTTTAGTAATGTTACCAAACCAGACTTGGGTCCATTTGCCTGGGTACAGTAAAGCCGATCTACTGACACCAGGTTGTGGTAAAGGAAAGTACAGCGTTTATTGCAGGGCACCAAGCAAAGAAAATGGGCGTCTCATGCTCAAAAGACCCAAACTCCTCAATGCCATTCAGGGAAGGGTGTTTAAAGGCAGTGTTAGGGAGGGAGCTACAGGGTGCTTGATCAGCTCATACATAATTCTCAGATTGGTTGGCATAAATGTTAAGTTTCAAGCATCACCAACCTTCTGTTTTCAACCTGTTTGGGGTCTATGTGCTTGTGGTCAGCAGTTTTCATCTCGTGGGGGTCTGCTCCCTGTAAAAACAATGTAGGAATGTGTGTCAAGCCTGTATCTATATCTTTCAGGGAACTGGGGGTTCAGTGATTCTGCTATTTGGTGGATTTATAGTCTACATTGTTACCAGTTTCCCAGCCAAAAAGCTATTCTTTGTTTCTACATCTTCACATTTCCTAATCATCAACTCTTGATCCAGCCTTTCCAGACTCAGTGGAGGCCTGGGAGACTAAAGCCAAAGTCTTTTGCTTCAGAAGACAGGGACACTGGGGTTTGTATATGGTTTCACTACCCCCTTTTCTTTGATACTCCTCAATCTTGAGGGGAACAGGCTCTGGAGAAGAAAGGAAATAAAGTTTTGGATAGAGACGTTAATCATAAACTCAGCTTTAGGGGGACTCAGTTTCAGTAACACTCTTGATACACTTATGTAAATATACCAGGTTATATAGAAAAATAACACACTCTAAAAGCCCAGATTCATAGAAAAAATTAATTAGTTACCATTAAGATTGATTTACTTTGGAATTATATGGAAATTCTTCCTAGGTGTTGAAGTTGAATTAAAGCAATAATATCAATATAAGTACAAATCTTACTGATGATCATGATTGTAATAATAGTGTACAAAGTAAACCTGTGTTAAATTTTTGCTAAATTCAAAAATTGTAAAAAATGATTAATCTAACAGTAAGTTAAAATGAGAATGAGTATTGCTTTTTGGAGGAGGAAACCAAAAGGAGTGATAGTCAAAGAAAAAACAATTATCCCTAAACTAAGAAATGGGCAAACTTTATATTCTGTATCTTCATTTCAGCTTGAAAAAAACCCACTGGCACTAACTTATTTTTTGGTATGCTGTTTCCAATCTCTGTTGACTTTGTTTCATGCTTTCCTGATAGATGTCCCTATTACTCACTATTGCTGGAGGATGAAAACTTAATCCCAATCTCAGGCAGCTATATTCAGAACATTTGCTGCATAAATGCCCTGTTTTTTGCTCTTCTGACTGATAGTCAGCATGTACGATATTGCTACAAGCTTACTTTGTAACAACTGGCAAGGACATTATGTGTTTAAGACTTTGTGAAAGGAAACTTGAATTACAATAAAAAACTACTTGTATTTATGTAAGTATTCATAGTCTCCAATTTTGTAACCATTCCATTTCAATGTCCTTTCAGAACTGGCACATTCTCTTCTAAATGTTTTTGTTATCTTGCTGCTTCCCTTATTAGTGAGTTAATAAATTTTGACACGTTAGAGGTAAATTTATCTAAAGCAGATTTTTTATCAGATGATATACAAAGCACGTTAACAATCCCTAAGTCATTGGCCTTGACCAATATACAAGACTGGCTATTAACAAACAGCATGATCATAAGCATGCATACGGGCTAAATGTCAGCCAATCTTAAGTGCAAGAGCAGGAGAAAAGAATTTACTGGAGTTGAGCACTCACACACAGAGAAAGGCAAGCTAATCAGTGAGTCACTGACAGCGCCAAAAGGGGCTGAGAAATCTCTGGTGAAATGTCTGTGAATATGGCAGTGAGGGGAAAAGTGCTTCCAGTGCAGAGAAATGAAGTCCCACAGAGAATCCTCTGACCTATGACCTCTACGAATACAAGTTTGAGTTTGCTCCATTTGGAGATTTTGTGTTCCTGAGTCAATACTAAAACTTGGACACTGCCAATGGCTAATGATACTATGAGTTAGACCACTTAGGGTGATATTACAGTAAATTTAAAAAAAATTAAGTAAGGGTGATGAAGAATTGACAACTACATTATCACAGTACACAGGTAATTAAAAAAATAACACCAGCTCTTGCCACACTCTGAGATCACAGGTTAGAGTTGCAGTGTGACACAACTCTTTTTGGGATTAACACCATAAAGCAGGTCCCTTTCTGGTCTTTCTTGAGAACTCTAAAGCAAGAAGGAGCCATCTTACTCTCTAGGGGGCCCATAAAAGAAGGATTAGGCTGGACCAGAATTATTCCTGTATTTACTTTGAATAGAGGTTATCCTCATTTTTTAGTGAGAAATGATAGATAGGTAGATAGATAGATAGTTGTTCACAAGGTCCACTGTTTAGTCTGTATAAATTGTCAGGGAAGTGCATGCCAGGATTGTTATAAATTTGATATTCTCAATATGACAGGCAATCTGATAGATATGAATTCATTCCCCATATTGCCACTTATTAGTCATGTGATCTTATGTAAATTATTTAACATCTATATACCTCAGTTTTTTGAGTGCATAAGTATGAAATATTAATAACTATCTCTAGAGTTGATAGAAGTAATCAAAAGGATACTGTAGTTCAACTGAAATGAAAATATCTGAGAATTTCCAGGAAACTTGTGAAAAAGTTTAGGTATGGAAGACTAACAACACCGTATATGAAACCATATAAACAAAGTAATAATGATTAAAAGTGTTTAGTACTAACCTATGTAGGTGTGTATCAAGAGGTTAAAGTAGGTATAGCAAGAATAGGAGAAAGGAAAAAAGAAGCCCAAAATGAACCACAGAGTATCTGAAGGTACACATGGTCCATTAATGTAGGTGAATATGGACAAGAAATCTAGCATGGATTCTCTACGCTCTGGAAAAATCCTTGGGCCATTGGTCTGTGTTTAATTCCTGGTTCACTACTGAAGCAGTGGTTTTAATCAGACTCTTCTCTTTTAGGATTACTAATTATTCTCACCTTTGGGGCCCTTGTCCTTTCCTCCTAAAACTCTAAGGGGGCTTGAAAACTTGTTTTGAATGGGCAATATTTGAACATACTGGATTAAGGACAGGGCAGAGAAGAAGAACCAGCAAAGGAATGTCTTATGTCAAAGAAGGAATCTTGTCAATGAGAATGCAGTAGAGATATAAGAATGAAGAGAAAAAAATGGGGATCATACAGAGGAGGCCTCATGCATGGAATCTACTTGAAAGAAAAGAACTATAAGAGTACTATCATAATACCCCAAGACCAACATATTCTCATTGCTATCTTATTTTAAGGTGTATATGTGTCTGTATTCATGTGTGTGAGAGAGAGCAACACTGATGTTATAGAAATCTGCATGCTTGAAGTCACCTGTTACTTTCATCATCAGAGCCAAAGCACATGAGTGCCCTGAAGCTATGGGGATCAGAGAAGACAAGTGCTGTGTCAACAAGGCTTCTGGCACTCCCACTGCTACAGTTAGAGCCAGAGCCTGAAGCACACTGCTGCCTAGGCTGCCAGAGCATCTGTGACTTACCTGCACAACTGGGCCCTTTCTGCCTGAGGAGGAATCAAGGAAAGATAGGGGAAGGGGGAGAAAGGGAAGGGAAGGAAAGAAAAGAAAAGGAAGAAAAGTGAAGAGAAGAAAAGAAAAAGAAAAGAAAAAAGGAAAGAACACAAAAGAAAAATGGCTTCTCTCTTTCTCCCACTTTCTAATCTCCTGATAGTGCCTCCCATTGACAGAACCTAATAGACACTAAGCAGGAAATGGGATCTGGGGAAAGTAGTCAACGGGTTTTCATCACCTATAATATGGAAGGATGGGAAAGGTACAAGAGGTACAGTAGGAACATAGTGTCTATTGCCAATATTTTTCTGTAAAATAATTACACATGCTTATAGAAAATACAAAAATACAAGAAGGTGTATATATATATACTGTCTAGTATAACACACCAGAGAAACTCACTGTTAATGTCTGTAGTTTTATCTTTCATAAATTTTCACACATATGTCTGTGAATGCTATTTTTTTTACATCTTTATTGGAGTATAATTGCTTTACAATGGTGTGTTAGTTTCTCCTTTATAACAAAGTCAATCATTTATACATATACGTATGTTCCCATATCTCTTCCCTCTTGCTTCTCCCTCCCTCCCACCCTCCCTATCACACCCCTCTAGGTGGTCATAAAGCACCGAGCTGATCTCCCTGTGCTATGCGGCTGCTTCCCACTAGCTATCTATTTTACGTTTGGTAGTGTATATATGTCCATGCCACTCATTTGCTTTGTCACAGCTTACCCTTCCCTCTTCCTATATCCTCAAGTCCATTCTCTAGTAGGTCTGTGAATGCTATTTGAAATTAGGATTATTGTATTCGACAATATACTTGAACACTTTCATACCAAAAATATTTTTTATCATTTAAAAGATAATTTTAACAAGATAGTCCCTATGTTTTTAAAATGTTATATCATTTTTCTGATGACAAATATAATGCATGTTTTTAAAGAAAATGTGAACACTACAGAATTGTATAATATAGAAGTTGATATGATCCTGTATCTCTACCACCCCCACCTCCTGCCTGCCTACCCAGATATACTCTGTTAATTATTGCCATATATTTCCAGATGTTTTTACTTTAAAAATGAGGCCATGGGATACATGCAATTCTGCATTTTACTTTTCTTTTAAATGTAATATGACATGTTTCCATATTACTACATATACCAACTCATTCTTTTCAGCAATTACATATTGTAGTATCTAGTGTATAGACCCTCTTACTTAGTGTTTCATAACCTGTTTTTCATTATACAACTTTACTGAGGTCTAACTGACATATAATAAACTGCACATATATAAACTTTTACAATTAATGTTTTGATGTATGTATGCACTGATGAAATTATCACTACAATCAATATAATTAATATATCTATCAACCCTCCAAATTTCCCTGCACTGCTTTGTTCTGCCCCTTTCCCACTCAGTCCCCAGTCAGCCACTGAGCTGCTTTCTGTCACTATAAACTTGTTTGTTTGCTTTATTCTAGGATTTTATGTACATGCACTTATACAGTAACAATCTTTTTTTATGTTTCTTTTACTCAGAATAATTATTTTGAGATTTATCCTTGTTGTATGTATCAATAGTTTATTCCTTTTTATTACTGTTATTTTTATTGCTGATTAGTATTCCATTGAATGGATGTACAACAATTTGTTTATTTTTTCATCTATTAATAGGTATTTGGATTGTTTCCAGTTTTTGGCTATTAAAAATAAAGCTGCTATTCCTGCACAAGTCTGTATAGACACATGCTAGTTTTTTTCTTTTGGGTAGATACTTAGGAGTGAAATGGCTAAATTATATGGTAGGTGTATGTTTAACATTTTAAGAAACTGTCAAACTGTTTTCCAAAGTGGCTGTACCATTTTACTATCCCGTCTGAAGTGTATGAGAGTTCAGTCTTTCACATCTTCACCAACATTTGGTATACACGGTTTTTTTCTTGTTTTTTTTGTTTTTTTTTTTTTGCGGTACACGGGCCTTTCACTGTTGTGGCCTCTCCCGTTGCGGAGCACAGGCTCCGGACGTGCAGGCTCAGCGGCCATGGCTCACGGGCCCAGCCGCTCCGTGGCATGTGGGATCTTCCCAGACCGGGGTATGAATCCGTATCCCCTGCATCGGCAGGTGGACTCTCAACCACTGTGCCACCAGGGAAGCCCGGTATACACGTTTTTTAAGCCACTCTATTACATGTTCAGTGGTTTTGATTTATTCTTCTTTAACTACTAATGATGTTCAGCATCCTTCATATGCTTATTTGCCATTTGTAAGTCTTCCTTGGTGAAGTGCTGATTCAAATCTTTTGCCTTTTATAAAAAAAATTGGATTGTTTGTTTTTCAGAGCTCTTTATATATTCTGGATGGAAGTCCTTTGTGGGATATCTTCTTTTCAGATATTTTCTCACAGTCTGACTTGTCTGTTTGTTCTCTTAGAGTAATGTCTTTCAAAGATCATAATTTAAAATTTTTGATGAAGTCTGATTTATAATTTTTTTCTCATATGGATTATACTTTGATGTCATATCTAAGTAATCTTTGCCTAACTGAAGGTCACAAAGGTTTTCTTCTATGTTTTCTTTTAAATTTTTATAGTTTTAGGTTTCAAGTTTAGTTCTATGATCTATTTTAAGTTAATTTTTGTACCTAGTGTGAGTTTTAGATCCAGATCATTTTTTAAAAAAATGTGGTATTCAATTGATCCAGCCTCATTTGTAGAAAAGACTAACCTTTCTCCACAGAATTGCCTTGGTACCTTTGTAAAGTATCAATTGTCCAGGTATGTGTAATCTGCTCCTGGACTCTCTCTTCTATCTCACTGTTCTATATGTTTATCTTTACAGTGAAACGCCACTATCTTGATTGACACATTTTTATAAAAAGTTTAGAAATATGTCTTCCAACTTTGTGCTTTATCAAAATTGTTTTGGCTATTCAAATTTCTCTGTATTTCCCTGTGAATTTTAGAATCTGCTTGTTTATTTGTACCAAAAAGACTGTTAAGATGCTTACTGGGATTGTAGTGAATCAATCAATCAGTTTGGGGAGAATTGAGACCTTAACAATATTGAGTGTCCTGATCGATGGACACCAGTACACCAGTTATCTATTTAAAACCTGTACTGTCTGATATCAATACAGCCATTCCAACTTTCTCTTGATTAGCATTAGCATGGCATATTATTTCTATCCTTTTACTTTTTGGTGTACTTTTATTTTAACAGTGGGTTTCTTGTAGGCAGCATATAGTTGAGTCTTGCTTTTTTATCCAGTCTCCCAGTCTTTAGCTAAGGAGTGTTTAGACCATTTATATTTGATGTGGTTATTGATGTGATTGGGTTTAAATCTACCATCTTGCTGTTTAACCCACCTGCTCTTTGTTCCTCTTTACTTCTTGTTCTGCCTTCTTTTGAATTAATCAGGTATGTCTTATCATTCCATTTTATATTCTTTGTTGGTTTATTATCTATTACCCTTCATTAGAGTATTTACTGATTTTTTTGAATTTTAGTTTTTATACAGCAGGTTCTTATTAGTTATCTAGTTTATTCACATTAGTGCATATATGTCAATCCCAATCTCCTAGTTCATCCCACCACCACCGCCCCCCACCACTTTCCCCCCTTGGTTAGAGTATTTATGGATTGCTTTAGGGTTTTAAGTATACATCTTTAACTTGCCCATAGTGTATCTCCAAGTTATATTGTTCAACTTCATATATGGATTAAGAACGTTACTATGGTATGATTTTATTTCTCCAATTTCAATCTTTGTGCTGTTGTTATCACACATTTTATTTCTATATATGCTGTAAAACTCAAAATATCTTATTTTTGAAAACAATTTGAAGACATTTAAACAATAGGAAAAGTATTTACTGATGTAGTTACCATTGCTGGCAAACTTTATTACTTTGTTTAGATCCAGATTTTCATTCAGAATCATCTGAAAGTCTTCTTGTAATGTATCTTCTAGCAGAATTCTGCTGGTAATGACCACTTTCAGCTTTGTATATCTGAAAGCCTATTTATTTCACATTTGCTTTTAAAAGATATCTTCACTGAGTTATAAATCTAGCTTAATTTTCTTTTGTTCATTAATTTAAAGATGTAGCTCTATTGTCATCTAATTTGCATTGTCTCCAATGAGAAATCTGATATCATTACTTTCTTATTAGTCTGCACATAATATGCCCTTTTTCCCTTTCATGCTTTTAAAATGGTCTCTATCACTCATTTTAAACAATTTGGTTATGATATGACTTGCTGTAGTTTTTGTCATGGTTCATATGCTTAGAACTTATTGTATACATGGATTTATTATTTTCATCAAATTTGGAAAAATTTGAAGCAATTATTATTTCAGTTATAACTTCAAATATTTTCCTCCCTGCCCCATCTTTAAAGGGTTACAATTAAACCTGTATTAGATCACTGGAAATTATTTCATGTCTCATGCACCCTCTCTTCCCCCAGATTTCTCTCTTTGTTCTATTGCTCTGTCTTCAATGTCACTAATCTTTCTTCTGTAGTATCTAATCTGATGTTAATCCCATCCAGTGTATTTTCCATCTCAGAAGCTGTAGTTTTAATCTATAGAAGTTGGATTTAGCTCTTTTAAAATATCATTCACAGCTCTACTTAATACATTCAATTATTTCTCCAGTTTTTGGCATATGTAGAGTGCAGTTATAAATTATTTCAATGTACTTGTCTATCAGTCTTATCATCACTAATATTTCAGGGTCAATTTTGTTTCTCTCCTAATTCTGGTCATATTTCCCTCCTTCTTTACATGACTGGAATTTTTCACTGGATGCTAAACACTGATAAGTTTACCTTGTTAAGTGCTCAATATTCTTATATTCCTACAACTTTTCTTGTGCCTTATTCTAGAATGTGGTTCTTGAAAATAGTTTGATCCTTTCAGGTCCTGTTTTTAAGCTTTTCTAGTTGGAATCAAAGTAGCCTCTCATAAATACACTACCAAGTGTAAAATAGCTAGTGGGAATATGCTGTATAGCACAGGGAACTCAGCTCGGTGCTCTGTGATGACCTAGGTGGGTGGGATGGGGGGAGGGAGGTTGAAGAGGGAGGGGATATATGTATACATATAGCTGATTCACTTCATTGTACATCAGGAACTAACACAACGTTGTAAAGCTATTATACTCCAATAGAAACAAACAAAACCAAAGCAGCCTGTAATCTAAAGCTAATTTTGCCCCACTACAGAGGCAAAAGATTGTGAGTATTTTTACCTTTCGCATGTTTATTTGCCATCTCTAATCCTATTCAATGAAATGTCTGCCCATTTTCTAATCAGATTGCTTCTTTGTTACTATTGACTTTTGAGAGTCTTTTATATATTCTGGATATTAGTCCTTTATCAGATATGTGGTGTTCAACTATTTTCTCCCAGTGTATAACTTATCCTTTCATCTTCTTAATTGTGTCTATCAGAACAAAAGTTTTAAATATTGATAAGTGACAATTTTTCATTTTTTCTTTTTATGGATTGTGCAGTTGGTTTCAAGTTTAACAACTTTGCTTAGCCCTAGATTCTGAAGATATTTTCCTCTATTTTTCCTAAAAGTTTTGTAGTTTTACATTTTATATTTAAGTAGATTATCTATTTTGAGTTAATTTTTGTATGGAGTGTAAGGTTTAGGGTGATTTTCACTTCTTTGCCTATGGCTGTCCAAATGCTCCAGCACTGTTTGTTGAAAAGGATTATTCTTCACCCATCAAATTGTCTTTGCTTGTCAGCACTCAGTTGAGTATATTTGTGTGGGTGTATTTCTGGGTTCCTCATTCTATTCAATTGATTTATGTGTCTATCTCATTGCCAGTACCACACTGTCTTGATTATTGTAACTATATATTAGGTATTACTGTCAGTAGAGTGACTTCGGTATTTTAATTCCTTTGCCTTTCCATTTTAATTTTAGAGTAAGCTTGTCTATGTCTGTAAAAACATGCTGGGATTTTGATAGGAAATGAATTAAACTTATAGATCAATCTGGGGAGAATTGACATCCTTAATGTGTTGAAACTTCTAGTCCATGAACACACAATGACTGCTCAAGTACTTAGGTCTTCTTTAATCTCTTTCATCAGCATTTTGTAATTTTCAACATACAGAACCTGTTTTGTTAAATGTATACCTGCATATTTAATTTACATTGGAGGGAATGTAAATTCTATATATATATAAGTTCTTGGTCTCCACATGTTTATTGTTAGTATGTAGAAATATAATTGATTTTTACATATGATCTTTTATCCTGAAACATTGCTGAACTCACTGATTAGTTCTAGAAGTGTTTTGGTAAATTCATTAGGAATTTCTACATAGGTAATTACATCACCTGTAAACAAGGCCATTTTTCTTTCTTCGTTTCCAATCTATAAGCCTTTTATATATTTTCCTTGCTTCATGTGGAATAAGAGTGGTGAGAGCAAACAACCTTGCCTTGTTCCCAATCTTAGGACATGTCTTAGTAAAGTCAAGCTGCTATAACAGAATATCATAGATTGGGTGGTTAATAAACAAAAATTTATTTCTTATGGTTCTGGTGGCTGGAAAGTCCGAGATCAAGGTGCCAGCAGATTCAGAGTCTGGTGAGGGTCTGCTTCCTGGTTTATAGTTGGCTGTCTTCTCACTGTGCCCTTACATGACAAAAAAGGGCAAAGGAGTCTCTGGGGTGTCTTCTTTTTTGTAGTTAAGATTTATTTATTTTTTGGATGCATTGGTCTCAGTTGCGGCACTTGGGATCTTCATTGAGGCATGCGGGATCTTTCAATGTGGCATGCAGGCTCTTTGTTGCAGTGTCTGGGCTGAGTTGTCCCATGGCAGGTGGGATCTTAGTTCCCTGACCAGGGATCAAACCCATGTCCGCTGCATTGTAAGGCGGATTCTTTACCACTGGACCACCAAGGAAGTCCCCTGTGGTGTCTTTTATAACATCACCAATCCCATTCATAATGGCTCCATCTTCATGACCTAATCACTTCCCAAGGGCTCCACTTCCAAATGCCATCACATTGAGGGTTGGATTTCAACATATGAATTTTGTGGGGACACATTCAGTCTATAGCAGAGGGAGGGTATTGCATTTCTCCATTAAATATGATGTTAGTTGTAAGTTTTTTGTAGATTCTCTTTATCAAATTGAAGTAATTCCTTCGGATTCCTAGTTTTCTGAAAGTGTTTTTCATGGCTGAGTATTGGGCTTTATCAAATATGTTTTCTGCATCACTTGATATGATTATATGATTTTTCTTCTTTAGCTTGTTGATATGGTATAGTACATTAATTAATCAATTTTCAAACGTTGAACCAGCTTTGCATAATTTAAATAAATTCTACTTGGTCTTGTTGCATAAACATTTTTACACATGGTTGGATTTAGTTTGCTAGTATAGTGTTGAGGACTTTGTGTGTCTAATTTCATGAGAGATGTTGCTCTGTGTTTTTTGTTTTCACTGTCTTTATCTTATTTCAATAACAGGGTAACACTAGTCTTATAAATGAATTAGGAAGTATTCCCTCCTTTTCTATTTTCTGGAAAAGATTGTGTAATATTGGTTTTAATTCTTCTATAAATGTTTGATAGAATTCTTCAACAAAACCACCTGGAGATTTCTTTTTCTTGTGGTTTTAAGTTTTGAATGAAGTTTATTTAACATTTATGGAAGTATTCCGAGTGTATATTCCATCTTGATTGAGTTTTGTTATTTTGTGGTTTTTGAGGAATTGGTATATTTCTTTTAAGAAGTTGAATTTATGAGCATAAAATTTTTCGTAGTATTCCCTTACTATCCTTTAAATGACTGAAGGATCTTTAGTGATATCCCATAGTTTGTTTCTGATATTGGTGATTTTTTTTCTTTTTATCTTTGTCATTTTTGCTAGGTTTATCAATTTTATTGATTTTTGAAAAATAATTTGCTTTTGTTTCATTGATTTTCTCCATCATTTTTCTATTTTCAAGGATTCCTGCTCTATCTTGATTATTTCCTTTCTTCTACTTGTTTTAGGTTTACTTTGCTCTTTTTCTAGTTTGTTTAGGTGGGAAATTTGGTTATTAATTTGAGACACTTTCTCTTTTCTAATGAAAACATTTTAGTGCTATAAATTTACATTTCAACTCTGCTTTAACTGTGGCTCATGTATTTTATACTTTATATGTTGTATTTTAATTTTTTATTTAGTTCTATGTTTTTATTTCCTTTGGGACTTCTTACTTGATCCATAGGCCATTTACATGTATTTTTGTTTAATTTTCAAAAGTTCAGAAGTTTTCCCGTTGTCTTTCTGTTATTGATTTCTGGTTTGATTCCATTATGGTCAGAGAATATGATCTGTCATGGTGAATGTTCCATGGGCACTTGAAAAAAATTTGTCTTCTGTTGTTGTTAGGTGGAGTGTTCTATAAATGTCAATTATTGCCTGTCGATGCTGTGTTGTTTTGTTTTTGTATATCCTTGCTTATTTTCTGTGTAATATTTCTACCAATTTTTGAAAGCAGGGTATTGAAGTCTCCATGTGTAATTGTGTATTCATCTGTTTTCACTTTTAGCTCTATCAGTTTTTGCTTCATATATTGTAACAATCTGTTGTTTGGTATATACCTATTAAGGATTGTTATATCTTCTCAGTGGATTCATCCTTTTATCATTATGTAATATCCCTCTTTGTCTCTACTAATTTTCTTTGCTCCAAAGTCTACTATATCTAATATTAATATAACCATTCTGGCTTTTTTTCAGTTAATGATTGTATGGTGTATTATTTCCGTCCCATTACTTTCAACCTAGCTATATAATTGTAGTTGAAGTGAGTTTCTTGTTGTCAGCATATTGTTGGCTCATGAGGTTTTGCTTGTTTGTTTGTTTTTTAAATATTAAAATCCCCTTTATTTAGATACATCCATTTACAAAGCAAGCAGATAATGCATATATTAGAAGTCTTTCTGTTTCAAGTTATAGAAAATCCAACTCAGTCAATGTTTTTCCAGTTTTATTGAGATATAATTGACCTACAACACTGTATAAGTTTAAGGTATGATTTTCTTACATACATCATGAAATGATTATCAGAGTAAGTTTAGTTAACATCCATCATATCATATAGATACAAAAAATGTGCTTTTCCTTGTGATGAGAACTCTACTATGTTTATTTCTTATATAACACACACCAGTGTTAACTATAGTCATCATGTTGTACATTACATTCTCAGGACTTATTTATTTTATAAGTGCAAGTTTGTGCCTTTTGACAATTTTCATCCAAATCCCCTACACCTACACACTCCCACCTCTGGTAACCACAAATCCGGTCTCTTTTATCTATGAGTGTGATTTTGATTTTGTTTTTGATTCCACGTATAAGTGAAATAATACAGTGATGGTCTTTCTGTATCTGACTTAGCATAATGTCCTCAAGGTCCATTCATGTTGTTGCAAACGGTAGAATTTCCTTCTTTTTTTATTTATTTATTTTTAAATTTATTTTATTTTTGCCTGCATTGGGTCTTTTTTTTTTTTTTTTTGTATATATGTTACAGGTTTTTGGTTTCTGGTTGCCATGAGGTTCATATATAACAATCTATGTAGTTAGCAGTCTATTTTTTAATTTATTTATTTATTTATTTATTTTTGGCTGTGTTGGGTCTTCGTTTCTGTGCGATGGCTTTCACTAGTTGTGGCAAGCGGGGGCCACTCTTCATCGCGGTGTGTGGGCCTCTCACTATCGCGGCCTGTCCTGTTGCGGAGCACAGGCTCCAGACGCGCAGGCTCAGTAGTTGTGGCTCACGGGCCTAGTTGCTCCATGGCATGTGGGATCTTCCCAGACCAGGGCTCAAACCCTTGTCCCCTGCCTTAGCAGGCAGATTCTCAACCACTGCGCCACCAGGGAAGCCCCCTTCTTTTTTTTTAATATGGCTGAGTAATATCTCGTGTGTGTGTGTGTGTGTATATATATATATATATATATATATATATATATATACCACACTTCTTTATTCATTCATCCATTGATGGATTTTTAGGTTGTTCCCATGTCTTGGCTGTTGTAAATATTGCTGCTATGAGTATGGGAGTGCAGATATGTTTTTGTTTCATTCAGATATGTCCCAAAAGTAGAATTGCTGGATCATATGGTAGTTCTATTTTTAATTTTTAGGAACCTCCATACTGTACTGTTTTCCATAGTGTTTGTACCAATTACAATCCCACTAAGAGTGCACGAGGGTTTCCTTTTCTCCACATCAGCTGCCTGCTAGCCCCTCCATCACCTGGTTGAAGAATCACAGTGCTGCTTGCTTCTTCTGAGTGGGGCATGAATTAGCTTCCTGGCCAACCCCACTGACACTACCAGGTAGGGAAATTAGAGGGCAGCTAATTCCATGGGGTGGGCATATACAATGGATAACCCACTTTCTGTTCACCCCACTGAAACTGGGAGAGGAGTGTGGTTTTATCATTTGTGTTTCACTGGAGTAGGGTGGGTATTATCAAAAAGTTTTTCTGTTGTTAAGCCACTCTTATCCAGGCTCTGGCCAGGGGGAATAGACTTTCACTGGAACTTTTATTTATTTGCTGTGTCTGTGCCTGTTGGTGTTTCTGAGTTGGAGGATTCTGCAATGCACTGTCTGGGACATATGGTAGGCAATAAGGAAACCAAAGTAGCTAACTTGCTGTGTTCTTTAAATCCCAACTCCCTAGCCAATCTGTCTCCTCCTTTCTAAATTTCAGAGTTTTCTTTGCTTGTTTGCTATGTTATTTCTTAGGTTTTTTAGTTGTAGGGATAGAGAGGGATGATCATCCTCATTAAATCTCTAAATATGCATGTGCAAAAATGATATAAAAATCAATGTATGCTTATCACTTTTGCTAACATTAAAAATAAACTAATACCCCGACTTAAAGTATGTAGAAAAAAGATACATTGCTGGTGGTATTATACCTTGCTACAATGATTTTGGAGTTAATATCTTTAAATTTTTAAAAGTACTTTTCACAGCTATCACTATTATAATAGTTTTTATTTCACTAAAATAGATGTATTTATATACTATCTTTGGTTCTAACCTTTAAACTTGTTTAAAGAGAAAAATATTGAGATATGTGTATCGGATGGTGAACCCACTTACATACATGAAATGTATTAATTTTAAAACCAGAAGTTTTAGTTTTCCAACTTTTTTCCCCTTGTTTTTCACTTTATCAGTTGAGACATACTTTTCACAAATTAAAATAAACAAAAATTAATTGTACAACTCAATGTCATTGTATGTATATAAACACCCCTATAATCACTACACAGTTCAAGATACAGAGCATTTTTCCCATTGTAGAAAGTTTGCTTGGGCTTCACTGGCAGTGCAGCAGTTAAGAATTTGCCTGCCAGGCACTAGTCCCCTCCACCAGGAAGCCTACACAACCCACTGAACCAACCATAGCCACTGGGGACAGACACCAAAAACAATGGGAACTATGAACATGCAGCCTGCAAAAAGTAGGCCCCAAACACAGTAAGATAAGCAAAATGAGAAGACAGAAAAACACACCACAGATGAAGGAGCAAGATAAAAACCCAACAGACCTAACAAATGAAGAGGAAATAGGCAGTCTACCTGAAAAAGAATTCAGAATAATGATAGTAAAGATGATCCAAAATCTTGGAAAGAGAATAGAGAAAATGCAAGAAACATTTAACAAGGACCTAGAAGAACTAAAGATGAAACAAACAATGATGAACAACACAATAAATGAAATGAAAAATACTCTAGATGGGATCAATAGCAGAATAACTGAGGCAGAAGAAGGGATAAGTGATCTGGAAGATAAAATAGTGGAAATAACCACTGCAGAGCAGAATAAAGAAAAAAGAATGAAAAGAACTGAGGACAGTCTCAGAGACCTCTGGGACAACAGTAAATGCACCAACATTCGAATTATAGGGGTTCCAGAAGAAGAAGAGACAAAGAAAGGGACTGAGAAAATATTTGAAGAGATTATAGTTGAAAACTTCCCTAATATGGGAAAGGAAATAGTTAATCAAGTCCAGGAAGCACAGAGAGTCCCATACAGGATAAATCCAAGGAGAAATACGCCAAGACACATATTAATCAAACTGTCAAAAGTTAAATACAAAG
Organism: Phocoena phocoena; assembly: GCF_963924675.1. Taxonomy (NCBI): domain Eukaryota; kingdom Metazoa; phylum Chordata; class Mammalia; order Artiodactyla; family Phocoenidae; genus Phocoena; species Phocoena phocoena. Next base: position 89,522,153 of record NC_089240.1, on the reverse strand, counting down.
AAAGCATATTAAAAGCAACAAGGGAAAAACAACAAATAACACACAAGGGGATCCCCATAAGGTTAACAGCTGATCTTTCAGCAGAAACTCTGCAAGCCAGAAGGCACTGGCAGGACATATTTAAAGTGATGAAGGAGAAAAACCTGCAACCAAGATTACTCTATGCAGCAAGGATCTCATTCAGATTCGATGGAGAAATTAAAACCTTTACAGACAAGCAAAAGCTGAGAGAGTTCAGCACCACCAAACCAGCTTTACAACAAAAGCTAAAGGAACTTCTCTAGGCAAGAAATACAAGAGAAGGAAAAGACCTACAATAACGAACCCAAAACAATTTAGAAAATGGGAATAGGAACATACATATCGATAATTACCTTAAATGTAAATGGACTAAATGCTCCCACCAAAAGACACAGATTGGCTGAATGGATACAAAAACAAGACCCATATATATGCTGTCTACAAGAGAGCCACTTCAGACATAGAGACACATACAGACTGAAAGTAAGGGGATGGGAAAAGATATTCCATGCAAATGGAAACCAAAAGAAAGCTGGAGTAGCAATTCTCATATCAGACAAAATAGACTTTAAAATAAAGACTATTAGAAGAGACAAAAAGGACACTACATAATGATCAAGGGATCGATCCAAGAAAAAGATGTAACAATTGTAAATATTCATGCACCCCACATAGGAGCACCTCAATACATAAGGCAAATACTAACAGCCATAAAAGGGTAAATCAACAGTAACACATTCATAGTAGGGGACTTTAGCACCTGACTTTCACCAATGCACGGATCATCCAAAATGAAAATAAATAAGGAAACACAAGCTTTAAATTATACATTAAACAAGATGGACTTAATTGATATTTATAGGACACTCCATCCAAGAACAACAGAATACACATTTTTCTCAAGTGCTCATGGAACATTCTCCAGGATAGATCATATCTTGCGTCACAAATCAAGCCTTGGTAAATTTAAGAAAACTGAAATTGTATCAAGTATCTTTTCCGACCACAACGCTATGAGACTACATAAAAATTACAGGAAAAGATCCGAAAAAATACAAACACATGGAGGCTAAACAACACACTACTTACTAACGAAGTGATCACTGAAGAAATCAAAGAGGAAATAAAAAAGTACCTAGAAACAAATGACAATGGAGACACGATGACCCAAATTCTTGGGATGCAGCAAAAGCAGTTCTTAGAGGAAAGTTTATAGCACTACAAGCCTACCTTAAGAAGCAGGAAACATCTCGAATAAACAACCTAACCATGCACCTAAAGCAATTAGAGAAAGAAGAACAAAAAAACCCCAAAGTTAACAGAAGGAAAGAAATCATAAAACTCAGATCAGAAATAAATGGAAAAGAAATGAAGGAAATGATGGCAAAGATCAATAAAACTAAAAGCTGGTTCCTTGAGAAGATAAACTAAATAGACAAACCATTAGCCAGACTCATCAAGAAAAAAAGGGAGAAGACTCAAATCAATAGAATTAGAAATGAAAACGGAGAAGTAGCAAGTGACACTGCAGAAATACAAAAGATCATGAGAGATTACTACAAGCAAATCTTTGCCAATAAAATGGACAACCTGGAAGAAGTGGACAAATTCTTAGAAATGCACAATGTTCCAAGACTGAATCAGGAAGAAATAGAAAATATGAACAGACCAATCACAAGCACTGAAATTGAAACTGATTAAAAATCTTCCAACAAACAAAAGCCCAGGACCAGATGGCTTCACAGGCGAATTCTCTCAAACATTTAGAGAAGAGCTAACACCTATCCTTCTCAAACTCTTCCAAAATATAGCAGAGGGGGGAACACTCCCAAACTCATTCTATGAGGCCACCATCACCCTGATACGAAAATCAGACAAAGATGTCACAAACAAAGAAAGAAAACTACAGGCCAATATCACTGATGAACATAGATGCAAAAATCCTCAACAAAACACTAGCAAACAGAATCCAGCAGCACATTAAAAGGATCATACACCATGATCAAGTGGGGTTTATTCCAGGAATGCAAGGATTCTTCAATATACACAAATCAAACAATGTGATACACCATATTAACAAATTGAAGGAGAAAAACCATATGATCATCTCAATAGATGCAGAGAAAGCTTTCAACAAAATTCAACACCCATTTATGAAAAAACCCTGCAGAAAGTAGGCATAGAGGGAACTCTCCTCAACATACTAAAGGCCATATATGACAAACCCACAGGCAACATCATCCTCAATTGTGAAAAACCGAAACCATTTCCACTAAGGTCAGGAACAAGACATGGTTGCCCACTCTCAGCACTCGTATTCAACATAGTTTTGGAAGTTTTGTCACAGCAATCAGAGAAGAAAAGGAAATAAAAGGAATCCAAATTGGAAAAGAAGAACTAAAGCTGTCACTGTTTGCAGATGACATGACACTATACATAGAGAATCCTAAAGATACTACCAGAAAACTACTAGAGCTAATCAATGAGTTTGGTAAAGTAGCAGGATACAAAATTAATGCACAAAATCTCTGGCATTCCTATACACTAATGAAGAAATATCTGAAAGTGAAATGAAGAAAACACTCCCATTTACCATTGCAACAAAAAAGAATAAAATATCTAGGAATAAACCTACCTAAGGAGACAAAAGACCTGTATGCAGAAAATTATAAGACACTGATGAAAGAAATTAAAGATGATACAAATAGATGGAGAGATATACCATGCTCTTGGATTGGAAGCATCAACATTGTGAAAATGAATCTACTACCTAAAGCAATCTACAGATCCAATGCAATCCCTATCAAACTACCACTGGCATTTTTCACAGAACTAGAACAAAAAATATCACAATTTGTTTGGAAACACAAAAGACCCCGAATAGCCAAAGCAATCTTGAGAACGAAAAACGGAGCTGGATTGGTGCTTTGGGACCACCTGGAGGGGTGGGATAGGGAGGGTGGGACGGAGGGAGATGCAAGAGGGAAGAGATATGGGAACATATGTATATGTATAACTGTTTCACTTTGTTATAAAGCAGAAACTAACACACCATAGTAAAGCAATTATACCCCAATAAAGATGTTAAAAAAAAAAAGAAAAAGAAAAACGGAGCTGGAGGAATCAGTCTCCCAGACGTCAGACTATACTACAAAGCTACAGTAATCAAGACAATATGGTACTGGCACAAAAACAGAAAGATAGATCAATGGAACAGGATAGAAAGCCCAGAGATAAACCGACGCACATATGGTCATCTTATCTTTGATAAAGGAGGCAGGAATGTACAGTGGAGAATGGACAGCCTCTTCAATAAGTGGTGCTGGGAGAACTCGACAGGCACATGTAAAAGTATGAGATTAGATAACTCCCTAACACCATACACAAAAATAAGCTAAAAATGGATTAACGACCTAAATGTAAGGCCAGAAACTATCAAACTCTTAGAGTAAAATATAGGGAGAACACTCTATGACATAAATCACAGCAAGATCCTTTTTTGACCCATCGCCTAGAGACATGGAAATAAAAACAGAAATAAACAAATGGGACCTAATGAAACTTCAAAGCTTTTGCACAGCAAAGGAAACGATAAACAAGACCAAAAGACAACCCTCAGAATGGGAGAAAATATTTACCAATGAAGAAACTGACAAAGGATTAATCTCCAAAATTCATAAGCAGCTCAATAACAGGAAAACAAACAACCCAATCCAAAAATGGGCAGAAGACCTAAATAGACATTTCTCCAAAGAAGCTATACAGACTGCCAACAAACACATGAAAGAATGCTCAACATCATTAATCATTAGAGAAATGCAAATCAAAACTACAATGAGATACCTTCTCACACCAGTCAGAATGGCCATCATCAAAAAAATCTAGAAACAAGAAGTGCTGGAGAGGGTGTGGAGAAAAGGGAACACTCTTGTACTGTTGGTGGGAATGTGAATTGGTACAGCCACTATGGAAAACAGTATGGAGGTTCCTTAAAAAACTACAAATAGAACTACCATATGACCCAGAAATCCCACTACTGGGCATATACCCTGAGAAAACCATAATTCAAAAATAGTCATGTACCTAAATGTTCATTGCAGCTCTACGTACAATAGCCCAGAGATGGAAACAACCTAAGTGTCCATCATCAGATGAATGGATAAAGAAGATGTGGCACATATATATGATGGAATATTACTCAGCCATAAAATGAAAGAAAATTGAGATATTTGTAATGAGGTGGATAGACCTAGAGTCTGTCATACAGAGTGAAGTATGTCAGAAAGAGAAAGACAAATACCGTATGCTAACACACATATCTGGAATTTTAGAAAAAAAATGTCATGAAGAACCTAGGGGTAAGACAGGAATAAAGACACAGACCTACTAGAGAACGGACTTGAGGATACGGGGAGGGGGAAGGGTGAGCTGTGAGAAAGCGAGAGAGAGGCATGGACATATATACACTACCAAATGTAAGGTAGATACCTAGTGGGAAGTAATTGCATGGCACAGGGGAATCAGCTCGGTGCTTTGTGACCACCTGGAGGGGTGGGATAGGGAGTGTGGGAGGGAGGGAGATGCAAGAAGGGTGGGAAAGGGCGAGTGGGAGGGAGGGAGATGGAAGAGGGAAGAGATATGGGAACATATGTATATGTATAACTGATTCACTGTTATAAAGCAGAAACTAACACACGATTGTAAAGCAATTATACTGTAATAAAGATGTAAAAAAAAACAAAAAGAAACCAGGGAATGAATGTGCAGGTAACAATTCACCATAATGCATATTTTACATTAATTCATAAAATAGGTAGCAAGTGTCAATGTGATATATTCATATATATGCATATATATGAATATATATGCATATATTCATATGCAAGTATAAATATTATTATATGGTTGTTAACTGAAGCAGAGTTTAACCTCAACATGCATTTTCCATAATTTTACCATTATTCTGAGAGAATGAGAATAAGTTCTGTACCTGCACATGCTCATGGGAAATCAAGTCTATGCATTGAGATTTAAACAATCCAAACTTATTAAGAGGAGGTTGGGGAGGGTTTACACAAAGTCTAGTTTAAATACTGAAAACTGAAATAAATTTTTAGAAACCATGAAAAAAATATATACAAGAAACATTTAACAAGGACCTAGAAGAACTAAAGAGCAAGCAAACAGTGATGAACAACACAATAAATGAAATTAAAATTTCTCTATAAGGAATCAATAGCAGAAAAACTGAGGCAGAAGAACGGAAAAAGGACCTGGAACATAAAATAGTGGAAATGACCACTGCAGAGCAGGATAAAGAAAAAAGAATGAAAAGAATTGAGGACAGATTCAGAGACTTCTGGGACAACATTTAGTGCACCAACATTCGAATTATAGGGGTCCCAAAAGAAGAAGAGAGAAAAAAAGGCACTGAGAAAATATTTGAAGAGATTATACTGGAAAAATTCCCTAATATGGGAAAGGAAATAGTCAATCAAGTCCACAAGCACAGAGAGTCCCATACAGGATAAATCCAAGGTGAAACACATCAAGACACATATTAGTCAAACTATCAAAAATTAAATACAAAAAGAATTAAATGCAGCAAGGGAAAAGCAACAAATAACATACAAGGGATGCCCATATGGTTAACATCTGATCTTTCAGCAGAAACTCTGCAAGCCCGAAGGGAGTGGCAGGACATATTTAAAGTGATGAAAGAAAAAACCTACAACCAAGATTACTCTCCCCAGCAAGGATCTCATTCAGATTCAACAGGAAATTAAAACCTTACAGACAAGCAAAAGTTAAGAGAATTCAGCACCACCAAACCAGCTTTACAACAAATGCTAAAGGAACATCTCTAGGCAGGAAACACAAGAGAAGGAGAAGACCTACAAAAACAAACACAAAACAATTAAGAAAATGTTAATAGAAACATATATATCGATAATTACCTTAAACGTAAATGGGTTAAATAATCCAACCAAAAGACACACACTGGCTGAATGGATACAAAGAAAAGACGTGTGCATATGCTGTCTACAAGAGACCTACTTCAGACTTAGGGAGAAATATAGACTGAAAATGAGGGGATGGAAAAAGATAATCCATGCAAATGGAAATCAAAAGAAAGCTTGAGTATCAATTCTCATATCAGACGAAATAGAATTTATAATAAAGACTATTACAAGCGACAAAGAAGGACACTACATAATGATCAAGGGATGAATCCAAGAAGAAGATATAACAATTGTAAATATTTATGCACCCAACATAGGAGCACCTCAATGCATAAGGCAAATTCTAACAGCCATAAAAGGGGAAATCAACAGTAACACAATCATATTAGGGGACATTAACACCCCACTTTCACCAATGGACAGATCATCCAAATGAATCTAAATAAGGAAACACAAGCTTTAAATGATACATTAAACAAGATGGACTTAATTGATATTTATAGGACAGTCCATCCAAAAACAACAGAATACACTTTCTTCTCAAGTGCTCTGGAACATCCTCCAGGATAGATCATATCTTGGGTCACAAATGAAGCCTTGATAAATTTACGAAACTTGAAATTGTATCAAGTATCTTTTCTGACCACAACGCTATGAAAATAGATACCCATTACAGAAAAGAATCTGTAAAAAATACAAACACAAGGAGGTTAAACAATGTGCTACTAAATAACCAAGAGATCACTTGAAGAAATCAAAGAGGAAATCAAAAAATACCTAGAAACAGATGACGATGAAAATACAGTGACCCAAAACCTATGGGATGCAGCAAAAGCAGGGAGAAGACAAAAATTAACAGAATTAGAAATGACACTGGGGAAATAACAACAGACACTGCAGAAATACAAAGGATCATGAGAGATTAACACAAGCAAGTATATGCCAAAAAATATGGACAACCTGAAAGAAATGGACAAATTCCTAGAAAAGCGCAACCTCCTGAGCCTGAACCAGGAAGAAATAGAAAATATAAACAGACCAATCACAAGCACTGAAATAGAAACTGTGATTAAATATCTTCCAACAAACAAAAGCCAAGGACCAGATGGCTTCAAAGGCAACTTCTATCAAACAATTAGAGAAGAGCTATCACCTATCTTTCTCAAACACTTCCAAAACATAGAAGAGGGAGGAACACTCCCAAACTCATTCTATGAGGCCACCATCACCCTGATACCAAAACCAGACAAAGATGTCACAAACAAAGAAAGAAAACTACAGGCCAATATCACTGATGAACATAGATGCAAAAATCCTCAACAAAATAGTAGCAAACAGAATCCAACAGTACATTAAAAGGATCATACACGATGATCAAGTAGGGTTTATCCCAGGGATGCAAGGATTTTTCGATATACGCAAATCAATCAATGGGAAACACCATATTAAAAAATTGAAGGATAAAAACCATATGATCATCTCAATAGATGCAAAAAAGTTTTTGACAAAATTCAACAACATTTAAGATAAAAATCCTCCAGAAAGTAGTCAGAGAGGGAACTTACCTCAACATAATAAAGGCCATATATGACAAACCCACAGCCAACATCGTTCTCAATGGTGAAAAACTGAAACCATTTCCACTAAGATCAGGAACAAGACAAGGTTTCCCACTTTCACCACTGTTATTCAACATAGTTTTGGAAGTTTTAGCCACAGCAATCAGAGAAGAAAAAGAAATAAAAGGAATCCAAATCGGAAAAGAAGAAGTAAAGCTGTCACTATTTGCAGATAACATGATACTATACATAGAGAATCCTAAAGATGCTACTAGAAAACTACTAGAGTGGATCCATGAATTTGGTAAAGTTGCAGGATACAAAATTAATGCAGAGAAATCTCTGGCATTCCTATACACTAATGATGAAAAATCTGAAAGTGAAATCAAGAAAACATTCCCATTTACCATTGCAACAAAGAGAATAAAATATCTAGGAATAAACCTACCTAAGGAGAGAAAAGACTTGTATGCAGAAAATTATAAGACACTGATGAAAGAAATTAAGGATGATACAAATAGATGGAGAGATATACCATGTTCTTGGATTGGAAGAATCAACATTGTCAATGTTGCTTTACTACCCAGAGCAATCTATAGATTCAATTCAATCCTTTTCAAACTACCACTGGCATTTTTCACAGAACTACAACAAAAAATTTCACACTTTGTATGGAAACACAAAAGACGCCGAGTAGCCAAAGCAATCTTGAGAATGAAAAACGGAGCTGGAGGAATCAGGCTCCCTGACTTCAGCCAATGCTACAAAGCTACAGTAATCAAGACAATATGGTGCTGGCACAAAAACAGAAAGATAGATCAATGGAACAGGAGCGAAAGCCCAGAGATAAACCCACGCACATATGGTCACCTTATCTTTGATAAAGGAGGCAGGAATGTACAGTGAAGAAAGGACAGCCTCTTCAGTAAGTGGTGCTGGAAAAACTGGACAGGTACATGTAAAAGTATGAGATTAGATCACTCCCTAACACCATACACAAAAATAAGCTCAAAATGTATTAAAGACCTAAATGTAAGGCCAGAACCTATCAAACTCTTAGAGGAAAACATAGGCAGAACACTCTATGACGTAAATCACAGCAAGATCCTTTTTGACCCACCTCCTAGAGAAATGGAAATAAAAACAAAAATAATCAAATGGGACCTGATGAAACTTCAAAGATTTGGCACAGCAAAGGAAACGATAAACAAGACCAAAAGACAACCCTCAGAATGGGAGAAAATATTTGCAAATTAAGCAACTGACAAAGGATTTATCTCCAAAATTTACAAGCAGCTCATGCAGCTCAATAACAAAAAAACAAACAACCCAATCCAAAAATGGGCAGAGGACCTAAATAGACATTTCTCCAAAGAAGATATACAGACTGCCAACAAACACATGAAAGAATGCTCAACATCATTAATCATTAGAGAAATGCAAATCAAAACTACAATGAGATATCATCTCACACGGGTCAGAATGGCCATCATCAAAAAATCTAGAAACAATAAATGCTGGAGAGGGTGTGGAGAAAAGGGAACCCTCTTGCACTGCTGGTGGGAATGCGAATTGGTACAGTCACTATGGAGAACAATATGGAGGTTCCTTAAAAAACTACAAATAGAACTACCATATGACCTAGCAATCCCACTACTCGGCATATACTCTGAGAAAACCATAATTCAAAGAGTCATGTACCATAATGTTCATTGCAGCTCTGTTTACAATAGCCTGGAGATGGAAACAACCTAAGTGTCCATCATCGGATGTATGGATAAAGAAGATGTGGCACATATATACAATGGAATATTACTCAGCCATATAAAGAAATGAAATTGAGCTATTTGTAATGAGGTGGATAGACCTAGAGTCTGTCCTACAGAGTGAAGTAAGTCAGAAAGAGAAAGACAAATACCACATGCTAGCACATATATATGGAATTTAAGGAAAAAAATGTCATGAAGAACCTAAGAGTAAGACAGGAATAAAGACACAGACCTACTAGAGAACAGATTTGGGGATATGGGGAGGGGGAAGGGTGAGCTGTGACAAAGTGCGAGAGAGAGGCATGGACATATATCCAGTACCAAGCGTAAGGTAGATAGCTAGTGGGAAGCAGCCGCATAGCACAGGGATATCAGCTCGGTGCTTTGTGACCGCCTGGAGGGGTGGGATAGGGAGGGTGGGAGGGAGGAAGATGCAAGAGGGAAGAGATATCAGAACATATGTATATGTATAACTGATTCACTTTGTTATAAAGCAGAAGCTAACACACCATTGTAAAGCAATTATACCCCAATAAAAATGTTAAAAAAAATAAATAAAAGTAATGTACCTTTTTCAAGAAAAAAAAAAAAGAATTTGCCTGCCAATGCAGGGGACACGGTTTTGAGCCTAGGTCCGGGAAGATCCCACATGCCGCAGAGCAGCTAAGCCCATGCGCCGCAGCTACTGAAGCCCACGCGCCACAACTACTGAAGCCTGCACGCCCTAGAGCCCATGCTCCCCAACAAGAGAAGTGACCACAATGAGAAGTGACCCATGCACTGCAACGAAGAGTAGCCCCTGCTTGCCGCAACTAGAGAAAGCCCGTGTGCAGCAATGAAGTCCCAACACAGCCAAAAACTAAATAAATAAATAAAATAAAAATAATAATTAATTATTTTTTTAAAAAAGAAAGTTTTCTTGTGTTCTTTTCTAATCAGTATCCAGACTTCCTAATCCAACAGTTTTTCTGACCTGTATCAACATGGATTAGTTTTTTCTGCTCTTGAACATCATATAAATGGAATCATATAGCATGTATCCTTTTGTGTATGATCTCTTTCAATAAACATATATGTTAGATTCACCTATATTGTATTTATTGATAATTCCTTCTTTTTTTAAATTGCTGCATAGTATCCCATTGTATAAATCTCACATATACTTCAGGAGAATTGAGGGAGTGACATAGGTCATTCCCGACCCAGTGCCTCTAACAAGACGATCAATTAGCAACTATCCATAGACAAGACACCATTGTGAAAATCCCAGAACCTTGGAGGTGAGACTGAAGCATACTCCTAGACCACAGAGACCAAGAGAAACCACATTAGAAGTGTCCAAAGAGCAGCTTTACTTTGACCACACTGCCCCTCCCTGAGGCCAGCCCAGTGCCACACTGACAGGGTCCCCTTGGATTTATAGTTTCTCCAGTGGGAAAAAGAGAACCAAAGATGAACATTCAGCTTCCCCAGCATTGTGGGATGCTTCTTGGAGGCCCATTCAAGTCTCATTTCATGGGGATCACTGGGAGAATCTGTGGAGTTCGACCACTGGGGATCAGATAGAGGTGGAGAAGGTGGGTGGGATTTACAACAACGAGCACTCAATCTTGGTGGGCCATGTGCCTGCTTGCAGTGGTGCCTGAGCAGGAATCCCAGCCAGTGATTTTCTCTACTATAGAGTCAAGCCTGTAGCCCTTTGTAGCCAGGGAGCTCTGTTGGCAGTTCTGAATGGTTTGGATCCTCAGCTAACAGATTATACTAGCTGTGGAGCCCATTCTAAGGCTCTGCTAAGGCAGGGGAGCAGATTTGCAGTCTCACTCAACTGTTAAGCACAACTTCCAGTCCTGCCACTCTGGGAAGCATGGCCACAGATGGCCAGCAGCTGTGGAACACATCTTATGGCCTGCCTGTCTGGAGAGCAAATTTTCAGTCTCAAGTTGTTGAGCATAACCTCCAAGTCCTGCCCCTCTGGGAAAAGTGGCCACAGACATCTGGAAAGTGCAGAGCACATCTGATGGCACACCTGGACAGGGAGCCAAGCCAGCAGCCCTGCCCAGCTTGCCCGAACTGTTACCATGAGCAGCCTCAGAGCACAGCCTATGGTACCACCAAGCCATGGAGCTCAGCCTAAAACTCCACCCAGAATTGGAGCAAAGCCTATAGCCTTGCCTGATTACTGAACACAGCCTGTGGCTTCACTCAGGCAGGAAGCTGAGCCAGTGATTCCACCCAATAGGGAATCATGGCCTGTGAGCCCACCTGACCAGGGAGATGGGACATCAACCCAGCATCAAACACCGTCTCCAGCTCCACCCAACTGTGGGGTACAGCTGCAGTTTCCACCCAATCAGAGAGCCTGGCTAGTGTCCTTGAACAACAGCAGAGAATATCCAACAGCTTACCCAATTGCAAAATCCAGACTGTGGTCCCATTCAACTTCAGGGCACAGCCTGCAGACCCCTGCTTGATCTCAGAGCACATCTGAAGCCCCATCCAACTGTGCTGCCTGGCTTGTGGTGTCACATGAATGTAGAGTCCAGCCAGTGGCACCATCTGTTTGGTTGGGGAGCACAGCTGCAGGTCCCATCCAACTGGAGGTAATTGCAGAGACTAGCTAGTGGCTTCACCTGACTGCAGAACGCAGCCAGCAGCCCTGCCCAACCAGGGAGCTCTACTTGGACAAGGAGCACAGCCAACAGACAAACCCAACCATGGAGCCCAGGCAGTAATACCCTGCCCTCCCAGAGTATAAGCAGTGGCCTTGGCCAGCTAGAGACCCTGATAGCAGGCCCTGCCTGCCTTTGAATGCTACCAGCTGACCTATACAGTACTCCAAGTCGAGCTGACTGGTGAAGCTCTTTCCCTGCTGAAGCAAACCTGTAAAGTCTAGAAGAGGAGACTGCTCATTCAAATGTGCAGATACCAATGCAAGGATTCAAGGATCATGGAGAATAGTATAAAAACGACACCACTAATAAAGCTCTAGCATCTGACCTTAAAGAAATGGAGACCTGTGAATTGTCTGGCAAAGAATTCAGAATAGTCCTCTTAAGGAAGTTCAGCAAAATGCAAGAACATACAGACCAGAAATGAGGAAGGAAGGAACAAAGGATCTATAAGACAGTCAGAAAACAATGATCAAAATAGGAATAACAAGTTCTTGCCTATCAATAATTACTTTAAAATAAAAATAGATTAAATTCTCCAATCGAAAGACATAGAATGGTTGAATGGATTAAAAAAATGAAACAAACGGGGCTTCCCTGGTAGCACAGTGGTTGAGAGTCTGCCTGCCAATGCAGGGGACGCAGGTTCGTGCCCTGGTCCGGGAAGATCCCACATGTTGCACAGCGGCTGGGTCCGTGAGCCATGGCCACTGAGCCTGTGCATCCAGAGCCTGTGCTCCACAACAGGAGAGGCCACAACAGTGAGAGGCCCACATACCGCCAAAAAAAAAAAAAAAAAAAAAACCAAAAACAAAATCCAATAATATGCTGCCTTAAACAGACACCTTAGTTTTAAAGACAGTCTGAGAGTGAAGGGATGGAAAAAAAGATTCTAAGCCTATAAATAGTAACAAAAAGAAAATGGAGGCAGCTATACTTATATCAGACAAAATAGACTTTAAGCTAAAAATGGTCACAAGATACAAAGAAGGTCATTAGATAATGATAAAGGGATTAATTCATCCAGAAGATATAATAATTGCAAATATTTATGCACTCAACATCAAAGCAGCTAAAATATATAAAGCAAACACTAACAGAAGTAAAATAAGAAATAAACAGAATACAATAATAGTTGGAGTCTTTAGTATCCCACTCTCAAAAGTGGATAGATCATCCAGAGAATCAATAAGGAAACAGTGGATTTGAACACTGTAGACCAAATGAACCTAACAGCCATATACAGAACATTCCATTCAACATTAGCAGAATACACATTCTTCTCAAGCACACATGGAACATTTTCTAGGATAGGCATATATTAGCATAAAAAACAAGTCTGAACATATTTAGGAAGGTAGAAATTATGTCAAGTATCTTTCCTGACTAAAATTGTATGAAACTAGAAATTAATAACAAGAGGAAAGTTGAAAATTCACAAATTGACAAAATACAACATCTATTCATGATAAAAATTTTCATTAAAGTTGATATAGAGGGAACATACTTTAAAATAATAAAGGCCATTTATGACAAAATCACAGCTAACATCATACTCAATGGTGAAAAGCTGAAAGCTTTTCCTCTAAAATCAGGAACAAAACAAGGACGCCCAGTCTCGCCACTACTATTTAACATAGTATTGGAAACCCTAGACACAGCAATCAGACAAGAAAATGAAATAAAAAGCATCCAAATTGGAAAGGAAGGGAATCCCCAAAGAAAGAAAGCAAAGAGGTGGGACCAAAATTTGGCAGGGTGTTTTCCCATAAGACATTTGTTGATTTTGAAAGTAGTAGCTGAGGTTTTGGAGCTGAGCAGAGCTTCCAGAAGCATCTTGGGGCTTGAAGAACAATAACTGGATTTTTCTCTGATACTGAGAAAAAGCCCTTTGCATGCCCAAGGACTTCAGTAAGGAATTATGAAGGGCTAAGAATAAAAATCAGCCCTCCCAAACATTGAATCTCAGCTTTGAATCACCTGTCTGAATTAAGGTCCTCTGCCTTAACAGACATAACTACCTTGATGCAAAGGACTAAAGGATGTGTAATTGCAGCCTCAGAATGAGAGGGGATACAGAATCAATGAACAAAATATTGTAAGTAACATAGCTGGGAATTTTTAAAATATTAAAGGCATCAAAACATTAAAGACATTCAAGAAATGTCACAAACACCAAAGGGAATGCAAAGGACATCACACTTAACCACATTATGGAGAAATTACTGAAAATAAAATGCAAAGGAAAAAAATAACACACATCAGTTATTTAAATAGGTTGAATGATGAATTGTTTTAAAAAATTGGAATATTGAAAGGGACAGAAAAAGAGAAGGAAACATTGAGACAGCATACAAGAAGTAACAGCAGGAGGCAGCTACCATAATTAGAGACAGGATGAAAAGTGGGGAAGAGATTGGGGCTATTCAAATATGTTTAGGAACCTCTCTTTCTATAACTCAAAAGTCACAAGAACATCAAATCGCAGGCCTCTGTCATCTTAAATCACAGAATAAGAGGCATATGGGCACAGCTGGAATGTCAGTTTTTTCTCAGCAGAAGCAACAGGCTTCTCCCACCCAAGAGGATAGATCAGATGTCACTTATCCTGAGTTACATCCTCCCCCTCAAAGAATACAAAAGCTCATAATAATGGTAGACAAGCAATAAGCCTGTTGTTGATGGAAGCATTCTTCCATCTAGTGTAAATATGCTGCTAATATTTCTGCTTCCGGGATATGTGGATATAACCCAGGTATCATAGAAAGCAGAATGCCATTATAAAGTTCTAATTGTTGTTAGGTTTCTATGGAAACTGGAAAATACAAATTCATTCCCAGTGGTACCCCTTTAATCTAGACATCAGCCATTTATTGTCCACCTAATCCAATTAATAAATTAGTAAATAAAATATTAAAGGCAATATCAGCAACCCTCAAAAAAATTGAAGAAAAAATCTTTTCAAATAGTGAGTTATGGAGGACACAAAGGAACAGGTTTGTCTTTTCCAGTAGACACACAGACGTAGATAAACAGGGTGGAAAAGATCTCAAAGTCTACAAAGCCCCAAATTCAATCACAACACTTGGTTGCCATGATTGATCCCAAGACCCAAAGATGGAGAGAATGCAGGCATGTCTGAGATATATCTGATGATCTTCCCTAAAGATCTCAGGCTTGAGTCACTTGCCAAGGGGCCTTAGGCCCTTAGTTTCAATCCCCAAGCAAACACACACATTAAAATCTGCAAAGATTGGGTCTTTAGGGATTCTGGATATCATATCTTTGTATACAACATATAATTTCAATGCATAACTGTATTCAATAACTGGACCTCCTCCATCCCAGGCAACAGAAAAATGAAAATGCAACGGGTCACAAGACTAATGTATACATGGGTATAAATACATGGGTTGCAAGATTAACATATACTTTCTATGGCACATTCACAAGCACTGTCTTTAATACTTCTCAATGATCACACATTCCTCCCAAAGCTAGAAATGAATGAATGGATGAAGCAAAAGTGAAAAAGTTAGAACCTGGAGATGAAGGCTCAGGCGAGAAAGGAGAACTTAAATAATATATCTAAGTTTCTTATAAGAGATCCATATAAAAAGTGAAAATTGCACAATTATAACAGTCACCAGGACTCTAATAAGGAGGAGAGAATTTAATGAAGATAACCTCCACAGGTTCAGAGAAAATAACCCACACTGAGGCAATGCCAGAGCCAAACATGTAGATAATCATTGGAAAAACATGTACAATGATATTGGAGAAAAATCAAGCTCCCAGAGAAGAGAAACAAACTCTAGAAACTATCTTATGTTCTTGTGACCACAGGGAGAGAAATTGAGCCTGTCATATTTGGGAAATTGCATTCCCCAGGAAATGCTAAATCAACACCCTGCAAATGTATAAAGATGCCTTGAGTTAAGGAATTTTTTATCATCCTATGATGAAACAAGCAGACAAAAAAGTAAGTAAGGAAGGACACTGTTACACAAATTCAGGATATTCCAGTTAGAGAGACAGAAACATAGTATGGCCTTGATTGATTTTGGGAGATTAATAACAAAATTATTTTTAATTTCAATTGTTTATTAATAAGAAGATTAATAAGAAAAAGCCCTATCTGTTCAGGCCTAAGTATTCTAAATAAGATGAAGCCATCTCATACCTCTGGGGCTCACAAAAGAACCATCTAGGACAAGATTATACATATAGCCAAACAGGATTGTTTTCACTTCTCTCAGAGAGAAAATGTAAATAGAGACATCTTCAGAAATAAAATACTGAGAGAAAAAATAGAAATGTGATTCCACATTTTAAACCTGTTTTGAATGACCTACTAGACCATTAGCATGGGTGTGAGGAAATGGTCACTCTCAGGCATGTGCCCAAAGTCACACAGATGAGAAGCAGAGGAGCCCATATTGGACCCAGGTCTGTGTCCTCCATAGCAGTCAGTTGTACTCTCTCCACCACCCTTCCCCACATCCTATGTGAGGAATCAGGCTTTGTTTTAGCAACCAGGGTGATGTTCATCCATAGAATGATAAAACTGATGATTATAATCCCAGCGTATGTTTTGTTTAATTCTATGACCCTGATGGAAAGTTTTGGAAAATTCTGGCTGTTTTCAGTAAACCTATCCATATTTTTTCACTCTCCCTCACGTTCTCATACTTTCATACTATCATTGTCACATTTCACACTCACTCACAGTCATTCACATACTTCTTGTTTGTTTATTATGTCTTAATATCCCTCACCTATTTCTGTCATCTTCTCATTTCCTTCCCATCTGGTGACCACCTGTTTGCCCTCTGTATCTATGACTCTGTTTCTGTTTTGTTATGTTTATTCATTTGTTTTGTTTTTTAGATTCTGCATATAGGTGAAATCATACATTATTTGTCCTTCCCTGACTTATTTCACTTAGCATAATAACCTCTATGTCCATTCATGTTGTTGTAAATGTCAAGATTTCATTTTCTATAGCTGTATAATACTTCATTGTGTATGCATGCCACATCTTCCTTATCCATTCATCTATTGATGGGCACTGAGGTTGCTTCCATATCTTGACTACTGTAGAAAATGCTGAGATGAATATAGGGGTACATATCTTTTCTAGTTAGTGTTTTTGTTTTCTTTGGATAAATACCCAGTAGTGGTATGTAATGTCGTTCTTTGTCTCTTGTTACAGTCTTTGTTTTAAATTCTATTTTGTTTAATATAAGTGTTGTTACCCTGGCTTTCTTTTTTATTCCATTTGCATGGAATAACTTTTTCTATCCCTTCACTTTCAGTTTGTGTGTATGTTTAAATCTGAAGTGAGTCTCTTACAAGCAGCATATAGATAGGTCTTGTTTTTGTATACATTCACCACTCTATGTATTTTGATCAGAGCATTTACATTTAAAGTAATTATTGATAGGTATGTACTTATTACCATTTTGTTAATTGTTTTGTAGTTCCTTTTTGTTCTTTTCTTCTTCTTTTGCTCTCTTCTCTGTGATTTGATGATTATCTTTAGTATTGTGTTTGGATTCCTTTCTTTTGTGTGTGTGTGTATCTAGTATAGATTTCTTGTTTGTGGTTATCACGAGGTATATATATATATATATATTTTTTTAAGTTGATGATCTCAAGTTATAACAACCCTGAAGTTTTAATCCTCCCCACAGCATTTAACGTTTTTGACATCATAATTTACATTTTCTGTTTTGTATATCCCTTAACTACTTATTGTGGACATAGATGATTTTACTACTTTTGTCTTTTAACTTTCCTGCTAGCTTTATAAGTGGTTGATCTACTACATTTACTGTATATTTGTCTTTACCAATGAGATTTTTCCTTTTGTAATTTTCATATTTCAGGCTGTGGTCTCTTCTTTTCTGCTTAGAGAAATCGTTTTAACATTTCTTATAAAGCTGGTTTAGTGGTGCTAAACTCTTTTAGACTTTGGTGGTCTGTAGAACTCTTTATCTCTCCTTCAAATATGAATGATAACCTTGCTGGGTAGGGTATTCTTGGTTGTAGGTTTTTCCTTTCATCACTTTAAATATATCAATATCATGCTACTTCCTTCTTGTCTGCAGAGTTTCTGCTGAAAAGTCATATGGGAGTTCCCTTGTGTGGAACTAATTGCTTTTCCCTTCCTGGTTTTTAATAGTCTCTCTTTATTTTTAATTTTTGCCATTTTAATTACAATGTGTTTTGGTGTGGTCCTCCTTATGCTTCTTAGAACTGGATGTCTGTTTCTTTTTCTGGGTTAGGGAAATTTTCAGCTATTATTTCTTCAAATAATTTCTCTGCCCCTTTCTCTCTCTCTCTTCTCCTGTAAAGTGAATATTAGTATGCTTGATGTTGTGTCAGAGGTCTCTTAAACTGTCCTCATTTATAAAAAATTATTTTTTCTTTTCAGCTTGAGTGATTTCCACTATTCTGTCTTCCAGTTCACTGATTTATTCCTCTGTATCACCTAATCTATTGTTGATTCTTTCTAGTATATTTTTAAGTTCAGTTATTGGATTCTTCAGCTCTGTTTGCTTCCCCTTTATATTTTCTAACTTTTTGTTAAACTTCTTACTGTGTTCATCCAATCTTCTCCCAAGTTCATTGAGCATCTTTATGATCATTACCTTAAACTCTTTATTGGGTAGATTACTTATCTCCACTTTGCATTGCTCTTCTTCTGGGGTTTTATCTTGTTCTTTTTTTTCCCCCAAATTTTCCTTTGTCACCTTATTTTGCCTGATTCTTTGTTTTTTATTTCTATGCATGAGGTAGGTCAGGCATGTTTCCTGATATTGGAGAAATGGACTTATGTAGGAGATGTTCTATGGGTCCCAGCAACACACTCCCCTCTGTTCACCAGAGTTATATGCTCTAGGGGTGACCCCTATGTGGGCTGCATGGTCCCTTCTTTTGTAGTGAGACCAACTACTGTGGGTGTTCTGCTAAGTGTGGCTAGCCCCCAACCTCATTGGTTGCCAAGTCCTGCCTAATGTGGGAGCTGCTGGCCACTAGTGGGCAGGGCTACATCTTAAGGTGGCTGGCTACAGACCCCTGGGGAATCCCAGGCCCAGTGCCAGCCCACTGTTGGGCAGATCAAGTTTCTGGGGTTGGGTCTTGGGGAGGCCGGAGTGCTCAGGATGACCTACAGCTGCTGTTGGCCTTCTGATGGGTGGAGCTATGTCCCTGCATGGCTAACTGCTTGGTCTCATAGGTCCCAGAACTGAGGCTGACTGGCTGGTTGGCATGGCTGGGTCCAGGTGCCAATAAGATAGAGGAAGCACTCCAAAATGTCCTCATAGTAGAATAAGCTCCTCCAAATGGCTGCTTCCAGTGTCTGTGTCCCTAGGGTAAGTCTCAATTGCCTCCCTCTTCTCTAAGAGCCTCTCCAAAGTCGGCAAGTGGGTCGCTTAACCAGAGGTGTGAGTATTGACTATACTGTGTCTCTGACCATCCTACCCATCTCATTGTGGTTCCTTATTTATATCGTTAGTTGTAGAAGATCTTTTTTGCTAGTTTTCAGGTCATTCTCTTCAATAGTTTCTCTGTAAATAGTTGTAATATTGGTGCACCTGTGGGAGAAGGTGAGCTCAACATCTTCCTACTCTACTATATTGGCCACTCCCTATGGGAGGATGACATTCACATATTTCTAAACTGATTCTCAACCTTAAACAGAACATACACTCACATCTGTTTATGACCTTTCATTTAACCTTATGTAAGAGCCTTTGTCCTGATCTTAGAATGATCTAAGTCAGTGGCTCTCAGACACTTTCAGATAGACAAAACATCTTCTAAGAATCGTAAAATTATAATTCAAATTAAATTATAGGACTTATTAAAATTTCAAAGGTGTATCCTATAAGAGCCTCACAGAATTCCAAGGTAGAGAAGAAATTTCTAGGTGTGGTTTTTGTTTAATGGAGTAGATTATAAATTGATATGCAGGAAGCCCCCAAAGGTTTTAAAGGAACTGCCTCAGTTTGAACTGAAATGGATAGGGGTTATACAAAATAAAAAGAGACATTTGGGCACCCAAACTTCTCTGAGAGTGTAGAAGACTGAGGTTACTCCATTTTACACACAGCCCACTTCTTAGGGAAAAAAGAAAGATGACTCAAAGAGCAGAAGCAAGACACACAGTGCAAAGCCAAGAGCCTCAGAGAACAGATCCCAGGGAGTAGTACTACTACTTTATCAAGGAACTGCAGGAAATGACTAGTTGGATTTTAGAATTGCCATATTCAGTGGCTAAGTGCCTCTTATTTTCCCTTTTGAATGGGAGTCTCTATAGTAATTTTCCTGTGCCTGTCTCAAATTTTATGTTGGGAGGGAAGGAGAAATTACTTGTCTCATTAATTCACAGGTTTTCAGATTGAGAAGAATGGTACTCAAAGAGGCAAAATTGAAGAACAATAACCAAAGAGTGTTATGTGCATAGGGACCTGATTGAGATGATGAGATCCAGGTCTTGAGCAGAATCTTTAACAGTATGAGACTTCTGGGGGGTCTTGAAGGAGATGAGTATAGTTTGCATGCTGGAAGAATATAAGTAATTGTTGCTAGAGAGCAGACTGTGGAAGATTGTATTTTCCAAAGATATCTATGACTTTGTCTTCCATCCCACATGCTGCTCAAGAGCATTGCTATATCTCATTGAGAATTGGGGCCTATGTCTCTAACCCTTTCAACTGGGCAGGTTTGGGGGGAAAGTTTCATTTAATAGGGTTTGGTGAAGGTGACACTATTTGACTTCCAAGGATAGACCCTGAAAGTCAATGCAACTTTCATATGGCCTTCTGTAACACTTGTCTTTGAATTCTTGAGCTGCCATGTAATATGTCTATCCTGAGGCCAATATGCTCTAAGGAAGCCAAGCCATCTAGAGAGTTCACATGCATGCATGTGTTCTGATTGGCAATCCTAGCTTTTGCATCCTTTCATCTGGGCATCGTATGTGTGAGTGAAAGTACCTTCATATTATTCCATTCCCCAGCTAATGAAAGACTCCTAGATTTCAGATCTATCCAGCTGAAGCCCAAGATATAATGGAACAGAGATAAATCTTTTCTGCTATGCCATTTCAGAATTCCTGACCTAAAAAATCTGATAGCATAATAAAATTTTTGTATTATATCACAATTTTGGGGATGATTTGTTGTGCATAAAAATAGCCAGAACAGGTATCAGGAGTGGTTCCAGAGGAACTGCTTTAAGGATGGCTTCTCTGAATTAGTTCTCTGATCTGATTATATTTAAAGACATTAATAGCTTTTTCCATTGGTAAAGTGCATAGTATAGTTTACGGTGTACAGCAGCAATACAATTTCTTATATTATCACCTGTAGACACCTTGAAGCAAATGCATATACATGGCAAGACTTTGAGTGTCTGAAAAACACTTGCAACCATAAAATACTTTATTGAAATAAGGTTTATAATGAGGTTGGTTGTTTGCTTCTACATGTTTCAGAGAACTTGGGAAAGAGAATGATGAGTTCAGGGTTTTAAATTCCCAGATCAAGTTCCTGGTAGGGAAGCAAACCATATCTATGACTGCTCTAAACAACAATTGTTATCTCATGTAGTCATAAGGCTGGTATTTCTGAAAAGCAAAACTAAAGTATAATCTTGTGGGTGACTGAAGTACAATGAAAATTTATTTTCCAAACTCATGGATTATCTTATATTAAAGTTAGAACATGGATAGAAAAGTAATTGAACAATGAAAATTTAGACAGGAACATGCAGGAAGATCATCATGAAGCTGAAGTCCTTGAAACCATAAATTCTGCCAATCTTCCATTGCTATTAGTAGCAGTCTTTACACTTGTGTCTGAGGAGATCAATCTTCCTTAGTATGAAAAACCTGTAATGGCCTTGCCTGAGGTAACTGACTTGCAAGGGACTACTGATCCTCCTCAGCACCTACCCACACCATGTATCTTTGCTTTATTTTTACTTTCCTACCTTTATTAAGATATAATTGTCATATAATATTATGTAAGTTAAGGTATACAATGCATTATGACAAAATGATTACCACCATAGTGCTAGCTAACACCTCCATCATATCACATAATTACCATTGCTTTTAGGTCTATAACCAGACTCAAGTCCTAGCAGCTTCCAGAGCATGAGGTAAAAAGTGTAGCCTATGGGAAGGTATGATACATATCAAAAGAGTTATATGATTTTGTCCACTTATATTAATGAAATCTGGGGAACAAGTGTGGAAATAGATCCTAAAGTTGTTGGATCATGATGTAAAAAGATATGTTGGATTGGGCCATATTTATTGATATGGTCTCACTAAGTGGAGAGTATTTAATATGTCAATTTCAGTGGGCAAGAGTGAACTTAACAATTTGCTTAATTGGTTGACTGAAACACGCACCCAAAGGTATCCTATAGGAAATGAAGTCAAAATGTCAGTACTTCCTTAGAACACTGGAGATGAAGGTATCTAAAGGTTTAAGGAGTTTGAAATGGTAGAGTGGATTTATCACTTAACACCTACTCTCAACACCCCACTGTGACATCCAGAAAAGTCCAGAAGACTCTTTCTTTACCAAAGCTGTTAGAAACACATCCATGAGGGGAGCCTCAGCATCACTGAATGCTCTGTGATGTATAGTCTTTGTAGGGCATAGATGAGAGTGGGAACTGCTGCCATCAAATTGAGCTTCCTGCATCAAAAGGGGACATTGTGTTCTTGGTTTGGAAGGAGACAAGTGGGGACATGTATGTGCCAGAGACAAGATGGGTATGGTTGCTATAATAGGTGTCAGAGCTTAAGCAGTAATGAGCATTTTCTGACTCACAGTGAGCTTTGGTGTTGACAAGTAGATTGTGGTGTCCCTAGAACTAAAATAGATGAGCAGTCTACTAAATTCTACTTCATCTGTATAAACTAAACAGCTCTATATCTAATAAATAGAAATCTGACTTGAATCGCTACAATAAAAAGTCACAGGCCTTCTTGAGCTCAACTCCCATACTTGAGCCACTTCACAAATTCTATGCCCTGTGAATAAAGGGGAGGCCAGATCCCCTTGAAAAAGGACTCTGCTACCCAACCAAAAGAAATATTGTAAATCTTTATTTGGTCTTCCCTAAAGGAACTTGTATCCATTTATCAGGGTAACTGCAATGAGGAAGGAGGGAAATAATAAAAATTTTCAGAGATTACTAGACACTGACTCTGAAGTAATCCTAATTCCCAGAGACTCAAAGTGCCACTGTGGAGTTTTGACTCAAGTGAGTGACACATATCCTGCTACACTGTTGTTATCCTCATTACAGAATGCGTAAATGAAATAGACACACTCAGAAATAGACACTCAACATGGGGAAAGAATCCCCATGTTGGTTTCCTGCTCCATAGAATATGGACAATTACTGCAGGGAAGGCCAAGTGAAAAACACTAAAACTGCCTCTGTCTACTAATACAGTAAACCAAAAGCAATATTGTATAGTAAGTCTCCTGCATACAAACAAGTTCCATTCCAAGAGTGTGTTCGTAAGTCCAATTTGTTCATAAGTCCAACAAAGTTAGCCTAGATATTGAACTAACAGAATCCGCTATATAGTACTGCACTGTAATAGGTGTATAATACTCTTCATACAAATAATACATAAGAAAACAAACACAAAAAATAAAACATTTTTAATTTTACAGTACAGTACCCTGAAAAGTACAGTAGTACCAGGTACATCACTGCTGCTTTTATGCTTGCTTCCAGACATCCTGGGCTTGAAATAAAGGTACTGTACTATACTCTATACAGTAAAGTACACAAAAGCACAACTACCTGTAGAGGATGCACTCACATTACAATGTACACCGGACACGTGAACTAACTTATGTGACTGGACATGCAAATGCACGTTCGCATCTTTGAAAGTTCATGACTTGAAGATTCGTATGTAGGGGACTTACTGTATTCCTGGATGAAACACCACCACCAAGGACTTCAAATATTCAGGTAGTGGACCTTCTCATCATATCCCCATTCAACATTCCTATTTGGCCTGTGTAGGAGAAAGATGGCTTTTCAAGAATAGTAGTGGATTATTATAAAAGCAGTCAAATGGTGAACCCAATTGTAGATGCTATTCAAGATGTGGTTTCTTTGCTGGAGAAAAGCAACATATCCCCTAGCACCCGGTGTGAAGCTTTTTTTCCTCTGTATTTGGAAATAAAGACCCTATGAAGCAGTTTGATTTTAGCTGTCAGGGCCAGCAGGTTATCTTCACCATTCTGCCTCAGGGCTCTATCAATTCTCCAGACTTATGTCAAAAACTAATCCTTCGGGATCTTGATCACTTCTCCATACCATAGGAAATTACACTGTCCCATTACATTGATGATATCATGTTAATTGAACCTGATGAGTAGGATGCAGCAACAACCCTAGACACCTTGGTAAGATGAATGTATGCCACAAAAAAATTCATGGACTGGCGTCCTTGGTGAATTTTCTAGGGGTTCAGTGGTCTAGAGAACTTTGAAATATTCCTTCAAGGGGAAGGAAAAGTTGCTGCACCTGGCCCATACTAGTGGGCTTCTTTTGATTTTGAAGGCATCATATATCTTACTTGGGAGTGCTAATCCTACCCATTTACTGAGTATGCTAAAAGGCTGCCAGTTTTGAGTGGGGTCCAGAATGAGAAAAAGATCTGCAATATACACAGGCTGCCATGAAACCTGCTCTTTCACTTGGTCAGAATGGCCCAGCAGATCTAATGGAATTTGCAGTGACTGGCAAATCAGGATGTCGTGTGGAGCACTTTTCATACTTTTATAAGTGATAGTTTGCTTATATTTCCTTCAACTGCCCATAGCAAATAGTTTATTTGGGTTTATACTCTTCCCCAAGATAATTGTGGCATGCTACACCTCCTACCCCTTTGTTTTTTTCTCAGAGGGGACCAATATAAAGTTATTATCACTCTGACAATTCCTGCATTAATATTTTATTTTCCAAAACTAACAATATAACTTTTTTAAATGAAGAGGCTAAGAATTTCTAAATTCACAGAGGCACATTTTGACAAGTTTCCAGCTTTTTTGTAGCTTACTTAGTATTTCGCTCTATGAAAAACTACCCTTACAAAAATAGAAACTGTTCTGTAGCTCATCACAATCTATGATTAACAGAGAGAAATCAAATAGGATATTGACAGGTCAGATAGGAAGGCTGTCAGGGAAGCAAAATGTTCTTAAGAAGGATTGTTCTTAAGAATGATTGTTCTGTATGATCTTAAATGGGCTCCATACAAGTGTGTATGAACAAGTTGATGGCTGTAGCCTCAAGGCGACTGTTTGCATGGGGGAGAAGTGGTTTTGAGTAAGAGGATTTATACACCCAATATGTGTGGAGAGAGTGAGATATGAATGGGAGAAAGGGTGTATGTGATTGGGCATGGGAAGGGGAGCAAGAAGATGGTTGGTGATTATACTTTAGCCTTGCCCAGGGACTAGGTCCATAGGTCCAACCTTGTAGAATGATGAACTATGGGATCCAGCTGCAGAGACCATTTCCAAAGCAAGAAGCAACACTATTTCTGTGCCTAGGTAACAAAGTGTGACAGGGAGTGAGGATGGGGAAGGGGTAATAGGTCAAATATCTAAACTGGACCACCTGTAACATTTGAAATATTTAAAGGTTTAGGACAAGAGTTTAATTGGGGGCTTACAGGCCATATATAAAATATGTGAAAGGTTTAAATCAACTAATAGACTGTTAAACAAAATATCTTGACATTAACCTGAAGGGTCAGGTTTGCATTTGAGTAGTCGGTGTATTGTGTTGTTTTTCTTATATAGTTGGCTGAGGAAAGTAAAAAACAAAGCTGTCAGTACAGGTGTATGTCAGGAATGGTTCGGTGGTACTCAAGATCACATCCAGATACTTATCTCCAGGGCTGTCCTGTGCTAAATCGAGTGTATTAATCATCTATTGTTATATAACAAATTACCACACAAAGGATCTCTCCCACCTTTCCATATTCTATTGGTTAGAAGGAAGTCATTAGTCCTGCCAAACTCCAGGGCAAGGAATTATACAAGAGTGTGAATACCAGAAGGTGGGGATTATTGCGGATCAGCTTTTGGTCTGTCCACTATACCTGGACTCCTTTCAGTTCTGTTCCAGTGATGTGGAGAGAATAGAGCCACCACCCTAAGTCCATGGTCCTCCTCTCAGATCCCAGCCTCTCCTTTACCTCTTCTTTACACTCACTGAGCTCCATTCCTCACCTCAAGAGGCTTCATATGCATATATGCAGATAATGTAGCTAACTTGTCCTCTGTTCCCTGCCTACAGCCATTACCTCTTGGTCACTTCTCAGTCCTGGGAGTATATATCTTGGCTGTGAACTCAACTCTCAGAAGCACAGGCTCACTGAAGAGGACCATGCAGGCCTCTTGGGCCTTAGGACTTAGGGCTACAAGGGGAGAAAATTTCGGGCCCCAAATAGGTAGGGGGGCAAAAGTTCTGAGCATGCACATCCCCTTAACCCCACACACTGGACTCTTGGCCATTTGCAGAGTTGAAGCCCACCTTGTAATCCTCCCCAATTAAATTTTCTTCACTTTCTCTCCACTCGATGTAGACACTATCCTAAATAAGTTGTTTATAATTCTCATACATGACTTTTTGTGTGCTACATATGCATGCATAATTCTTATACATTCCTTTTATTACATGTATATTTACCCATAATCAATTTATGGTGATTGTTTTGATTGTTTTTAAACTTCATATACAAGGCATCATAATGTTTGTATACTTCTGGGACTAGATTTTTCCCTTATCTATTTTTTTTTCACTGCTACCACCCAATCTTTGTACCTGGTCTTTTTCTGTCTCTCCATACCTGAGAATTCTGGTCTCTTTCCCAGTTCAGCCTTTATTGTCCTGTTCAATTTACTTGAAACAGTCACAAGCCAGTGAAGTAAGACTGGTCATCACATAGGTCGAGCCTAAGCCAGTGGTTTTCAAGCTTTAGTGTGCTTCAGATTCACCTAAAGGACTTGTAAAACTCTGATTGCTGGACCACCTTCAAATTTCCAATTCAGTATGTCTGGAATGGGGTCTGAGAATTTGTATTTCTAACAAGTTCCCAAATGACACTGATGCTACTGCTCCATGTCAGCCCAGTACCAGCCCAGCATCATCTGGTCTCGAGGTAAGCTAAGTCATCCATCAGGTTCTTTCAATAAAATGCAGTAGGGCCTAGACCTCTATCCCTCTTTACATAAATTGTTTATAACTTGATATTTCAATTAATTGAAGGATGCAATAAAAGAACTCGATCCCTTTCAATGACAGTAAGGTGGGCCAAAACAGAAAGAAAGATAAATTTGAATCAGGGTTATTTATCTAAAAAAATCTTTCAGATTATTCATTTTAAACAAAGTTTTATTTTCAACTTGAACAAATGCTGTCAGATATATCTGAAAAAAGAGAAAAAAATCAGATATCAGTGGATGTTACTTTTTGGGTGATGAACTTTGGAACAAACTCATGTTGATAAAATTTCCCACGGACTACTGAAAATCAGAAAATCTCAAATCTGTGAAGAACAAATTCACTGTTTCTCCTTCATCCATGTCTTTCTATGACTTCAAACTGTAGGAAGAAATAAATGAACAATTGAACACAATTAAAATACACCAGTGACTTTCTAAATCTAAGAATAGTCAATCATACATATATCTGTTGTCTCAACAAGAGAAAACACAATTTTCCTCTTGTAACCCAGACCCTTGGGTATAAGGGTGGTTGTCCATCATTGACGCCTTCAATCATCTGATCACACCAATATCATCTCCCACTTGCCAAACACCAAAAATGCTTGTTATTTTTTTTGGGGGGGAGGAGTAGGATACCACTCAGGGATATAATATGACTTTCCACCTTAAAAGACTGTGCTCTTTCCATAAACCATAATTTCTTAATTTCCCAGACCCTCAGTGTCCATATCTGTAAAAGGAGAAAGAAGAAAAAAAGGGAAATAAAATGATAGAAGAGATATAATTTAAATTAACAATTTAATGATAACCAAAACCTTAATATAACAAATTTTCTTTTAAGTGTCACATGAAATACAAAAGTTTAAAACTAAGAAAATACTTAGGTATAAGTCATTAAATATGGTCCTACTTGAAATTCTTAACTTTTCACAATTTTTAGGTAGTCACATTATCAAAGGCATTGCCTCCTAGTTAGTACAAGAGACCACATATAATTGGCCACCGAATGATGAAGTCCCATCTAATGTATGTTCTAGTCACTTTAGCTACTAGTTCTGGCAACTGTGTTCTAAACAAATGATCTCAGTTACCAGGTGTGATAAATTTCCCACCTACAGAAGTCTTATAATTACAGCTCAAAGAATGTGTGCCTGTGAAAGAAGTACAATTCAGAATAAGCTGCATTCTATATGATGTAGTACATATGTATATTATTAACCCTAAAACTGGTTCATAAAATTTTTAAACAATTTATTATTGTTTATTGAGAAAATTTAAGAATATGACATGTGTATGGCAGGAATAGTTGGATGATATTCAACCTGGATTCCTCCAGGCTGCACTCTACTGGATTTGGATCTTTCTCAGGCCCTTCTTCTGGTTCTTCATTTTCAGCTTCTTTCTCCTCCTTGCCTTCAGATTCTTGGACCTCTTCAACAGAGTTTTCATACTGATATTTAATTGCTTCTTTCATGAAGAGTAATATGGACTTTGAGATGAGAACTTCATGGAAAAAACAGCCCAACTTATAATCAGTGGTGACATCCAGAACTCTACCCTCCGGAGAATCAGGAGGGTAGAAGTAGGTGAAAAAAGAAGAGCTGGGCACCTTCCTAGGGGTCGTTACGACACTTCCAGGGCCCTCGCATTTCTGCAGCTTCAGAGTTTTCACAGTGAGGTCTTTCCTGTCTTTCCAGTAGATCTCACACACTGTGCTGCTGATTATTTCTGGCCCTTTGGAGAAGAAGGATCAGAATCATCTGGGTCTGATCGCATTCGGTATGTTTTTGTCAGAACGTTGTTGAAAAAGTATTCATTTGACTTAAAGAGAAATTCTACAGTGAAGCTCATGGGTTCCCAACCCCTGAAAATTTTATTTTTACATCTCTCAGGTGCTCCAGTACAAGTTCATCATTTCCCCAGATCACGCTACTGAGAATCTTTACATTTTTACAGGCCATCAACCAAAAGTGAGGTATGCCATTTGCCCCTTTCCTTCAGGCTCTCTTTCCATTTCCTGCCAAGCTCCTTCCTGAGCACCTACTTGCCACTGTCTTCGACTTCTGTGGGCTCATGTATTGCATTGACGATGTCAGCTCTCTTATCAAACAGAGGTTGGTAGAAGGCAGCATACTTTTCCTCAAGATCCTAAAGGTCTTTAGAGAATTGGGCTTCTACTTGTGCATATCGTGCTGAAGGTTTTTCAGAGCTTTGACCCGCTGCTTAACCGCCAGAGGGCAGCGCTGAGCGCAGCCTGCCTTTGAGGCCGATGCCCCAGCAGGGGCTGCAAGGGCCTGAGGACTGGGCCGCCACTCGCCAGCCTCGGCCCCATCGGGTCCACACGCCGCAGTCTCCCAGGACTCGGAGGCATCAGCCAGGACCTTGCCCACCCAGAACTGGGCCTCTGCCGCCGGTTCCTCTTCCTTCTGGGATGCCGCCTCCTCTACCAGTTCCTTGGGCACTTGCGGGGAGGTTCCCTCTGCCAGGTCCTCGCCCTCCCGAGATATGGGTCCCTCTTCTGGATCCTCGGGCTCTGGGGAACAACTCCTGACCACTATGCGGCCTGCATGAGGGTGATTCAAGACGTGGTAATTTTAATGGATACAGCGTGTAAGGGACTGGATCAGATCCTGGAAAAGGGATTGAAACCCTGCCATGGGTAACTAAAGGACCCCTACAACGACTACTTCACCCTCCTCCTGTACCTCTCGTTATGGTCTTCCCCTTCATACTCATCTTCCTCCTCGCCATCGTAGTCCTGTTCCTCTTCCTCCTCCGCCTTCCCCTCCTCCAGGTCCTCCTCCTGCTCTGCTGACCGGACATCCCTGTCCTCCTCGACTGTGGACTGGGAGGCCTCCTGCTCACCTTCGTCCTCCAGAAGAGCTCTGGCAACTGCCTGGGAAGCCAGAAAGGCTGAAGCCCCCACAAATTCATCTGACCCTTCTTCAAAGGTAACCACGGGGTCCTTGACGAGTGCAGGGTCATGGTCTGCCCCACCATTAGCTCTGTCCTGGTCACCTTGAGTTGGGTCTTGCTCCTCTGTGGCAGACATGGCAGGAGGGATGCACGAATCCCTGCCTGGACCTAAGCTGTGATCCAGTGCAGTGATGGCTGCAGTGAAGATGGCAGCCACCAAACTGACTGCCACTGAGGGGACGTTGCTGGCACTGGGGCCACCAGGAGGTGGTGGAGGCACAAAGAAGATGACTGCACAGGGGACAAGAGTCTGCGAAGGTGCCTGTGGGGGACCCGTGACAGGAAGGGCGGAGTGCAGCCCACCAAAACTGCACCTGCAGTGGCAGTGGACAAGGTGGGAAAGAATCCGAGGGGCGGGTGGTGGGAGCGGAAGCTTGAAGGGTCAACAAAGGACCACTTCTGTCATCGCCCAGCTCTAAGCTCATTTGCTGAGAAGTGAGGATTGACATGCCTGTGGTCCAATGAGTGATCAAGACCCCTTGGTTCTGGATTGCTTAGAATCTCCCTTTGAACCTTAGAGTCCTTGTTCGTGCTTTAGGCCCACACGAGTTCGTAAGTCCTGTTAATTTCACCATTGTCAGCAAAACTATAGTATTCCAATATGACTGCACCCTGCAGCACAGGAACTGTAATACCCTCCCCCCATTTTCATCTAAGGACAGCTCATGTCGGTAGGGACAAAGTCATAAAAAATTGTATAGCTCAAATCTCAGCAGTGGCAAAAGTCTCCAAGAAGAGAGAGAGAAAGGATTTTGGATTTAGTAATGCTATTAAAACTCCTTAAAAAGTACATATAAAGTTAAAATGAAATCAGTCAGAACAAAGGGTTGAAGAAATGTTAAAAACAGGAGCTGGAAGGAGTTTAATAAATGCTGCCAAAAACACATCAATCCTCTAAAGAATAAGTATAGAAAGGAGGACTCTTATTTAAGGCAACTGTAAAAGACTTTAAAAGGGCAGCCTTCTTAGTATGATTTGAGTTAAACTAAGGCTTTCTGCTGCATTCTGACCCACTAAACCAAGAAATCAAGTGTAAAAAAATTCTTAAAAAAATGGATAGATCACGTTTATGGTATTTATTCTGAAAATTAAAATATTTTGTAACTGAAAAATATTTTAGAAAAAAGAAACATAGGAAATGAATTATGAAATATCATCTATCAGAAAAATAACACTGATAAATCCCTTTCATCACTCCAACAAAATTTCAATAAATTTTAAATTAAAAAAAATTAATGATTTTTATTGAAATAATATTAGTTTATAATTTTATGTAAGCTTCATGTGTGCAACATTGTATTTTTACTTCTGAATACACAACAGCATGCTCAGCACCAAAAATTTACTTTCCATCCATCACCATATTGAAACAGAGCAGGACCCTATGGGGCCTTCCCAGGACAGACCGCGCCCCCCCCCCCGCCCCAACCATGTCCTCTGCCTGCCTTTTGTTGGTGAAAAAATCTTTAGCCAAAAAATAAGTTTAATCTGAAAAGTGAGAAAATGCAGAAACAAAAGAAAATGGTCCAACAAGACTAAATAATAATAGTTTAGTCATTAAGCATAGTCAAGGACCTTTAGTTCCTTCTCAAGGGTGATAGATAATATTCTGAGCCATATCCTTTGAACTGTTTTATAGATACTGAATCCCCCACCAGGTAGAAGAAGTTAACTACATGATGACCAGACTGTAGCGATGACATAAGCTACCATAATTCTGAGAACTGGCCTCAAGGAAATGTGACAAACCCACCCTGGAACTGAAGATTAACTGTATTTAAAACAATCAAGATAACACTGATTAGACCACTGCATGACCAATTTCAAGACGACTGTCAGAGGTGACTGTGTCGTTTCTGCATGCCCCCCTCCCTCTGCCTATAAACCGTGAAACTCCCCCTTAAAAGCTATTCCCCACTGGTTGTCAGGAGAGAGTTGGCCTTTGGACATGAGTCTGCCTTCTCCCCCAACTGCCAGCCTCTGGAATAAAGCAAACTTTCCTTTCTGCCAATCTTGCCTCTTGAGTATTGGCTTTTGAGCAGTGAGCAGCTGGACCTGAGTTTTGTTACCCATTTTGCCCTCCTCTTCAGTGGTTACCCTCTGGTGACCACTACTCTGTTTTCTGTATCTAGGTGTTTGTTTGGGTTGCTTTGGTTTGTTCATTTATTATGTTTGTTTGTTTTTTACATTCCAGTAATGAGCGAAATCATATGATATATGTCTTTCTCTGTCTGACTTATTTCACTTAGCATAATACCCACAAGTGGAATCCATGTTGTTGCAAATGGCAAAATTTCATTTTTTAAATGGCTGAGTAATGTATATATATATTATATATAAAGAAGATATGTATCGTATCTTCTTTATCTTTTCATCTATTGATCGTCACTAAGGTTGTTACCATATCTTGGCTATTGTAAATAATGCTGCCATGAACAAGGGGGTACATATTTCTTTCCAAATTAGTGTTTTCATATTCTTTGGATAAGTACCCAGAAGAGGGATAGCTGGATCATATGGTAGTTAATTTTGTCTCTGGTCTCACCTCAGGAATGGAACATGGCATTGCCAAAAAACACTGATTTAAATTTGAAGGGAATGTAGCAAAGTAACTAACCAGACACAGAGAAAATCAATGTCCCAGAGCACCTTATTGGCTTGCTGAAGGTCACGCAAATTAATGGCAGAGTCAAGTCTCCATCCAAAATTTCTTGATGTCTAATCTGCATCTAAACAAGGTTGCTTTTTCTATCCAGCTTAGGGGGCAACATGACATATGAAGGTTAATTAGCCAGCCACAGAGAAAGTCAGTGGCCCCAATTAAGGGAATCTGAAAGGACCAGACTAAGCTATCTCTACCACCCTCCCTCCACCTTTGACCAAAAGCATTGCCAGGGACTGAGAAAGAGGTGCCACAGTCCCCCAAAATGAGAGGCGCAAAGCCTGGCTTGGAGAAAAGACTGAATGTGAATTGGATCTATAAAGTATCATTACACATAATACATTTACTACTAACTGTGTAGCTGAAAGAATCAGGAGGGGTCACAGTGGGTGGGCTTTTCTCAAGAAAGGAGGAGGAAGGACTTAAGGTGGGCACCAAAAGCAAGGCATCAGACACCTCACTTGGTAGGACAGTTTTTGCTTTGCCCCTTCACAGCTCCCTTGTCCTCTCAGAGTGTCCTTGACTTTTTCTCTCTGGAGGAAGGAAAATATAATGGAGATTTGACTTTACATTACTGTAGGAACTGGTAAAACAATTTTGGTTCAGCTGTTACCTTCACATCTGGTGCTGATCCTCAACTCACAAGACACATGGCTGGGAAGGAAGAATAAATATGAACTGGGGAAATGCAGGGAAAAATTGAAACATGCAAGCAAGATGGAACCTGTATCATTCCTTTCTTTCATTGGCCCCCATGTCAGAATTTGTCTAACATCAAGCCTAAAAATTTGCTGCCATGTATGACCTGCAAGAGAAATGCAATTCTTGCCACAAAGTCCGTCTTGAACTTGGCCCAGAAATGATAGAAGCTAGAGGAATATGACCCTGGAGGCTGGAGTTGTGAGCCTGGTCACTGCCATTATCAACAAGTAGAACCAGCAGATGTACAAGAAATTTTGTGATCTACATCATGGTACCTGACCTGCATCATCCTTCCAACAATAAAACATGGCTACTGTTTCATTTTAGCTTTCCAGATTTTAGGCACAATTTTATGGTGACAAACACTAACTTGTAACATGCAAAGTAAACAATTCTGGGAAAAGTAGTTTGGCTTAGACAAGTTGACACAGAACAGTGCTTTCACAGTCCAGCCCTTGTCAACTTGGCACCTATACACAATTCAGCCAAAGGAAAGAGCAAAGCCATGCTTCAGCCTATCATGATGCAACTCTCCCATGTAAAAATCAGAACATGCTAACTCTCTTCATAAAAGAAGATACAATCCCCTTTATCCATCTTGGGATCTTGGGTGATGTTCACTTTTCCTCTCAGACCACTTTGACATCTGGTAACTTGTACACCAAAACAAAAATTAACCATAAGTAGCACATGTTATATAAATAGGAAGGAATAAGGGAAAAGGAAGGTAGAAGAAAAATGGTTAATATAAAGACAGATATATTGATATCAAAATAAGGAAGAAGTACTCATGACTATTACAGTCCTGGGGTTTGCAACTGGTCTGGTGATCATAACTGAGGTTTTCACCTACCTTCTTCTACTACCCATTCCGTAGTCTCATTGCTGTCAGCAAGTCCCTTAGCTGGGTGAGTTTCCTTGTCTGGTGTGGAGTGACCCAATTTTTCCTTTCTGGAAGGTCTGGACTATTAGCAGTTCTCTTTGTATGGGCTGCTATAGTTTTCCATTGATTTTGTTCACAGGACATGGGAGTGTTAATGAACCAAACTTGAGTCCGCTTGCCCACATGCAATAAAGCCAATCTACTGACCCGAGGTTGTGGTGAAGGACAGTGTGATGTTTATTGCCAGGCACCAAGCAAGGAGTCCAGGTAGCTAGCTAGTGCTCAAAAAGTGTGAACTCCCCTATGGCTTTCAGGGAAAGGTTTCTAAAGGCAGGGTGAGTGATTGGGGTGGTGGGGTTGTGGGTTGTGTGATCAGCTTGTGGACATTCTTCTGATTGGTTGGTGGTGAGGTAATTGGGAGTCCACATTATCAACCTTCTGGTTCCAACCAGTCTGAGGTATATGTACTTGTGGGCAGCATGCAGTTAACTTCTTCCACCTGGTGGGGGGCTTTCAGTATCTTCAAAACAGCTCAAAGGACTTGGATCAGAATAATATCTATAGACCTTGAGGAGGAACTAAGGGTTCTTGACTTCGTTTAATGACTAAAGTATTGTTATTTTGTCTTGCTTGACTAGATCTCAGGGAAGGCCTAGGAGGCTAAAGTTTTCTACAGACAAGAGGCAGGCAAAGGACATGGGGGGAAATATGTCCTGGGAAGGCCCCATAGGGTCCTGCTCAGGTACAGGAGTAGTAAGAGGAATCCCTGGGAAACTCCTGCATTACAACCCTCCATTTTGTGTGACAATGCCATTTCTTCTTGATAGTCAGGATCTACCACCCCAACCAGTACTCTAACTCCTCTCTTTTCCTGTTCATTCAGTGGCATGAGTAACCCAAGGTGGCCAGGTGACAATCTCAACTACAGGTTCAGTGGAACCATTGTTGTACCCCTCAGTGGAAGCACTCATCCATTTGAATCCAGAGAGCCTAGTTCACAGGGACAGGAAACAAGAATTGTGCTAGTGGATTAGTAGGGGAGTAATGAGAGGATCCATACTCATTTTCACTCCTTGATTCCCCAACCTGTGAATCCAGGCTATGGGAGAAACAGCACCACATTTTGGATGCTGATTTAGAGCATATGCCACATCACAAAGGACATTGTCCTACCCTACAAGGTGTTGTCATCTAGCTGGCACTGTAACTGAGTTCAAAAGGCCTTTTCACTCTCTATTAGGCCAGCTGTTTCAAGGTGATGGGAAACATGGTCAGACCAGTGAGTTTCATGAATATCAGCCCATTGCCACATTTAGTTTGGTGTGGAACGAGATTTTTTTTGTCAGAAGTGATGCTATGTAGGGTATCATGATGGTAGATAGGAAGTCTGTACGTCCATGGATGGTAGTTTTGGCAAAAGCATTGTGGGAAAAGAAGGCAAAGCCACATTTAGAGTCAATGTCTATTCCTGTGAGAACAAAGCAATGCCCTTTCTATAATGTATGTGGTCCAATGTAATCAAGGTAAAAGCAAATAGCTTGCTAGTTCCCCTGAGGTATAGTGCCTTACTTGAAACTCAGTGTTGGTATCTGCTGTTGTTGTGGTCGCATTGAACTTGTTGAGTGGAGGTCCTCATTTCTGAGCCCATGCATAAACTTTATCTCATTTGGCATAGCCACTTTCTTCATGATCTCATCTGGCAAGGACAGGAATATCTGGGAAAAGTCGCTGATTGACATCCACAGATTGCATCATCTTATCCACCTGATTATTAAAATTTCTACTCTGTTAAT
This sequence comes from Phocoena phocoena, assembly GCF_963924675.1. Classification (NCBI taxonomy): domain Eukaryota; kingdom Metazoa; phylum Chordata; class Mammalia; order Artiodactyla; family Phocoenidae; genus Phocoena; species Phocoena phocoena. The sequence goes on along the minus strand of NC_089240.1, from coordinate 89,485,860 downwards.
ATTGCTCTTTGGTGAATATTTGCATGGGACAGAAATATCTTCATGCTCCATGGTCATTTCCAGAGAGTTACACACATACAGCTTACCCAGACCTCCTATCACTTGTTTTCCATTCATGTCCTTTCCATGTTCCCAATCATTCAGGCCAACCATTAACCATTGTCCATGAATTAGGGTAGATGCATAATTCTGTTCATGTTTGCTTTCAGGGAAAATGAGCAATCTGGTGCACTGCTTGAAGTCTTGGCCACTGAGAAGATTTTCCTTCATCAGTGTCCTTTTAAGAGCAGCTTATTTTTTGATCTTGAACTCTAGAACAAACTAATGTTTGACGGTGGGCCACCAAACACTCAGGTAACCTGAAATGCCTATTGATGAACTGAATATTGCTTAACCCATTAAACCATAGAGTTGGGGGTGAACAATAGCATTTCATTAACACATGATAGTGGTATAGCTGGGAAGTGGAAGATTTGGCTTGAGCAAGTCCTGAGGGGACAAGCAATTTGCACAAGTGTGGTATAATGGAAAATATATATTTGGTCTTTGTCCCTAGTTCTTAACACAGAGTTCCTAAAATGCTTGGAATTTTCTGAGTCATAGGGGGTGATAGAAACTTCTTTTGTTATTCATAACAAGCCCCTTTAACCTTTAAACCATACCTGAGTTTATGCTAATGAGGTGACTCTTGGTTGGACCCTAGATAGCTTCAGGATTAGGGCTGGTTGCCAGAAAGACCAAGCCATTATTAGAGGTTTAGAACTTTCAGCCCCATGTACTAATCTCTAGGGAGGGGAGAACTGTTGGAGATTGATTTCAATCACCAATGGCAAATGATTTGATCAATCATGCCCACGTAGTTAAATCCCCATTAAAAATCCCTAAACAACAGGATGTAGGAAGCCTCTAGGTTGGTAAACATCAAAGTGCTGGGAAGGTGGCATGCCTGGAGAGGGCATGGAAACTCCATGCTACTACCCCATACCTTGGCTTCTGCATTTCTTCCAATTCACTATTCCTGAGTTGTATCCTTTATAATAAACCAGTAAATGTTTAATTGTTATTTTGATTTCCCATATATTTGGGTCTTTAGAAAAAGATAAAAGGATATGGAAGGCCCTTGCAGGGTCTACTACAGAGACCAAAGTGTCAATACTATAAAAGAAGGGTACACAGTTGAAGGAAGGAGGTAGACAGTGTGGTCAAACATATGGCATAAGGGCTTTTTTGGGAGAATTATTGTGTTGATACCCCAGACTACTCACTCGAGATATGTAGTCCAAGCTGGGATTATTTTGTCCCATCTTGTCAGCTGCTTAAGCTTGTCCTTTGATTATCCTTTAAATTTTCCAATTACCTCTGTGGCTTGGGCATGATATGAAGCTTGGAGATTGTATCATATATCCCATGATTGGGTCCACTGATGTGTACTTTGAATCACAAATGTGAAGCCATTATTAGATGCAATGTGTTCAGGAAACCTGAACAGAAAACAATTGTTGTTTTGTATGTCCAGGATAATGTGACCAAGTCAGTGAAATACATATAAATGACTAGGCCAAACCCCAGAGAAAATGTCTGTACCAGTTAGGATCTAGTGAACCCCTCCAGATGTGACCAGAGACTCAATGTGATTAAACTGTTAAGAATGTCCTGGCCCATGGCTTGAGGAATGTTGGGCAGTGTTTTAAGCTTTGGGAAGGGTTTGGCAGGTGTAGTAGGTTTTCTGTGTTGTTTCAGTATTTTCTAATGGCACTGGCAGTGCATGTGTGTAGACCAAGTCTAGGATTGTGTCTGAATTTCTATGAGCTATCTCTGGTGGATCCCAGGGGCAAGCTATCACAAATCTACCTGCTTTAGGGTAGAAGACACTTCAGTCTCAGCATTTAGCGGACAATCACAGTCTACACATTGATTATGTTTTCCTTCACCATTATTAGAGGCCTTTCTAGTGAACATCTGTATGGGTAACAAAAAGTTTATTAGGAGCAAAACTGATTTTTATTTAAATATTTCTGCCCTCCAAGGGGTCCATTTTAATAGGCCAGTCTGAGACTTGCAAGTGGCCAGATCAAATTTACAAGCCATTAGCTATAACCTATGAGTCACATAGATTTATGGTTTTCCATATGTCTCACTAAAATGGCCCTAATTGTAGCAATTCCCATCAGGTCCTGAGGGCAAAAGCTAGCAGAGATGTATGTAGACAATATGTCAATACCAATAACACATTAAGTTGTGGGAGTCATAAAAATAGAGATTTGTAGGAGCTCTAAGGGACCCTGTCAGAGTCAAGCTTAGGTAAGGGTATTAGTGGTTGTGGATTTAGACTCCACATCAGAGGGTATTATCTACTTTTCCCTCATCTTGGTGCCAGTGGTTGTGTGGAGCACAGTAACCTATGAAATGATACTTAGAAAGCCAAGGAGTTTAATTTTTTCACCTCTCTATTGAATTTTAACCTTTGCATAGGAGCTCTGGTCCCCTGGTAACATAGGGACATTGGCTTGATCTCAGTCTTATTTGTATTTGAAAGCTGAGAGGTCAGATTCTGGTTCAAGATGGCTATATAGGAAGATCCTGAACTCACTCCCTCACATGGACACATTGAGTCTATAGCTATACGAAACAATTTCCTCTGAAGGAAACCTAAAGGCTGGCTGAGCAATGACTACACATCAAGCAAACAAGAAAAAAACAAAACCTCACAGAAGTGGGTAGAAGAGACTGGGACACAATCTTCCTATAAAACCCACCCCTAGCATGGTGACCCACAATTGGGATGGAACTCAAAACCTAGAGCTTCTCCCTGAGTAGCAAAAGATTTGAACACCACATTGGGCACACAAACTTTTAAGACCTGCACCTGAGGGCTGAACCCCCAAAACATCTAGCTTTGAAAACCAACTGAGTTCACAGCCATGAGATCTACAAGACTGTAGCAATATGAGAAATGGCTCTAAAAGGGCTTGTGTGCTTGGGCTCACCCACGCTAGGGCCCAGCTCAGAGGTAGCCAATTGCACTCAGAGGCTAAGTGAAAGAAGTTTGTGTGTATTAAAGTATTGGCCTTAGGGGCAGGCATCTAATTTAACACACATACCTAAGAGCCTGCTGGAATACTCTCTGGGAGCAGACTATTGGGTGCCATCTTTGTACTCTCCCTCTGCCTTACTCTAGTCAGGAGGTACCATCTTTTTATTTATTTATTTTTATTTCTGGTGGGAACCATCTTTATGCTCCCCCTCTGCCTCATTACTGCTGGTAGGCACCATTTTCACACTCTCCCTCTGCCATGCTCCGAAGCACCAGTATCTCAGGGAGGGGAGCTTTTATACAAATCTGGTGCCCTGATTTTTACAGCTAACACCCAGGGTATGCCCCTTGATTTCCTGGTTCTGGAGGCCAAGAGAAATTGTGTTCCTGGGTACTATGGAACTGTATCAATCAAAGAGACAGTTCTTGGCAGTCTACCACCCCCAAGCATTGCACATACAGTAGACTGAAACACACCCTGGTATTTATATGAAAGAGGCCTATTTGCTTGTCCAGGAACTTTGGCCTGAGGGGCAGGCTTCTGGTTTAACACACATCTGGTGCCCTAAGAAGTGATTTCAGGGAACAGAGACCAATGGATGCAATCTTTGCACTCTCCCTCTGCCTCACTACAGCTCATTGTTATCTCCCAGGAGGGAGCTTATACCCTTGCTTGGTGCCCAGATTGTTGCAACTGCCACCAGGGGACACCTCTACATGGCCTGGCTCTGGTGACCAGTGGGGCTTATGCTTGTGGGTCCCACAGGATTTTAACCAACAGAAAAATAGTTCTTAAATAGTTACCAGCCCAAGGGCACAGCAAGAGACAGCAGATCCAGGAGCTCAGTCTCTGAAAGAAGCCTATTAGCTAATCATCATAGATGCAGACTGAGGGGCAAGCTTATAATTAAGCACACATCTAAGGCATGACTGTAATCTTTTCCACAGACCTCAGAGGGTGGGTGCTATCTTTACACTCTCCCTCTGCTGTGCTCAGGAGCAACAGTATCTCCCAGAGGGGCACTCTTATACATGTCTTGGGCCCTGATTTTTGTGGCTGCTGCTGAGGGGATGCTCCTTGACTGCCTGGGTTTGGTGGCCAGAGAAGTTTGTGTTCCTGGGTCCCATGGGACTGTAACAATCAGAGAGATATTTCTTCACAAGCTAACACCTCGATAACACTGCAGAAACAATGGACTGAAATGCACCCCCAGTCTTTCTGTGAAAGAGGCTTATTTGCTTGTCCCAGAGCACTGGCCTGAGGGGAAGGCTTCAGGTTTGGCTCATAACAAGGAGCCTATGGAACTGCTCTCAGGGAATGTAGGACAGTGGATTCCATCTTTGTGCTCTCCCTCTGTCTTACTAAAGCTTGCCAGTATCTCCCATAAAAGAGCTTATATACTTTTCTGGAGACCCAACTTCTAAAACTGCTTCCAAGGGGACACCTGCAAACGGCCTGGATTTGGTGGCTAGAAGGGCACACGCTTGTGATCCCACCAGACTGTGTATACTTGCATACTTTAAAAGCTGCTGCCTGAAGGTCTGGATTTCAATCAGCCTGAATCTAGGAGCTGAATGAGATCCTCCCCTTTGGGATGCTGACAGGTCTTAGCACACCCTCAACTACTTGGAGCTATTAAAATTATAATAGGCTGCTTGGACAATCACAAAGGTTTGAGAGATAACCAAGAGCTATGGAAGGGTTGAATGACAAGGTTCATCTCCTACCTAAGGCCACTACTTCAAGGCTGGGAGAGGTGACTGGTTCATCTAATGCACTGAAACCAACACAGAGGGTCAAGCAGAATGAAGTAACAGGGGAATATGCTCTGAATGAAAAAAGATGAAATCTCAGAAAAAAAATCTTAGTGAAATGAAGATAAGTAATTTAAACCTGATAAAGAGTTAAAGGTAATGGTAAAGTAAAAGTAAAGATGTTCACCAAACTCAGGAGAAGAATGGATGAACAGACTGTGAACTTCCACAAAGAGATGGAAAATATAAGAAGTACCAAGTAAAAGAAGAAATCAAAGAAAAATTTTAAAAATACATCAACACAAACAAAAATGGAAATACAATGAATTGAAATTTAGGGGATGCAGCAAAAGCAGTTCTAAGAGGGAAGTTCATAACAATAAATGCCTACCTCAAGAAACAAGAAAAATGTCAAATAAACAAACTAACTTTAAACCTAAAGGAACTATAAAAATAAGAACAAATAAGCCCAAAGTTAGTAGAGGGAGGAGAATAACAAAAATCAAGCAGCAATAAATGAAATAGAGACTAAAAAGACAATAGAGAAGATCAATGAAACTAAGAGCTGGTTCTTTGGAGAAATAAACAAAATTGACAAACTTTTATTTAGACTCACTGAGAAAAAAAGAGAAAAGACTCAGATAAATAAAATCAGAAAAGAAAGAGGGGATGTTAAAACTGGTACTACAGAAATACAAAGGATTGTAAGAGCTTACTATACATCAAAAAATCTGACAACCTAGAAGAAATGAATAAATTTTTAGAAACATACAACCTACCAAAGACTGAATCATGAAAAAATAGAAAATCTGGACATATTACTAGTAAGGGGATTGAATCAATAATCAAAAACTTCCCAAGAAACAAAATTCCATCTGCACTGATAAATTCTATCAAACATTTAAAAAAAGAATTAAGAGTAATTCTTCTCAAACTCCTAAAATATAGAAGAGGAGGGAACTCTTCCAAACTCATTTTACAAAGTCAGCATTACTCGGACATAACTAGGCAAGAACATCACAAGTAAAGAAAATTATAGGCCCAAATCTCTGATGAGCATAGAGGCAAAAATCCTCAATGAAATAGTAGCAATCCAAACTCAAAAATAAAGATATTAAAAGGATAATACACCATAATCAAGTGGGATTTATTCCAGGGATACAAAGATGGTTCAACATCTGTAAATCAATCAATGCAGTACATCACATTAACAAAATGAAGGATAAACGTCATCTCAATAGATGATCCTCTCAATAGAAGGTCATCTCAATAAATGCAGAAAAAGCATTTGACAAAATTAAACACCCATTTATGATAAAAATCTCAACAAATTGGGTATAGAGGGAATGTACCTCAACATAGTAAAGGGCCACATATGACAATCCCACAGCTAACATCATACTCAATGGTAAAGAGCTGAAAGCTTTTCCTCCAAGAGCAGAAACAAGACAAGGATGCCCCCTCTCACCACTTTTATTCAACATAGTATTGGAAGTCCTAGCAAGAGCAATTAAGCAAGAAAAAGAAATAGACATCCAAATTGGAAAGAAAGAAGTAAAACTGTCACTATTTGCACATGATAAGATGTTATATATACAAAAACCAAAAGACTCCATTAAAAAACTGCTAGAACTAATTCAAGAATTTAGTAAATCTGCAGGATACAAAATCAATATACAAAAATATGTTGTGTTTCTATTCACTAATAACCAACTATCAGAAAGAGAAACTAAGAAAACAATCCCATTTACAATTGCACCAAAAAGAATAAAATACCTAGAAATAAATTTAACCAAAGAGGTGAAAGACCTATATAATGAAAGCTACAAGAACTTAATCAAAGAAATTGTAGAAGACACAAATAAATGAAAATCTATGCCATGCACATGGATTAGAAAAATTAATATTGTTAACATGTTCATACTACCCAAAGCAATCTACAGATTTAATGCAATCCCTATCAAAATTCCAATGGCATTTTTTTATAGAAATAGAACAAACCATCCTAAAATTTGTATGGAACTGTAAAAGACCTCAAATAGCCAAATCAATCTTGAGAAAGAAGAAAAGAGGTGGAGACATCATGCTCCTAGATTTCAAAGTATATTATAAGGCTATAGAAATCAAAACTGTATGGTACTGGCAGAAAAGCAGACACATAGGTATCAATGGAACAGAATAGAGCACTCAGAAATAAACCCACATATAAATGGTCAATTAATCTACAACAAAGGAGCCAAGACTATACAAGGGGGAGAAGACAGTCTCTTCAATAAATAGTATTGTGAAAACTGTATAGTCACATGCAAAAGAATGAAACTGGACCATTATCTCACACCATACACAAAAATTAACTCAAGCCATATTAAAGACTTAAATTTAAGACTGGCGGGGGGACCTTGAAGATGGCGGAAGAGTAAGACGCGGAGATCGCCTTCCTCCCCACGGATACACCAGAAATACATCCACACGTGGAACAACTCCTACAGAACTCCTACTGAAGGCTGGCAGAAGACCTCAGACCTCCCAAAAGGCAAGAAACTCCCCACGTAACTGGGTAGGGCAAAAGAAAAAACAGAGACAAAAGAAAAAGGACGGCACCTGCACCAGTGGGAGGGAGCTGTGAAGGAGGAAAAGTTTCCACACACTAGGAAGCCCCTCCGCGGGCGGAGACTGCGGGAGGCAGAGGGGGGAGTTTCGGGACCGCGGAGTAGTGCACAGCGACGGGTGCGGAGGGCAAAGCGGGGAGATTCCTGCACAGACGATCGGTGCTGACCGGCACTCACCAGCCCGAGAGGCTTGTCTGCTCACCTGCCGGGGCGGGCGGGGCTGCGAGCTGAGGCTCGAGTTTTGGTTTGGTACGGAGCTCAGGGAGAGGACTGGGGTTGGCGGCTTGAACATAGCCTGAAGGGGTTAGTGCACCACGACTAGCCGGGAGGGAGTTCGGGGAAAAGCCTGCACCGGCCGAAGAGGCAAGAGACTTTTTCTTCCCTCTTTGTTTCCTGGTGCGCGAGGAGAGGGGTTTAAGAGCGCTGCTTAAAGGAACTCCAGAGACGGGCGTGAGCCGCGGCTAAAAGCGCGAACCCCAGAGACGGGCGCGAGCCGCGGCTGAGGGCGCGAGCCCCCGAGACGGGCGCGAGCCGCGGCTAAAACCGCGGACCCCAGAGACGGGCGGGAGACGCTAAGGCTGCTGCTGCCGCCACCAAGGGGCCTGTGTGCGAGCACAGGTCACTCTCCACACCCCTCTTCCGCGGAGTCTGTGCAGCCCGCCACTGCCAGGTTCCCGGGATCCAGGGACAACTTCCCCGGGACAGCGCACGGCGGGCCTCAGGCTGGTGCAACGTCACGCCGGCCTCTGCCGCAACGTCATGCTGCCTCTGCCGCCGCAGGCCGGCCCCGCACGCAGTGCCCCTCCTTCCCCCATCCCCCAACCCCCGGCCTGAGTGAGCCGGAGGCCCCGAATCAGCGGCTCCTTTAACCCCGTCCTGTCTGAGCGAAAAAACAGACGCCCTCCAGCGACCTACACGCAGAGGCAGGGCCAAATCCAAAGCTGAGCTCCTGTGAGCTGTGAGAACAAAGAAGAGAAAGGGAAATCTCTCCCAGCAGCCACAGAAGCAGCGGATTAAAGCTCCACAATCAACTTGATATACCCTGCATCTGTGGAATACCTGAATAGACAAGGAATGATCCCAAATTGAAGAGGTGGAATTTAGGAGCGAGATCTATGATTTTTTTCCCTTTTCCTCTTTTTGTGAATGTGTACGTGTATGCTTCTGTGTGACATCTAGTCTGTATACTCTAGCTTCCACCATTTGTCCTAGGGCTCTATCCGTCCATGACTTTTTTTAAAAAATTCTTTTTCTTAATAATTAAGTTTAATTGTAATAACTTTATTATACTTTACCTTCGTTCTTTCTTTCTTTCCTTCCTTCCCTCCCTCCTTTAGACAACGAATCACCCCAAATTGAGGAGGTGGTCTCAGGGAGCAGGATTTATGATTTTTCCCCCTTTACCTCTTTTTGTGAAGGTGTATGTGTATGCTTCTGTGTAAGATTTTCTCTGTATAGCTTTGCTTCCAACATTTGTCCTAAGGTTCTATCCGTCCCTTTTTTTTTTTCTAAATATTTTTTAATTCAATAACTATATTATACTTTATTTTATTTTTACTGTATCATCTTTCTTTCTGTCTTTTTTTCCTTCTTTCCCTCCTTCCTTCCTTCCTCCCTCCCTCCCTCCCTCCCTCCTTTCTTTCCTTCTTTGCTTCTTTCTTCCTTCCTTCCTTTCCTCCTTTCCCTCTTTCATTACTCATACTTCTACTAATTCTCCCTACTTTTTCTCCCTTTTATTCTGAGCTGTGTGGATGAAAGGCTCTTGGTGCTCCAGCCAGGAGTCAGGGCTCTGCCTCTGAAGTAGGAGAGCCAACTTCAGGACACTGGTCAACAAGAGACCTCCCAGCTCCACATAATATTAAACGGTGGAAATATCCCAGAGACCTCCATCTTAACACCAGCACCCAGCTTCACTCAACGACCAGCAAGCCACAGTGCTGGACAACCTATGCCAAACAACTAGCAAAACAGGAACACAACCCCACCCATTAGCAGAGAGGCTGCCTAAAATCATAATAAGGCCACAGACACCCCAAAACACACCACCAGACGTGAACCTGCCCACTAGAGAGACAAGATCCAGCCTCATCCAGCACAACACAGGCACTAGTCCCCTCCACCAGGAAGCCTACACAACCCACTGAAACAACCTTAGCCACTGGAGACAGACATCAAAAACAACGGGAACTACGAACCTGCAGCCTGCAAAAAGGAGACCCCAAACACAGTAAGATAAGCAAAATGAGAAGACAGAAAAACACACAGCAGATGAAGGAGCAAGATAAAAACCCACCAGACCTAACAAATGAAGAGGAAATAGGCAATCTACCTGAAAAAGAATTCAGAATAATGATAGTAAGGATGATCCGAAATCTTGGAAGTAGAATGGACAAAATGCAAGCAACAGTTAACAAGGACCTGCAAGAACTAAAGATGAAACAAGCAACAATAAACAATGCAATAAATGAAATTAAAATCACTCTAGATAGGATCAATAGCAGAATAACTGAGGCAGAAGAACGGATAAGTGACCTGGAAGATAAAGTAGTGGAAATAACTACTGCAGAGCAGAATAAAGAAAAAAGAATGAAAAGAACTGAGGACAGTCTCAGAGACCTCTGGGACAACATGAAACGCACCAACATTCGAATTATAGGGGTTCCAGAAGAAGAAGAAAGAAAGAAAGGGACTGAGAAAATATTTGAAGAGATTATAGTTGAAAACTTCCCTAATATGGGAAAGGAAATAGTTAATCAAGTCCAGGAAGCACAGAGGGTCCCATACAGGATAAATACAAGGAGAAACACGCCAAGACACATATTAATCAAACTGTCAAAAATTAAATACAAAGAAAGCATATTAAAAGCAGCAAGGGAAAAACAACAAATAACACACAAGGGAATCCCCATAAGGTTAACAGCTGATCTCTCAGCAGAAACCCTACAAGCCAGAAGGGAGTGGCAGGACATACTGAAAGTGATGAAGGAGAATAGCCTGCAACCAAGACTACTCTACCCAGCAAGGATCTCATTCACATTTGATGGAGAAATTAAAACCTTTACAGACAAGCAAAAGCTGAGAGAGTTCAGCACCACCAAACCAGCTTTACAACAAATGCTAAAGGAACTTCTCTAGACACGAAACACAAGAGAAGGAAATGACCTATAGTAGCGAACCCAAAACAATATATAAAATGGAAATAGGAACATACATATCAATAATTACCTTAAATGTAAATGGACTAAATGCTCCCACCAAAAGACACAGATTGGCTGAATGGATACAAAAACAAGACCCTTATATATGCTGTCTACAAGAGACCCACTTCAGAACTAGAGACACATACAGACTGAAAGTAAGGGGATGGAAAAAGATATTCCATGCAAATGGAAACCAAAAGAAAGCTGGAGTAGCAATTCTCATATCAGACAAAATAGACTTTAAAATAAGGACTATTAAAAGGGACAAAGAAGGACACTACATAATGATCAAGGGATCGATCCAAGAAGAAGATATAACAATTGTAAATATTTATGCACCCAACATAGGAGCACCTCAATACATAAGGCAAATACTAACAACCATAAAAGGGGAGATCAACAGTAACACATTCATAGTAGGGGACTTTAACACCCCACTTTCACCCATGGACAGATCATCCAAAATGAAAATAAATAAGGAAACACAAGCTTTAAATGATACATTAAACAAGATGGACTTAATTGACATTTATAGGACACTCCATCCAAAAACAACAGAATACACATTTTTCTCAAGTGCTCATGGAACATTCTCCAGGATAGATCATATCTTGGGTCACAAATCAAGCCTTGGTAAATTTAAGAAAACTGAAATTGTATCAAGTATCTTTTCCGACAACAACGCCATGAGAATAGATATCAATTACAGGAAAAGATCTTTAAAAAATACAAACACATGGAGGCTAAACAATACACTACTTAATAATGAAGTGATCACTGAAGAAATCAAAGAGGAAATAAAAAAATACCTAGAAACAAATGACAATGGAGACACAACGACCCAAAACCTATGGGATGCAGCAAAAGCAGTTCTAAGGGGGAAGTTTATAGCAATACAAGCCCACCTTAAGAAGCAGGAAACATCTCGAATAAACAACCTAACCTTGCACCTCAAGCAATTAGAGAAAGAAGAACAAAAAAACCCCAAAGCTAGCAGAAGGAAAGAAATCATAAAAATCAGATCAGAAATAAATGAAAAAGAAATGAAGGAAACAATAGCAAAGATCAATAAAACTAAAAGCTGGTTCTTTGAGAAGATAAACAAAATAGATAAACCACTAGCCAGACTCATCAAGAAAAAAAGGGAGAAGACTCAAATCAATAGAATTAGAAATGAAAAAGGAGAAGTAACAACTGACACTGCAGAAATAAAAAAAATCATGAGAGATTACTACAAGCAACTCTATGCCAATAAAATGGACAATCTGGAAGAAATGGACAAATTCTTAGAAATGCACACCCTGCCAAGACTGAATCAGGAAGAAATAGAAAATATGAACAGACGAATCACAGCCACTGAAATTGAAACTGTGATTAAAAACCTTCCAACAAACAAAAGCCCAGGACCAGATGGCTTCACAGGTGAATTCTATCAAACGTTTAGAGAAGAGCTAACACCTATCCTTCTCAAACTCTTCCAAAATATAGCAGAGGGAGGAACACTCCCAAATTCCTTCTACGAAGCCACCATCACCTTGATACCAAAACCAGACAAGGATGTCACAAAGAAAGAAAACTACAGGCCAATATCACTGATGAACATAGATGCAAAAATCCTCAACAAAATACTAGCAAACAGAATCCAACAGCACATTAAAAGGATCATACACCATGATCAAGCGGGGTTTATTCCAGGAATGCAAGGATTCTTCAATATACGCAAATCTATCAATGTGATAAACCATATTAACAAATTGAAGGAGAAAAACCATATGATCATCTCAATAGATGCAGAGAAAGCTTTCGACAAAATTCAACACCCATTTATGATAAAAACCCTCCAGAAAGTAGGCATAGAGGGAACTTTCCTAAACATAATAAAAGCCATATATGACAAGCCCACAGCAAACATCATCCTCAATGGTGAAAAACTGAAAGCATTTCCACTAAGATCAGGAACAAGACAAGGTTGCCCACTCTCACCACTCTTATTCAACATAGTTTTGGAAGTTTTAGCCACAGCAATCAGAGAAGAAAAGGAAATAAAAGGAATCCAAATCGGAAAAGAAGAAGTAAAGCTGTCACTGTTTGCAGATGACATGATACTATACATAGAGAATCCTAAAGATGCTACCAGAAAACTACTAGAGCTAATCAATGAATTTGGTGAAGTAGCAGGATACAAAATTAATGCACAGAAATCTCTGGCATTCCTATATACTAATGATGAAAACTCTGAAAGTGAAATCAAGAAAACACTCCCATTTACCATTGCAACAAAAAGAATAAAATATCTAGGAATAAACCTACCTAAGGATACGAAAGACCTGTATGCAGAAAATTATAAGACACTGATGAAAGAAATTAAAGATGATACAAATAGATGGAGAGATATACCATGTTCTTGGATTGGAAGAATCAACATTGTGAAAATGACTCTACTACCCAAAGCAATCTACAGATTCAATGCAATCCCTATCAAACTACCACTGGCATTTTTCACAGAACTAGAACAAAAAATTTCGCAATTTTTATGGAAACACAAAAGACCCCGAATAGCCAAAGCAATCTTGAGAACGAAAAAAGGAGCTGGAGGAATAAGGCTCCCTGACTTCAGACTATATTACAAAGCAACAGTCATCAAGACAGTATGGTACTGGCACAAAAACAGAAAGATAGATCAGTGGAACAGGATAGAAAGCCCAGAGATAAACCCACGCACATATGGACACCTTATCTTTGATAAAGGAGGCAGGAATGTACAGTGGAGAAAGGACAGCCTCTTCAATAAATGGTGCTGGGAAAACTGGACAGGTACATGTAAAAGTATGAGATTAGATCACTCCCTAACACCATACACAAAAATAAGCTCAAAATGGATTAAAGACCTAAATGTAAGGCCAGAAACTATCAAACTCTTAGAAGAAAACATAGGAAGAGCACTCTATGACATAAATCACAGCAAGATCCTTTCTGACCCACCTCCTAGAGTAATGGAAATAAAAACAAAAATAAACAAATGGGACCTAATGAAACTTCAAAGCTTTTGCACAGCAAAGGAAACCATAACCAAGACCAAAAGACAACCCTCAGAATGGGAGAAAACATTTGCAAATGAAGCAACTGACAAAGGATTAATCTCCAAAATTTACAAGCAGCTCATGCAGCTCAATAACAAAAAAACAAACAACCCCATCCAAAAATGGGCAGAAGACCTAAATAGACATTTCTCCAAAGAAGATATACAGAATGCCAACAAACACATGAAAGAATGCTCAACATCATTAATCATTAGAGAAATGCAAATCAAAACTACAATGAGATATCATCTCACACCAGTCAGAATGGCCATCATCAAAAAATCTAGAAACAATAAATGCTGGAGAGGGTGTGGAGAAAAGGGGACACTCTTGCACTGCTGGTGGGAATGTGAATTGGTTCAGCCACTGTGGAGAACAGTATGGAGGTTCCTTAAAAAACTACAAATAGAATTACCATATGACCCAGCAATCCCACTACTTGGCATATACCCTGAGAAAACCAAAATTCAAAGAGAGTCATGTACCAAAATGTTCATTGCAGCTCTATTTACAATAGCCAGGACATGGAAACAACCTAAGCGCCCATCATCGGATGAATGGATAAAGAAGATGTGGCACATATACACAATGGAATATTACTCAGCCTTAAAAAGAAATGAAATTGAGCTATTTGTAATGAGATGGATAGACCTAGAATCTGTCATACAGAGTGAAGTAAGTCAGAAAGAAAAAGACAAATACCGTATGCTAACACATATATATGGAATTTAAGGGAAAAAAATGTCATGAAGAACCTAGGGGCAAGATAGGAATAAAGACGCAGACCTACTGGAGAACGGACTTAAGGATATGGGGAGGGGGAAGGGTGAGTTTTGACAGGGCGAGAGAGAGTCATGGACATATACACACTAACAAACGTAGTAAGGTAGATAGCTGGGGGGAAGCAGCCGCAAGGCACAGGGACATTAGCTCGGTGCTTTGTGACAGCCTGGAAGGGTGGGATGGGGAGAGTGGGAGGGAGGGAGATGCAAGAGGGAAGACATATGGGAACATACGTATATGTATAGCTGATTCACTTTGTTGTAAAGCAGAAACTAACACACCATTGTAAAGCAATTATACCCCAATAAAGATGTTTAAAAAAAATAAATAAATTTAAGACTGGCAACCATAAACTAGAAGAAACATAGATGGTAAGCTACTTCACATAGGTCTTGGTGATAATTTTGAATCTGACATCAAAAGCAAAAGCAACAAAAACAAACAAACAAAACCAAGTGGGACTACATAAAACTGAAAAGCTTCTGCACAGCAAAGGAAACCATTAACAAAATGAAAAGGCAACCTACTGAATGAGAGAAAATATTTGTGAATCATATATCTGACAAGGGGTTAATATCTAAAATATATAAAGAACCCCTGAAACTCAAGAGCAAAAAAAAAAAATGCAATTAAGAATGGGCAGAAGATCTGAATACATATTTTTTCCAAAGAAGACATACAGATAGCCAACAGGTACATGAAAAATGCTCAACATCACTTATCATCAGAGAAATGAAAATCAAAATCATAATGAGATGTCACCTCACATTTGTTAGAATGTCTATTATCAAAAAGAACACAAATAACAAGTGTTGGTGAGTATGTGGAGAAAAGGGAATACTTGCGACTTGTTGCCGGGAATTTAAATTCGTGTAGCCACTATGTAAAAGAATATGGAGTTTCCTCAAAAAATTAAAAATAAAACTACCATGTGATCTAGCAATTCTACTTCTGGGTATTTATCTGAAGAAAACAAAAACATTAACCCAAAAAGATACATGAACCCATGTTCATAGCAGCATTATTTACAACATACATTAGCCAAAGTATGGAAACAGCTTACATGTCCATCGATGGATGAATGGATAAAAAAATGTGACATACATACATATGTGTATATATATATATATATATATATATATACACACACATATATATATACATATGTATATATGTATACATATATATATTATAATTCAGCAATAGAAAAGAATGAAATCTTACCATTTATGACAACATGGATGATCCTTGAGGGCATTAAGCTAAGTGAAAAATGTCAGATAGAAAAAGACAAACAGAATGACCATCAAAAAGTCTACAAACAATAAATGCTGCAGAAGGTGTGGAGAAAAGGGAACCCTCCTACACTGTTAGTGGGAATGTAAATTGGTACAATCACTGTGGAGAACAGTATGGAGGTTCCTTAAAAAACTAAAAATAGAACTACCATATGATCCAGCAATCCCACTCCTGGGCATATATCCATTGAAAGCCATAATTTGGAAAGATGTATGCACCCCAATGTTCATTGCAGCACTATTTATTTACAATAGCCAAAACATGGAAGCAACATAAATGTCCATCGATAGAGGAATAGATAAAGAAGATGTGGTACATATATAAAATGGAATATTATTCAGTCATAAAAAAGGATGAAATAATACTATTTACAGCAACATGCTGGACTTAGAGATTATCATAATGAGTGAAGTAACTCAGAGAGAGACAAATATCATATGATATCATTTATATGTGGAGTTAAAAAAAGTGATACAAATGAACTTATTTACAAAACAGAAACAGACTTAGAAAACAAATTTATGGTTACCAAAGAGGAAAGGTGGGGGAGAGGGATAAATTAGGAGTTTGAGATTAACATATACACACTACTATATATAAAATAGAAAATCAACAAGGACTTACTGGTTAACACAGGGAACTCTACTCAATATTCTGTAATAACCTATGTGAGAAAATAATCTGAAAAAGAATGGATATATGTATATGTATAACTGAATCACTGTGCTGTACACCTGAAGCTAACACAACATTGTAAATCAACTATACCTCAATATAAAATAAAAATTAAATTAAAAAAGAGAAAGACAAATACTATATGATATCACTTATATGTGGAACATAAAAACAAAAACAAAACTTAAAATAAAACAAAACCAGGGCTTCCCTGGTGGCGCAGTGGTTGAGAGTCCGCCTGCCAATGCAGGGGACACGGGTTCGTGCCCCGGTCTGGGAAGATCCCACATGCCACGGAGTGGCTGGGCCCTTGAGCCATGGCCACTGAGCCTGCGCGTCCGGAGCCTGTGCTCCGCAACAGGAGAGGCCACAACAGTGAGAGGCCCACATACCGCAAAAAAAATAGTAATAATTAAAAAATAAAGCAAAATCAAAAACCCAAATTCATAGATACAGAGAACGGATTGGTGGTTGCCAACAGTTGTGGGTGAAGAGTGGGAAAAATGGGTAAAGGGGATCAAAAAGTATAAACTTCAGTTATAAAATAAATAAATCATGGGGATGTAATGAACAGCATGGTGACTATAGTTAATACTCTATTTCATATTTTAAAGATGCTAAGAAAGTATGTCTCATCACAAGGAAAAAATTTTTTTGTAACTGTAAGGTGACAGATGTTAACTAGGCATTGTGGTGATCATTTCACAATGTATACACTGAATCATTATGTTGTACATGTGAAACTAATATAATGTTATATGTCAGACCTCAATTTAAAAAATATTTCTTTTAAAGAAGAAGAAAAAAATTGCTGAGAGGTCTAGACAAAGCTTCTGGACCTTTTGATACATTCCCAGGTCCACAGGGAGGCGTGGACCTGCATCAGTCACAGGGGCTGACAACATACAGACCCCAGCAAGGCAACCTCCCTGGATTTGGCCACAGTTTCTCTGGAGCAGGAGAGGGAGAAGGAGCAGAGAGTGGGTGAAACAACTGACTAGGGTAGACAGCTGTTTCCTGGCTAGGACTCCTGGGGGCGTGCAGGGTGGGCCTGTTCAAGCAGAGACCAGGCTTCCCTGGAAGGGGGTGGCAACCAGAAGGCTGCAGCTGCTGTTGCTGCTGCTGTTTGCATTCTGTTATTTTGGCAACGGCTGCCATAAGGGCAATCTGAAGGACAGAGTTTGTAGTAACGCACCCCACACTGTGCCACTCTCCCTTTATTAACTTTAGCTAGATTACCTCTGGTGGGATCTAATTAAGTTTCTAAGGTCTCTTTGGGGCTGCTGGACAAAGCAATCTTGAGGGGTACTACACTTCTTTTCTCTCTTGAAGTTTCAACAACTTGCTGACAGCAGGGTGTTTATTGGCACCAGGGACATAGAGTACAAGTTACTAAGCTTGCGCGACAGCACCCCTCCCATCTCATTGTTGGAGAGCCATAAACAGTGGCTAGGATATTGCTTCCCTAGCTTTCTTTGAACCTGTCTGTTGGATCACTTGTCTGACTAGCCAGGTGAGATCTGCCAGGGAGTCAGGCACTAAGGAGGACTAGAAATTGCCCTCAGAGCTGAAAACTTTATATAAAAATATGCTAAGAATGCCCCATGGCTTCCTCTAGCATTCCCCAAGACCCATACGCATGGCTGGCAAAGTGCCCCGTGGGACTTTTAGACTCTTGCAAATAATCCACTAGCAACCTTTTAATATGCCCCGCAGACTCTGCTAATACCTCTCAAAGGTACTGCACGGGATCTTCAGGCTGTTTGATTTTCCAGGATAGCATTGTGGTTAATTGACCGCTTGGCTCTCTACACCAATTTGTCAGGAGCTCAGTTGAGCTGGAGAGAAAGCTGATCTGCCAGATGTCAGAGTAGCTGTTTAAGACAACAAACCAAAGTGAAAGTAACACTCAAGCCTTACTTAAATCACTTACTGCAATAAGATAAGCAAAAAGCTAAACTGGGGAAAGTGCTGATTCCACTCTTTTCCATTTTGCCCATGGACCAGTACCAGCACAGGGTCAGATGGATGAACACAGACATGGAGATTGTCTCACTGTCTCACTGGAAGGAGCCCTGAACAAAATGCTCCTGTTGTTTTACAGTCCAAGGAGCTGGAGAATAGGAGAAGGGGAAGAGCTAAGAGTGTAATGAGTACTGATTCAGAGAGGAGAAAATGTGTCTTCAAGGTTCCTTCCCTCTCCATCCCCCACCCAAGGAGATTTCAGCAGAGGCACCTGAGGAAGGCCTCTGCCAAAGGCACCTGTTAAAAAGGCCCCCAAGTGGAGGCACCCAGGCTAGGAACGCAGCTATGTGTAAGAGCATGGCCAGCCAGGAGAGGCTGATTCCTGGACAGCAACGCCCTCCAGAGACTTCAATGCATTGGTTGTACAAGACATCTGTTGTAGGGAGAGCAATGTTCTCTTGTGAAGTCTGCCAGTTAAAGCCTTTGTAATTGCCTATGGTCAGGCCTGAAAATCATACATAAGTTTTTAACCACGAGCCAGACTCTTCATTTTCATTATATTTTTTAGTAGGTTTTTTTTAAGTGGATGCTCTAGGGCTCACCTTAACTTTTTAATACATCTTAACTTTTTAATATCAGCTTCAGATTTATATTAACTTAATTCCAGTTAGATATAGAAACACTGCTTTTATATAGCTGTATTCACTTTACCCTATTTTGTGGTATTATTGTTATACATGTTAACTAATAAATGTTACAAACCCAAGAATACATTGTTATAACTATTACTTTATATAATTTTATGTTTCTTGAAGAATCTGAAAGAAGGAGAACAAGTACATGTTTATAGCTTTTGTTATATTAACCTTATTTATCATAGCTGGTTCTCTTCATTTGTTCCTGTGAATTCAAGTTACCATCTGGAGTAATTTCCTTAGTCCAATACAGCTTTGCTCCTACCTTCCACCATTGTGCTGTTTTTGCTAAATATATTACATTTCTATATGTTATAAGCTCTACAATATATTATGTACATACTTTTAATACAGTTGCCTTTTAAATCTGTTAAGAAAGGAAAGGAGAGTAAATATGCTTGTATACAGTCTTTTTATAATTACATAGTTACTGTTGCTCTTTGTGTGTGCATGTGTGTGTGTGTGTATCTGTGTGTGTGTGTGTGTGTGTGTATTCAAATTACAATCTGGTGTCAGCCATTGTCAGCCTGAAGAACTTCCTTTAGTATTTATTGTACATTGAAGCTGTAGATTGCTTTGGGTAGTAGAGTCATTTTCACAATGTTGATTCTTCCAATCCAAGAACATGGTATATCTCTCCACCTATTTGTATCATCTTTGATTTCTTTCATCAGTGTCTTATAATTTTCTGCATACAGGTCTTTTGTCTCCTTAGGTAGGTTTATTCCTAGATATTTTATTCTTTTTGTTGCAATGGTAAATGGGAGTGTTTTCTTAATTTCACTTTCAGATTTTTCATCATTAGTGTATAGGAATGCCAGAGATTTCTGTGCATTAATTTTGTATCCTGCTACTTTACCAAATTCATTGATTAGCTCTAGTAGTTTTCTGGTAGCATCTTTAGGATTCTCTAGGTATAGTATCATGTCATCTGCAAACAGTGACAGCTTTACTTCCTATTTTCCAATTTGGATTCCTCTTATTTCTTTTTCTTCTCTGATTGCTGTGGCTAAAACTTCCAAGACTATGTTGAATAATAGTGGTGAGAGTGGGCAACCATGTCTTGTTCCTGATCTTAGTGGAAATGGTTTCAGTTTTTCACCATTGAGGGCGATGTTGGCTGTGGGTTTGTCATATATGGCCTTTATTATGTTGAGGAAAGTTCCCTCTACCGCAGGTGTG
Source organism: Phocoena phocoena (assembly GCF_963924675.1). Taxonomy (NCBI): domain Eukaryota; kingdom Metazoa; phylum Chordata; class Mammalia; order Artiodactyla; family Phocoenidae; genus Phocoena; species Phocoena phocoena. Next base: position 89,465,583 of record NC_089240.1, on the reverse strand, counting down.
CTAGCAACAAATTCTTTAAGCTTTTGTTTGTCTGGAATGTGTTTATTTCACCTTCATTCTTGAAAGATCACTTTGCTTGATATAGGATTATTGGTTGACAGTTTTTTTCTTTGAACACTGTATTTTGGCCTCCATTGTCTCTGTCTCTCTCTTTATTTTTTAAATTGAGGTATAGTTTACATACAAAATTATATGTTTCAGATGTATGACATAGTAATTCAACATTTATACACATTACAAATTAAAAACCACAAGTGTAGCAAACATCTGTCATTGCAACATTATTGACAATTATTGTTATAATAACTTATAATAATAAGTTATTGCAATATTATTGACAATATTCCTTATGCTGTATATTATATATCTGAGACATTTATTTTATAACTGGAAGTTTGTACCTCTGAATCGCCTTCACTTATTTTGCCCAATCCCCCACCACTCTCCCTTCTGGTGACCACTGGTTTGTTCTCTGTATCTCTGAGTCTGTTTGTTTATTTATTTATAAAATATTCCACATATAGGTGAGATCATACAGTATTTGTCTTTTCTGACTTATTTCACTTAACATAATATCCTCAGCGACCATCCATGTTGTTGCAAATGGCAAGATTTCTTTCTTTTTTTAAGGCTGAGTAATATGCCATTGTGTATATATATATATATATATATATATATATATATATATATATATATATCTCACATAGTTATCCATTCATCTATCGATGGATACTTAGGTTGCTTCCATATCTTGGCTATTGTAAATAATGCTTCAAGGAACACTGGCGTGCATGTATCTTTCAAATTAGTGGGTTTTTTCTTTTTCTCTTTTTTTTTATAAATACCCAGATGTGGAATCGCTGGATTGTATGGTAGTTCTATTTTTAGATTTTTGAGGAATCTCCATACTGTTTTCCACAGTGGCTGCACCAATTTACATTCCCACCAACAGTGCACGAAGGTTCCTTTTCTCCATATCCTCACCAACACTTTTTTGTTGTCTTTTTAAAAATTTTATTGGAATATAGTTGATTTACAATGTTGTGTTAGTTTCAGGTGTACAGCAAATTGAATCAGTTATGCACATACATATATCCACTCTCTTTAAGATTCTTTTGTTTTTTGTTGTCTTTTTGATAATAGATATTCTGATAAGTGTGTGGTAATATCTCATTATAGTTTTGAGTTACATTTCCCTGATGATTAAGGGTATTGAGCAGTTTTCATGTATCTGTTGGCCATCTGTATGTCTTCCTTGGGAAAATGTCTATTCAAATTCTCTGCCCAATTTTATTCAGATTTTTAAATATATATTGAGTTGTGTGAGTTTATTATATATTTTAGATGTTAACCCCTCACTGGATATACTATTTGAAAATATCTTCTCCAATTCAGTAGGTTGCCTTTTGCTTTTGTTGATGGTTTCCTTTACTGTGCAAAAACTTTTTAGTTTGATGTAGTAACATTTAGTTATTTTTGTTTTTGTTTCCTTTTCCTGAGGAGACTGAACCAAAAAATGTCACTCTGACTGATGTCAGAGAGTGTACTGCCTATATTTTCTTCTAGGAGTTTTATGGTTTCAGGTCTTACATTCATGTTTTTAAACCAGTTTGAGGTTATTTGTGTAGATACTATAAGAAAGTGGTCCAGTTTCATTCTTTGCATGTGGCTGTTCAGTTTTCCCAACACTATTTATTGAAGACACTGTCTTTTTCCCACTGTATATATATTCTTGGCTCCTCTGTTATAAATTAATCAACCATATAAGGATAGGTTTATTTCTGGACTCTCTGTTCTCTTCCATTGATATCTATGTGTCTGTTTTTGTGGCAGTGTCATATAGTTTTGATTACTATAACTTTGTAGTGTAGTTTGAAATCATGGCATATGATACCTCCAGCTCTGTTCTTCTTTCTCAAGATTGCTTTAGCTATTCAGGGTCTTTTGTGCTTTGTACAAATGTTAAGATTATTTGTTCCAGTTCTGTGAAAAAATTTTTGATGAAATTATGAAACTTTGAAATTGATTATCTGGTCTAGTAGAGGTAAAGGGAGTTGAAAACCCTATAAGGGGAATATCAAATGAAATGACAAAGTAATTAAGTGGTCCTCTGAATTATAAGGGAGATACATATTTTTAGATCTGGTTGAGTTTATTGATATGGCTGCACTTCCTAGAGATTCTGTATTCAATGTGCTAGCTCCAGCAGCTTTACACGAGACCAATATAATTATTTTAAATATAAGAACTACCATACGACCCAGCAATCCTACTACTGGACATATACCTTGAGAAAACCATAATTCAAAAAGAGTCATGTACCAAAATGTTCATTGCAGTTCTATTTACAATAGACAGGACATGGAAGCAACCTAAGTGTCCATCAACAGATGAATGGATAAAGAAGATGTGGCACATATATACAATGGAATATTACTCAGCCATAAAAAGGAACAAAACTGAGTTATTTGTAGTGAGGTGGATGGACCCAGAGACTGTCATACAGAATGAAGTAAGTCAGAAAGAGAAGAACAAATACCGTATGCTAACACATATATATGGAATCTAAAAAAAAAAAAAAATAGAAAATGGTCTGAAGAACCTAGGGGCAAGACGGGAATAAAGACGCAGACCTACTAGAGAATGGACTTGAGGATATGGGGAGGGGGAAGGGTAAGCTGGGACAAAGTGAGAGAGTGACATGGACATATATACACTACCAAACGTAAAATAGATAGCTAGTGGGAAGCAGCCGCACAGCACAGAGAGATCAGCTCGGTGCTTTGTGACCACCTAGAAGCGTGGAATAGGGGGGGTGGGAGGGAGGGAGATGGAAGAGGGAAGAGATATAGGGATATATGTATATGTATAGCTGATTCACTTTGTTATAAAGCAGAAACTGACACACCATTGTAAAGCAATTATACTCTAATAAAGATTTTTTAAAAAATATAAGTTTTAGAGAAGATCTTACACATTAACAGTCAATCCATCAATTTCATCTTAGGGAGAATGTGTTACCAGAAAGGAGAACTGAACAGTAGTCTGGAATGGGAGGGAGGTGGAGTACAGGGACGGTGGAGACTTGGGGTGGGGGAAGAGAATCAAGATAGTAGACGAAGGGGAAGAGAATGAACAGTTTCTGGGTCCCTGCTATGTGCCAGGTACTATATAGTAGCTGTATATATACCACCTCTAAATTTTACTTGATATTCCTGATAATCACATGATGTGGGGATTGTTATCATTCTGCTCTAGAAGAGAGGAAACTTAAGTTCAAGAGTGTAAGTAACTTGCCCCAAATTACACAGTTCTTACATAGCAAAGGCATGACAGGAGCACAGGACTCCAGAGCACAGAACAGGGAAGTCTTGGGGGGGGGCGCGGAGGGCTGCCCTTCTCATTTGTCAGCAACAGATCTTGCAGTTGCTACCTGCTAGCAAAGCTCAGCTGAATCAGATACAGCAGAAAATAAGCTGTGCCATTGTCTGACTATGCCGCCAGAGGGCACAACTTTGGAAGTTTTCTTTCTGGATAGTCTGCCTGTTTCGTCTGAAGCAAATACTTATAACTGAGAGAGCAGACTGTGTATTGTATACCAAGAGTGAGTATGGACTGACTTCAGTGTTGGGAGATCTGAGCTTTCCATTGCCTTGCTGCAGGACAAATACACCCATGACCATCCTATATGTGAGGTATGCCCTCTCCTGTTCAGTTTGGGCAGTGGGTGTCAGGTAGTTGGAAAGATCCCTTGGGTTCAGGACTGATAGCAGCAGTGGGATTTTGAAATCTCATTATTAAGTGTGGTCATTTCCACACAGTAGGAGCTCTGTTTATGTTTGCATGAGAAGAAACAATGTCACAGTACAATCACCCTCTATCTAGTTACTGCTTTGTCAAAATCCCCCAGTGGCTTTCTAGTGCCCTCAAGGTAAAGTTTGCACTATTTAACCTGGTTTCCAAGTCCTACCATAGACTGTGATCTAAGCTTATCTCAAACTAGCTCCCATTTCCTCAACATTCACCCCAATCTTAACATACACATATCCTTAACGTAGTCCTGAAGAAGTGAGTGTCTGGAATTAGATGCTTCACATCACGCCCTGCACAGGGTAAATACTCAATAAGCAGGAGTTTCTACTACTACTACTACTAGACCTAGAAATTGGCAGAGGCAAGGTCGAACTCAGGTCTCCTGACTGAGTCCAGTGCTCTTTGCTCCCACTGCTTCTTTGCAGCACACAGTTCAGTACATAGTGAATACCGAACAATGAAATCTTTGATTCCACACTCCTTGGCTCCTTCTGTGTTCTCTTTTGGGGTCCTGTGACACAGGCAATGGCACAGATGATTTTAGTGACCAGAGGACAGGACTGCTTTCCCCCTGAGCAGACATAGATGTGTATAGCATCAGAAGTCTAGCATTGGAAGCTACCTTTGACATCATCTCCTACAAGCCAATGCATAAGTAATTTCTACAGCACCCATTAAAAGAGATACACCCAGCCTCTGCCTATGTATATTTTTCTCTCAAAAGGCTGCTGATCCCAGCACTGCTTGGCTGTGATGGAGAAAATAATCTTTGCCCTGCTGCCTTTTGGCATGTTTGCCCTTGTTTCTCATCCTGCCTGGTGAAAAGACACATTTCCTAGCATGAACATGGGCCCTGCCTGCTCTGACAATCTTCTTCCTCTCTTGTTATAGATGAAGGATGTGGCAGCAAAGCAATCATTCAAAGTTCTATCCTTATCATTTTTCACTTTGTTCTTTTTGGCCTTGGTTTTGTACACCAGCTTTGAAACTATCACCCCAGGGCTAATGCCTGGGGTTAATGAGTAACTAAGAACACTCTACTTTTGCAATACAGGGCATGTTATAAAAATGGAAAGATTTTGCTTTCTGAGAGATGCAAGTGGCTTCTTGGGCATGTGCTGTAAGTACATTTTTTCTCTTTTGGAACCTTGAGCATCTCTATCAACAAGTCAGAATCCCAAATAACCATGAGCTCCAAATTATTAACTCTAGAGGCCAAGGTCTAAGTGTGATCATCTGATAATTGACCTCCTACCAGCCTCTGTGACTTTTTCAGAAAAAGGACTTTGGTGACAATGTGGAGATTGGATAGAAGTGTAGAAGCAGGGGGATTGGAGTGGGAGAGACTGAAGGTCGTGTGACCTGCTAGGAGCTGGTGAAGTAGTTCAGTCCATGAACTGAGGCAGTGACAGTAGAAAGGGAGAGAAAGGAACAGTTTTGAGAGGTATTTAGAAGGTAGTACTCATAAGGCATCATGACTCATTAGATGTGGGAAATGAGAATGAAGAAGCCCCTAGGATGACTCCCAGGTTTCTGGCATGGGAGCCTCAATAGACAGTGAGGTGGAATGAAGATGAAGGAGCAGTCTTGAGGGTGAAAAATATGATGCGTTTACTTTAGGAAACTGAGATTTCCAAATTGAAACTGAGGTATGTGTGGAACATTCTGGTGGCTATATGCAGTAGGCAGCTGGACAAATGGCTGGGAACACAGTACACTCTGCAATACAGTATGTAGTTTTGTGCAATGGCAGTTTAGTTCCTGGAAGTGGATGAGATCACTCAGGAAGAGAATGGAGGGCTATCACTTCCTTCCTATCACTCATATCCATGGTCATTGGATTCCACAGCTGACTCCCTTTCTCTGCTGCCTCATACTCATCCAGGCTCGGAGAATCTTACATCATATTTTCTGGCTTCTGCTCTAATAATTAAAAAAAACCTGAATGAGTTTAAGAATAATAGTGATAAGATGTCTTGCAACTTAAATATGACTCTTTAGATGATACTGATGGTGAAAGAGATCTGAAATGCAAAAACTATACTTTAATCTTCCTGTTGTTTAGAAATATTCTTGTGACTTCCATATGTTGCATGAATGCATTACTTTCAGGTCATGACCTTATACATGGCTCCATAAACTACCACCCTTCCATTCCAATTAAACATATCTTGTGAAAATTATTCTCCTTTTGTCTTTTATCCTAAGAAAAGTACAGGTATTCTCTTATCTCTCATAGATTTTACCTTAAGAAAAACACCAAATTAAAAAAAATTTAAATTCTTATCTATAAAAAATAACGTAAGCAGAGAGATTGCTAATTTTATCTAAAGAGTCTTCCTTCTCCAAAAGGTTGCCTCTGGTTCAAATAAAAAGTAATTCAATTTCCATAAATTTGATTTATTCCCAGAGTTTTCATATGTCACTATTACATCTGAATGACAGTCCTTGCCATTATTTCTGTGGCCCCAGGAGGCCACCTATTTCCTGCTCCTATTACATGTGCCATCAGTTTTTCAGGTGAGAAAGGCCTCCCCACAGGCCCTAGTGAGCACACCAGTAAATATTTTCTACAGTTTTACTAATCACAATGGGTGAATATTATGTGTTTCTGGTTCAGAGTTTTCATCCAGCTAAGATCCCCAATGGTTTTCTCACCTCATCTCTTATAGATTACCCTCCTTCCAAAATGCCACTGTTCTTCTATCTGGTTTTCTTGGTACTTGGGCTTCATTGTGCACCACCTAACAGCTGTGAAGGCAAAATAACCTCCTGCCTTTCCCCCCAACAAAATGCCACTCTCTATAAGATGTCATCTATCAATGCTGACTTTGCATTCAACCTGTACCGGAGGTTCACCGTGGAGACTCCAGATCAGAACATCTTCTTTTCCCCTGTGAGCATCTCTGCAGCTTTGGCCATGCTCTCCACTGGGGCCTGCTCCAGCACCCAAACTCAAATCCTGGAAAGCTTGGGGTTCAACCTTACAGACACCACAATGGCAGAGATCCAGCAGGGCTTCCAGTACCTGATCTGTTCACTGAATTTTCCAAAGAAGGAGCTGGAATTACAGATGGGAAATACCCTTTTCATTGGGAAGCAGCTGAAACCACTGGCAAAGTTCTTGGATGATGTCAACAACCTCTATGAGACTGAAGTCTTTTCTACAAACTTCTCCAATGTTTCTGCAGCCCAGCAGGAGATCAATAGTCACGTGGAGAGGAAAACCAAAGGGAAAATTGTGGGCCTCATCCAAGACTTCAAACCAAACACCATTATGGTTCTGGTGAGCTATATTTTCTTTAAAGGTAAGGTTCTAAGATGTCCATTTCTAGTTCAGTGTTCCAATAATTTCATGGGGCACTTGGGGAAGCTCGTGGTGTCTTCTCACTGGCATCAGTAGGTGTCCCTCATACTACAGTGACCTGCTTCACTGGACATAGCTGTGTGTAGTTTTGGATCTCCCAGGAGGGACACACAGCTTGTGGATGAGCCCAGGAAACTTCTAGGGAGAGGGAACTTTCAGAGAGGTTAGTTACAATGGTATGAACACCTTCCTCACATCTAGCTACAGAATCATGGTTTCCAAAAGATTTGGTGAGGTGAGGCAAGCTTGCACTTGGCAGGTAAACAGGATTAGTTTTAAACCTTAAAGTGACCCTCACTTGCTGTTCATTCTTGGGCATGTTACATAAAGACTATCATGTCTCTATCATGTACTATGTACCCACTATATACTAAGCACCATGCTACATGTGTGGTTTACACACATTGTCTCATCTAATCTTCACAAGTGCCCAGTTTCACACAGTTAATAAGTTTCAGAGCTGGTATTCCCACCCAGGTTTGTCTGATTCTAAAGCTGGTGCTTGTAACAACAAGAATCATGTGACTCTTTCCTGAAGGTGCTGTGCCCAAATGATTTCTGCTGGTTCTACAGCACATGTCAGCCATGTTTGGTGGAGGAGTGAACGATTCTTGGCCACAAATCACACACTTGTAGACGGATAAAACGGCAGAACAGATCTGTTGTCTCATTTCACCCTGTGTGTTGGATGTGCTTATGCCTTTTTACGGAAGAGGAAACTGTGGCTCTGATGGGTTTAGTGTAAGTATAGTGGTTCTGAACACAGATGGAACATCTGTTGAACATGGAGTCTAACAACCCTGGCTGTGACTCCTCGCTCTGCCACCAGCTACCTGGGAGAACATGTAAAGTCACATTCTCTCCCTGATCCTCAGTTACTCATTTGTAAAACTGGTTGACAGAAGGTACCTACCTCTGTGGTGGTATTAATTACTAGATTAGATGACTGATAGAGAAGTTCATATTGGCACAAATACTGGTTTTAAACAAACAACTCTCTTCTCTTTGTATTTTAAGCCCAGTGGGCAAATCCTTTTGATCCATCCAAGACAGAAGAGGGTTCCAGTTTCTTAGTGGACAAGACCACAACAGTGCAAGTGCCCATGATGCACCAGATTGAACAATACTATCACCTGGTGGATACAGAGCTGAACTGCACAGTGCTGCAAATGGACTACAGCAAGAATGCTCTGGCACTCTTTGTCCTTCCCAAGGAGGGCCAGATTGAGTGGGTGGAAGGGGCCATGTCATCTAAAACACTGAAGAAGTGGAACCGCTTACTGCGGAAGGGGTAAACATCTTAGATGATGTGAGAAGTGGAGGGTGGGCATAATGGCACAGAGACCGAATTCAGCAGAAACCCAGAGGCAGGAGAATCACTCTGAACCACTTAGGAGCTGTGTGTTGATCACTACAATATAGTGAGGACATACTCTTTGCCAATCCCTTTGCTGGGCACTTTACATACTTTATTTCACCTAAGCACATCAACAAACCTGCAAAGGAGATAGTATTACAGGCATTTTTCAAATGAAGAAATCAGGACTAGAAAAATAAAATGAACTATCCAAAGTCAGCCAGCTAGTAAATTTGTGCCTTCCCAGAGTCCAAGTGGAGCTTGGGGGATGGGTAGGATATTGATAGATATTTCATACTGAGCTGGAAGTGCTAGATGGAAAACGATGAAATTCCCCTTGGTACTACCCATTGACATTCATGCCACTGGCTTCCCAACCTTCATGAACACCCCCAGAGATTATAAGTGGGTCACAGCTTCCAACTTCCATTGTTGCAGTCCCAAATGGGCTGAACCAGAAAGAATTCCTTCCAGGATAACTTCTGAGGTTTTGGTGCCACGTGTTGGCCTGCATGGTAGTGGTTGTCAATACCTAGGGGAGGAGCAGCGCCCAGTACAATAACATGGAGACAGAGAGGGAGGGAATCATGAGCTTGGTGTGCTGATAGCCATATGTCCCCTTCCCCTTTCTCCACAGGTGGATTAACTTGTTTGTTCCAAAGTTTTCCATTTCTGCCACATATGACCTTGGAGCCATCCTTTCGAAGATGGGGATCCAGGATGCCTTTGCTGACACTGCTGATTTTTCTGGACTCACAAAGGACAATGGTCTTAAACTTTCCAACGTAAGTTGGTAGATTAGAGTCCTTTAATATCCTTTAGATGTAAGAGCCATTGAGAGTCAGTTAATTCAACTCTCTCATTTTATCAGTGATAATTCTAAAGCCTGTAGAGGCAGAATGACTTTTCCTAAGCCAGGTTTACTCCAGGGCCATTCTCATTACCCCCAAACAAGTCATTGTAACAGTTACTTCCATCCTTGACCTTCATGTCCTAAATGATTCTGATAGAAGAACTTAATCATAAGAATTGACTCTGATGTGATACAGTTCTTGAGGAGGTGGTGGGGGCAGGGGAAAGCTTAATAAGTGACTTCTAGAGGCAGAAAGCCATGGAAAGAGTGGTGGTTCCTTGACATCTAGCTCTAAAATCACCAGAGAGTCATTAACTACACTTAGACAAGTGTCCTTCATATTCAAGCACCATCAACACAATACAGTAAAGGGGTGGCCCCATCCTTCCTTCTTCTTTCCTGCTTCTAAACTGTTCCAAAGATGTTTCCTGTTTCTTCAGGGGATCAGCAGTATTTATTCTCCCCCCCCTCCACAGGCTGCCCACAAGGCTGTGCTGCATATTGGTGAAAAGGGAACTGAAGCTGTCCCTGAAGTCAGATTTCTGAATCAGCCTGAAATAACTCTTCTTCATCCTATCATCCAGTTTGATAGATCCTTCTTGTTGTTGATATTGGAGAAAAACACCAGGAGTATTCTCTTTCTAGGGAAAATTGTGGACCCAACAGAAGTGTAGTTGGGAAAGAGGTTGTTGGCTAATTGCATGTGCTTATTGCAATGAGAAATAAATAAATAGTATAGCCTGATGTGATCGATGTGGGCTTGGATGTGCTTTCCTTTGTACAGGGGTGGAGACTGGACCCTAGCCGAACTGCATTGGGTGTGAAAGAGGCCACTCTTATGTTCAGATAGTCAATGAGTGACTCATTACCCAAAGCACAAGAAGGCCCCATGTCAATGCATTCCTCTTTGTCAGAACCCCAGTTAATTAGCTCCCAGTTAGTTAGCTCCAAGGAATTTTACTGGGCTGACAAATGCTCTGTCTTCTGCCCTCTTGGAGAATAGTTGAAATGCAGGTCAGGTCTTCCTAACCCATTATTTTCATAATAAGTACAATGAATATTAAGCAACATAAATGCAGTAGATTATATATGAACTTTTCAACCTCCTTCCTCCTACCCCATCAAAATTGTTCTTTGTGTTCTTGCCAGAACTGCCATTGGTGGGTTGTAAAAAGGTGTTTTCACTACAGGGCTGAATCACAGACTGAGAGCTACTGCTAGGGATGTCGCTTTTGTGACCTAACAAGCATGGGACAAAAAAGCAATAGAGACAGAGATGAACTTCACTGTACAAGCCCACCTTGCCCCTAAAAAGTTTCCTTATTGATAAGCTATAAGTTGGCAGTGGAGAAGGAAAGTGATTCATTCATATTATATCTCATGGCCCTTCCTTTTCTGTATTCTAATCAGACTCCTTTCCAAATGTTGTACCTCAGTCCCACTTGCTCAAGTATAAATCTCCTGGTTAGTTTCACTGAAGTTTGATACCTCCCTATCCTCAGATCCTTCAGCAATTTTCCCTTGTCTGTTCATGCCCTTCTACCCCCATCCACCAAACTAGACTTCATCTCAGACAATATGTATTCAAATCTCCAATATTAGAATTCAGTACACATAAATAGTACAATGACTGTTAATGATGTACTGTCTGAAGTTCTAGCCCTAAGGAGAAACTCTTCAGTGACAGGGAAATAATAATAAATGCATCAGTGCTTTTGCAGATATTGTGCTTCCAGATTGAACTAAATAGATATTTTTAGAAAAGTATGTAGCCCACAAACATTCTAGTGTTTTATTAGACAATTTGCATGGAGGTTTGCTGACTCCTGGTATAGTTTGCATTTTGGTTTTATGGATAATAAACTGGAAGCCCAGGGAGGGAAGGTGATTTATAGCACAGAAAAGTCATCACTAACATGCAGTTTGGTTTCACTGAAGTTACAATACAATCCTGGCTCTGCTACTTATACTGTTTTGTGATCTTGGACAAGGTACTTAAACCTTGCACCTTGTTTTCCTCATCTGTAAAATGGGAACACTAATAATATTCGTGTCAGCAGGATTTTGTGAACATTCCTTGCTACAGAATATGTAATGTTCTCATCACAGAGTCAGACATCTGATAGAAAGCCTTGTAAATATTGTTTTCTTGTTGGTCAACATCAGCCAGGAGCCTAGTGTCAAAGCCAAGGTTGTAGTGTGGGTCTCCTGGTTTGTAGATTTATGTTCTCTGGCACAGACCCTACATCCAGAGGCTAAATAGATATGTTTAGAAAAGTATGTAGGTGTTATACAGGCACCTTCCTAAACCTCCCCAAATTAATTGGATCAGAGGTTGTTCTTGGAGGAATATCAGTTTCTCCAGGGGGAAGTCAGGAATTACCAAGACACTGTCTTTCAAGCAGAGACTAAATCTCATTCAATCATTCATTCCTGTAGCCAGATCATGAAGAACTACCACTATTCACCATATAAATCTCAGCTTATTCTAGCAAACTAGGACTAGAAGATAACTTCCTTAATTTCATAAATGTTAACCATAAAATACCTATACCAATATTTCAGTAGTAAAAGTTCACAGCAGAATTTTTACTAAATTGGGAAAAAGACAAGTATTTTCTCTATCATTGTTTCTATTAAACATTATACTGGAGGTCCTAGTGAATACAGCAAGATAAGAAAAAGAAATACACATTATAAAAAATGTAATGTAAAGGAGGAAACAAATCTCTCTACACAGAAAAACCAAGAAAAATCTATGGGTAAACTCTTAGAACAAAAGTGAGAAAACTTGTTGGGGGACAGGGTACAAAAGAGTAGTGGCATACATTGTGCGAACTTCATCAGCTCTGTTTTCCTTTCTCCATTATAATAGAATCATAGCCACAAGGCTTCCCTGATATATTGCATTTCCTAGCCTCCCTTACAACTAAGTGTGACCATGAGACTAAGTTCTCATTAATGGAATATGAGTGTAGGTGTGGTGTGACATTTACTGGTCAGGGCATTACAATAGTTGGGTACCTCCTTCACTCTTTTTCCATCTCCTTTGAACTGGATTGTGGACTTACTTATGATCTAGTTTGACCACCAAGCAGATGAAGAGCTTTTTGGCAGTCTGGTGTAATGTATGTGCCTCTTTTCAGAATAGTTTAAATGCCAAAAATTTTAGGATTACAAAGGCCATCAGTAACATTGAAATATAATTATAAAAATAATACAATTGAAATGACTGATATAGTAATATGTATGCTTCCATCACAACATATTAATTAATAAGATCTTATAACTGGTATAATAAATACATTCTTTCCAACGTAATAGGAAGTATAATTGTTTTGAAATTATGTGAACTTTGTTTGTGAAAAAATCACAGGTACAGTTGCCACTACTGTGGTTTGTGGCCCACAGTTATAAATGAACAAAATGCTAAATTTCGGTTGGAGGCTGGCAAAATTAAATATGAATTTTTTTCATAAACAAATTTATAGATTCTCAGAATTTTGCCCTGAGACATCCTTGAAGTTTCTTTGGACTCCAGGTTAAAAATTCTGCCTTTGCAGAAAAACAGGATGGAAAAGACCTGATATCTAAATACCCACATGGAAAAGAGGTGGTCGCTGACCTAAAATTCTTATCCCAGATGATTAGGTGACCAGAAATAATTTTCTGTCTTCTTTAAGAATTAGACTTATTGCTGAGTCTATTTACTAATCAGGCTGCCATAACAATGCTACAAACTGATTAGCTTAAAAAAGAAATTAATTTTGTCACTGTTCTGGAGGCTAGAAGTCTGTGATCAAGGTGATGGCAAATTCCATTTCTGTTGAAATCTTTCTTCCTAGCTGAAGCCTTTGTGCTATGTCCTCTCATGGCTTTTCCTCCCATGCATACATGTGTGTGGAAAGAGCAAGTAAGCTCTCAGGTATCTCTTCTTATAAGGATACTAATCTTATCAGATCACAGCCCCACTTTGGTCACATCATTTAACCTTAATTACTTCCTTAGTCCATATATAGCCACACTGGGGGAGGGGTAGGGCTTCAATGTATGAATGGGGGGAGCAAATACATTCAGTCTATAACACTAGCCTTATTCCAAGTCATACAGAAATTGGTAGCACTAGTGAGGATGTTGCTGGTTATATTCTCCAGGAAGCAGACAGAGTTCATCATACAGGATGTTTACAGGGAGTTTCTTTGCGACTGATGCAATGAAATGGATGAGCCTTCACACACCTACCTCAATCAGTCATTGGATATGGGCCAGACATCTCTCTACAGCTGAGGCTATCCTATAAAGGTCTAAAGCTGAAGACTTTCTACTGACAGGACACCTAGAATCTGGAAAAACAAGTCCTTTCCCTGAAGAGGAATATGTATGGTACATCTCCATGTCCAACACAATCTATTTCTTATGCTGCTTAAATCTACTTCTTCATATAAGTCCAAGAAGCAGATCCTCCAGAGTCCTCCACTATCTGTTCTAGATTCCTATTCTTCTCAGCTGGCCTCTGTACCTCACTTCGTGACATGACTGAGACCCTCATCCCTGACAAGTCTTGAACACTTCTCTGGCCAAGGTTGCTACATATGTCTATTTCCCATCAAAACTGGTCAAAAGAGTATCAAAAGGCACCATTTGGATTGCTCTGGTGCCAAGCATATTCAGCTTGCTCCCACTGTAACATTTCTTCCTCCTCCTGATAGAGAGGGTCAATTGCCTTTGCCTTAGATGGTGTAATAGTCTGAATCCATTTTTTAATGCTTGACTGCTAACATCTTCTAAGCCTCACCCCTCCCTATTCCCCTGTGTACCACATCTGGGCAAGCTTATAAGTAACTAAGGTGTTCCCTCCTTTGGTGCTGATGGGAGGTTCAAATCACACAAGCATGCACAAAAGAATCTCCATACCCTACGCACCATAAAACCCCAAGCCAGTTTCATTTCCCTGATCTCTGAAGTCATTTTTGGACGAGCATAAGAAGCCGGCTCTTTTGAAAAATCCTTACTATGTAAGTACTAAGACTTTAACATGTGTGTGTGTGTGTGTGTGTGTGTGTGTGTGTGTGTTTACCAGTCTTGACATCTGAAACAAATTTTGAGCAGGGGTCCATTCTGTGTCTATAAGGATGGCCACAACAGATGGTGACTCCTCTTGTTGTTTGCTATTCCCTGAACAAAAGAATCCTGAAGTGTCAACATAACATCCATAGCTTATAGTACAATGGGACTCTTGCTGGTTTTCATGGGAGAAGTGTTTGTCTTTTGGAGATCATGACCTGCCACCCTAAGCAGCCCAGAATTGTAGGAACAGAAAGAAAAATTTCATCTCTGGACTGTCTTTAGATACAAGACTACAATATCAACTCTTCCCTGGATCTCTGCTCTGCTAGCATGCCCTGCAGATTTTGGACTTGCCAGCTTCCACAATCATGTGACCCAATTCCATAAAATCAAACAATGAATCTCATATACATTATATGTGTTGCTCATTTCCAGCTGAGGCCTCACTAAAGTCATCTTAATGTCCATATTTCTAGATTTCACTGTAAAACTCTTCCAGCATCTACCCGTTACCCAGTTCCAAAGCCACTTCCACATTTTTAGGTATTTGCTATAGCAGCACCCTATTTCTCACTAACAAAACATGTCTTAGTCTGCTTGGGCTGCCATAACAAAATGTCATCAATTGGGTGGCTTACATGACAGAAATGTATCTTATCATAGTTTAAGAGGCTAGGAGTCCCAGATCAAGGTGCAGTAGGAATTATTTCTAACAAGTATTAGCCTCCTGCCTTATAGATAACCACCTTCTCAGTCTATCCTGACATAGACTTTCTCAGTGTGTGTGTGTGTGTGTGTGTGTGTGTGTGTGTGTGTGTAGAGACATCTCTCTCTCTCCTTCTTCTTGTAAGGCCCCCAGTGTTATCAGATTAGGACCCCACCCTTATGGCTTCATTTTTAGCTTAATTACAGTCTAAAAGCTCTATCTCCATATACTGTCACATTGTGGATTAGGGTTTCAGCACATAAAATTTGGAGGGACATATTCAGTCCATAAGAGTGGTCCTGCAGCATTTAAAATGCCAACAGTATACTTCTGGATTCTAAATAGAAAGACTTCGGGCTGAAAAAGTCTTCAAGAGAAAAGGCTTGTTACTATTTACAATAGCCAGGACATGGAAGCAACCTAAATGTCCATCAACAGAGGAATAGATAAAGAATATGTGGTACATATATACAATGGAATATTACTCAGCCATAAAAAAGAATGAAATAATGCCATTTGCAGCAACATCCTTGGGCCTAGAGATCATCATACTGAGTGAAGTAAGTCAGACAAAGACAAATATCATATGACATCATTTATAAGTGGAATCTAAAAAAAATGGTACAAATGAACTCATTTACAAAACATAAATAGTCGCAGATGTAGAAAACAAACTTATGATTACTAGGGGGAGGGGGGAAGGATAAATTGGGAGATTGGGATTGACATATACACATTACTATATATAAAATAGATAACTAGTAAGGACCTACTGTATAGCACAGGGAACTCTTCTCAACACTCTGTAATGACCTATATGGGAAAAGAATCTAAAAAAGAGTGGATATGGGGCTTCTTTGGTGATGCAGTGGTTGAGCGTCCGCGATGCAGGGGACATGGGTTCATGCCCCGGTCTGGGAGGATCCCACATGCCGCAGAGCGGCTGGGCCTGTGAGCCATGGCCACTGAGCCTGCGCGTCTGGAGCCTGCGCTCCGCAATGGGAGAGGCCACAACAGTGAGAGGCCTGCGTAGCGCAAAAAAAAAAAAAAAAGAGTGGATATATGTATATGTGTAACTTATTTACTTTGCTGTACACCTGAAACTAACACAACATTTTAAATCAGCTATACTCCAATAAAATTTTTTAAAAAGTCTCATTAAGTCTCTTCAGTTAGAGAGAAAATGGTAGAATAGAAAACCTTAAAAGCCCATTCTTCCACAAAAATAGTAAACTAGCAAAACCTGTCAGAATCAATTTTACCAAACTCTGGAAAGTTATTAATATATACACACCTAACATAGGAGCACCAAATATATGGCAGTTATTAGCAGACCTAAAGGGAGATATTGACAGCAACACAATAATAGTAACAGACTTTAACATGCCACTTACATCAATGGATAGATCATCCAGACAGAAAGTCAACAAAATAACTTCAGCCTTAAATGAAATACTATAGCAGATGGACTAATAGATATATACAGAAAATTCCAAAATGCTCAGGCCCAGGTGGCTTCACTGTCAAATTCTACCAAATTTTTATAAAAGAATTAAAATGAATTATTCTCAAACTCTTGCAAAAATATAGAAGAAGAAAGAACACTTCCCAACTTATTCTATTAGGCCAGTATTACCTTGATACCAAGGCCAGACAAAGACTTCACACACACACACACAAAACAACAAATACCAGTATCATTTATAGATATAGATGCAAATATCCTCAACAAAATACTAGTAGGCTGAACCTGGCAACATATAAAAAGTATTATACACCATGCCCATGGGAGATTTATCCCAGGAAAGCAATGGTGGTTCAACATACAAAACTCAATCAATATAATACAGTATATTAACAGAATGAATAAAAAAGCACAATAACATTTCAATAATTGAAGAGAAAGTGTTTGAAAAATTAAACACACCTTCATGATATAAACAATCAACCAGGTAGGAATAAAAGGGAACTTCCTCAACATAATAAAGGACATTTGTTAAGAACCCAAAGCCAATACCATACTCAATAGTGAGAAACTGGCAGCATTTCTCCCCAAATCAGGAAAAAGACAAGGATGCCCAACATCACCACTTATATTCAATATTTTACTGGCATTTATATCCAAAGCAATTAAGACAGAAAAATAAATAAATATCCTACAGATTGGAAAGGAGGAAAAATGATTTCTATTTGTTGATGAAAACCCTTAAGAATCCATAGGATACTACTGAAACTAATAAAGAAGTTCAGCCATATTGTAGGATATAAAGCAACATACAAAAATCAGGTCTATATCTACATACTGGCAATAAATAGTCTTAAAGGAAATTAAGAAAACAATTCATTTACAATAGCATCATAAAGATTTAAATATTTAGGAATAAATTTAACTAAGGAAATGCAAGACTTGCACATTGAAACTATACAATATTGTTGAAAGAAATTAAAGAATACATAAATTAATGGAAAGTCATCCGGGGTTCATGGATTAGAAGACTTAATATTGTTAAACTGGCATTACCCAATATGGATCCACAGATTAAATGTAATCCTAGTCAAAATTCCAACCACCTTTTCTTGCAGAAATGGAAAAGCCGATCCTAAAATTCATAAGGAAGTACAAGGGACCCTGAGTAGCCAAAAAATCTTGAAAAAGAACAAAGATGTAGAAATTACACTTCCTGATTTATAAACCTATGCCAACCTATAGTAATCAAAGCAGTGTGGTACTGGTATTGATAAACATGTGGATCAATGGAATAGAATTTAATTCTACAAATAAACCCATACATCTATGGTGAGTTGATTTTGGGCAAGGGTCCCAAGACCATTCAATGAGAAATTATAGTCTGTTTGACACATGATGTTGTGACAGCTGGATATCAACATGAAAAAGAATGAAGTTGGACCATTATATCACACCATATACAAAAATTAACTTCAAATAGAAAAGGTTCTAATTAACTCAAGTAGATAAAGGTCTTTGAAAGGCTTATTAAGACTTCATTTAAACTGATACACTCAGTCTTTCAGCAAAGATCAGATTATAGCTGTTTCCTTCTCACTCAACCCAACAGATTTAGATGGCCTCAATTAAGAAAAGAGGTTGACAGAGAGTGAGGAAGCAAAGAAATAAGGTAGACTTAATCGTGTCTAGCAAAAAAGTTGGATATGATTGCTGTCATATGGGACTGAATGAATGCAAATAGACTGAAAGCTTATTGAGTTTTGAGGCAATTGCATTGACAGAGAAACCACAAACTTGTTGTAGAAGAGTTTATGACTGTATAGCCTGGTCCCCAAACCTGTACCATCAGGAAGAGAGGTGTGGAAAATTGTGTATCCACCAAGGAAGGAAATATCCCCCAAACTCACTTGAGATATTACTATGGGTAGCAATGGACAAGGGAGTTTCTCACAGAGAGAAGATTCACTATCTAATCAGGGAACCTCCCTCACTACCAGGGCAGAGTGTCTTCAGACCTGATCAGTAAGATTCCATCATTGCTATGAACAAGTTATCACAGTATATCTTTCATTCTTCCGTTTTTATAATGGAAGTTTTTATTCAGCTTACTCTGTCCATATTCCACCATTGTCTATTGGAGACGTGGGAGAGACTTATAATTTAACTTTTAGTTCAAAAGGATCTACATGTGGACCTGATGGAGAGGACTGCACATCACCAAGAGATCCTGGATTTTGAACTGAATGTAGTAACTGGTTAGAACATTGGCTTATCTTCTTTGGAGAGGGAGTCAGTATATTCTAGATGTGAGAAGGAAGATGCATACAGATATACATAGCTAAGGAAACACTGTAGATAAGGGAATAAAGACTCAGGGGCTTAAGGAATTTTCCCAAACTTAAATGGCTTTTTTAGTGTTGAGACAGGATTCTTACTGCCATCTCACTCTGGAGCCTTTGCTCTTGGCTAGGACATTACTTGTCTCTTGGAAAAATAGTAGAAATAAGGGCATTGCCAGCAGTACTGGTATTTGTACAGTTACTTCCTGCTACAGCAGGAGGCCACCCACAGGTAAATAGAAAGCAATTAGCAAAAGCAGTCAGAAAGCTTCATCATTTTTCAACATTTCCAAGAAGTTAGTTGGAAACTTGGAACTTGGAATTAAAGGCCCAGAAGCAGAGGGGGACCCATAAACCTTCTTGATGCATTCATTCATTCATTCAACAGACATAAATGGAGGGCCTATCATGTGCCAGGATCTGTTCCAACAAAACAAAACAAAAATATTCATGGAGATTACAATCCAAGTGTGGAAAGACTGACAGTAAACTAAATAAGTAAAATATACTAGGTCTTGTATAGTTATGAGTATCATGGAGAACAATAAAGCAAGGAAGAAGGAAAGTACAACAGTTCAGATATAATGGTCCCTTTCTGTGGGTTGGAGAAACAAGGGTTACTCTTTCTGTTTGATATACCACACTTCCCAGAACCTGAGATGAAACACCCTCACAAGGTCTAAGTTGATTTTTGCTCCCCCCATCACCTATTTGTTTTATTTCCTTGCAAATTATTAACTTTGCAAGGTACGATTTTGCAAGGGTTTGTCTCAGTCTGCACCTCCCTTCCCCTATCCTGTTGTGGCAATTGTCTTATCTACTTTCCATCTCTCTACTGCCCATCTAACAGGCCTGTTCTTTGCTGATTGTGGGCCTATGACTCCTGATGTTGTTCCACTTATTTCCTGCCTCTTATCTCAGTCTTTTCTTATTCATTCAAGGAGCCAGACTAGCACCACAGTGTGAGTTTTGGAATCAGAGGAACCTGAATTTAAACCTTGGTTCTATCACTTACTGGGTACGGGAACTTTGGCAAATCACTTAATGCCTGAATAGCATGAAATGAATATAATGCTAGGAAAACAATCTAAACTTGTTATTTAGATTGACAAGCTGGCACCAGAATGTAAATTAATGCGACTCTTCTCTGGCAGTACATCTGAAGGCTCAGATCAGGCAAGAATTAAAGTTTGAGTATACCACTGAACAATGAAGCCCAACTGCTAAGGTGCTGGCAAAAAGAAAAGGGTATATTAAATAGAGAGTGGAGTAAGGAAGTCATAAATGCTAAATATGATCTCAATACCAGCTAAAGAAATATGGGTTTTGCAAATAGGTCTTAACAAGTAGGTTCTTTCTTCCTGGTCATGGATTTATACCTATATATTTTAATTAATATAGTCCCTTTCTTCCAAAACTGTACATAAACTGTGTTTATGATGGCAAAATTTAGTCCACAAGTTGAGGAATATTGAAGTATAATCACAATAAGTCTAGAGGAAGTATGAGCATTACCCATAGATCCTGGAATTGGAGGTCAGTGAAGTGACTGAAGAAATGTTGGAAAGTGACAGAATTTATTTTGGATTATATATAAGATAATTGTATCTTTTTAGGTAAGAACATTTTTGGAAGAAAGTATTTGAGAAGGAGATGTAGATATTGGGTAGCCCTAAGCATGGATTCTGATAGACATGTATTGCTTTTTAGCAACCCAGCATCAACTTTCCCAGTTCTTATTGTACTCCAGTTTCCTTTTAAAGAAGTACCCTTGCCTTTTATATTAAATCTACTTAAATCAATGGCACTTCTCTCCTCTAATGAAGGGGCAGGCATATCTTGACCTAAGTTAGAATAATCTAATGCTCTGTGGCTAGATTTTGGATCTTAATAATAGGGACACAAGAATGAAAATGTCTGAGGTCTAAGCAATCCATGTGTCAGTATCTTCATCAGACCAATCATGCTACATCACCACTTTTGATTATTCCTAGCCCAGTTGTCCAGTTTCCTGTTGGTTCTCTGAGCTCTTAATATCATTATAGCAAATTCACTTTTTAAGTTTGCCTGAGTTATTTTCTATTTTTTTAACTTTAAAAAATTTAAAGAATTTCAATATGATAAACCAATGATGTACATGGGTACTAGCATTAGAGCATGGGTTTAAATTCTGGTCCCACAACTTATTTAAGCTCTCTGGGCCTCAGTTTCTTTAGTATTTGTAGAAAGGAGATGATTAAAATGGCACCTACATCATAGAGTTATTGTGTGATGTGTCCAATAAATGTTAGCTTTTACTATCATGTAACTGACTAAATTTTTTTAAATTAAATATTCCTACCCTTTTGTCCTTCATTGCCATGTTATAAAGAGGAATCCCCTGTTGCCTGGGCAGCTCCCAGACATGGGATTTTATTGTGCTGATTGGAATAATGGATAGAGCTGCAGGACTGAAGGACCCTTAAAAGATTTGCTCAGTTTACCTTTGAAAGGTAAAGGTAAACTGAGCTAATTCTTAGGAAGAGGTGACTATTTCAAATTGATTTTCAATGATTTTTGGATATAGGACTGGAGTCTTTTGAATATAACGTTGTGATGTAACTGATCAGAGACAACAAGCTTTACATTGTATTAATTAAAATAAATTAGGTGTTTGTGCGATGTTATGGGGGAGGTTCTTCCCCTGATATGTTCCTGGGAGTTTCAGCTGAAGCATTCTGTCTTGTCCCCTCTGCCACATAATTTCTTTTTCGGCAATGTCGATCAATACTTCCTCTATCTGTGCTCATTTCCCGATTGTCTTCTGTAATTAAGTCTTCATCACCAACATGCATATAGTTAAATTTTTGACCTGGATAGTCCCTATGGTTCATAATATTCCCATTGGCCTGCCTCAGAGTTCTAAAGCACTTTGTCAATATTATTTAACTAATGTTTACTTTGAAAACACTGAGGACCTTTAAACTCTCCCCATTAAGTACTTTACCTTTTCCATCTGGCAGCAACAAGTTTTGCTAAAGACAGGGTTCAAATGTCTCTTTCTCTGGTGCTAGAGCAGGACTACTTGAGAAAAATCTCTGCTTTTAATAAAAGTGACTTTAACTATGAGAGGAACATCTTTTCCTATTGCTTATCCTAAATTATGCTCCCAGAATTTGCTAATTCTGTGGGAGCTTGGATTTATTTATTTGTTTATTTATTCATTCATTCATTCAGCCGTGAATCTTCCTCTTTATGGGAATGTAGCCCTTTTACTCCCCAACAATGCTGCATTTATAGCAAAAGGCTTTGAAAATCAACTACATTTTTGATGTTCAGGCATACATACAAAACATTTAATAGTAGTTGACCCTTAGTAGTGGGGGGTGGAGATGTGGATGTTGGGTATTTAAATTTTTATTTTATACATTTCTTTTTTTAAAAAAAAAGGATCATGTGATTCTTCTATAATTACACATTTTCCTAAACTATAGATCCTTCCTTATAAAGCCGTTTTCTAAGGAAATCTATTATAATAATACTCTCTATATCTAGGTATTTTATCCAGCTCAAATTCATGCTCAATCATGATAATTATTTTCTTGCATATGCCCTTGACTCCCTTGCTCTTCTTTCATTTTGGCACACTTACTTGGGAAACTAGAACCTTGATTAAATCCACCTTTCTTTCATACCTGCACCTGAAAAGCTGACCATGACTGGAGAAAAAATTGCACAATAAATTAATGACCACATACCTAAAGTATGTTTTTAATGCTGCCAGATACCTTGTTATTTGTTTTAAATCCATTAAATCTCCCATCCACAAAGGTGACTATTTCACAGCTTCTTCTCTCTCTTCAAACCTCTGATACCATCTCCCCCATCTTCTCTCTCAGCTTATTTCTTTGCTTCCTACTTTGGAGATAAATTGAAACAAAGGGGAATTTCCACATACTCTCATCACTACTTCTAACCACTTAGCGGCATCTGCACCCATATGCGCTAACTTCCTGCTTGTACAAAGATGATCTTTCCTTACTTTTCTCTAAAATCAATCTTTTTTGCACTAGATTGCATATTCTTTTAACCACTTTTGCTTAAGCCCCAGAGATTCTTCCTTCACTCTCCTATAAATTCTTATTTTTTTCTCTCTAGTGGATCATTCCAATAAATATACAAATTTCCTATTACTTCTTCCATCATAAAAGAAAAGTTCCCTGATATCACTTCCCTGTTATCTGGCACAGTAAAACAAAAATTTTTACTAATACTTGACGTATACAATTTCTCTCATCCCATTCTCTGTTCTCTCTCTCTCTCTGCCCCCTCTCTCTCACACATGTGCATACACACTCATCTTTAATATAATTCCCATGTATTGAAATAATTATATTGAAAGTGTACCGTTCAATGAGTTTTCACAAATGTATACACCCTCAAAATCCATCCTCAAATGGAGATATAAAATATTTGCATCAATCCAGAAAGTTTCCGCATGTCCCTTTGCAATGTCTCCACATCATTTACTCTTTCCATTTCTATTACTATAGGCTAGTTTAATCTGTTCTTAAATGTAAATGTACTTAATAGTCCATAGATAGATGCTTTTATGTCTAGCTTTTTTACCTCTGTATTGTAAGGATTGAAATTCCACGTGCTGGCTTGACATTTTTGAGACTCACGTAGCCCCAAATGGTTAGCTGTGAGTTCTCCTGATCTCACTATGTATGCCCCACATCCAGCAGGGAAAGCTTCCCACCTAGTTAGTCTCTTTATCAGTGGGTTCAGCGGCACCCAATCGGGTCCTGAACCTAAGGTGTTTTACTTCCATGGCAACCCGTGAAACTATTCAAACAAATTACAGGTTTGTTTAAAGGTACTGTTTTTCACACTTCTGTATTTTTATATACTTCATTATAATATTTATATAATTTTATAGTAATGATTTTGGATTTGGGCAGAATTATAAATTTCTGTAATGGATGAGAATGTCTTGTTTACTTCGTACCACCAGGCCTCAAGACTGGATATAAACAAGGGAATGAGCATAGACAGAGAAGGGAATTAAGGACTGAACCCTGGGGAATGCCAGTGTTAAGGGGTTAGCTAGAATAGGAGAAACTAGAAAGGGCAGTGAGAAGAAGCTGTCAATGAGGTTGGAGAAAAAAACATAAGAATGCCATTTCTTGGAAATCAAGGGAAAAAGGTTTATCAAAGAGAAGGTGTAATCAACTGTGTCAAATGCTGTTGCTAGGTCAATTAATATGAAGTCTGAGCCACATATGATGCACCTCAGCCCTGGGGTCTGACACTGGGAACACAAGCCCCCTTAGCTGTTTGAAAAACAGTGAGACTTTTAGTAAATGGCTGTAAGAAGCAAAGACTCTTCTTGAAGAGCATGTGCATAGACTTGCACACTCACAGTCACAGCTCAGAGGCAGCAGATTGAAAACTGCCTAGAGCTCTGGCCAGTTTGCCAGGACTGCTGCAGCACACCCCCAGCCCACACCAGGCTCCTACTCCAGCCCCTCTTGCTCCGGTGTTGCTCCCCACTGAGACGGAGCCTACCATTGCCAATGAGAATGCACACACTTGAAGGGAATAGAGGCAGCTTAGACCTGACCCTGCCTCTGACCAGATCTGGGCAGCGATTACCAGCTTTCATGTCCCTGTACACACTCCAGAGAAAGTGAAGCTAGCTCCAGGGCAGAGACAGCCACTGCAGGAGCATGCATTCCTCTACACAATTGGGAGAGGGTGGGGGCTGCTCAGTGGTGTAGTACCCACCCCTCTGGCCAGGACTCAGCCTCTAACTAAGGTATGCATACCAGGGGAAAAGTGAAACCAGCACAGAAGTGCAGCACCAAGCCCTCAAGCCCAAGCCATGTCCCAGACCAAGATGGAGACTGCCTTTATACCAAGGAGAAACCCAGTTCGCTGAGGGCTCCTGCTCCAGCTCCTCAGCGCCCAACCCCACCCATGATAAGGGGATGACGGCCACTAAGCTTAGGAAAAGTCCTGACTTGCACCTGGCTTTGGCTCTAGTCCCTCTGACTCTAGCCCTACCTCCCACTAAGGTGGTGGGTGCCAGCACACCCCAGGGAAAGATGCATCCCATGCTCATTTCAGGTCCAGCTCTTCCACCAAAGCCACTGTGCACAAGCAGATTGCATAGAGATACTCCCACACAAGGGCACACCTTGAAGACTGGGATGGGTAAATGTTTCACCTAATTTCACAGAGACAGAGAAAGTTAAACAAAATGAAAAGACACAGGGACATGTTTCAAATTAAAGAACAAGGGGGAAAAATCACTGAAAAAAACCCCTAATGAAACAGAGATAATTACCTCATAAAGAGTTCAAAACAATAGTAATAAGAATGCTAACTGAAGTGAGGAAAAGACTAGATGAACATAGTGAGAATTTTAACAAATAACCAGAAAATATAAAAAAGAAACAGTCAGAGATGAAGAATACAATAACTGAAATGAAAAATACTTTAGAGGGAATTAACAGTGGATTAGGTGATACAGAAGAGTGCATAAGTGATCTGCAAAATAGAATAATGGAAGTCACCCAATTAGAACAGTAAAAAGGAAAACAAATTTTAAAAATGAGAATAGTTTAAGGGACTTCTGGAACAACATCAAACATATATTTTAAAAATTAATTAATTAATTTTTGGCTGCATTGGGTCTTTGTTGCTGTGAGTAGGCTTTCTCTAGTTGTGGCAAGTGGGGGCTACTCTTCATTGCAGTGCACAGGCTTCTCATTGTGGTGGCTTGTCTTGTTGTGGGGCATGGGCTCTAGGCATGAAGTCTTCAGTAGTTGTAGCTCGTGGGCTCTAGAGCACAGGCTCAGTAGTTATAGTGCATGGGCTTAGTTGCTCCACGGCATGTGGGGTCTTCCCAGACCAGGGCTCAAACCCGTGTCCCCTGCATTGGCAGGTGGATTCTTAACCACTGCACCACAAGGGAAGCCCCATAAAACGTATTAACATTCATATTATAGGGGTCCTGGAGGGAGAAGAGAGAGAGAAAGGGGTAGAAAAATTATTTGATGGAATTATGGCTGAAAATTTCCTGAACCTGAAGAAGGAAACATATATGTCCAGGTACAGCAAATACAGAGTTCTAAACAAGATGAACCCAAGAGACCCACAACAAGACATATAATTAAGATGGCAAAAGTTAAAGATAAAATGACAATTCTGAAGGCAGCAAGAGAAAAACAAACAAGAGTCACATACAAGGGAACCCCCACAAGTCTATCAGCTGATTTTTTAGCAGAAACTTTGCAGGCCAGAGGGGAGTGCCATAATATATTTAAAGTGCTGAAAGGGAAAAGCTTACAACCTAGGATACTCTGCCTAGCAAGGTTATCATTCAGAATTGAAGGTGAGATAAAGAGCTTCTCAGACAAGAAAAAACCTAAGAGTCCATCAATACTAAACTGAACTTATAAGAAGTGTTAAAGGGTCTGCTTTAAGTGAAAAAGATAAGGCTACAACAAGAAAAATGAGTTATAGGAAGGGAAAAATTATACTGGTAAAGGCAAATGTATAGTAAAGGCTGTGGATCAGCCACTTAAATAAGCTAGTACAAAGATTAAAAGACAAAATTGTAAAATGAAATATAACTACAATAAATAGTTAATAGATAGTAAGATGTAAAATATGACATCAAAAACACAAAACATGGAGGGGAGAGTAAAAAATATAGAGCTCTTAGAATGTGTTTGAACTTAAATGACTATCAGTTTAAAACAGGTAGATATGGTTATAGGTCAGCACATATGAACTCCATGGTAACCACAAATCAAAACCCAACAGTAGATAAACAGAAACTAGAGAGAAAGAAACAAAAACATAACACTAAA
The DNA here is from genome assembly GCF_963924675.1 of Phocoena phocoena. Taxonomy (NCBI): domain Eukaryota; kingdom Metazoa; phylum Chordata; class Mammalia; order Artiodactyla; family Phocoenidae; genus Phocoena; species Phocoena phocoena. The sequence continues at coordinate 89,438,751 of NC_089240.1, read as the reverse complement.
CAAAATCATCAAACCACAAGGGAAGAGACTAAAAGAAGAAAAGAACAGAAAAAAAACTACAAAAACAACCAGAAAACAAATAACACAATGGCAGTAAGTACTTGTCAATAATCACTTTAAGTGTCAATGGATGAAATGCTCCCATCAAAAGACACAGGGTGGCTGAATGGATAAAAAAACAAACCATCTATATTCTGTTTACAAGAGACTCATTTCAGAGCCAAGGTCACAGACAGACTGAAAGTGAAGGGATGGAAGCAGATATTCCATGCAAATGGAATTGAAAAGAAATCTGGGGTAGCAATACTCATATGAGACAAAGTAGAATTTAAAACAAAGAAGCCTATAATAAAAGACAAAAAAGAGCATTATATAGTGATAAAGGGATCAGTACAAGAGGATATAACTTCAGTAAACGTATATGCACCTAATATAGTAGAACTTACATATATAAGGCAAATATTAATAGACATAAAAAGAGAAACTGACAAGAATACAATAATAGTAGAGGACTTTAACACTCCACTTACATCAATGAACAGACCATCCAGACAGAAAATCAGTAGGGAAACAGTGGCCTTAAATGACACACACATTATAGCAGTTGGACTTAAAAGATATCTACAGGGCATTCCATCCAAAAACAGCAGAATACACATTCTTTTCACATGCACATGGAATGTCCTCCAAGATAAATCACATGCTAGGCCACAAAACAAGTCTCAACAAATTTAAGAGGACAGAAATTATACCAAGCATCTTTTCTGACTATAAGGATATGAAAATAGAAATCAGTTACAGGAAGAAAAATGGGAAAAACATGAAAATGTAAATACTAAACAACATACTACTAAACAACCAATAGGTCAATGAAGAAATCAAAGGAAATCAGAAAATACTTCGAGACAAAAATAAAAACACAACTTTCCAAATTCTATCTGACTCAGCAAAAGCAGTTCTAAGAGGGAAGTTTATAGTGATAAAGTCATACCACAAGAAACAAAAAAAACCCTCAAATAAACAACCTAAACTACCATCTAACAAAATTAGAAAAAGAAGAACAAACAAAATTCAAAGTTAGAAGGAAGGAAACAATGAAGATCAGAGCGGAAATAAAATAGAGAACTCTGACCAAATAGAAAGATCATTGAAACCAAGAGCTGGTTTTTTAAAAAGATAAACAAAATTGATTAGCCTTTAGCCAGGTTCATTAGAAAAAAAGAGAAAGGACCCAAATAAACAAAATAAGAAATGAAAGGGGAGAAGTTACAATTGATATCACAGAAATACTAATATCATAAGAAAATACTATGAACAATTATAAGCAAACAAATTGGACAATCTAGAAGAAATAGATAAATTCATAGAAACATACAATTTTCCAAAACTGAATCAGGAAGAAATAGATAATCTGAACAGACTGATGACTAGCACTGAAATTGAATCATTAATCAAAAAATTCCCAACAAACAAAAGTCCAGGATGAGACAGCTTCACAGGGGGATTCTACCAAACATATAAAGAAGAGGTAATACCTATCCTTCTCAAACTATTCCAAAAAATTAACAGAAGGGAACACTCCCAAATTCATTCTATGGGCACACCATTACCCTGATATGGAAACCAGAGAAAGACACTACAAAAACCCAAAATTACAGGCTAATATACCTGATGAATATATATGCAAAATATCTTCAACAAAATATTAGCAAACTGAATTCAACAATATATAAAAAGGATCATACACTGTGATCAAGTGGGATTTATTCTAGGGATGCAGGAATGCAAGATCAATATCTGCAAATCAATGTGTGACACATATTAACAAAATGAAGTGTAAAAATCACACGATCATCTCAATAGATGCAGAAAAAGCTTTTGACAACATGCAACATCAATTTATGATAGAAACTCTCAACAAAGTGAGTATAGAGGAAATGTACCTCCACATAATAAAAGCCATAAATGACAAACCAACAGTTAACATCATACTCAATGTTAAAAAGCTGAAAGCTTTCCTCTAAGATGAAGAATAAGACAATGATGACCACTTTCATCATATCTATTCTGCATAGTATTGGAAGTACTAGCCACAGCAATTAGACAAGAATAATACATAAAAAGTATCCAAATTGGAAGGGAAGAAGTAATACTATCACTATTTGCATATGATATACTATATATAGAAACCCATAAAATCTCCACCAAAAAATATTAGAACTAATAAATTAATTCAGTGAAGTTGCAAGATGCAAGATTACTATACAGAAATCTGTTGAATTTCTATACACTAATACCAAACTATCAGAAAGAGAACAATCCCATTTACGGTAACATAAAAAAAATGAATTACCTAGTAATAAATTTAATCAAGGGGGTAAAAGAGCTATACTCTGAAAACTATAAGATATTGATGAAGGAAGCTGAAGGTGATAAAATAAATGGAAATATAGCTCATGTTCATGAATTGGAAGAATTAATATAGTTAAAATGTCCATACTATCAAAAGCAATCTACAGATTTAATGCAACCCCTATCAAAATACCATGAAAAATTTCATAGAACTAAAACTAATAATCCTAAAATTTGTATGGAGCCACAAAAGATCCCAAATAGGCAAAGCAATCTTGAGAAAAAAGAAGAAGGCTGGAGGGATCATGCTCCCTGACTTCAGACTATACTACAAAACTATAGTAATCAAAACAGTATGGTACTGGCACAAAAACAGATACATAGATCAATGGAACAGAATAGAGAGCCCAGACATGAACCCACATAATATGTTCAATTAATCTTTGACAAAGGAAGCAAAAATATACAATGGAGAAGATAGTCTCTTCAATATGTGGTGCTGGGAAAACTGGATAGCTACATGTAAAAGAATGAAATTAGAACATTTTCCACACCACGTACAAAAATAAGCTCGAAATAGATTTAAGCTGTGACAAAGTGAGAGAGTGGCATGGACATATATACACTACCAAACGTAAAACAGATAGCTAGTGGGAAGCAGCCGCATAGCACAGAGAGATCAGCTCGGTGCTTTGTGACCACCTAGAGGGGTGGGATAGGGAGGGTGGGAGGGAGGGAGACTCAAGAGGGAAGAGATATGGGAACATATGTATACGTATAACTGATTCACTTTGTTATAAAGCAGAAACTAACACATCATTGCAAATCAATTATACTCCAATAAAGATGTAAAGAAAAAAAGACCTAAATGTAAGGCTAGAAATCATAAAATCCCTAAAATAAAACATAAAGTGCACGAAGTACACTCTTTGACATAAATCTTAGCAATATTTTTTTGGACCTATCTCCTCCACCAAAGGAAACAAGAGCAAAAATAAACAAATGAGATCTAATTAAACTTAAAAGCTTTTGTGTAGCTAAGGAAGCCATCAATAAAACAAAAAGGCAAACTACTGAATGAGAGAAGATATTTGTAAATGATATGCCTGATAAGGGGTTAACAGTCAAAAAATATAAAAGAGTTCATCCAACTCAATATAAAAAAAAAACAACCTGATTAAAAATTGGCCAAAGATCTGAATAGACATTTTTGCAAAGAAGATATACAGATGGCCAATAGGCACATGAAAGATGCTCAACATCACTAATCATAAGAGAAATGCAAATCAAAACCACAATGAGATATCACCTCACACCTGTCAGAATGTCTGTCATCAGAAAGACAGCAAATAATAAATGTTGGCAAGGATGTGGAGAAAAGGGAACCCTAGTACACTGTTGGTGGGAATGTAAACTGGTATAGCCACTTTGGAAAACAGTATGGAGATTCCTCAAAAAAAGTAAAAATAGAACTGCCATATAATCCAGCAATCCCACTCCTGGGCATATACCTGGAGAAATCTCTAATTCAAAAAGATACATGCACCCCAATGCTCATACAAGCACTATGTACAATAGCTGAGATATGGAAGCAACCTAAGTGTCCATCAATAGACGAATGTATAAAGGAGATACACACACACACACACACACACACACACACAATGGAATATTACTCAGCCATAAAGAGAATGAAATTTTGCCATTGTGACAACATGGGTGGACCTGGATGGTATTATGCTTAGTGAAGTCAGACAGAGAAAGACAAATACTGTATGTTTTCACTTATATGTGGAATCTAAAATATAAAACAGTTCTTGCTCTCCTACAGTCTATTTTAAAAAAGTCAGAGTAATCCTTTTAATACTTAAGTCAGTTCATGTTTCTTCTGCATAAAACCATCTAATGACATCCTCTCAGAATAAAATCCAAAGTCCTTTAAGTGGTTTAGACTTTAACTTTATGAATTCTTCTTCTACTATTTGTTATCTCCATCAACTACAGCAACTTTAACCTCCTTGCTCCTTGAACTTACTAGGCATGTTCCAATCTCAGAGCCTTTGTACTTGCTATTTCCTTTTCCTGTAATGTTTTTTTGTTGAAATGGACATATGACTTGCTCCCTCACCTATTTTAAATCTTTGCTCAAATATTAACTCAGTGAGACTTACCCTGACCACACTCTTTAAAATTGCAGCCAACAATTCCAGCACTCTTCCCCTTCAGCATGTTTTATTTTTCTGTAATATTTCATCTTCTAAAATATACTGTACTTATTAATTTTCCTTATTTAGTGTCTCACTCTCCTAGAAAATAAGTTCCACAAAGACGAGGATTTTGTCTCTTTTGTTCACTGCTATGTCACCAGCACCTAGAAGAGTTACTAAAAAAGTACTAGATACTCCAGAAAAGCTGGTAAATTTTGAATCAAGCTCCACCTGGACTGCTTTTAAGGCTATTCTTAACGCGACATGTGTCACATCCTGAATTCATCCATTCTCACCATTGTTACCTTGCTGCCACTGCACAGATGCAGGTGATTCCTATTGCTGACACTCTCCACCTATAAATGCTAGTTACTGCTGCCACCATTTGGGGCAAACTTGGCCAATGTCCAGCTTCGTGGATCTCCTGTCCAAATGCCACTGGTCACTTATGCAACCTCAGTACTCCAAACTACAACTTCGATTTTGACTGAGTCATTATTTTCACCATCACAATGTGCTTTTGATATATTCATTTGTTATAATCATCTCTTGGACTTAAACTTGGAACTATAAGGAAATGCCTTTTTATCACATCTCTGTGCTGGTTTAGAAAGGTCTAACAGTAAATATGCAATAACTCTTGTGCTATAACACATTTTGTTTTATGCTCACAGCTATTTCTTCTCCTAGGACACAAAGGTGCTTCTTGGGAGTGGGGTAAAGGTGAGTTCAATCGTCTTGGACTGAGTATGCCTTAATGTTGTCAGAAGGCCACATACTGTACCGATACTTACTGTTCTCTAACGTCTGTCTCTGTTACATGGGTGACTCATGTTGCTAGACTGGGTTCATTTGCAGGGCCCTAAAGTCTCTTCTGTCATACTCTCTGCATATAGTTTGTCAGATATACTTCTATGCAGGGCACATAAACCTTTAGTGTTCAAGGTTAAGTTCTTTCCTAGGAGATGAATTGCATCTAATAAGGGCCTTGATCAAAGATGGCGCTGCTATGGTCTAGTCAACACAGACTCAATCTCCTCCACACATCTGTCAGATGTGTTTAGAAGGGTGTTTATATGACAAAATGAAATCAGATTTAGTTTCATGGAGTCAAGATTCTTTTACTGAGACTGTGTATCTTTTCAGCTGTATCTGGGGCAATATTGTTGGGGAGAAGACACCATAGATTTGAAGACTGTGTGATCCTGTCTGGGAAAGCAGTGTTCTGATATAGTCAATAGGGCCTAAGGCCTGACTGCATTCCTGGCCTTTAGTTCTCCTTTTGAAAAATACTTTATCCTTATGATGTTTAGGATTAGAATCTGCGGCCAGTGACTAAAAAATTCAAAATTTCCATTGCTTAAATATTTTAGAAATGTATTTCTCTCATGTAAAATCTGGAGTCTCATATGTCAGGGGTGACATGGCAGCTCTGATCAATGAAATCTTAGAGAACTTAAGCTCCTCCAGTTCATTTTCTACCTTGCTGGGTGGGGCCCTTACCTTTAGGTCTAAAGCATCAACCACGTTCCAGGCAGCAGAACAGATGAAAAGATAAAGAGAAACGTGCAACATGCAAACTTCAGCACTTTTATAAAGAAGGTTGTTGGAAGATGTCATGTGACACTTCTGCTTTCATCTCATTGGCCAGAACTTAATCACATGTCATACATAGGGAGGCTCAGAAATTTATTCTTTATTCTAGGGAGCTACATTTCCAACTAAAAATACTATTATTTGGCTGATTGAATCGAAGGGCTTGTAGCAGGCTTGAGAAAAATGCATATTAGGAGCAATCTCTGCTACCACACTTCTCAATTACATGTATATGTGGTGCAGTTAGCATCTATAGGTATATGTGTGTGTATGTAGGTGCTCATGTGTGTAATGGGAGTAGTCTTTATGCGAGAGGTGGTATGAAATGAGATAGTGGTTTAAAACATGGACTTGATTCCATTCAATTTTGCTGTAAACTTAAAACTGATCTAAAAATAAAGTATATTAAAAATAGGAAAAATAACCCATGATCTTGGGTCAGCAGACCTTAGATTTAAACCCCGATTCTTCTACTTATAGGCCCTATGAACTTGGACAAGTTATTTCACCTCCCTGAACCTCAATTTGTCATCTGTAAAGCAGAAAATATATCAACTTTTGGGGCTATTGCAATTTTAATATCAATAATATATATAACTTGCTCAAGCACAGAATTTGACACATAGTAAGTTCAACAAATAGCAGCTCATATTATTTATATATATGTATGATTATTTACATAAAAACTCACCTATATATCCATATGGAAGCCATTCAAACAACAATTTCAAAATTATTGTAGCATTGCGTATTGATTTTCAAAGAGATAGTGTGGCTTTCTGAAAGGGCCCTAAAGTCAGAAGAGCTTTTAACTCAGATGGCCTTAAGCAATTCACTTACAATTTTTTTCATTTCCTTCCTTCCTTCCTTCCTTCCTTCCTTCCTTCCTTCCTTCCTTCCTTCCTTCCTTCCTCCCTCCCTCCCTCCCTCCCTCCTTCCCTCTCTCCCTTCCTCCCTCTGTCTCTCTCACTTTTTTTTTACAAAACGTCTTTATTGGAGTACAATTGCTTTACAATGTTGTGATAGTTGCTGTTGTATAACAAAGTGAATCAGCTATACGTATACATATATCCCTATATCTCCTCCCTCTTTCATCTCCCTCCCACCCACCCTCCCTATTCCACCCTCTAGGTGGTCACAAAGCACGGAGCTGATCACCCTGTGCTATGCAGCTGCTTCCCACTAGCTATCATCTATTTTACATTTGATAGTGTATATATGTCTGTGCCGCTGTCTCACTTCGTCCCAGCTTACCCTTCCCCCTCCCCTTGTCCTCAAGTCCATTCTCCACGTCTGCGTCTTTATTCCTGTCCTGCCCCTAGGTTCTTCAGAACCATTTTTTTTTAGATTCCATATACATATTAGCATATGGTATTTGTTTATCTCTTTCTGACTTACTTCACTCTGTATGACAGACTCTAGGTCCATCCACCTCACTACAAATAACTCAATTTCGTTTCTTTGTATGGCTGAGTAATATTCCATTGTATCTATGTGCCACATCTTCTTTATCCATTTACCTCTAGATGGACACTTAGGTTGCTTCCATGTCCTGGATATTGTAAATAGAGCTGCAATGAACATATTAGTATATGACTCTTTTTGAATTATGATTTTCTTAGGGTATATGCCCAGTAGTGGGATTGCGGAGTTGTATGGTAGTTCTATTTTTAACTTCTTGAGGAACCTCCATACTGATCTCCATAGTGACTGTATCAATTTACATTCCCACCAACAGTGCAAGAAGGTTCCCTTTTCTCCACACCCTCTCCAGTGTTTATTGTTTGTAGAATTTTTGATGATGGCTATTCTGACTGTTATGAAGTGATACCTCATCGTAGTTTTGACTTGCATTTCTCTAATGATTAGTGATGTTGAGCATCCTTTCATGTGTTTGTTGGCAATCTGTATATCTTATTTGCAGAAATGTCTATTTAGGTCTTCTGCCCATTTTCGGATTGGGTTGTTTGTTTTTTTGATATTGAGCTGCTTGTATAATTTGGAGATTAATCCCTTGTCAGTTGCTTCGTTTGCAAATATTTTCTCCCATTTTGAGGGTTGTCTTCTAACTTTTTTTTCTTCTTTGCATTGTAGTATCAAGGATCACAAAAGGTAATGGAAATGAATTAGGGAAAATATAAAGTACATCCTCTTTAGCATCCCTGGTCTCGACACACTACATGCTAGTAGCACCCACTTTACTCATTTGTGACAATGCAAATTATCTTCAGACATTGCCAAATGACCTCTGGGGAACAGAATTGCCCCCAGTTAAGAGCCACTACTGTAGGCAATAAGATATTGAGAAAGTAATGCTAAGTGTTATCAGTTTAGAATAGAATCATTTAATAAAAACTCTATTAAATACGAAATAAACTTAAAGCATTTTCTTTTGTAGTCTCCTGGTGTGCAAAGTTATTAAGTCTTTCCATAATCACAGGTTCATAGTGGAATGGCATGCAGGAAGCTGGAATTTTAAAAGAAAAAGACAAAATTATATGATACTAAAATTGTTGTACGTTCTATAATACTGCAATTGTTTTTAATAATCTGGTATGAAGTAGAATAATGAAACAAGTGTCACCTGTATAACCCACCCCTAGGCCTTCTAGTGAACTCATCCAGTCTTTCAACATCTCAGTTTATGAATACCCATTTTGAGCAAAGGAGTAAAATTTTGGGAGGAAAATCGGCCTGAATATTTGTCAGTTTTCTTGGAAGATTCCAAAAACATCACTATATCTATTTTCATAAAATAATTGAACTTGTCCCTTATTTCTCATACTTGAGCCTATAGCGCCACTTAGTGGCTAGTATGGTTCACAGGAAAAGCAAGTTTAAGAGTAGTTTTCTTCCTAAGGTCTAACAGGAAAACAGGTGCTATTCTTATTTTTCTGATTTTGTTACAACGCTTATTTAAAATAACCAAGTGCAGCAGAACTATAATACAAATATCAAACAGCTGTAATTTCATCTAATCTCAGGGAAAAATTATATTCCCCCTTGGTATTGCATTAGAGGCCTAAGCTCAAGTCCAGATGAAGGAACTCCTTTTCTCTCTTGTGCTGCCTGAGTTTGCTCCAAAAGCAGCAATTAGAGCAAGATAGAGGAATCAAGGGAAAAGGAATAGCTGATAATAGCATAAAGGAGTTTTCCAGTGAAGAGGGTGATGGTGCCACCCAAACATGCCATGCAGAGCTTATGAAAATATTTTTTGAGGGGAGAGGACTTTGTTACTTTATTATTAAAGTAATACAAACAATTCAGGAAAGTATGAAGAATAAATAAGATAATATATAGTCCTACCTCTATGTAGATAATTACTTTTAACATTTTGGTGTGTGTGTGTGCATTTGTGTGTGTGTATGTGTATTTTCTATGCACAAGAGCTATAGAACAAATTGTTTTTCTCTCTGAAACTGCTACACTAAATTAAACTGAAGATTAATTTCAATTACAATTGAGGAACACAACATCCATTATTTGGTGAATTATTTTGTAATTGAAAAAGTAATATACGGGCATGACTAAAAATTCTAAGAGTACAACAGGATAGATCAAAAGATGTTTTACCCAATCAGAAACTGTTTTTCCTTTCTCAGAGACATTGTATGTTAATGTTAAAAGTTATTATGTAATATAGTAGGTAATATAAATAATATGATTCTTAATTATACTATGTACATTTTTGCACCTTGTGTAATCTCTTTAATGAACCTGATTTTCCATATTGGCCCACATAGATAAACTCCATTTTTGTTAATGGCATATTTTCTGCTGCATAGGCTTACTATACTTTTTAAACCAATCACCTACAGATGGAAATTCAGTATTTTTTCCTCAGTCCAGTACTTTATTACAACCAATCCTGCAACAAACATTCTTGTGCATATAACTGTGTCTGAGTGTATCTGTAGTATATATTTCTACAAGTAAAATTGCTGGTTCAAAGGGAATGTGTGTGCTGAATGCTACTGTCAGATTGCCTTGCAAAGAGATTGTAACAATAGAACACAAAAGTGACATAATATCAAAATCTTTAACCTTTGCTAATCTGACAGATAAAAAATGTTTTTTGTTCTCATTCCTGTGTTTTTTTCATTATGAGTGGGCCAAACATATTTAATAAGTTTATAAGTTATTCATATTTCTTTGATGACCTTATTGTTCATGTTTTTAGCCTATTTTCGTCTATTGGGATTGTCTTAGTTTGGCACTGAAAGGAGAACATTATACAAGGATATGGATTCAGATAGTTTATTTGAGAGATGATCTCAGAAAGCTGGAGTTGGAGAGTTGGTAGAGTGAGAAAAAGAGGAAGGAAAGACAATAAAATGATGTATGGATGCATTATATAGGCCACTGCAAGTTTTAGGGACAAGATGGAACAGACTCATTTCTCCCTGCCCCTTCCCACCAGGTACAGCTATAAACTCTGAATTTACAGTGCATTTGGCAACCAAAGAATTCTAAAAGTTGGTAATAGGAAGGCAAGGTTGTTGGGACTCCCAAGACTGGAGAGACAACACAGTGGTAAGTTATCATAAGTATTCCCAATCCTCAGCTGAGTAAAAAGAGGTAGCCTAGATAGGATCATTTCTCCCCCAGATTTAAAGAGAGTCCCTCTGACAACATCAAGAAAGCCCAACACTACTAGAAAAGGAAATTTATCAGTAACCTCATGAGGAATAAGTGGCCAAAGGAGGCACTCTTTCACCCCGCTGGGCCAGAGACTCCAATCCCACACTGGAAAATACTGGGGGTAGCCTGGTAACACCAGCAAGAGGGGTTCCACCACAATAATCAGCCCAGCCTGGAAAGCTCCTTTCTCTCCACTAGCATAAGACTCCCCTTCCCAGCCCAGAGACATTAGTTCACCAGTAGATGAGATCCTACAACAACTGACCAGCAAGAGATATACACTCCATCATCCACAGACAGAAGAAACTATGCCACAACAACCTCATTGCCAGGGAAGCCTCTTTGGCCCATGGTTTGAGACTCCCCTCTCCTACCCAGAGAACCAGGTACCTAGGACTAGGGAAACATCTTCCACCCCAGCAGCAGGTACTGGTGGGAGCTACAGCAGCACCAGATAAACCAAACAGACCAAAATAATACTGCAAAGACTCTGAAAATAAATAAACTGTCATTGTAACCACAGATCACAAAAGTAGACCAGGACTTTGGTGTTAAATCTAGGCATGGTGGCTTCCTGCTTAGATAAAAGATTTAAATTCAAGTCTCCTAACATAATCAATAAAATGTATAGGAAATATAAATCTATCATACCAAGAATCAGGGAAATCATAACTTGAATAAGAAAAGATAAGTAACAGATGCCAAAAGTAAGATGAATCAAATGTTGGAGTCATCTGGGCATCACTATCATGGTACCATAAGTCGTCCTTTGTATTTGTCCTCCCACTTCAACAACAAAACTTTGACAGCCATCTATGAACAATATCGCCTCTCTGAGAGTTCTGAGATCCAGCACAATATGCCAAAGCACCTGGGAAGAGTCTCATCCACCTGTGAATTGGACAGCAGTCAGACAGACCTTGGTACTGGTTTGGAATTTGCAGGAGACAATGAACTGGTTCTAGTCCCTATTGCCTATGGTCTGCAAACAACTGGAGGACGCTGACTTGAGCCTGTGATCTCTCCCAGGGGAGAATGGGAGAGTAGATGGGTAAACACCTGGCTTTCCCAGCTGTGTGGGACACTGCCAAAGAGACTCATTTCTCCCTCATAGCATCTAGAGTATTAACTTGTGAGCTCCACTACTGGGAGGAAGAAACAGATCAGGGGAGTGGCATAAAAGATTCCTGGAGGGTATTAAAAGGACATGATTCCTACTGACTGCATTCTGGACTCAATTAGGAAATCTACCTATAAGCTGTAGGGAAAATCTCAACCACAGATCCCCTGGACTGGCCCATAGACACCCACAGTGTATTGCATACCAAATCCACACCTCCTCCAACTCTGTAGCTGGCTCCCTGTGGTGACCATGAGAGTGTGATTTGGAAGAAGACTAGGGAACATTCACAGAAAGCAGGCCAGGGTTTGTGGGCAAGGGAGAAAGCACAAACTTGAGCTGTAGTATCTCCTTCAAGAAAGCAAAAGAGAGACTATCAGCAACTGGCCTGATGCACTGTAGGATCAAGAGAAGCCATACAAGCTTAAGAATTCTGCCACAAGAAGGAACAGGAAGCAGGGAACAGCTGTATCCTACAAGGTCTGAGAGACTCTCAGAATTTACAGCAGGACTGATTAAAGGTATTTCTACCCTGAATGCAGTTAGTAAAGATTGGAGGTGGTAACTGTTATTTCAAATGTGAAAGCAGCAACACAAACCTCCAAGGAACATGAAAAATCAAGGAAACATGACAGCACTAAAAGATCACAATAATCTTCCAGTAACCAGACACAAAGATATGGAGATCTATGATTTATACAATAAAGAATTCAAAATAGCTTTTTTAAGGAAACTCAGTGAACTACAAAAAACCCACAGACAATTCAATGAAATCAAGAAAACAGTACACAATCAAAATGAGAAATTTAACAAAGAGAAATCATAAAAAAGAACCAAACATACAGTCAGGGCTGAAGAATTCAATGAATAAAATGAAAAAAACTGCAGTAAAGAACATAAACAGCAGAATAGGTCAAACAGAAGAAAGAATCAGTGGAATCAGCAAGATAGAGGATAGGGACGACTTTGAAATAACCCGGTCAGAGAACAACAAAAAGAGTGAAAAAATCCTATGTGATCTATCAGAGACCATAAAAGAAACCAATATACAAATCATTGGAATTCCAGAAGGCAAAGAGAGAGTGAAGGGGTCAGAAAGCTTATTAAATAAATAGTGGCTGAGAACTGGGGAGAGATTTAGACACACAAATTCATGAAACTAATAGGTCACACCATTATTTCAATCCAAAACAATCTTCTCCAAGACACATTGTAATAGAACTGCCAAAATGACGACAAAGAAAGAATTTTAAAGGCAGCAAGTTGAAGAGAAGTTTGTAATCTACAAAAGAACTCTCATTAGACTATCAGTGGATTTCTCAGCAGAACACTTACAGGCCAAGAGAGAGTAGGATGATATATTCAAAGTGATGAAAGGAAAAAAATATTTTGCTAACCAAGAACTCTCTACCTGGCAAAGTTATCCTTCAATGAAAGAGAATAAAGACTTTCCCAGACAAACAAAAGCTTGGGGAATTTATCCCCACTAGACATGCCTTACAAGAAATACTGCAAGGAGTTCTTCAAAAAGAAATGAAAGGCGCTTCCCTGGTGGCGCAGTGGTTGAGGGTCCTCCTGCCGATGCAGGGGACACGGGTTCGTGCCCCGGCCGGGAAGATCCCACATGCTGCAGAGCGCCTGGGCCCGTGAGCCATGGCCGCTGAGCCTGCACGTCCGGAGCCTGTGCTCCGCAACGGGGGAGGCCACAACAGTGAGAGGCCCGCGTACTGCAAAAAAAAAAAAAAAAAAAAAAAAAAAAAAAAAGAAAGGACACATTTAGTGACAAAAACATGTGAAAATATAAAATTCAGTGGTAAAGGTAAATACACAGTTAGATTAAGACCACTCTAATTCTGTAATATGATGATGTGTTAACTACTTAACTATAGCATAAAGATTACAGGACAAGAGTATTAAAAATAACTATAGCCACTATAATTTGTTAATGTATACATAGAATAAAAAGTGGTAAATTGTGACATTAAAAACATAAAGGGGGAAGTAAAAGGGTACAGTTTTTGTATGTGATTGAAGTTAAGTTTTTACCAGCATAACATAGAGTATTTAACTATAAGATATTTTATGTACGTTTCATGGTAACCACAAGCTAAACTCCATAGTAGACTCACAAAAATAAAGAGAAGGGAATCAGAGCATACCACAGTGGAAAATCACCAATTCAAAAAGGAAGGCAGTAAGAAAGATAGCAAGGAACAAGGGAACTACAAAACAGCTAGAAATCAATTAATAAGATGATATTAGTGAGTCCTTATATATCAATAATTATTCTAAATATAAATAGATTGAATTCTCTAATAAAAAGGCACAGAATGACTGGATGGATTGAAAAATAACATCCAAGTATATGCTGCTTACAAGAGAATTGCTTTAGCTTTAAGGACACACTTAAGCTCAAAGTAAAGGAATGGGAAAAGATATTCCATGCAAGTGAAAACCAAAAAGGAAAAGGGATAGTTGTCCTTATATCAGGTAAAATAGATTTTAAGCCAAGAACAATAATGAGACAAAGAAGGTCGCTATATAATGATAAAGAGGTCAACTAAACAAGAAGAGATAACAATTGTAAATATATACATACTCAACATCAGAGCACCTAAATATATTAAGCAAGTACTAACAGATCTGAAGGGAGAAATAGACAATATAAAATAATAGTATCGAACTTTAATACCCCACTTCTAGAAATGGATAGATCATCCAGACAGAAAATAAGCACGGTATCACTGGACTTGAACCACACTTTAGAACAAATGAGTCTAACAGACACATACAGGACATTCTACCATCTACCAACAGCAGAATACACATTACTATCAAGCATGAATGGAACATTTTCCAGGATACATCATATAATAGGCCACAAAACAAGTCTTAGCAAATTTAAGAAGACTAAAATCATACCAAATATCACTTCTGACCACAATGGTATGCAACTAGAAATCAAAATGAAGAAACTGGAAAATTTACAAATATATGGAATTAAACAACATTTTCCTGAACAACCAATGAATCAAAGAAGAAACCAAAAGGGAAATTTAAAATATATTAAAGAAATGAAAATGTAAAAACAACACACCAAAACACATGGGATGCTGTAAAAACAGTTATAAGAGTTTAATCAGATTCTTGAATTGTTAGGTTTATGTCTTTCACCATATTTGGATATTTTCTGTCATTATTTCTTTATATTATTTTCCATACTACCCTCTCTTTCTCTTCTCTCCATCTGGGACCTTGACGGTACTCAAAAGTAATTAATCCAAAGACATCCACTCCAAGGCACAGGATAATCTTCTGAAAACAAAAGGCAAAGGAAAAAGTCTTGAAAGGAGCCAGAAAGAAAAAAATGTATTACCTATAGAGGGGCATCAACTAGAATGAGAGCAGTTTTTTCATCTAACACCATGGAGGTCAAAAGGAACTGGCACATATTTTTCAAGTGCTGAAATAAGAGAACTGTCAATTTTGGATTCTGTATCATGTGAAAATATTTTTCAGGAATAAAGGTAGAAATACATAAATTCATTCTAGGATTAAAGAAAACTAAAAGGATTGGTCTCTAGAAGAGCTACAGTGAAAGATTGGTGAAGGGGTGTTTTTCAAACAGAAAGGAAATGATACGAGAAGCAATCTGGGGACTCAGAAAGAAGGAAGAAAAAAGGAAAGAGCCAGAAATATGATAATACAATAAACTATCCCTTCCCTCATGAGTTGTACAAATTATAATGATATTTACATGCCATTATCTAAAAATGATAGTTGAAGACTAAAGCACAATCTGATACTCAAGTTAAAGATATTTTAAAATGGAGAAGGTAAAGGGACCTAAATGGAAGTAAGGTTTTCACATTTTACTTCAAGTGGTCAAATGTTGATATCATTAGGCTGTGATGAATCCCATAAGTATATATATAATTTAAATTTTTTGAAGTATAGTTGATATACAATGTTGTGTTAATTTCTGCTGTACAGCAAAGTGACTCAGTTATACACATATATTTTTCATATTCTTTTCCATTATGGTTTATCACAGGATATTGAATATAGTTCTTTGTGCTATATAGTAGGACCTCATTGTTTATCCATCTTATATATAATAGTTTGCATCTGCTAATCCCAAACTCCCTGTAATTCCTTCCCCCACCCCCTTCCCCTTGGCAACCACAAGTTTACAAGTCTGTTCTCTATGTCTGTGAGCCTGTTTCTGTTTCATGGATAGGTTCATTTGTGCCATATTTTAGATTCCATATATAAGTGATATCATATGGCATTTGTCTTTCTCTTTATGACTTACTTTGCTTAGTATGATAATCTCTAGGTCCATCCATGTTGCTGCAAATGGCATTCTTTCTTTCTTTTTTTTGAGGCTGAGTAATATTCCGTTGTATATATGTACCACATTTTTATCCATTTCTTTGGAGATGGACATTTAGGTTTTTTCCATGCCTTGGCTATTGTAAATAGTGCTGCTATGGACATAGGGGTGCATGTATCTTTTTGAAGTTTGTTTTTTCTGGGTATATGCCCAGTAGTGGAATTGTTGGATCATATAGTAACTCTATCTTTGTTTTTTTGGGAGGGTCCATACTGTTCTCCACATGGCTGCACAAATTTACATGACCACCAACAGTGTAAGAGGGTTCCCTTTTCTCCACACCCTCTCCAGCATTTATTATTTGTAGACTTTTTAATGATGGCCATTCTGACCAGTGTGAGGTGGTACCTCATTGTAGTTTTGATTTGCATTTCTCTAATAATTAGTGATTATGAACATGTTTTCATGTGCCTATTGGCTATATGTATGTCTTCTTTGGGGAGATGTCTATTTAGGTCTTCTGCCCATTTTTAGATTGGGTTGTTTGTTTGTTTTTGTTATTGAACTGTATGACCTGTTTGTATATTTTGGAAATTAAGCCCTTGTCAGTCGCATTGTTTGTAAATATTTTCTCCCAGTCTGTAGAATGTCTTTTCATTTTGTTTATGGTTTCCTTTGCTGTGCAAAAGCTTATAAGCTTGATTAGGTCCCATTTGTTTATTTTTGCTTTTATTTCTATTGCCTTGGGAGACTGACCTAAGAAAACATTGGTACAATTTATGTCAGAGAATGTTTTGTCTATGTTCTCTTCTAGGAGTTTTATGGTGCCTTGTCTTATGTAAGTGTTTAAGTCATTTTGAGTTTACTTTTGTGTATGGTGTGAGGGTGTGTTCTAACTTTATTGATTTACATGTGGCTATCTGACTTTCCCAGCACCATCTGCTGAAGAGACTCTTTTCCCCATTGTATATTCTTGCCTCTTTTTTCAAAGATTAATTTTCCATAAGTGTGTGGGTTGATTTCTGGGCTCTCTATTCTGTTCCATTGATCTGTATGTCTATTTTTGTGCCAATGCCATGCTGTTTTGATTACTGTAGCTTTGTAGTATTGTCTTAAGTCTGGAAAGGTTATGTGTTCTGCTTTGTTTTTTGTTTTCCTCAGGATTGCATTGGCAATTCTGGGTCTTTTATAGTTCCGTATAAATTTTAGGATTATTTGTTCTAGCTCAGTAAAAAATGTCACAGGTAATTTGATAGGGATCACATTAAATCTGTAGATTGCTTTGGGTAGTATGGCCACTTTAACAATATTAATTCTTCCAATCCAAGAGCATGGGATATCTTTCCAACTTCAATTTCCTTTATTAATGTTTTGTAGTTCTCAGCATATAAGTCTTTCACCTCCTTGGTAAGGTTTATTCCTAAATATTTTATGTTTTTGATATAATTTTAAAAGTAATTGTTTGTTTACAGTCCCTTTCTGATATTTCATTATTAGTGTAAAGAACCAATAAGTATATTTTAATACCCAGTGTAACCACCACAAAATTATACAAAGTAATACACTAAAAATCATTATAAATAAACTGAAACGGCCAAGTAGCCCACAGGAAGTCAAGAAAAGAGAGCTAGAAGAAAGAACTAGAAGAAAAAAAATAATACAATGACAGAATTAGGTTTTAAATTACTTATAGCACTAGATACTTGCACTGTAAACAACAAAATGTCTCAAACCAATAATGTAAGTTCTTACCTCAAGGAAATAGAAAAAGAAGAGCAAAATGCATCTATAAAAAGCAGAAGGAAGAGAATAATAAAAATAAGAGCAAGAATCAATAAAAGTGAAAATTGGAAAACTATATAGAAAATCAACAAAACAAAGACAAGGTTTTCAAAAAGTCAATAAAATTGATAAGCCTCTGGCAGGACATACAAAAATAAAGAGATAGAAGACATAAAGCACCACTACCAAGACTGAGGCAGGGAATATCACTAAGGATCCAGCAACTTAAAATAATTGGACCACTCCTCAAAAACAATACACTACTAAAACTCAACCAAGATGAATTAAACAATCTTAACAGCTTTATAACCATTAAAAAATTTAATTCATAGTATCACAGCTACCCCCCAAAAAGAAATCTTCAGGCACATGTGGTTTGTTGGAGAATTCTGCCAAAAATTAATATATCATATAAGCTGTAGATTACATGAGTTTGGAGCTCTGAAGAGTGGTTCAGACTGGAGGTAATTATTTGGATGTTGTCTGTGTATAGATGACATTAAAATGCACTGGTATAAATGTTATCACCTAAGGAGAAATTGTAGATAGAAGAGATATAATATACTAGAACTGAACCCTGAGATACTACAACATTTAGAGATCACAGAGATGAAAAGAAATCAGAAGAGGAGACAGGAAGAAATGAGATCAGTTAGCAAAATTGTTCATGACTGTAGAGCCACAATCAACTGCACTAGTGATGTAGGAGACAAATCAGGAGAGAGTGGTATCCCAGTGACCAGAGAAAAAATTATTTCAAGGAGGAGGGACTGATCGATTTTGCCAAACATTGCTGATATGTTAAATGAAAGAGGACTGGGAAAAACGGGCACTGTATTTAACAATGTAGAGGTCATTGATGACCTTGCAAAGAACTCATCAGCTCTTTCTGTGGAATGAAAATCTGACTGGAATTACTATAAAAATGATTTGTAGAAGAGGAATTGCAGAGAATCAACTTAATACATGGGTGGATAAGATGGTGGGAGCTACTGATTGTTTTTATTTTCTCAGTGAAGTAAGAATACAGGTCATTAGGTGAGAAGGAGAATCAGTGGAGGCAGATTTTAGAAGATTAAGGACAGAAGAGAAAATATGAAATTTTCATCTTCCCATATGTGAGTGGGAAGAGTGAGTGGAATAGGGAAATGTATAAATTACTGAGTTGCATTGCCAGCCCACTGGTGGCTTTCAGGAATGAATTCAAAATGAGACAAGTTAGCACAGTTGTGTGTTTTCTATAGCCACAATCAGCTGCACTGATGTGGGTGTGGAGGAGACAAAGAATATGATTCAAGGAAATTTATAATTTTGCTAAGCTAAAGAAAGGCAATGAAGTTAAGTGCCCATGCATAGGACTGATTATGTTGATATACCACAAAATGTTAGCTGAGCCAATAAGGGATTGAGAACTTCTCTGAGTGAGGGTGAAGGGCAGTAAAAAGATGTTAGGATCATTGAATTGTGGATCCATATGAAGTCAAAGAATTTTTGGAGTCCTGTGATAGAGGGAGTCAGTTGGAAAATGAAGGTGGTGGTCTGAGACTGGAACAATTGAACCTAAGCTTGTAAAAGTATAATTAATGGTAATGATACAGTCTAGAGTGTATTACTCTGGAGGTGGGTGGCTGAGATAATGTGGTCAAGTTTAATTGGATAGTAAGCCATGGATTACAGGCCAAAGGATATTGACAGAATCATCTAAGTAGATATTAACTTTATCAAGAATTAGAAATAGTGTTGGAGGAAATGACAGCAAGAGAGCATTAAATTTTTTAAGGAATGAAGAAGAATGATGTGGAGGTCTATACATGACTGAAACAAGGATGAGTAATGGATAGTATGGTCTGATAGCAAGAGATTCAACAGTGGAGACTACCAAGGAAAGAGAGACAATGACTAAGAAGGGACAATTGTTTGGAAGCTGCAACAGGGCACAAAGGAAAGGGTCAGGGTACTAGGGAGGGGACTGTAGAGAGAGTAATGAGAAGTGATTAGACATTTCCGTACTTCCTTATCATTGCAATAATAATGTTTCACTTTGAAATGTTCATTTCTTTGATTACATTAAGTTGAATTATTTTTTCATATGTAGGTGACAGGATAAGTAATTGTGGTCTTAATTTGTTCTAACTGAGTTTACTCTCCCCAAGTTTATGGATGGGTCCTTTTCCTTGGGCAGGTACAAAGGTTATACAGTGGAACTCAAGGTAAAAATTGTGTCAAAATCTCATGCTGGATTTTTGTTTACTTTTTGCTTAAGCTCTTTGACACAATATTCACAAAGGGAAAGGAAAGAGGTAATTACATTTTATATGGGATGAGGTGAGGACAGAAGTACAAGAGCTTAAGAGGAGGGGGAGAGAGAGAGAGAGAGAGAGAGAGAGAGAGAGAGATTCACCAGGAATAGGAAAGGATATGAGGAACTGTGGTTACTTAAAGCAGCAGGGACCTATGCCCACCCAGCACCCAGGGAGGTACTGTGACCACCGTGGATATGACCCTAGGTATCTGGGCTCCCTGCTTTGACAAAGATTTCCATAGCTACACAAGACACAGAAGTTGCAGAGTCACCGCAAGAGACTAAGTGAGCAATGAGTGTAACAATCTTGACCAGTGTAGACTATAGATCGGTGGGGTACCCCTATTTTTTCTGATCCCTCAGACCTTCCTACAACCCTAGTAGCTAAATAAGGAAAGAACAAATAATGATTACGTTTAAATTTCCTCTCAGACTGGTGGGATAAGAGTTGGAGTTCAAATAACCAGGTTTTTTTGTTTTGGATTGGTTTTTGCACATACAGGTTTGTGGAATAAAATTCATAAATACTTTCTACACTGTCAAATGAAGTGCCTATTTTCCCAGCCTGTCGTATAATATTAATTTTACTTTTAGAGAGAAGATTTTCATTTTTGTGTAGTCCAATTTACTTTGAACTTCATTTCTCACTATCTGGACTTGTGAGACTCAACTTCATGGTGTTAAAAGTTTGCTTTTAGAATTTTGGAAATATTGTTCCATTTGGCATGCATTTTAATGGCTACCTGCAAGTCAGACACACTCTTTCATCAGCTAAAAAAGTACCTTCAGGGGATACCTGGAATTTGATATATCAGTTTATGGGAACATAATTTAAAATTTTGGGATCAATAGTATATTGACAAACTTTGATGACCCTTAAATATGTCTCAGGATGCTGCAACGTTGAGTCATTCTTGTGAAAAAGAATCAGATTCAAATCAAATGTTTGTACAAAACAGACAGTTATATAGCTTGTTTTTGTGCTGTTTTTATGTTATTAAATAACCTTTGTCATTTCTCATGATCCTTGGGTAATTACTAAAGGGGCATAGTGGTCCCTTATGTGTTGCTTTTAAAGGTAAACAAAACTTTAAAAGACACTCTTTTAGCTTTGTTTTGACCTACTCTTTGTTACATTTCAGGTTTGTAGGGTAAAGTAATTTGAAGTTACCCAAAATAGGTCATTACACTTTGGTCACTGGAACCCAGATGGTACTCTGATTAAACAATTGGATTTGTGAGTTTCCATTTCAGGCTGTTGTAAATTAAATAGCACTAAGGACAATCAAATCAAAAAAGACTCAGTTTTCCCTTTAAACTCATGTTTTTATTGGGTCTTTGCTGTATAAGCACCAAATGAGGCACTTTGATGTATGGGATGGCAACATTATAAGAAAAAGTTAATCCCAAACCTGATTTTGTATTTCTCTACAAGGTAGGCTGTGCACTAGCTGCTGAAAATATAAATCCATATAGAATCAATTTTATTCCCTTAGGAACTATTCTTCTTTAATCAGTTGCCATGGTTGTAAACAATATAAAATGTAATACTGACAATGTTTTTTGAAACATGTTGGCCTTTATTACATTAGCTGCCTATTAAAGAGCAGGCACACTCAACCTGACTATCCTTAGGTGAGGGTTAAAGGACCTATAAAGAAAAAAGTGTTATTATACTGGGAAAAGATTGTTAATAGACTTGCAGTGTTGGAGTCTGTAAACCCACTGTTCCCTTTGAGAATGATAAAGTTACCAATAGCGATTTCTATTCATGACCTACACAATCCCATCCTTTGGTAAAGGATCCCCAGGATAATGATCCATTTTTTGGATAAAGTTTCTCCTCTTTTTTCTCCACTGGACTTCAGGACAGACACTGGGATGGGATGGGAAGGAAGTCAACATTAAAGCTTGCTCAGGTTTTACCCATACCCTGTGAGTCTGTGTGTCTGTTTAAAGTTCCACATATTTAGAGGAAAACTAATCCCACCACTGTACCCAGAAAGATTTTACTTTCTAATTCCACCACTGTACGCAGAAAGATTTTAGTCAGGTTAATATACCCCTCCTTGGCTAGAATTCTTAATGGAACAATAGGCAGAACCCATAACACCTCCCAATCAGTGCATTATTATATACTTTAAAGAAATGAATATTCCTTGAATGAGTCTTAATTCTGAGGTATTGGACGAGTGTATTTCAAATAATGACATCAATCAATACATTTAAAAACATTTTATTTTTAGAGGTTGAACAATGATTCATTGCAGACTTTCTGATGAAACAATTAGCAGTCTCAAAGATTATTTCAATAAATTTTAAAGTTAGAGCACAGATTGAATATAAATTGATTTAAATAGGCACAGTTTTGAAAAGAACTGAAGAGTACTTAAAAGATCCCATTGAATTCATGTGGCACAATTCCTAGTTTTATCGATAGTGTCTCAATTAAATGTCCTGGCAGAAAACACTTAGTGATTAATTTATCTAGAAATTGGTAGCACTGAAAATATTAAAATTTATGCATTCTAATGTTTTGCGTGTGTATGCTTCTATGTATACATGTGTGATTTCTGCTTTGCCTATTTTACTATCTTAATGATTATCCTTTCTTACTGTTTCCTCTGAGGCTCTTACCTTACTTCAAGAGACCTAATCACACTGAACTATTCTTGTCAGCCCTTTGCATACATCATTTTCTAGCTTTTGAACATTTTCAATAATTCCTTCTATTTTGGACAAGGGCTTTGGTGAAAGAACTAAAGTACACTAAAATAACACTGTACTCTCTCCCAATGCTACTCACAACTTGCCAGAACTTTCATGCTTCAACTCACAGGACTTGGGAACCTGGCTTTTCAGAAATTCCCCTCAATGCTTCTCTGGTGGGCCAGGGCTTCCAGGTACTGCTGCTCCAAGGTGAGGTGTAGTTATAATTTTTTCTGTCACTGTGCACTGACTGTGAAATTTAATTGTCCCTTCATTTCTTGTTTCAGCTGGCAAAGGATGTAAAAATTCCAGATGGATTAACATCTAAATTGGAAATATTCATTACCTACAAACCACTTTAAATATTTTCAGTCCTTCCTAAGTTGGCTATCCAACATCTCAATCTCCTTT
The DNA here is from genome assembly GCF_963924675.1 of Phocoena phocoena. Lineage (NCBI taxonomy): Eukaryota > Metazoa > Chordata > Mammalia > Artiodactyla > Phocoenidae > Phocoena > Phocoena phocoena. The sequence continues at coordinate 89,415,295 of NC_089240.1, read as the reverse complement.
CTTAATATGTGCCCAGCTTCCTTTCCTCATTAGCACCTTATCATGTAACGCTCAATTACACATTTGCAATGTCTCTTGCTTGTTTACTTTGGGACACCTCTGTAGATGCAATTCACTATTGTGTATATTTATTAGAATAACAGCCACAGAGCACAATGGGAGTTGACTTCCTAAAATAGTTTACTGTCTTACTGTGTTAAAAATATGATTTTAAGATAAAATTTATTTTTGAACCTTAACTGAGTAAATATTATGAAGAAAAAATGAATTCTTAAAAGACTTGATTCTACACGCTACTTAAATGAGAAAATTTTCTGAAATTCAAACATAGCAAGCTCCATTTGCTCAGCGATGAGGTACTTGCACAAAGTTCCCCATGGCCTTTTTGGTGTACAAATTTATAATAATGAAGACTACTTCTAAGGAAATAATTTGACATAAAACTTTGCTTTCTCTTTAAACTACTGCATTTAAAAAGTCATTTGAGTTGTAAACACTCAAGGATAAGCCAGTTTTAAGATCACATTATTGTGTCACAGTAACAGAAATGTGAATCACATTTACTTTTAATTCATGGATTCAGGTTCTCCTAAATTCTCATTATTGAGCTACTACATTCTTGATATAAGTTGTTAGGAAAATCCAAATCATCATTCCTGGCGCCAAGGTGCCAAGAAATAACGTGCTATCATGAAATCACACATAGTCTGCTTTTGTATTTTGGTTTAACCAGGTAGCTTGAAAATTATTATCCCACTAGCACCGTCTTCAGATTTTAGAAGCAGAACTAGAGGAATTATAGTGAGGTATACTTTGTGGTAGTTCTGTTCCTTCTCTACTGCTCCAGAACTAACCATGGTATTGAGGATGGATATGCAGAAATGATGCTTTTCACCAGGTAGCAATTACCATAGGTGACCAAACGCCACCTATCTATGGCGTCTATAACTTATTGGAGTGATGGACTAGAATGATTTTTTCACGACTATAAATTTGTAGACCTAGGTATTTGATGAAAGTTGTATTTTCTTTCAAAATCTTTTTAACCTATTACATTAAGTCCCTACATGTGGACTTATCACTTTTAGATTAATTTCTGATATTACAGAAATAGAAACATGAAAAACACAAGTATTAGCAGCCAAAACTTTTTGCTGTTACATTTTGTAATTTTTGTTTAATGACTGGAGTGAAATTTTTATATAGTTTAATCTGGAATCAGGAAAATATTTAATGCTTCTGATGGTCACACTGTTGGCCAGATAAGAATTTTGATAAATCAACCAATTTGCCTTTGGGGATAGAATTTGACGCCTACTTTAAAGTATTAAAAAATACAACTTATTTTACAGTACATGTGTATAGGAGTTCAGTCCTGTATTCAGGCTTGCAAGTGTATTATTCGGTGGTTTTTAAAAACAGCTATTGCACATCTTTGGAGTTTCTGAGGAAAATCAAGCATCTGAGGCTTTCTTCCTTTCTTCTTATCAGGAGAAAACCAGCTTAACATGGGGTGAAAGAACACAACTGTTCTCTGTCTGTGGGCTTAACTGTCATGGAGCAATGAGTAAATGGGTGGCCTTTTCCCCTTTATCACTGTAGTTTTCTCCAGGCATGCAGGTTGTTCAGCCTTAGTCTGGTTTATGTTTAGTCCTTATTATTTTCATTTCATAATCTAACCTTTGGTTCTTTATAGGACTTGGCAAATTTGCATATGGTTTGTTGCTATTTTTATTTTTTTCCAAAAAACCCCCCCTCATTCAGGGCCAACTCTTTTGAAAGCTGTTTGGAATCTAACTTATTACAGGTTTCTTAACTCCATGTTGTAAAATCTGAATATAGATACTGTCCAAACTGTCCAAAGAGTAATGTTTGAATTCACAGTAACAAAAGTTACAAGGTTTGTGCAAAAGATATTGTACACCATTGGAGTACATAGAGCTTGCTATAGTTAATTTTATATATAAAGCTACATTTCTCATTAAAACTATTCTGTGCTACATTAAAAGTATCTGATTTAATTTTTCCCTACCAGTAAAACTGTATGCTCATTTAATCTCAGAAATTTAAAATGCAAATTGTATATTTATGATGTTTGTAATTGTTATAATAAATCATTGGAACCTTTTAAACACCATAATTGCTTTGGAGCTCTTCAAGTTTTCCAAGGGTCATGAAGTAAACCCGGCTGTGGCGATTGCGCAGGATAGAGGTAAAGAACAGCTTTAAAAAGAGAGAAAGAGACACCATCAGTAAGTATTTAATACATTGCAAACTGATATTTGATAGGTACAACTATAACTTCAATTTATCTGCACCAACCAATACAATATTAAGCCATACTGTTTTTCAGAAAGGGATTTCCTCAGATTAAAGAATACAAAGTTAAATTGGTATGGAGTCTAAATTACAATTAAAAAATAACCTTTTACCATATTCTATAATTGTACTTCATATAGTTTAAATAAAACTAGATTTTTGTAGGTGGAATTCATCTGCTAAACTTCTTGATTGGTTTGGTTAACAATTCTATTTGTTTAAAATCTATTTTTATTCAAGTTGGCTTTCCTTTTTCTTTTAATATATGGAAAATATTACCTTATTTAGATGTTCACATTGTTGCTGGTGTTTAAGTGGCCACTGAAATTTTCTACTTGGTGCAAGTTTCTATTTCAGTGGAACAGACTGACATCAATAGACTGAGATTATGAGCTAAACCAATTGGTTTAGAGAGGAACATGTTGTGTAAATATGGTCTGTGCCATAAAGAAAATTAGGACAGTACAATAATATAAATAGCAAACAGAGGTATCCTTGTTAGGACTAAGGTTTTCAACGTCCACAATGGATATACTTAGGAGGGTGTGTGATGTAATGATGATGATGATGATAATAACACTAGCTACCCGTGATTTAACACTTTTATGTGCCAGGCAATCTATGAGATGCTTACTATATACATATTATTGATAATTTTCAGAATTGTTCCCAAAGTAGTTATTAATATTCCCATTCCTGAGATGAAAAAGCTAAGGTTCAGAAGGACTAGTCAAACTTCTAGGTTTTTACACGTAATTAGGTGGCAAAGCTGGGACTGCATCTTAGATCTATCCGATCTCAATCACTGGTTCTTGCCATTATATCCCTTTATATTACAAAAAAGTACCTTTTCTTGATGCCCAGTGCTTTACCCTGTTTGTTCTGATATTAATTCAAATCCTTTGCAATTTCTTCCAAATGTGAATGTTTTCTGGTCTTATTAGAATTATTTCTTCACGCTATTATTTCTCATAACATGTCGGGACTGTAATGATGTCATGCAATTCATTTTTCCATCTAAACTATCTGAATCGGTTAAAATTGATCACATTACACAAATAATTGCCAAATCTTGACTTTATTTTTCTTTCCTGTGAAATGGACATACTAATGTCCACTTGTGAAGATTAACTATGATAGCTTCTAAAGTATTTAGCACAAACTCTACCATATAATTAGGTGTTCAGCAAACGTAAGTAACTTTTTCCTTCTTCTGTTATTGGATTACGTTGAAAACTATAAAAGGCAGATTTACTCAAGCATTCTTTTTCAAAATATCATATTAATATGAACATGAAAAGAACTATGCATCAAAGACAATAATGGAATTTGTAAGAAATAAAATAAAGGCTAAGCTTTGCTTTGGACACAATTAGAAGTTTTACATTTTTGAAAATGATTTCTTTTGAAATCAAATTTCATGATTTACCAAATCAATGCTTCTAATGCAAATTGCAAAATTATTAATTTATTATATTATTAAGAGCATGCCAATTTGGGAAATATATTTATAGCCAGAAAGAAAAGGATATAAATTTCCTTAGTTAATTTTCATCACTTGCTTTATTTTTGCTTTAACTGGGGGATATAAACTATACCTTGTCACCTCGGGTACACAGAAACCTCAGCTTCTTAATTGACCTGCGCTTCAGTTCACTTTCCAGAACCCTTGACTGCAAAGAGCGGACTTCAATGGCTTTTTGGCCCCATCCTGTGGCTCGCTGTGAACACTCATAAGCTACAATAAAAATTTAAAAATCAGAAAAACATAATATCTGTCAGTGATAGAAAATTATAAACGCAGTCAACATTTGATTATTAAGAGGAACATTATTACAGTTCAGGTAAATACATTCTTTTTTTCCTGCTTATAAGACTGTTGTTTGGCCATTATGCTGCTCGACAGTGTTGTTCAAACCTGCTATGTACTATCACCATTGTGACCAACTATTTAACATTGTGAATAACTAGATCTCAGTTAATGTTTGTATTCATATTCTCCAATACCACAGAAAAAGCTAAGGGTTAATCTTACCCTGTTTGTAGAAAGTCAAATCTAGCTACAGTGATTCTTTATTTTATAATCTAGTTGAGGTACAACATCCTGTAAGGGTTTGTACTTGTGCTTAAGTGACATATATGGAAACCTGACTAACTTTTCAAAATTAAAACTGCTAAAAAATGACTCGCTCAAATAATGACTTTAGCAACTCTAATGTAATTCAATTAATTACCATGTTATACATAGAACTAAAGCTAATTTGATACTGCTAAGCGTTTCTCTTGCTCAGGAAATTTTTATTAAGATTTAAACTATTGGACCCTGTTTTATATTACTCAGTGACAATAAAGACTATGACAATTGCTTTAAAGCAGAAAACCTAATTATGTAAATAGCTATATAGTCACCTGACACTGTAAGGTATTTTCTGACATGGGGAGCAGTATTTTTTCCAACAACTGCATACAGCAAAATTTTCTAAACATAATGCACAGTGTACTTGCTGAGCTCAAATACACAGTTCACATGGCGTTACATAATTTCTACCTTAATTCTAAAACACATTAATCAGCCACTTAACCTAGCTACTGAGCTAGCTTGTGTATGGGATGGAATCCAGCGATTTAGTTTGGAACGCTTAATGATACTTGCTGTGATTGCTAAGTCTCTATATATTTCTTTGAAAATCCAAAGCAAAGATCTTATTCGTAAAAACATTCATTATATCTAAAGGAATGTAGATTGGGAAAATCTGGATCTAGGTTAGTTTTAAATAACAAAGCTGTTGTTTTTAGACAGAAAAAGAGAGTAATTGATTTTCTTAATATTAGTGTTATAATGCAATCTTTATATACTCTCAAAATACCCTTATTACACAGACCAAAATATCATGTTTTTATAGTGCTATAATTTATTTTACACATAGAGGGATGCTTTTCAATTTTAGTGACTTAAAATAGCTCTTTGTTTTAGGTCAGAAGTTGTCCTGCCTAAGGACAAGAACTGTACCAGATGACTTTTTAAGACCTCTTTGAGTCCTATCATTGTCTACATGTGGCATAAATATGGCATAAATATAGGGGTTCTGTTTCCCATTTGAACTGAATTTCCTTATTCCAATTTTTGATTAATATATTGATCACAACCACTGTAAAGGTTAGAACAAGATTCATTATTTCAGGGTTTTTTTGTCCCAGATCTGTCAATTATATTGTAAGCGTTTACGTCTTGTCACAAAATGGTTTTAAACCCTCTGTGAGTTCTTACCTTTTGAAGAAATTGGAGGTTTTCAGCATAATCCTTAACATTATGTATGCAAAAGGAAAGGATTCTGCAGATGCAGTGCAAAGTACCATCATCCCATAATGGAAAAAATGTCCATTAAAAAGAAGTTCTTTCACACTGGTCTTTAAAGTCACATGTGGATCACATTTAGCCATTTTATAGAGATTTCAGAAGCTTCTGGCTTCTTTATTGATAAACTGTTTTCTCTCTGTCTCTCTTGTCCTCCTTCTCTCCCTCCCTCCCTTCCTTCTCTCTCTCTCTCTCTCTCTCCCTCTCTCCCCCCCTCCCTTCCTCCCTCACCCTTTCCTTGTCCTTCTCCCTCTCCCTCTCCTTCTCCCTTCTCCTTTATTTGCTTCATTAACCTTATCTTACTTCTAGGAACATTTATCTTCAAGCAAATCATTCTACTCTCTCTCTAATATTTTTACTGTTCATATGCATTATTCTGTTCCCTATCTAGAATCACCTCTGTAGTCACCAAGACTCAGAGAAATACGAGTTTCAAGTTATTCAGATTGCCCAGATCAGCAGTCCTACGATGGTCAGGAAGAAAAAAAGATGTCCTGGTCTAATGAAGATGAAACTTTTGTAAATGAAGTTTGACGAAATCTTAGTGACAACCTATATGTCACATATTCAGTTTGTATTTGATTCTTCACAGAAATATTACTTGCTGAACAGAACACTATTGACTGTATAAAATGGAAGTATTTTGCTCTTCTCTTATGACTATTTGGCAGTCTCCTAAGATAAAGGTAAACCCCAAAAATCAATGTGATGGAATGAAACACTTTCAACACCTGTGTAAAAGCTGCAAGCAAAGGTATTTAAAATAAAATTACAGATTATTGTGGAAAAGAATTACTTTCCTATTTTAATTACATGATTATTAAAAATGAACAACTAAGACAGCCATAATCAGTCTCTTTGTGATAGCCTTGTGAAGTAATTAAGCATAAGACAAACATACACATTACCTTACAAGGGAGTAAGTATGCCATATCCCAAATTAACACTATATGCCTTGAGAAAAAGTGATACTTCAGGAAATAGAAGCTTTTCTGGGAACATCTGAAAGGAGAAAAATTTTATACATACCTACTGAAGATGGTATGTCTTTCCACACTTCAAGGATCTTCTTGAAGAGTTGTTCATTTGCTTCCATGGAAAGGGCTTCGGCACTGAAAGTGAGCATCATGCCAATTCCCAAGGAATCAGGTAAAATGATGATATTCTGTGGTATAATGATTTCCAGGGGCTGGAATTATGTTTCATAAGGATTTACATGTCCAACATTTTATCACTACTACTTTCATTGAAGCAGCTTGGTTGAGCAATAAAGACCAAAAAGGGGTTCAAAATGCAGGGAGGAGAGAAATTTCTATTTCAGTACTAAACAGCATGCTATCCAACACTTGAAAAGAGCCTTCCCTATGTCATAAATCTGTCACTGTTTAATATTCTTCTTTATATTTAGGAGAAAACTTTGTAAAAAGCAGAGATATACTTCCAACACAGAGAAATTCAATGAAATTTCACAAACTATTATGTATAATGATAGAAGAAACATTACTTGTTTGATTTCAGATTCATTTCAGCACACTAATTAATACTTTAGTAAGGAATGTGTGAACCAAGTAACAAATACAAAATCACTGCTTATCAACCAATTTATTCAAATCAGAAATAGAAAATTACATTTAAAATAGCTTGAGTTTAAATATTTACAAGGGGCAGCCTTATAATATCCTTCACTGCTTGAAATATATCCTCCCTTCACAAAAATATGGAATTTCTTATCTAATTTATATAATCTTAAAATATCTTCAATTCAGAGATGTATTAGGTGACAGAAGATGAAATACTAAGAAATATCTAAGAATTTCTAAATTTCATGATGCATAAAACAATGTGACAAAACTTGCCTAAACTACAGATATTGTCACATTAATCATATTTCCCTAAAAACCGAACAATTAATTCCTCTATCATTTTTCGAATTTAGCAAGTTAAAGGAAAAAATGTCAGAAACTATACTTGCCAAACCCAGCGTACTCAGGCCAAGTGCTTGAGGCCATGTCTCAGTCTCAGCAACAACAATTCTTAAAACTAAAATGGGGATCCAGAGGCGAAAAGCAATTTTAATGCGTTCCCTGGGCACTCTCATGAGCAGTTGAATCAGAAAAGAGATGAAGGAAGAGAGAAAAAGAAATTCAAGAAAAAAGATTGTCTCAAAAAATTTGTTTAGAATAGATCTGGGCTGTTGTAAATCCAGAAAGCCTCAAAGGTAATCCTCTTGCTTCTCAGATGATTCCTGAAGTAACCAGATATTCTGTAGCGTTACAGCTTTTGTAATCTAACACTTTTGGAAAAGTATTATTTTTAGTACATTCTGTTTCAGAAGACACTCCTTCCTCCTTTATATTAGAGTCCTTTCTCTTTTAATGGGTCAAGACACTAGGGCATTTAGCTAAAAATTCTATTTTTTAATACACTTAAAGTATCCTAATTAGGCCAGAAAATGATTTTTTAAAAACCTCACCTTCTCTCATTCTTGTTTCCATAATAATTAACTGATCGTTTCAAAAGAAAATAATTCTTCTTGCTTAGTAGTCAAGTGGAACACAGAATTCAATCTTCCTAAATGACTTTCCAAATAAGTATAAACTTGGACCAACACTGTGGTGTTCAATAATGCACTACCTTCAAAATAAAGGCTATCTGACATGACATAAAAAATAAGATGCAGGAAGTGATGGAAGACACTCCAAGTGAAAAGTACTATAATATTTATATTAAAATTAACCTATACTCATTTAAATGGCTTTGGCTGGGCTTGGTTCAGTATTTTCTGCCTTATGAACAGTGATTTCTATATAGTCATAGGTGACAACAGAATGATCAGCTAATTAGATTGTTAAATATGACCAAAACTTTAAAAAATTTCTCCACTAATGATCTGACAATTGCTCCATGTAATCTGTCAGAGATATATAGATAATTCTGAAAGCTGTGCAAAATATCACATTACTACAGTGGCTAGCAGTACATAAAAGTTTTCTCCTGGAATTTTGTATAATGCTAAACTGCTAAAACTTTAGTGATTGACAAAATGGGGGATTCAAAAAGGGTGAAGCAGAGATTTGTTGGTTCAGCCCTTCCTTTTTAATATAATTTTCAATAGGACAAATATCACTTCTACCATCAAATTTGAGATATAGGAGAATTATATTATGTATGGTACGTGTGTGTGAGGGGTATTATGTTATGTTCAAGCTCTTTAGACAAATGATGTGTATAGTATTTTTACAACTATCCATATTTTAGATGCTGTGCCATATTTTCATATTTATAATTATTTGAGTTAAGAGTTGATGTGCATTAGCTTTTAAAATGCTGAATCTTTGATCAGAATTTCTAAGTATAACTTATACTGTAAGAGAATACTTTATGATAATTTGCTATATATCACAGTTAAAGTACAACAATCTGGATAAAGAAAGGACATACACATAATAATGTTGCAATACTGGTGTAATTTTAAAAAATCTATTAATGCATTATGAGGTGCAGAAGACTAAAGCAAGGGTTGCAAACTCATATGGCTACAAGGGCCAGTTATTATAAATACATAATGGTGGATGGATAGAGAATGTATAGTGTATGTTCCATCTCAAAGTGGACAGGCACAAATTGGTTCCAGTTGATTATGGCCAGATAGTAATGTTGGTCTGATATTGTCAGATCATTGGTTTTTCAATAGAAATCCAGATTTTAAATGTAAACGATATTCACTTAAAAACAAACAAAAATCACTGTTGCAGACAAAATCTATCTGTGGAACAAACTTAGCTGTCTGGACTAAGAAACCAGTGATTTTTGTTTATCCATTACTGCTGTCTGGCACTTTATACTTACCTTTTACGTCTCAGTTCTAACATAGATATTGATACTCATATTTTTAAAACTTTAAGAGTTTTGACAGTTGGAAATACTCAAATTGTGTTATACAGTAATTTCTAGGGATCTTACATTATTTGGCAGGGTCACATCAGACATAACCTCAGATTCTGCATCAATGATGTGATATCCATCTGCTGAGCTGAAGAAAATCTTTAGTCTTTTTTCAGAACCAATAGCCAGGTCAACTGTCACTGGCTTATGACCAAGTGTTGGAAACACCTGTAGATATAAAACCAAATATGGCCAAAAGGCCAAAAATGACACTCTGTCTAAGGAGAAAATTCCCCTGCCCTTTTGTTTAACAGGTTTATAAAACCCAGAATTATTTTTAAAGTTACATAATATATTTAGAGACCTATGTATTATAACTTTTCTTAGGTCTGTTATTACAATAAGAATGATTATATTCAGGTTCTAAATATTGAGTTTTCCTTCGAAGGCCAAATCTCCAAAAATCATAAGAGCCTTGTATGGCCCTGTACTCTGTTTGCTGTCTTTAAATTCCTTGCCTTGAGCTTCAGCAAATGAAGGAGCTCATCTGGTCTCTTAAACCGGTTTGCTGGATCAGCTGCCTGTATTTTTGCCAGTATTCGTATATAGGCTTCATAGGACATGTAGTCTCCTTCGGAGTCTGCTGATTGATCAATGCACACTTGGTAGGGAATGAGAAAGGCCAGACATGTTAACCTACCATAGACTGGATGTACTCTAGGCTCTTATGGTTCCTAGTCCAAGGAAACAAAAAGCCAAACAGGATTCATTGCCAAGTTCAGGTCACAGTAGAGGACTGGGCATCACAGGTTTCACCACACTGTAGTCATGAGGTGGGATTCAAGAACTGGAGTGAGGACTTGGACCAGGAATTGTGTATCAGGCTACACAGACTGTTGGTACTTACCTTCTTTGCTTTCCAGCTCCATACCAGGCAGCTCTGACCAATCAGCAGACACCCAAGAACAAACCCATATCCAAATACTGACAGCTGACCCAAGGCCCAATTTAGGGAGATCAGATCAGGGATGTGATTTGTGTCAGGACAGACCCAGACTATCTATATAGTAGTCTGTGCTCTTTATAAAAGAACATATTTATTGTACAAATAGACATTGAGGAGTAGTCATAGATATTAACCCATCTTTATTGTATACATGTGATGTTTTGGCCTACAAAATATACCACGTAATCAGATCCTGACCTAAGATACAATAGTATTTCACGAATATGTTGTTGGGGTCTATCATGATGTATCCCTATCAGTGCTTTGTAAAAACTTGTCCAGGGACCAACCAGTTCAAAATCTCCTGGGTTGTTTGCTAAAAATATAGATTCCCAGGCTCCACTTCAGACCTACTAATTTGGTCTGGAGTTGGGTCTGAGATCTAAACTTTTAACAAATGCTCCAGATGATTCTTATGTATATCCCAGGTTAGGAGCTACTGGACTCTATGTAATATTGCCAGCTCATTAATCAGTCCTTATTACTATAGAATAAATACAAATTAATCTCTCTAGTTTATGAGATGTGATTAAAAATCATCAGCAACTTAATTGTTTGGGACACTAAATGGTTACCTTAAGAGGCTGATCCATAGAAGTTCAATTAAACCATAATAAGGGTGGAAACAGTACTCATAATCCAAATAAGCCTAACCACCATTCCTTGTAATAGTTCTAGAGAAAAATGTGTTTAGAGATCCAGCTTGGAAGGAATACAGAGCCATCCTTTCCTCCCCACCCCCATCTACTGTAGCCCTGGTAATTAGAGCAAAGCCTTTCTCTTCCTTCATTCCTCTTCCAGGTTCATTCCTCTACCATTCCGCTACAATGGTAGAGGTTTCCCCCTTTACCATTGTCACACCTTTCCTTACCTTCCCTCTGCTCTCCACCCCCCACTAAGAGAGAACAGGGACTTTCTCAGCTTCAAGTCATTGGGGTGGCACCCAAAGCTTGTGTTTGTGGCTTTAGAAGAGAAGGTCTTCATGTTGACTACAGGAATTGGGAATGAGGAGCTGGTGGGGAGGTCCTTTAAGGGGAGGGGTCAGGGATTTCCCTCACACTCTCCCTTGGTGTGGTGCCTGTGAATTATCTAAAAAAGGGTTAAATGATAATTATTGACATGGTATATTTAAATTACATTAATTGTAGAAGAATGGTATATATTTCTGCTACTCTATTCCAAATACTGTTCTGTTTACAATTTCTCAAAAGAAAAACCAAAGGAAAAGGAGACCACTCACTTTAATGGCAGTGCTTTCATCAAAGGACTTTGGTGCCCATGCATACAGGTGAATTGATGATTTCAAAGCAATTGCAATATATGTTGTTTCTTCATGTTGCACTACAGTGATAAAATACAAAGAAGTAACGATGCCACAGCGTTAACAAGAACACTCAAGTATTTGTGTTTGTTGTTGAAAATGTCATAATAACAATGTAAGACCATAGATCATTTATTTTAGAAAAGTTATTTGGTTACAATTTGATTCCCAATAGAAGGTGACAAAAATACTGTATAGCTTTATGGAGTGTATGCATTAGCCTTTAAGAACACTCTAAATTGTACACTGAAAACTACAGAAAATTGCTGAAAGAAATTAAAGAAGACCTAAACAAATGGAAATACTTCCTCTGTTCATGGACGGGTAGACTTAACATTGTTAAATGAGAGATGTGATTAAAAATCATCAGCAGTCAGCAGTACTGACCTTAAGAGGTCAGTACTATCCAAAGTGATCTACAGATTCATTGCAATCTCTATTAAAGTCCCAATGCCCCCCTATGCATAGATGGAAATGCTGATTAAAATTCACTTGGAATTGGAAGAGGTTCCAAATAGCCAAAACAATCTTGAAAATGAAAAACAAAGTTGGAGGACTCATGGTTCCCAATTTCTAAACTTACTACAAGCTACAGTAATCAAAACAGTGTAGTACTGACCTAAGGACAGGCATATAGATCAATGGAGTAGAATTGAGAGTCTACAAGTAAAGCCATTCATTTATGGTCAGTGGTGCCAGGACTATTCAATAGGGAAAGAATAATGTCTTCATCAAATGGTACTGCGACAACTGAATATCCAAGTACAAAAAAATGAATTGGACCTCCTACCTCAATCCATATATAAAAAATAAGTTGAAATGGATCAAAGACCTAAATGTAAGAGTTGAAACTATGAAAATCTTAGAAGTAAATATAGGAAGAAACCTTCATGGCAATAGATTCTTATATTTGACACCAAAAGCATAAGCGACAAAAGAAAGAAACAGATAAATTGGGTTTCATTAAAATTAATACTTCTATGTATCAAAGGACACTATCAAGAAAGTGAAAAGACAAAGTATGGAATGGGAATAAATATCTGCAAATCATATATCTGATAAAGGTCTAATGTCCAGAATATATAAAGAATACTTACAACTCAACAACAAAAAAATAAATAAGCCAAGGAAGATATACAAATGATCAACAAACACTTGAAAAGATGCTCAACAACATTATTCATCAGGGAAGTGCAAATCAAAACTATAATGTGATGCCACGTTACACCCACTTGGATGGCTAGGATCAAAAGACTGACATTTACAGGTGTTGGTAAGAATGAAGAGAAAAATGGAGCTTTCATACTTATGGCAATGTAAAACAGTTCTGTCAGTCACTTTTAAAAATATTCTGGCAGTACTATCTAAGAGAAAAGAAAATATTCACTCCAATGTACAAAGACATGTATGAAAATGTTCATAGCAGAATTATTCCTAATAGCCAAAAAGTGGAAAAAGTGCAAACGTATAAAACAATGGATGTATAAAAAACTGGATAAACAAAAGGTGAGATATATATATATATATATATATATATATATATATATATATATATATATATATACAAGGCAATACTATTCAGCAATAAAAAAAAATACTGATACATGCTGAATAGGTTACAGCATGGATGAACCTTGAAAACATTATGCTAAGTGACAGAAGCTTGTCACAAAAGACCACATAATGTATAATTCCATTTAAATAAATCGTGGAAAGAAGACAAATCCACAGCAAAGAAAGTAGATCAGTAGCTACTTAGGACTATGAAGGGAATAAGGTAAGAGGAATAAAATATGGAGTGACTGCTAATGGCCATGAGGTTTCTTTCTGGAATGATGAAAATTAGATCATGGTGTTGGTTACACAACTCTATAAACATACCCTAAAGCCTTTAATTGTATACTTTAATGGGGTGTATTTTATGATATGTAAATTATTTCAGTAGAGCATTTTTTATTAAAAAAGAGAAAAAAATATAAAAAGTATATGCTTGCTCTTGGCTAGACCTTCTGGCTCTCATGAAATATTTTGTCCTACTTCTAGATTTATATTTGTGCTAAAACCCCGCTTCTTTGGCCGAGACACTGCTTCTGTATTCGCTAGCCAGACTTCATCTGAGACTAATATATACGAATTCTCTCTCTCCTCTCCCCTCCCCTCCTCTCTCCTTCTCTCTTTCTCATTCTGTGTCGCTGTCTCTCTGAGTCTAGCTTTGCTTTCTTTTTTCTTTAAACCGTTCAGAAGTAGGTCAAAGAAGCATGATTAATAAACCCCCAAGAAGCAAAGGAATTCTTTGTTAAGCAAATAGTTCCAATAATTTTAATATACAACAGTAACTGATATCAGTCCATTATTTTGTTGACCTTGGAAGGCCATGAAAATACCACGCAAGTATGGCTATGTTGTTGTCCTCCTATGTAAAGGTGCTACTGTTCCACCTGTCAGTAGGACAAATGTTATTGGTTGTTATGAGAGCTGGGATGGGTTGGAATGCGGTCAGCCAGGAAAACTGGACTAAACTAGTCCATCTGTTAACAAAAGCATAGATTTGCAAGATGATTATCTTTGTAAACTCTCTCTTATTCAACTAAAAACTCGATAAGTTAGTAAGGGGCAGTTCTGCTATATAAACTTTTGGGTTAACATCTGGGAATATCTTTCACCTCTGGCTACCACATTTATGTAATATGATTTGGAGGAAATTAGTGATACATAAAACTAGAAGAAAGTAGTATATTTAGTTGATGCCTAAGTTGTCTGGGTGCTCATTCCTACCTTTATTGGTGTTTGTGTACATATGTACACACATATGGAAACCTATCCTTGGAAAGGCTCTTTGTATGCAGAACAAAAACGGTCAGTCAGTGTAGAAATATACTGCTGCAGCTCATATTATGTGATTCCAGCTATCTCTTACCTATGCCACTAGTTCTACCTCACAGGCAATTAGTAAAGAGGAAAGAAGAAAGCAAAGGCTGAGAGTAGAGGGGATTTGCTTCAGAAACAGAAAGAATTGGATAACATTACTTCCAAGTTGTGGACAGATTAGAGCAGGACTCTAAGACTTTGGATGTGTTACTCCATTTCACAGTGGATGGTTGTGAAGAGACAGGGGAAATGAAAACACAGTAATCAGATAGGAAATATTTAGTAATTATTATACTCATGAATATCGACAGTGGGAATGAGAGCCAGCAGACAATTGATGAATTTTTGTTTTGACTCATGGTAAAGTTTCCTGGTCAGTATTAGGAGGGATTTTCTGATTTTGAAAAAAAGGAATTATTATGTGATCCTATTTTATTGCTGTTCCAAGAAAAGATAATGTCATATAAATCTCCTTGTAGGTTATTGAAGATACATCAACACCATTTATATAATTGAAGTTAGATAGAAGCAGGAAGAAATATCAGTTCGTATGAACTAATTAGAGTGACTAGGAAGGGAAGAAAGGTGAGAAAGTGAACCAAACTTAACTCCAATAGCTATTTCAGTCAATCTATATTTTCTCAATAACAGCCAAGATTGTGACATAAAAGACCTGAAAGGTATCTCAGTGAAATTAACTCATTTTTGTATTTGAAGTTGCAAATTCTTTTCTTTCTCTACTTTGCCTTTCACAATAATGTTCTTCACCAAATGAAGGGAAGCAAAATTTATATAGCTATAGTAAACACGAAATGAGACTTACAGACACTGAAGTGTTCACAGCCTGTCAACTTATCAATAGCTTTGCAGGCTTCCTCTGTCTTGAGCATTTCCTCTTGTCTTCTTTTACTTTCTGGATCATCATTCAAAATCTTGTTTCTCAGCCAGGTCAAATGATACACCCGAAGTCTGTTCTTATGGCCTGATAAGAAAAGATACAATGTTTCAATTCAGTCTATTTTTTTATATATTAGAAGAACAAAAATGGTAAAAGTATTTTTGTCTTTTTAACCAAATGTTTTCATTAAAGTAAAAATGCACTTTAAAAAATCTATGCTGCATCAGAGTCTTCCCTTTAGAGTTTGGAAATGTGATAGCAAAGTCTCTCAGTCTCCCACTTACAAGAGATAGCTGAAGTATCTACCAGCTACCTATGTAGAAGCAAATGTAAAATACTTCTTTGGGACAGGTTAAGACTGCCACTGTGCAGGCAACAGAATCACCATCCATTCATTTGTACCTTAGCTTCTTATCTAAGTCATGACCTTTCTGGGATTCAGAGAACCAGAAGCTATCTCTGGTAGTGTGTATATATGAGAAGGGTGTCTTATGTATTGCTTGTTAGGCATTCTGGGCCAGTGAGATGGGTCTTTGTACTCTTTCATTCCAGTATACTTACGAAGTAAGTCCCATCAAATTTCTACAATTCCTTCAGAAAAACAAGCCATTAAAATTACACATTTCTTTTCATATATAGTGACTTTACATCCATTTTTAGGGTTTATGACTGTAAGATTTCTGGGCCCAACAATAAGATTCTCATTTATGTAATTAATCTTAAATACATTTTTATACAACATTTTCGAGCAGTGTTAGAATTCAAGCATCTATATCTATTGCCATTCTATTCTCAAATAGAATAAAATAAATAAATAAATAAAATAAAATTGAAATCCAAACTATTAGATATCTTTCTATACTGACATTCTCAGTACTATTTGATGCAAAAATAATCCATATTTAAGATAAACTTAAGAATTAAAAAGAGAACATTTGGGTTAGAGAAAGTTGGATAAAACGTAAAGAAATCTGTTATCCAGATGTGCAGTCTGTAAGCCACCCAGATGTTTTCAAAAACTAAATGTTGCTTCTGTGTGCCTCAAGCAATTATAAATGAATGACCAAAAAATCATGACACTTTAGCATATCTGTAGAGGATTTCTCTAACCAAAACTTAAAGCAAAGTTAATCATATTTAGGACTATACATAATCATTAATTAATGTGCAATATCGTTATTAGGTACAGACAGGAAGTATATAAACACATAAAATTACTGTGATTAGCATAATTTTATTCTACAGTCGAACCATTTAAAAAATTTTTCCTAATCTTTCAACAGTCATTTTTTTGCCTAAAGTCAGCATTAATGTTAGTGCTTTCCTGATACCAAGTACTGTTTAGTAATCACAATAATTATTAACATCCATATACTTGGCCTCTCATATTTCAAGGTTCAGGATCTGACTGACCAAAACTAAGAAGTTCAACTACTATGTGGGAAGAAAGGAGAGATCTTAGGGGATCCATTCTTGTTACTAGTCCTATCTGTAGGCCCTTATTATACAGCTGTGGCAAAGACAACAGAGTCTCATTTTTATCCAATTATTGTCCTTTTTGTTCTTTGTTGCTTCTAACACAAGAAAGGTATATAGTGGTGGTTAGTGTGGTCGTGTGTGCATGGGTGGGTGAAGCTGTGAGTTGTGAAGATGTAGGTGGCTACTCAGAAAAGACGTGAAAGGATGCAAACGGCATGGTTTTTCTTGTCACTGACCTTGGACAGGTACATTACAATCAAATATCCAGACACCAAAGGAGAGTCAGAAGTTTAAATTGTAAATAGGTAAGAAAATACAAGTAGGAAAGCCTGGTGTCCCAATTAAAATGTATATTTATAGTGCTTTCCTATGAATACTTTCACTTGAGAGAGTCTTTAGCCCAGTTTGAAACCTAATTTATCTGCATAATTACTCAGTTAATTTTAGTTCTTAAACAAACCGGAGATGGTAATCAGCAAATTGAGTGGCTCTACAACTTGAATTTGACGGAATGGTCTTCGCTTTATAAGTTTAGTAATGTCTGCCTTTCCGCTTCTGTCCATCAGATACAGATTTGATCGAGTTCCCAACAGCAAATTCACTCCTGTTCGTATATGAAAAGAAAAGTGCTATATTATCTCAGATTACATTTTTATAATTGAATTTATACTAGTATTTTTGCTACTCCAGTGTGCTGATCTATGTACAGGTGACGTTTATCATCTTAGGCTAATGTTAACTTCATTCTGTGTAAAAATGAACTCTCTGCCAACAGAACAAATTTATTTTCATTAAAATATTGAAGATAATACCCTCTGTCAATATTCTACTGGCTGTGTCTTGTTTGCCATCACACAAATAGAACTTTATGTATATCTCAGCACCTTTCAGTAGTGTCCCAAAGTTTATAAAAATCAATCAACCTTTTTGAAAGTTACCATTAAATATAAAATATGCCTAGTATATATCAAGCCTTCAATTCAGTTGATTTCTCATTGCTAACTGTAACATGGTTTTAATGCTTTTAGAATAATTGCATGTAAATTGTTTTTAACTTGAGTGATTCTGTGTTCACACATATATTAAAAAAACTTATATTGCTAAATGCCTATAAAATTAGTTTCTACTTTCATGTATTTACACTCCTACACTCTGTTATTTGTGTGCTGGCTTTATTCATTCTAATAGAAGCACTGTTTATACACTAAATGAGAAGACTAAAATAGCAGATTGAAGTAAAGTTAGAATATACTTCAAATGGGGGTCAGTCTCAAGATGGTGGAGTAGAAAGACCCTGAACACACCTCTTTCCATGGGCATACAAAAATTACAACTATTTACAGAGCAACTGTGTATCAGAATGACCTGAAGACTAGCAGAAAAGATTTTCCACAACTAAAGACATAAAGAAGGAGCCACAACAAGATGGAAAGGAGTGGCAGAGATGTGGTTTAGTAAAGACCCACACCCCAGGGTCGATGACTCATAAACAAAAGGGATATCATAACCACAGAGGTTCTACTCAAGGAGCAAGGGGTCTGAAACCCACATTGGTTCCCCAGTCTGGCGGTCTGGCACTGGGAAAATGAGTTCCTAGAACATCTGCCTCTGAAAATCAAGTGGAGCTTATGTTCAGGGGAGCTGGAGGGCTATAGGAAAAGGAAATTTCATTCTTACAGGGCATGCACAAAATCTCACATGCTCCAAGTGGCATGACGCAGGGCAGATGCAGTAGTGTGAAAGATGCCTGGGTCAGAACCACTTGTTGTTCTTAGAGTATCCCCCTGGAGAGGCATGAGGCAACTGGGACCCCCCTGAGGACTGACACTGGCAGCAGCCATTTTGGGGATCTCGGTCTACCACATTGACACATATTATAATCTTTTATTTTTCAAAATATAAAATCACAAATGATAAAAATGAATTACTAGATATTAAGTTCATCTCTGGGTAGTTGCCTGACTGGAATGATAATGAAGTAAACTTTGCTTTCTTGTTATCCGATACATTATATTAGTAGAACTTTGAGGATGGCTTATTTTTTTCCAAATTGTTTAATCCACATAACTATAATGTTTGCTACACTGCTCTATTTTTAATTTAAAATTCTGTCTCCTGTTCAATCATACATTAAGCAAAGTCTATGAAACTGAATGTAGGAGGTTGGCATTTATTTGGGATTTTTCCCTTCCTTGCATTCATCTATTCTGTTTCATTTATGATTCAGACCCGCTTGAGGTAAAATATTGTCTCAGCATTACCAATGTGGTTATAATTCTTCTGTAACAAAGGGTTGAAAAAGTCTATCAAAGTTAAGATATTACACAAGGAACTTTCTCTACAAATCCTCAAGATATTTTAAAAACAAGAACCTGAAGAAATTTCTTGTAATATCTCATTAGGTATTATATGTTGCATTCTGCCCAAATTAAAAATACTAAGCTTGAATTTTCAAATAATCATAACCTAGTCCAATTTTATATTTTAGCCAAGTTAATTTGGGCCATAAAGAAAAACAGAATAAAAAGGGTAGGAAGTAATTCAAACAGCAAACTGCATTGAGTAAAAATAAATCAGCAAATAAATAAATAAGCAAGTTAACTACTGTGTGTGTATATGTATGTGTATATATGTATATACTTGGAAATGGTTTTTCAATAGCAAACACATGTTTACATCTATGATTTTTCACAAGTTTGCTATATAGATAAAAATATATTCTTTAAAGTATAACAACTCAGTTTTAAGAAACAAAACTCACCCCACAAAGAACCACAGCAGATCTCAGAAGTGAATTCTTTTTCATACATGTGGATTAGTGGTTTTTTACATTCAGGAGAGACATAGAGTGGGTTAACATTGACTTCAGAGGGTTGCTTAGATGATTTCTCAGGTACTTCCACTAATCCAGCATATACTGTGAAGAGAAGATATTGAGAGAACTTACACCATATGCGCTTGAGTGTTTCCACAAATGAGACATAGCTTAGAAAAATTCCTTTTCCTTTACTGTATTTTATTTTTTTATTGGAGCTATAATTTCTATAAATCCTAAACCATCAGTTAACACAAATCAAGATGGTCAGAATACATTTCTGAATATGAATATACTTCAAGTTACTGTGATTAAATTGCAAGTAAAATCCAGATGAGGGACCCAATTTCTCAATTGTAGTTCAAATTTAGGTGCCATAAAGACTAAGTGAAGAGTAGATTTAAAAATATATATACATCCATCTGAATTTATGTCAAATGAGTATCAGAATGATTTGATTCTTTTCTGATAATGAACCAGTGGTCAAACACTGTATTTAATATGTGAACAGACTGCAGCATTTGGAGATTATATTAAATACACTTACAGATGGTACTGGCAAAGTCAGCATTTGCAGCCCCTTCAGAACCTTTGGAAGGAGATGAGTGGCTGGCAGAAAAACCTGATTCTGTTGATACTTCTGATATGTCCATAGTGTCATTCTCATCACCAGGTGCTGCAGGTGCAGTGCCTGAGGCAACGGCATTTGAGGCTTCACTTCTACCACCTGACTCCTAAAAGATGATTAAAAATTTATTTTGACTTTATTAGGAAATTAACAGTGAGAGAAATATGATATGCCTAGCGGTTATTTGAAAAAGAGAATACAAAATTTGTAACATCTTATAATTCTTTATCCTTATAAAATCCACATTTACCAGTAGAACTCAAC
Source organism: Phocoena phocoena (assembly GCF_963924675.1). NCBI lineage: Eukaryota > Metazoa > Chordata > Mammalia > Artiodactyla > Phocoenidae > Phocoena > Phocoena phocoena. Next base: position 89,394,457 of record NC_089240.1, on the reverse strand, counting down.
AACGTTATCAAAAAAGAAACAGGGCTTCCCTGGTGGCGCAGTGGTTGAGAGTCCACCTGCCGATGCAGGGGACACGGGTTCGTGCCCTGGTCTGGGAAGATCCCACATGCCGCGGAGCGGCTGGGCCCGTGAGCCATGGCCGCTGAGCCTGCGCGTCCAGAGCCTGTGCTCCGCAACGGGAGAGGCCACAATAGTGAGAGGCCCACGTACCAAAAAAAAAAAACCAAAACTAACTAACCTATATTGAGACAACTGATGCCAAAGTAGAAATTCAAGGAGCATGAACTCCTTAGCTGTATAATTTGCGGACCTAAAATTTGTGGAGTTTTTACTATGCATTAGATACCCTGCTAGGCATCTTATTTACATATTGTTGTGAATCCTTGCAACAACCCAAAAAGTAAGTAAGATCATCTCCATTTTACTTACAAGGAAACTAAAGCTTAGCGAAGTTATATAATTTATTCAAGGTCATAGAGATAATTAAGAGGATCAGTTTGAAGCCAAAGTCTGTTTGATTCCAAAGCTTACATTCAGCTATGCTATGGTAGATTCAATTCCATTTTGTCAAATGACAAAGCTAATGATGGAAAATCAACTAACACAAATTCAAGAGTGTGAACATGCTTCAGTGAAAATTTAGCCAGATTCCATTAACTTACAGAGAAGAAATTCAAGGATAAAAGTCACAAAATGTGACAGAATTTATGTGGGATGCCATATCCTGTGGAAAAACATACCAACAGTTTTTGGTAAGCCTGTTTGCTGATAAGCATTTCTTTGTTTCTAAACAGTGATTGAGACAGCTGTGCTGCCCTGTCAAAGACTTGTTTTTATGACCTTTCCTGCCACAAAAGTGTTGCCGCATAGCAATGGGAGATCAGCTCCGTGCTTTGTGACCACCTAGAGGGGTGGGATAGGGAGGGTGGGAGGGAGGGAGACGCAAGAGGGAAGAGATATGGGAACATATGTATATATATAACTGATTCACTTTGTTATAAAGCAGAAACTAACACACCATTGTAAAGCAATTATACTCCAATAAAGATGTTAAATTAAAAAAAATAAAAGATTATCTCATCCTAAAAAAATTAAAATAAAAAGAAGATCCATTTACTCTGTAAACGTCAAAAACATTTCTTAAGATAACTGGAGATAACCAGGGGTGCTATGAAAACTGTGCTGGGACATCCTTTTTAAATGTCTTTAATTAAGATAAGTAGGTAGGCAGTTAGGTAGGTAGGTAGTAGGTAGGTAGGATGGATGGATGGATGGAAAGATAGCTAGATAGACAGATAGATAGATAGGTAGATAGATAGATAGACAGATAGAGAGGCAGACATAGATACTTTCCCGCTGATGTTGCTTTCCCATTGGAAACCATCTAGGGAGTTTCCTCCTTCCTTGTTTTCTTTGTTTCCTTCCTTCATTGATTTCTTCCGTAATTACTGTATGCCTGCCATAGACAAAGCCCTAGGTTGGACCCTGGGATTGCGTGAGTAGGTAAAGAAAAGTAATCAAGGATGGATTAAAAATAGTTCCTGCCTTTTAGGAGTTTACAATCTATCGTGACAGAAGAGCAAGTAAACAAATAAATAAATTACAAAGTCATAAGTACTAAAATAAAACGATGGGCAAAATGCTTGCAAGTGCAGATGAAGGGATGTGTAATTCTGCCTTGGGAAGTCAAAGATGATATATGAGTTGGATCATGAAGGATGACTAGTTCACAAGCAGAGAAGAGGTAAGGGGAAGCCTTATAGACAAAAGGAAGTGCTTGAACATGGTCACTAATTCATGAAAGAGCATGGCATCTTCTAAGCTAGTTATGATAGGACAATAGGCTGGGAAAATAAATTGGCATGATTTTTCCTTTGTCTGGAATCTCATCTCTGTTTTCAGATATCCAATACTCTCCATTTGTCAAGAATTAGTTCAAAACCCACGTGTTCCAGGAAATCTCTGTGATAATTCCTATTTATCTAGCATATGTGAAGCTACTTGAGTATTTTAAAACATATCTATAAAGTCTGTAGCTATTTTGTGAATGACAAAATAATTGTCTAAACACAGTACACTACTTCTGTTTTAAATTGTATGTGTTAACACTTCCTCAAATAGTTAAAATAGAAGATAACAATTCCACTCCTAGATATATAGCTCAAAGAATTAAAAAGAGGGACTCCAACAACTGATATTTGTATACCAATGTTCACAGCAGCCAAAGGTGAAAACGACCCAAGTGTCTATCAACATATGAATGGATAAACAAAATGTGATATATTCATACTACAGAATCTTATTCAGCCTTAAAAAGGAAGGAAATTCTGATACATGCTACAAAATGGATGAACCTTGAAAATATTATGCTAAGTGAAATAGACAGACACAAAAGGACAAATATTGTATGATTCTGCCTATATAAGGTACCTACACAGAAAGTAGAATAGAGGTTATTAGGGACTGGGGGGAGGGATAATGGGGAGTTAATTGTTTGTTTGAGATGATAAAAAATTTCCAGAAATGAATAGTAGTAATTGTTGTAAAACATTGTGAATGTACTTAATTCCACTGAATTGTATACTTAAAAAATGGTTAAAACATAAAATTTTATGTTATGTGTATTTTATCACAATAAAACCTCCCAGAAAAATGTATGTGTTAAGAGGCACTATCCCAAGCATGTGATCTGAGTAATAAAGGTAAACAAATAAGATAATTTTGTCCCTGGAAGAAAATAGGAACCATCCAAATTAGAAGAAATAAAGATCTATCTACAGCTATAATTAAAAGTCTTTAAGGCTTTGGGATAGAAGTTTAAAATATATTTGTAATGGCTGGAAATATGACATATCACATGAAGAAACGCATTCACAAGGAGAAGAGTTCATTCTCCTTTTCAAATGGCGCATTACCTCTGGTTTATGTTCAAATTCCTGGGATGCTGGTCTCTCCAATACTGGATCATTTATCTCTGAGCAATTTCCTCCATTGAGTTCAAGGGCTTCACTCTCTTCATTGGTTCCACTGACTCCCTCATTTCCATTACTCTCTTTGCCTCTTCTTCCACTGCCTGTATTGGCTCTGTGTCCTTCATGGTCTCCAATGGCTTCACTGCCCCTAATGGCTGTACTTCTTCCGTGGCTTCTACTAGCTCTCTGGCTTCCATTGCTGCTGAAAGTTCCTTCCCCTCCATCACTTCCATCTTTACCATCTTGCTTGTAGCTTCCACCTCTGCCACAGCTTGGCCTGATAACAAGATCTAATTAATGATAGAAAACCACCCAACAAAAACATATTTGAAAGTCAACAAATGAAACAAAATTAGTATGCCTTACACATATGTACTATCTCCAGGCATGTTTTTGTTCTATGTGAACACTACTGGTATGATATAGATATGAAAAATGTCCCTATGTCTTGTCAATCTTAAATATTAAATTAACACCATAGCCACTGTCAATTCCCTGGCTGCATTTGGATGGCAGATGGAAGAGAACTTGCATCCTTTATTAGGAACATGTGTTAGGTTAGTAGCAATAATATGTTTTATTTTCTTAAACCGTAGACTACTTCATGCATTAGCAACTTCACAGCCACATGAATGATCAAGCCCATATTTTTGGTTCAACCACAACATATTTAAATAATTCTTATAATATATGTAATTTATGTTAATTTAAACATGTGCCTTTATTTTCTAACATGTGTATTGTCCGCTTTGCAACAGATTTCCATTGATTGTTCTATTATTATCACCAGGAAGTTCAGTAATATAGATCTCATTAAGATAGTCACTTAATTATTTGCTAAGAACACCAAGCTTAGCAAAATGTCTCAATGATCTTTTGCATAAGGGACAACATAAATATGTACCTATGATAATTCTAAAAGCAAATGAATTTGAGAACGGAATTCCTGGTAGATTTTTAGTTGGCAAAAAAGAAAAAATGTTGAATGAATTGTAGTCTGTTCTGTCATGTATATCCCCAGTAACATTTGAAAATTAACAAAATAAAATATGGACTTCAATATTATGAAGCAAACAATTCTCCCACTGTTAATTATTTTTCTAAAAATATACTATATTAATGAATCACCTTTGAGAGCAGTTTAAATACAAACCATAAGCACATGTAAATAAGAACACACTGGCTGCTTATAGAGCAGGAACAAGTAACTATATATATATATAGCATACTGGTGGTATGCCAAAAACACTACTTCACTAAATATTACCACTTTGAGCAGCTACTCTGTAAGAAGATAAAATTGAACGAGCACTGAATTTAGTTAACAGCAGTTTTCAGAATCCCAAGGATAATGCTATGTTAGTAAGTTGGAGCTTAAAACTATCAAGTGAGTATCATGTTTGCACTTCATTTTTCTCAGCAAATTTAGAGATTTTGTTCACAAACATCAGGGCTTCAACTTACAATTATTAATAGGCACACTACTTAATTTGTCAGCCCATTTCTCACACTCATTGTGTTTTACAGGGTAGAATGATTCAGTAGCATTAATTTTAACAGAAACACCCAGACAGCTCCAGTTATAAAGAACTTAATAAATAGTTGAATGCTAATAAAATATAGTATTACAAGAAATGCAAAATTAAGTGTTTTGCATTAAAATAATTTAAAATCTATTGTTGAAAATCAACCATTTACCAACATGCAAGTGCAATTCATTCACCCTCTTGGTAATAAATTTTGAAAGTAAACCAAAGATGCAAATAGTTTTGAAATGATAAAATATGGATAATGCAAGTAATCCAGAAAAACCAACCTTGGCCAACTAGGAGCATCATCACGATTATTGCCTTTGTCATCAACAACCTCATCATTGTCATCATCATCTTCGTCTTCACCAGCATCATTAGCCTGATCAACCTGGTTATCCAACTCATCACAGCTATTGTCATGGTCATAAGTATCTTCATAAGCATCATTAGAATCATCATCATCACCATCAGTATCAGCACCAGCATCATAGAGTTCAACATAATCACCATCCTCTTCAGGTGGCTGAATGACAGGTGCAGGAGTTAACCAATCATTCCGGAAGATTTCAGAGAGTGCATTATAGCCTACCCATTCATTTGTCAAGTAAACGGGGGGTGATATTTTTCCTACTTTAAATCCATCTGGAACCTGTGTGCACAAGAAAGGTTAATGTAGTCTCTAGTAGCCTTTCATTTTCTTCTAGATTGGAAAGCTTCCAGGCTGATAATATTTTAAAATGTATTTTCAATTGAAATGAAGATGTTCACTCACTATATAGAGCCAACATTTTTGTGAGGATGAGCTGCCAAAACCCAAACCTCAGGCTATGATCATTAATGGCCTTTCTGGATCACACAGGGCAAAATTTACTCACTTTGTTTTATATTAGTCCTACTTATCTGCTGAGAACTAGACATTTGGTTTTGGTGCTGGAGAAGAGAACAGATGATTTAACATTCTAGAGAAGACTATCACTTTTTTCCTTTTGCTTTATCCTTTGATATTGGGATTAGCTCTTAAAATTGATATGTTAATTTCTCAGCTCTAGTTTTATACAACATAGGTTGTATTAAAGTAATGTAAACACTTCTAAGAAGTAAATTCATATAAATTCACCTTTAAGTATGGTATGTGTCCTATAAGCAACCTCTGAGCAATCTGAAAGGGGTGTATGTGTAGTAGGGTAGAGGTAATTACAAAAGTAAAACAGAATGATCTGAAAGCACACTGCAAAAATAATTAGAAGGCCTTTTTATTTATGAAATTAGAAGGCATTTTATTTTTTGCTAAATGTTTTATCTTTATGCATTGCCTCATCATCCACGAAATGATATTAGACAAAAACTGAGCATCTAAACCTTACTCCTTAATTTGAGATTAGCTTCTACAAATAGCTTTTTATCACTCCTCTCCCGAATATGTTATGACACAAGAATGTGAAAGTAAAATATTTTATGATAGATTAAATGTTTTTATATTTTACATTATAAAACATTTTACATTAAATGTTTTTACATCGATTAAATTTAATTTCTAGATTTCATATTCTGCATACTGACATACCAATAGAAATATATATTTGAAAGATTAATTTAAAAACTGAACACTTTAGCCTTTCCCTCGAATGAAGATGAAAATATGTAAGTTAAAAGAAATTGAAATTTAAAAAGAACAGATATAAATTCTTTAAGAGTTAAGATGGAAACCTACATGGATGTCAACCAGCAACCTCTGATCAATAGTAGAATAAGGTGGTGATGACTGGGACCTCCTCCTGGTCACAGGGCTCTCTTCCTCAGAAGAAGATTCTGTGGAATGCCAAAAAGACATAAGTAACAGTTTTGATCACAGCCATTGACTTCATTTTTATAGTGTACCAGTTCAATCCCTTGGTATTTTTCTTGTAGCCTCTTTCCATTCTGGAGATATCACTTGGTAAATTCTTATGGGGCTAAGATCCTATGTTCTGTTTTCACAGCCAGTGACAGGCTCAAGGTTTGTTCTGTTAGACCTGCATGGCTTTTTTTTTCAGTATTAAGTGTACACTTGCTAGGTATTTCTCTCTATCTGTGTAACAAGGTACACAATAAGACTGGTATACAGATAGTCCCATGAAAAAAAGAGAATGTATCAAGAATAGGAAGGGCTGGGTGGTATTTCTGGCCTCCCATACTAACCAGTAGAAAAAAAGCCCAACAGTATACTAGAAGATGATGGATTAGACAAAACTTTCAAGAGGAGAGTTGACTCTTGAATCTTAATCCCCCAATTTCTACTCAATGATATATCTTCAAGTATTTCAATACAGTTGAGAAGTGAACAACTGAAAAGTGGCAGATCTTAGCCTTTTTTATAAAGCCAGGAACCCTTCTGTAGAAGCTCTCTGCAATAGAGCTTTCTGTAGTAATAGAAATGTTCTGTATCTGCATTGTCCAATACAGTAGCCACTATCCACACATGGCTATTGAGCATTTGAAATATGGCCAGTGTGTCTGAGAGGTTGAATTTAAAATTTAACTTCATTTTCGTTTTAATTTTAATAGCCACATTTTGCTAGTTGTATCACAATGCACAGCTCATTTCTATAGTGTAAATATTTCCATTTAAAATGCAAATTTGTCTGGATTAGAAGTCTGGATTTTTTTTTTTTTTTTTGCGGTACACAGGCCTCTCACTGTTGTGGCCTCTCCCGTTGCGGAGCGCAGGCTCCGGACGCACAGGCTCAGCGTCCATGGCTCACGGGCCAAGCCGCTCCCGCGGCATGTGGGATCTTCCCGGATCGGGGCATGAACCCGTGTCCCCTGCATCGGCAGGCGGACTCTCAACCACTGCGCCACCAGGGAAGCCCAGAAGACTGGATTTTTGATATTAAGATTTGTGGTATAGTAAATAACATCTGTGGTTAAAATAGAGTGAGAATATTTAGGCTCAAAGATCAGTAGATCTGGGTGAGTGTACTTAGAAAAAGCTTCACTAAGGGGCCCTCAAGTCCCTTTTTATGGTTTTTGTGTGCTTGGAATTTGAAGATAAATAGTACTATCCCTTTTTTATTTGCAGCCTTGATACATAGCCAAAATATTGACACTAGAACTCAAAAAAGCATGTATTTGAAAACATTTCTATCTTTTGAGAATATTGTACTGAACACATCTTACACTTTATGTTCACATCTTCTGACACTGTTGTACTTTTGCAATTTATTATCTTTCCGTAGGAAACTATTTTCTCTCAGGTCTTTTGGTGTATCATTAGGCTAAGTAAGAAGTTTGGGTGAATGTCTGAGATTTTGAGGCAAATTTGTAGTAAGGTGTTCTGATTTCCTGCATCATGAAGTATTCAGTCTCATGGGAACTTCAAATCATCTATGTAGCACACACAATAAAAGAACAGAATTTTAGAGCTAAAAAGAACTTTAGCTATTATCTACCCAGATACTCTCCCTTTCTCCCTCCCACCACTGTTCATAAACGTTTTGGGGCCTATTCCAGAGTTTCCTTATTTCAAAATATACAATATGAATAAACCTTAAAGTTTTAGCTGTTTCTTCAGTATTAGCAAAATTAACCCTAGTCAAACCAGAAAGATTCTGGGGAAAAAAGTCCTAAAGTTTCTCTTCACACAGGCTTATCTTATTTCTCACAAGATAATATTTCTGCACAAGGGGACACTACCATTTAAAAGAATTATGCCATTATCTGAGTCTCCTAAGAAGAAGAATGGGGTTTTAAAATTCAGGTCTTCGACTATATGATTTTCATACAGTGTACCTATATATCCATTTAATTATTGACATTTTAATAAAATCTATATGCTATATTTTACAGACGACTTGGGGACTCAGTCAGGTATTTTTCCCTTACTTAACTTACTTGAATTGCTTAAAAGTAGATAGTGCAAGATTTTATGACCCAGGGCATAACTTTTCACTTTGTTTATCTGATATGTCACAAATCTATAATTCATTTAAACTCTCTCAAAAGTACATCATAAAATAAAATACTTATTTGAAATTCATATCACAGTTTGTAAAGTTATTTTCTATGATTTTATGGATTAATTTTTCATTTTGAGTAACTACATTAATTTTTAACATTTAAGAGATACTGTATATATCTTACTTTGGGGAGGTGAAATAACAAACATAAATAAAACACATGCCCGCAACTACTCCATTTAATATTTCAATATTCTAAAGATTGCCTATAAATTTTAGCCTGTTGTAGAAGCCTCTCTCAAATTCCTTTTCCATATTTTTCACACATGGTTTAGAAACTAAAGCTGACCCCCCTCCCGCCTCCCTAGACACATTCTTAACTACTACCCAACTGAAAGAAGAAACTTCAGAAAAATTACTTTCCATTTCTCAAAGGTCATCACTGATCACCTAATTGCCAAATCCAATGGCCTCCTGGTCTTAATCTTACTTGGCTTCCCTGACACTATTGATTCATTCCTTCTTGAAATTCTTTCTTAACTTTTGCAAAATAAACTATTAAACATTAACTCCATTTTGACTGTTTAAACTTTGTGCTTTGAATCACCTGATGCTGCTGGGCAATTTTGAGGATTTTGTGAACTTCTTTGTCTGATGTCAATGGGCTTCTGAGCTTGTTCCAAAAGAGACCGCTGAGGAACACTAATGAAAAGACAGAAAAGCATGTGTCACATCCTAACATTCATAAAGGGAATGTACAACTCCACATCAAGACCAACAAAAGTTTTAAGTATATGGGTATATATCAAACTAAAAAGAAGTAGAGCTTAAGTAATATTTTCCAATTTCCCCAGATCTGCTGTTTTATCTAGAAGAGAGAAACAATTTCCAAAATATAAAAAATTGTCTTTATACAAGTATGTTTCCTTCACATATATATTTATTTCTAAAAAGTTCTATGAACTTTCTTTAAGCTAATATTCAGACATTATTGCTACCTGGGTAAAACAGCAAGAAACAAATTTATAGTGTATGTGAGTATTTTAACATGATAAAAACTAAGTTATTTTTATGTTAAATATTCCATTATTATAATCCTGATTTCAAATGCTTGGAATTTGTGTTTTTTAATGTTCTATTCCTAATTTAGATACATGGATAAATAGATAGGACACTTTAGTTTTCACTATTCAAATTCAGGGAATATTTAGAAAGTTTCTTTGGACCAGTTCTGCTAAATTTATAGCTGCTTTGGAATTTCTATATAGGAAGGACTTTGGTTATTGATTTAGGCCTAGAATAGACAAGAGTCTTTTCTATGACCCCAAATTTCAGGAAAGACTTAAGTTTAAGTTAAATTGATTTCATAAATATAACCATATTTAAAGTAAATATATATGCAATTCATAAATTCAAAACCCTTTTTTGTAACAAGAACAACCAATTCCAGTTTAGTAGCAATATTGATTTTTATATACCCCATGCTTAACAGTTATATTGATTTTATATCATACCCCATGATACCAAAACAGATACACAAAACTAAACTGATTTCTCCCCCTTTGTTGTCAGAAGGATCATGACAACTCATTCATTGAATGCATAGTAAGAGAAAGTTCCCAATCTTGCTTTAAAATTTTTCAAAATTTCTGCACACCAGTTAAATCTAAGGACACAAATACATGGGGGTTTTAAAGAATAATAAGATAAGAATATACATGCTAAATACTATCAGGTCTATGCCATCTGACCATACTGTCCAGAATCTTGAATACAGTAAGTACTCAAAAAGTATTTACTGAATGACTGAGTGAATGAATATAGGTTAAGTTCTCTCCACTATGAGTTGGAGTTGGAAGGGGTATGATTTTCAAGGAACATCTAAATTAAAATTTAGCATTCAAAAAATATGTCATGAAGAACCTAGGAGTAAGACAGGAATAAAGACACAGACCTACTAGAGAATGGACTTGAGGATATGTGGAGGGGGAAGGGTAAGCTGTTACAAAGCGAGAGAGTGGCATGGACATATATACACTACCAAACGTAAAATAGCTAGCTAGTGGGAAGCAGCCGCATAGCACAGGGAGATCACCTTGGTGCTTTGTGACCACCTAGAGGGGTGGGATAGGGAGGGTGGGACGGAGGGAGATGCAAGAGGGAAGAGATAAGATGGGAACATATGTATATGTATAACTGATTCACTTTGTTATAAAGCAGAAACTAACACACCATTGTAAACCAATTATACGCCAATAAAGATGTAAAAAAACCCCAAATATAACACATTGCATACATCTAAAATATGAAACATGATCTTTGAAAATTACTGAAGATTATCAATATTACAGAGTTAAAAATTACAGTGACTGGTATAAAATATTGCTATAATATTGAGTTTTAGATTTGATTTTCCCTATAGTTTATTTTAGGTTTGCCCATTCTGTGGCATTAGGTTCTGAGGTTAGCGATTGTGTGTGTGTTTTACCATGTAGTACAACACAAATATCATGTAATTGAAGTGTACATGATACACATGAAATTTCACATCATTTTATTGTAAATTACTAATTGAACGCTTTCCAAGAATTCACTGCTGTTTGTGTTATTAAATTGTGAATGTTACCAGCTAATCATCAAACTAATTAACACTGAGATTGCAGTATGTCTAAAGGTGAAAGATCTAGTTAATGGATTGTTGCAGTTTTAAGGTTTTAAATATGGGCCGGTGATATCATTGATGACTATGTTGTCAGTAATATTTTAGTTTTGAATTCACACAGAACTTAGTATCAAATAAATAAGCTTTAATTTCCCATATGACAGTAAATCAGAGTAATCTGAATATAGAAATCAGAGACACATACCTTGAAGAGAACTTGACACGATGTACACGATCCTGGTTGTAAGGCATAGAAATAGATCTCTCTTGAACCTTAAAGATACAATGCAATACTTTGGTAGAATTCTGAATCATACATTTTTTGAATTATTAATTCATGGGAAAATGTCATTCTTCACAAAGAGATATTTTCTTAAAAATCTAGCTTATAAAATCTGATTTTCATAAATAGATTGTATTTCATTATTACTTACAGTATAACATTAGAACTACTTAACCATAATTTTTGAATATATCCTTGAATTTTAGTATAACAACAGATTCTGGAGATCATATAATAAAACACCCTCATTTATTATTGAGGAATCTGTATCCCAGAGATGGAAAATGACTTTTCTAAGAACTTTACATCAAGTCAAAGGATATCTTTAATCAGACTGTAGGTCTCCCACCTGCTAATTTAAAGTTCTTTCTATGTTTTCATGTTACTTTTTATACCAAGTTCAAACTTCTCACTCACTCACCCTTTCTAAAGCTAATACTAGATTTTCAAAAGTTGTAACACACATACACATCACTAAAAACCTCTCAGGAGTCTAAAGTATTCCTTCTTTATTTAAAAAAAAATTTATTGGAGTATAGATGCAATATTGTGTTAGTTTATACTGTACAGCAAAGTGAATCTGCTATATGTATACATATAGCCCCTCTTTTTTTTTTTTTTTTTTTTTGCGGTACGCAGGCCTCTCACTGCCGTGGCCTCTCCCATTGTGGAGCACAGGCTCCGGACGTGCAGGCTCAGCGGCCATGGCTCACAGGCCCAGCCGCTCTGCGGCATGTGGGATCCTCCCAGACTGGGGCACGTACCTGTGTCCCCTGCATCGGCAGGTGGACTCTCAACCACTGCGCCACCAGGGAAGCCCCCCTCTGTTTTGGATTACCTTCTCATTTAGGTCACCACAGAGCATTGAGTAGAGTTCCCTGTGCTATACAGTAGGTTCTCATTAGTTATTTTATACATAGTATCAATAGTGTATATATGTCAATCCCAATTCATCCCACCCCCCCTTTTGCCCTTGGCATCTATATGTTTGTTCTCTATGTCTGTGTCTCTATTTCTGCTTTGTAAATAAGATCGCCTGTACCAATTTTTTTCAGATTCCACATATGTGTGTTAATATACAATATTTGTTTTTCTCTTTCTGACTTACTTCACTCTGTATGACAGACTCTAGGTCCATCCACGTCTGCACAAATGACCAATTTCGCTCCTTTTTATGACTGAGTAATATTCTGTTTTATATATGTACCACATCTTCTTTATCCATTTCTCTGTTGATGGACATTTAGGTTGCTTCCATGTCCTGGCTATTTTAAATAGTACTACAATGAACAATGGGGTGCATGTGTCTTTTGAATTATGGTTTTCTCTGGGTATATTCCCAGTAGTGGGATTGCTGGGTCATATGGTAATTCCATATTTAGTTTTTTAAGGAATCTGAATATTGTTCTCCATAGTGGCTCTATCAATTTACATTCCCACTAATAATGCATGAAGATTCCCTTTTCTCCACATGCTCTCCAGCATTTATTGTTTGTAGATTTTTTGATGATGGACATTCTGACAGGTGTCAGGTGGTACCTCATTGTAGTTTTGATTTGCATTTCTCTAATAATTAGTGATGTTGAGCATCTTTTAGTGTGTGCGTCGGCCATTTGTATGTCTTCTTTGGAGAAATGTCTATTTAGGTCTTCTGCCCATTTTTGGACTGGGTTGTTTATTTTTATTGATACTGAGCTTCATGAGCTGTTTGTGTATTTTGGAGATTAATCCTTTGTCAGTTGCTTCATTCGGAAATATTTTCTCTTATTCTTTGGGCTGTCTTTTCGTTTTGTTTATGGTTTCCTTTGTTGTGCAAAAGCTTTTAAGTTTAACTATGTCCCATTTGTTTATCTTTGTTTTTATTCTTATTACTCTAGGAGGTGGGTCAAAAAAGATCTTGCTAAGATTTATGTCAAAGAGTGTTCTGCCTATGTTTTCCTCCAAGAGTTTTATAGTGTCTGGCCTTACTCATCTTTAAGAAAGTATGTTTTTTTTCACTTTACAACTTGACTGTAATGTCATAATCAGAGTTCCAAATACTTTTCAATTCTAAATAAATTAATTTTTATTTTATTAACTATTCATTCATCTCATACAGCAAAAGACTCAAGAAAGAGCACATATAATGATCCAGCTTCCATCAGCAGTGCAGATATACCTTCTGCCAGCATTAATATGTAGGGCCATGGAGTGTTGCCTTGTCTAATTTAATTTTATATCTCTAGGTTTCTCCTCAAAATAGTTTTTAGCTACCCCCCAAAATAGATCATTCTGACATTCAACAAGGCAGTCATATTAGATTCTTTAGAAAGGAAAATTCAACATGTTACAATAAAAAATAAATTTAGCATTTTCATGCTGATAACATCATGCTATAGTTTCTAGAAACTATAATAACCTTACTACACTTTTTTTTCTCTTATGTAGTAACTTATCAAGGTTGTCTTTATACTCCAACAGACAGATACATAAGAAGTGAGAAATGTTGTCAATCGTTCACATGTTTTGTTAATGAATGTTTCCAAATACAACCAGATGTTTGGCAATATGCAGGATAAGCATCTGACTGACTTTTTCCACTTTTGATTCAGATAACTGGAATCATATTGACCAAGTCTAGGCCTCCTGGTTCATGAAGCTGATCTCAGAAAGTTTATTGAAACTAGTTTACCAGAGGCCAAAATTACTCAGAAGAGATAAAGGCCAAAAATAAGTAAGGCTAATGCCTAATATGAATTGACTGTATTTGTTCTGAAAAATGGGGAGAAGAAAATGAGTAGTAAGAATAGCATATGTTATGGCAAATGATGTATTCCAAATCAACCAGACACAGCTCATTATATTTTGGGCTTAATGTATCATGTTTATAGTAATAATTCTTATCTGGGAGTAAGAGTAAAGTCATCATTTAATAAGGCAGAGAGGGGGACACATTGCCTCTTGTAATTAAATAATAAAATCCAGCCTATGTTCCTTCTGCCAGTAATTAGTATTTATAAAGCAGTACTCTGTTATTCATTTCAGAGGACTTAGTATCAGAAAGAACATATTTATAAAGGATGGACCCAGCAATCCCTCTACGGGGCATATACCCAGAGAAAACCATAATTCCAAAAGACACATGTGGATAGCTTCAAGATGGCAGAGGAGTAAGACATGGAGATCACCTTCCTCCCTACAAGTACATCAAAAATACATCTACATGAGGAACAGCTCCTACAGAACACCTACTGAACGCTGGCAGAAGACCTCAGACTTCCCAAAAGGCAAGAAACTCCCCACATACTTGGGTAGGGCAAAAGAAAAAAGAAAAAACAGAGACAAAAGAATAGTGATGGGACCTGCACCTCTGGGAGGGAGCTGTGAAGGAGGAATAGTTTCCACACACTAGGAAGCCACTTCACTGGCAGAGATAGGGGGTGGGCGGGGGGGGGAAGCTTCGGAGACATGGAGGAGAACACAGCAACAGGGGTGCTGAGGGCAAAGCGGAGAGATTCCCACAACAGAGAATCACTGCTGACCAGGACTCACCAGCCTTGGAGGCTTGTCTGCTCACCTGCTGGGGCGGGTGGGGGCTGGAGGCTGAGGCTCGGGCTTCGGAATTCAGAACCCAAGGAGAGGACTGGGGTTGGCTGCATGAACACAGCCTGAAGGGGGCTACTGCACCATAGCTAGCCAGGAGGGAGTCTGGGAAAAAGTCTGGAATTGCCTAAGAGGCAAAAGACCATTGTTTTGGGGTGTGTGAAGAGAGGGGATTCAGAGTACCACCTAAACAAGCTCCAGAGATGGGCGCGAGCCACGGCTACCAGCACATAACCCAGAGACAGGCATGAAATGCTAAGGCTGCTACTGCAGCCACCAAGAAGACTGTGTGCAAGCACAGGTCACTATCCACATCTCCCCTCCTGGAAGCCTGTACAGCCCGCCACTGCCAGGGTCCTGTGATCCAGGGAAAACTTCCCCAGGAGAACACACGGCGTGCCTCAGGCTGTTGTGATGTCATGTGGGTCTCCGCCGCTGCAGGCTTGCCCTGCATTCCGTACCCCTCCCTCCCCCTGGCCTGAGTGAGCCAGAGTCCCCAAATCAGCAGCTACTTTAACCCTGTCCTGTCGGGGCGGGGAACAGATGCCTCATGCGACCTACATGTAAAGGTGAGGCCAAATCCAAAGCTGAACCCCAGGAGCTGTGCGAACAAAGAAGAGAAAGGGATATCTCTCCATGCAGCCACAGGAGCAGCAGATTAAATCTCTACAATCAAATTAATGTACCCTGCATCTCTGGAATACATGAATAGGCAACGAATCATCCCAAAATTGAGGCAGTGACTTTGGGAGCAACTATAGACTTGTGGTTTGTTTTCTGCACCTTATTTGTTTCTGGTTTTATATTTATCTTAGTTTAGTATCTAGAGCTTATTATCATAGGTAGATTTGTTTATTGATTTGGTTGCTCTCTCCCTTTCTTTATATATATATATACATATATATATATTTCCGTTGTTCACCCTTTGTGAGTGTGTATGCTTCTTTGTGTGATTTTTTTCTGTATAGCTTTGCTTTTAGCATTTGTCCTAGGGTTCTTTCTGTCGGATTTTTGGGGTTCTTTTTAGTATAGTTTTTAGCACTTGTTATCATTGGTGGATTTGCTTTTCAGTTTGGTTGCTCTCTTCTTTCTTTCTTTTATTAATTACTTTTTATTTTTAAGAATATATATTTTATTTTTTATTTTAATAACTTTATTTTATTTTTCTTTCTTTCTTTTTTTCTTCCCTTTTCTTCAGAGCCATTTGGCTGACAGACTCTAGGTGCTCCAGCAGGTATCAGGCCTAAGCCTCTGAGGTGTGAGAGCTGAGTTCAGGACATTGGACCACCAGGGACCTCCCAGAGCCACGTAATATCAAATGGTGAGAGCTCCTTCAGAGATCTCCATCTCAACATGAAGACCCAACTCCACTCAACGACCAGCAAGCTACAGTGCTGGACACCCTATGCCAAACAACTAGCAAGACAGGAACACAACCCCACCCATTAGCAGAGAGGCTGCCTAAAATCACAATAAGTTCACAGACACCCAAAAACACACCACCGGATACGGTCCTGCCCACCAGAAAGACAAGATCTAGTCTCATCCACCAGAACACAGGCACCAGTCCCCTCCACCAGGAAGCCTACACAACCCACTGAATCAACCTCACCCACGGGGGGCAGATACCAAAAACAACAGGAACTGTGAACTTCTAGCCTGTGAAAACAAGACCCCAAACACAGTAAGTTAAGCGAAATGAGAAGACAGAGAAACACACAGCAGATGAAGGAGCAGGATAAAAACCCACCAAACCAAATAAATGAGGAGGAAATAGGCAGTCAACCTGAAAAAGAATTCAGAGTAAAGACAGTAAAGATGATCCGAAATCTTGGAAATAAAATATACAAGAAATGGGCTTCACTGGTGGCGCAGTGGTTGAGAGTCCGCCTGCCGATGCAGGGACCATGGGTTCGTGCCCCAGTCTGGGAAGATCCCACATGCCACGGAGTGGCTAGGCTCATGAGCCATGGCCGCTGAGCCTGCGCGTCCAGAGCCTGGGCTCCACAATGGTAGAGGCCACAACAGTGAGAGGCCCGCATACCACAAAAATAATTTAAAAAAATACAAGAAACGTTTAACAAGGACCTAGAAGAACTAAAGAGCAAACAAACAGTGATGAACAACACAATAAATGAAATGAAAAACTCTCTAGAAGGAATCAATAGCAGAAAAACTGAGGCAGAAGAACGGATAAGTGACCTGGAAGATAAAATAGTGGAAATAACTACTGCAGAGCAGGATAAAGAAAAAAGAAGAAGAGAATTGAGGACAGGCTCAGAGACCTCTGGGACAACATTAAATGCACCAACATTTGAATTATAGCGGTCCCAAAAGAAGAAGAGACAAAAAAAGGCACTGAGAAAATATTTGAAGAGATTATACTTGAAAACTTCCCTAATAATGGAAAGAAAATAGTCAATCAAGTCCACAAGCACAGAGAGTCCCATACAGGATAAATCCAAGGTGAAACATGTCAAGACACATATTAATCAAACTATCAAAAATTAAATACAAAGAAAAAATATTAAAAGCAGCAAGGGAAAAGCAACAAATAACACACAAGGGAATCCCCATATGGTTAACATCTGATCTTTCTGCAGAAACTCTACAAGCCAGAAGGGAGTGGCAGGACATATTTAAAATGATGAAAGGGAAAAACCTACAAGCAAGATTACTCTACCCAGCAAGGATCTCATTCAGATTCAACAGGAAATTAAAACCTTTACAGACAAGCAAAAGTTAAGAGAATTCAGCACCACCAAACCAGCTTTACAACAAATGCTAAAGGAACTTCTCTATGCAGGAAACACAAGAGAAGGAAAACACTTACAATAACAAACCCAAAACAATTAAGAAAATGGTAATAGGAACACACATATCAATAACTACCTTGAAGGTAAATGGATTAAATCCTCCAACAAAAGACACAGACTGGCTGAATGGATACAAAAACAAGACCTGTACATATGCTGTCTACAAGAGACCCACTTCAGACCTAGGGACACATACAGACTGAAAGTGAGGGGATGGAAAAACATATTCTATGCAAATGGAAATCAAAAGAAAGCTGGAGTAGCAATTCTCATATCACACGAAATACACTTTAAAATAAAGACTATTACAAGAGAAAAAAAGGACACTACATAATGATCAAGGGATCAATCCAAGAAGAAGACATAACAATTGTAAATATTTATGCACCCAACATAGGAACACCTCAATACATAAGGCAAATTCTAACAGCCATAAAAGGGGAAATCGACAGTAACACAATCATAGTAGGGAGTGTTAACACCCCACTTTCACCAATGGACAGATCATCCAAAATGATAATAAAAAAGGAAACACAAGCTTTAAATGATACATTAAACAAGATGTATTTAATTGATATTTATAGGATATTCCATCCAAAAACAACAGAATACACTTTCTTCTCAAGTGTTCATGGAACATTCTCCAGGATAGATCATATCTTGGATCACAAATGAAGCCTTGGTAAATTTAAGAAAACTGAAATCTTACCAAGTATCTTTTCCGACCGCAATGCTGTGAGACTAGATATGCATTACAGGAAAAAACTTGTGAAACATACAAACACATGGAGGCTAAAAAACACACTACTAAATAACAAAGAGATCACTGAAGATATCAAAGAGGAAATCAAAAAATACCTAGAAACAAATGACAATGAAAACAAGACGACCCCAAACCTATGGGATGCAGCAAAAGCAGTTCTAAGAGGGAAGTTTATAGCAATACAATCCTATCTCAAGAAAGAAGAAACATCTCAAATAAACAACCTAATCTTACACCTAAAGCAATTAGAGAAAGAAGAACAAAAAAACCCCAAGGTTAGCAGAAAGAATGAAATCATAAAAATCAGATCAGAAATAAATGAAAAAGAAATGAAGGAAACAGTAGCTGAGATCAGTAAAATGACAAGCTGGTTCTTTGAGAAGATAAACAAAATTGATAAATCACTAGCCATACTCATAAAGAAAAATGGGAGAAGGCTCAAATCAATAGAATGAGCAATGAAGAAGGATAAGTAACAACTGACACTGCAAAAATACAAAGGGTCATGAGAGATTACTACAAGCAACTGTATGCCAATAAAATGGACAACCTGGAAGAAATGGACAAATTTTTAGGTTAGAAAAGCATGACCTCCCGAGTCTGAACCAGGAAGAAATAGAAAATATAAGCAGACCAATCACAAGCACTGAAATTGAAACTGTGATTAAAAATCTTCCAACAAACAAAAGCCCGGGACCAGATGGCTTCACAGGCGAATTCTATCAAACATTTAGAGAAGAGCTAACACCTATCTTTCTCAAACTCTTCCAAAATATACCAGAGTGAGGAACTCTCCCAAACTTATTCTACAAGGCCACTATCTCCCTGACACCAAAACCAGACAAAGATGTCACAAAAAAGATAACTATAGACCAATATCACTGATGAACATAGATGCAAAAATCGCCAACAAAATACTAGCAAACAGAATCCAACAGCACATTAAAAGGATCATACACCATGATCAAGTAAGGTTTAACCCAGGAATGCAAGGATTCTTCAACATATGCAAATCAATCAATGTGATAAACCATATTAACAAATTGAAGGAGAAAAATCATATGATCATGTCAGTAGATGCAGAAAAAGCATTCAAAAAAAAATTCAACAGCCATTTATGATAAAAACTCTCCAGAAAGTAGGCACAGAGGGAACCTACCTTAACATAAAAACGGCCATATATGACAAACCCACAGCCAAAATCGTTCTCAAAGTTGAAAAACTGAAACCATTTCCACTAAGATCAGGAACAAGACAAGGTTGCCCATTCTCACCACTATTATTCAACATAGTTTTGGAAGTTTAGTCACAGTAATCAGAGAAGAAAAAGAAATAAAAGGAATACAAATTGGAAAAGAAGTAAAACTGCCACTGCTTGTAGATGACATGATACTATACATAGAGAATCCTAAAGATGCTACCAGAAAACTGGTAAACGTAAATCAGTGAATTTGGTGAAGTAGCAGGATATAAAATTAATGCACAGAAATCTCTTGTATTCCTAAACAGTAATGATGAAAAATCTGAAAGAGAAATTAAGAAAACACTCCCATTTACCTTTGCAACAAAAATAATAAAATACTTAGGAATAAACCTACTTAAGGAGACAAAAGACCTGTATGCAGAAATGTATAAGACACTGAAGAAAGAAATTAAAGATGATACAAACAGATGGAGAGATATACCATGTTCTCAGTTGGGAAGAATCAACATTTTGAAAATGACTCTACAACCCAAAGCAATCTACAGATTAAATGCAATCCCTATCAAACTACCACTGGCATTTTTCACAGAACTAGAACAAAAAATTTCACAATTTGTATGGAAACACAAAAGACCCTGGAATAGCCAAAGCAATCTTGAGAAAGAAAAACGGAGCTGGAGGGATTAGGCTCCTTGACTTCAGACTATACTACAAAGCTACAGTCATCAAGACAGTATGATACTGGCACAAAAACAGAAATCTAGATCAACGGAACAGGATAAAAAGCCGAGAGGTAAACCCATGCACGTATCACCTTATCTTTGATAAAGGAGGAAAGTGTATACAATGGAGAAAAGACAGCCTCTTCAGTAAGTGGTGCTGGGAAAACTGGACAGCTACATGTAAAAGAATGAAATTGGAACACTCTCTAACACTATACACAAAAATAAACTCAAAATGGATTAAAGATCTAAATGTAAGGCCAGACACTATAAAAATCTTAAAGGAAAACATAGCAGAACACTCCATGACATAAATCACAGCAAGATCCTTTTTTGACCCATCGCCTAGAGAAATGGAAATAAAAACAAAAATAAACAAATGGGACCTAATAAAACTTAAATGCTTTTGCACAGCAAAGGAAACCATAAACAAGACCAAAAGACAACCCTCTTAATGGGAGAATATATTTGCAAATGAAGCAACTGACAAAGGATTAATCTCCAAAATATACAGACAGATCATGCAGGTCAATATCAAAAAAACAAAAAACCCAATCCAAAATTGGGCAGAAGACCTAAATAGACATTTCTCCAAAGAAGATATACAGATTGCCAACAAACACATGAAAGGATGCTCAACATCACTAATCCTTAGAGAAATGCAAATCAAAACTACAGTGAAGTATCACCTCACACCAGTCAGAATGACCATCATCAACAAATCTACAAACAATAAATGCTGGAGAGGAAACCAGCAAGGAACACTCTTGCACTGTTGGTGGGAATGTAAATTGATACAGCCACTATGGAGAACAGTATTGAGGTTCCTTAAAAATCTAAAAGTAGAACTACCATACGACCCAGCAATTCCACTACTGGGCATATACCCTGAGAAAACCATAATTCAAAAAGAGTCATGGACCACAATGTTCATTGCAGCTCTATTTACAATAGCCAGGACATGGAAGCAACCTAAGTGTCCATCGACAGATGAATAGATAAAGAAGATGTGGCATATGTATACAATGGAGTATTACCCAGCTATAAAAAGAAATGAAATTGATTTATTTGTAGTGAGGTGGATGGACCTAGAGACTGTCATACAGAGTGAAGTAAGTCAGAAAGAGAAAAATAAATACTGTATGCTAATACATATATATGGAATCTAAAACAAAATGGTTCTGAAGAACCTAGGGGCAGGATAAGAATAAGAGGCAGATGTAGAGAATGGACTTGAGGACATGGGAAGAGGGAATGGTAAGCTGGGAAGTTCTGGGTGAGTGGCATGGACATATATACACTGCCAAATGTAAAATAGATAGCTAGTTGGAAGCAGCCGCATAGCACATGGAGATCAGCTTGGTGTTTTGTGTCCACCTAGAGGGGTGGGATAGGGAGGCTGGGTGAGAGATGCAAGAGGGAGGAGATATGTGGGTATATGTTTATGTATAGCTGATTCACTTTGTTATACAGCAGAAACTAACACACCATTGTAAAGCAATTATACTCCAATAAAGATGTTAAAAAAGTATGTACAGCTGCATGTAAAGGATGTTTTAAAACATCTATCATGCCATTCTGTGTGTGTATGTGTACAGATATGGAATTAAACACATAAGAATATATAAAAAATAAGTCACATGCACCCCAATGTTCATTTCAGCACTATTTACAATAGCCAGGTCATGGAAGCAACCTAAATGCCCATCAACCGACAAATGGTTAAAGAAGATGTGGTACATATATAAAATGGAATATTACTCAGCCATAAAAAGGAACGAAACTGGATCATTTGTACTGACGTGGATAGACCTAGAGACTGTCATACAGAGTAAAGTAAGTCAAAAAGAGAAAAACAAATATCGTATATTAATGCATTTATGTGGAATCTATTAAAATGGTATGGATGCACCGGATTGCAAGGTAGAAATAGAGACAGAGATGTAGAGAACAAACATATGGATACCAAGTGGAGAAAGCAAGGGTGGTGGGGTGGTGGTGGGATGAATTCAAAGATTGGGATTGACATATATACACTAATATGTATAAAATAGATAACTAGTAAGAATCTGCTGTATAAAAAATAAATAAATAAAATAAAATTAAAAAAATAAGAAGGATGATTGTCCATGACATACATCATAATGGACTACTGTGAAACATCTTGAAAGAGGAAATATAGTGATCTTGGGTCCTTGTCCTAATTAAGAACAGCAATGAGACTCATGACTCACTATGAGTAAGGCAAGAATTTCTGAGTTCTTCACCCATCCACCTATCTGTCCTTAGTGACCAAAAATTTTTTAGATAGCTAGCTGTAAGGAATGCTGTCTGTAATGACACTACCTTGTCCACACAGGAATTGAAACTGCTACTTGGTCCTCACCAATACCATGTGCTAAATATCTATTAATAAACTCGTGAAAACAAAAGTCAACCTGGACACCAGGACTGACTTGATTATTCCCATAAATCTAAGAAAATAAGTGACAGATTCAATAACCCAGACCCTGTCATAAACTACATCTCAGAACAGAAATGATCAAGGGAAGAAGTATGTGTGATTGTGTTACAAGCTGAACTACTGAATATTTCATGGGCAATATTTTTACTTAGAAGAATGACTGATGAGACAAACTGTAGTTATTCAATTTGGGTATCTGGCAGGCATTTTATTTAAAATCAACAAAGTAAGCCTATCAATTCAAAGATAAAGCAACTGATGTTAGTTGTTAGCAATGATAAAATTGAGCTTTCAATTGAATATTAGAATTTTAAACTCATCTATCACTGTGCATTTGACAGCTTATCAATACTCAATAATTTTTATGATGAAATTGATGATATTAACAAATGCCACTTTTTGGTGTTGTAAAATAAAACATGTAAATATTTGGAAAGATCTACATATACAGTGAACCAATATTTTCCGACTGAGCAATGCACAAAGATACAAAATTGTGTATGAGCAAAACATATATTCACAGCACACAAGAGACTTATGGATTTTAATATTACTGAATATTCAAAATTTCACTGATATGGTTTTGGACTCCACTTCTCTAGTTGTGGTGTATTTCAAAGAATATCCACAATTATCTGAAAAATCTATGGAAATTCTCTTTTTCCAACCACCTATATGTGAGAAGTCAGCTTTTACTCATATACTTCAACCTAAACAACATATGGCAACAGGTTGAATGCAGAAGCAGATATGAGAATCCAGCTGTTTTCCATTAAGCAAGATGGAAAATTGTTATTTTCACTAAAATTTGTTTCTTATATTAATATCTAATAGTTTTCTTACTTTTTAAATGAAGTAATAAATATTTAAAATTTGTTGGTTTTAATTTCTAATACATCATACATTGAATGACACAATCCAACTAAGTAAAAGCTTTTGGGGTCTTCAATGTTAAACAGTATAAAGACATCCTGAGACCAAAATGTTTAAGAACCACTGTTCCAGGCACTTATTAGTGCCACAGCAACTCATATAGAGAAACTCACCTCATTTTCTTTAGGATTTGGAATGTATGGCTGCAATGGTTCTATTTGGACTTCAGCCTGAATCGAATGAAATACTTCATCATTATCTGATGATTCATCTTCTTTTTCCTTGAAACAAAAAGGAAAATAAATATTTTACTTGTTGTTAAATTGTAAATAATACGAGCAATTCCCATCATCTTAATGTTCAATTAAAAAAATAATTTTCAAATATTCAAATTGATTTAAGCCTGTAGTTTCTAATAGTTTCTGGTCCTGGATCCCTTTCAGAATCTGAGTAATGCTACAGATTCTTTGTAGAAAACTGCATACAGACAGACACATATCTCTGCAAGTATTTTCAGGGGGATCACTGGCCACCTGCAACTCACCTATTAAACCCAGGTTAAAAATCTCTGGTCTAAAGCTTAACTCATAGCCGCAAACTGTCATATTTAATAAGCGGTTATAGCTACAAAGTTTGGTCCTCCTGTGCAGTGGAAGATCTGAAACACAGCAGTGCAAATATTTCTTCTTGATTGAGTCCTAGTAGTTTAGGAAAGTTTCTGTTTTCCCATTTAAGCCAACTGATATTTCTTCAACTCAAACAGAATAATGGGAATGTGTTTTCTTTCCTTCTAGTGAGTTGAAGCACTCACATATGTCTTTAAACTCTAATAAATTTTCAGGTATTTCAAAAGACCTATGACTTTGACTAGAACATCAATAATTTTCTTTTTCTTTATGTTTTCTTTAAGAGTTACACATAAAGGCAGGAATGCCTATACAAGATCCTAGGGTCATGGGATTAGTAACTATTATTTAGTGACTTTTTCTTCCATTTTAGAATGGCTTCTCACATAAATATTTAAAACACTGAATGCCAATAAGTATGGGTCATGCTACTAATACTATGAGTCTTGCAGAAATGCATAAAAGTCTTTTTAAAAAATGCAAAGCCCATTAGATCCAATTGTTATTAAGGCTCATTGGGAATAGTCATTAGCATTTTAGATGCCTTAATGTCAGGCAAATAGTAGCATTCTAGACTCATGCCACCCTTTCTCTATTTGGTTTCTTTTGCTTCTTATCTTCCTGTTTTTTGGGGGACTAGACATTCATTTCCCCTTTTGGGTCTTTCTTTTCTTGTTGCTTTTACCTTTTCTCATGTTAAACATGTCAGGGAAATAGTATTTGCTCAATTAACTCAATGGACAAAAACCAAAAGTCTCCCTTATTCAGACGTTCAGACAAGGTTCACTTGTAATAACTACATTAATTATTATTAGGTAAATGGATGTTGATACCAGGGTTTAATTTAGGATCTTCACAATGATTCCTTTTATGTAAATGGATGCTATGAAGTATTAGGAAACAACTGCTTTCCTGGTCTTTTTGACCTCTATAATTTGCTTACAAAGCCCACAAACCCTTCAGGATCAGATTAGATTTGCCAGATTGTATCCATGAACTCCAGCCCAATTATATCCATTTATATTAGAGAACTTTGAAAGAATGAAGTTTTGTTGACTAAACCAAAATAAGATAAAGAGATTAACATATTGTACCCCACACTTCAAAAGAGTGCAGAGATGAATTTGTAACTTGTGTCATGTTCCATGCAGGTACTTCATCAATTATGTAAAATGAGTGAAAAATAAGTGAGACAAGTCATACTTATGGTAACCATGTACAAAATGTTTTAGAAAATGCTTTTCCTTCTCAGTTTGACCTTTAACATCCTGATGTACAAAAGCTAGTGCAATTCTCTTAAATAATACATTCAGCATTCTATGGGAAGGAAGAGCAAAATAAACTTAGAAGTTGGAGGAACAAAATCAAATTTGTTTTTGTGTTTAGTTTTAATGAGTTATATTTGAAATTTTGACCTATGGAAGTAATTTTTTTTTTTTTTTTTTGCTGTATGCGGGATGCACAGGCTCAGCAGCCATGGCACATGGGCCAAGCTGCTCCGCGGCATGTGGGATCTTCCTGGACCAGGGCACGAACCCGTGTCCCCTGCATCGGCAGGCGGACCCACAACAACTGTGCCACCAGGGAAGCCCTGAAAGTAATTTTTAAAGATCCAGTATAGTAACTTTAAATGTGCATATGACATCCCTTTATTGGCTAAGGGAATAATAGGTAGACATTTAACTAATAATTAAAGCTATATCTCTACAGAGATATTAAGCAATTACCTGGGTCATTCAAGCAAATTTTTCTTTCTCAAATTTAGTCACAATTATCTGGAAATTTCAGGATAATTTATTTGAAGCACAAGTTATTTAGATAATCTTCTCTGGGACACAAGGAATATTTATTTCATTTGGTTTTTACAGAGGGAACACTTGAGTATGAACTAGCATATTTTCTCTGCATATTTGACTTAGGAAAAATATCAGAAACTCTTACATTTGCAACTTGTCTCAATTCTTCTTCATGCTGATTAAAGATATCCTCCCATCTGCGTTGGCGCCTTTGCCTATGGGCTTCTAAATCTGATAGCTCAAACTCTTCAGGTCTGCGTGACAACTTTGCCCGGAACCTCTTTGGTGATAGTCTTTTTGCCAATGCCTGCCTTAGACTAGAAACTTTTGATTTTTTCTTCCGTGCTTGTTCTGGTTGAGAGTAAAACACGTCTGATGACAGGTTTTCCATCAGGGTTTGCAGTAGACCAAGCGGTTTTGAGTTATGTGAGTTTGGTGCTCGAAGTAAGTCTCTTGATAGTCCCTCTATCAGTGCTTGAACAGAGCCAACTGCCTGCGTGGGCTCTAGTGCCCAGGCCTGTGCTTGAGGTGACCTTTCATTTTGCCCCTCTACTGGAATGAGCACCTGAGTATCCAAATGTAGTGGCAACAGCACGTGGTGGTTCTGTGACAGTAGGGGCAGGAATACCTGGGCATGTACTCGTAATGACTCAGGTTCCTCTGCCTCTGTCTCTGCCTGTGTAGGCTCAGCAGCCTGTTCCTGTACCTCTGGCTGCTCGGGTGCCCTGTTCTGCTCCAGCTGCTGCTCAGGTACCTGGTTCTGTCTCTGCTGTTGTTCAGGGACCTGGCCCTGCCTTTGCTGTTGTTCAGGTACCTGATCTTGCCCTTGAACTTCCTCTGGTACCTGGTCCAGATCCTGCAGCTCTTCTGAGGCCTGGGGCTGGGCCTGAGCCTGCTGCTCTTTGGGTACCTGGGCCTGTACCTTTAGAGGCCTAGGGGCCTTAACCTGAGCCTGTAGTGGCATAAGCATCCAGGCTGTCCTCCGTAGTCGTGGAGGTGCCTTCATCTGCATCTGTAGGGGCCTAGATGCCTTAGCCTTAACCTGAGCCTGTAGTGGCATGAACACCCGAGCTGCCCCCTGTAGTCGCTGAGGTGCCTGGGCTTGCCCCTGTAGAGGCCTAGGTGCACTGTCATGAGCCTGTAGTGGCATGAACACCCTGGCTGCTCCCTGGAGATGCTGAAGGGCCTGAACCTGTGGCTCTTCTCGATCAGGTAACCACCTTGGCTGAGAGGGTTCTCCATGCAGGACTCTAAGTGGTCTGCATCTACTGCTCGTAGGCAATCTCAGAAGCTCATGAGTACAAGAAGGTCCCCTAGAAATAAACATACAAATGAATGCTGTACAATTAGAGTTCTCAGTAGAGTGAAGTCATTCAGGGGAAATGCTTTTATTTTAAAAGATGAACATTTTCTGCAATAAAGGTATCTTCAGTAAATCTTTCTTGAATCATTCCTGTAATGTCTGAAAGTCTTTGCATTACTAATATATTCAGTACAAATGGTCTAATAATATACTTGATCATTCTATTACCAGAAATTAAGGACTCTTTGGGTAGTAATAAAAACTTTTCCTCAACATTTCCACTCAAATATCTCTTGCAAATACAGATCTGTTTTTATTTTATCAGAAAGGATTAAGTTTTCTGAGTCACATATAACAGTATGGAATCAACTGTCTTACATGAATTGCTAACATCAAATTATATATGTAATATGTCTAACGCACCTGAATCTTCTCATGGTATACTGCTCCTTAATAGCTTCTTCTCTTTCAAAGATCAGAGGTATTCCTTTTTATGAAAGAGGAAAAAATGCATAACAGTCAACAGAGATTAAGATAATCCACCTTAGTCAACGTGCACCCTTTACTGCTCAGGAAGCTGAGTGAATTTATAAGGACAAGAGGACTGTAACCCTTCACATAACGCCTAGTTGGTGATGTAGACAATATCCTTGTTCCTAGGCCTACTTCTGCAGCACGGTGCATCTATTCCATAGAGACTAATTTCTCTCAGCATAGGAAAAAATATTTAGCAATCTGATTGCTGCAATTCTAAAGAGGAAAAATTGAGAAAGGTAAAAAGAGAAAGGGCCAAGAGAACCTAGATGGTTGGTGAGCATGGCTTATAGGTGTGTACTCTGGATTTAAGGACTTTATGGCTTGGGCTCACACCTATCTTTTGTCCTTTCAATGAGAAGGTAAAAATCTAAATTCTGGGTTTTACACTTGACACACTGAAAATGTTTGGCATCTTTCCTGTCAGCTGTGCAGTACTGAAATATAGAAGCTTAAAAATAAAAGACTTTTCTTTTGAATTTCCTATATTAAAGACTTTGGGAATGCGGCCCCCACTTTTCATGCATCGCCTCAGGGACTTCTATAGCCTCATGAAGAAGCTCAGGGTAAAGGCACAGCTGCCAAAGCAGGAGTAAGAGATACTTGACACCAGGAGGGAGATCCCAAAGAAGCCGCAGCTGCAGGAGGTGGGAGTCCTGGTCACTGTTGGCCTTCCCTGAGGGCTTCGACTGGGTCCCTCAGGCTGTGCACCGGCTGAGCACCACCCGCCTCATGGACCCATCCTGCCTCACGTCACTAAACCAGTCGCCCTGTTGCCAAAATGAGCTAAAGTCTGAAAATTGCTCAGCAGGACCAGGCATAGCACGAGCCTCCTATCTTGTGGTTTCACTTGCCAAGGACCACTATCTAAATAATTCCGTGTGTCTGACAGGGTCTTGGTGCTCCAGTCAGGTGTCAGGCCTGAGGCTCTGAGTGGGAGAGCTGAGTTCAGGACATTGGACGACTGGAGACCTCACGGCCCCACATAATATCAATCAGTGAAAGCTCTCCCAGAGATCTCCATCTCAATGCTAAGACCCAGCTCCATCCAACAGTCAGCAAGCTCCAGTGCTGGACGCCCCATGCCAAACAACTAGCAAGACAGGAACACAACACCAGTCATTAGCAGAGAAGCTGCCTAAAATCATAATAAGTTCACAGCCATCCCAAAACACACCACCAGACGTGGCCCTGCCCACCTGAAAGACAATATCCAGCCTCATCCACCAGAACACAGGCACCAGTCCCCTCCACCAGGAATCCTACACAACCCACTGAACCAACCACACCCACTGGGGGCAGACACCAAAAACAATGGGAACTATGAACCTCTAGCCTGTGAAAACCCAAACACAGTAAGTTGGGCAAAATGAGAAGACAGAGAAATACACAGCAGATGAAGGAGCAAGGTAAAAACCCACCAGACCAAACAAATGAAGAGGAAATAGAGGTCTACCTGAAAAAGAATTCAGAATAATGATAGTAAAGATGATACAAAATCTTGGAAATAAAATATACAAGACAGGACGAGGGGAAGATGGTGGAAGAGTAAAATGCGGAGATCACCTTCCTCCCCACAGATACACCAGAAATACATCTACATGTGGAACAACTCCTACAGAACACCTACTGAACGCTGGCAGAAGACCTCAGACCTCCCAAAAGGCAAGAAATTCCCCCACGTACCTGGGTAGGGCAAAAGAAAAAAGAATAAACAGACACAAAAGGAAAGGGAATGGGACCTGCATCAGTGGGAGGGAGGTGTGAGGAAAGAAGGTTTCCAGACACTAGGAAGCACCTTCGCGGGCGGAGACTGCGGGTGGCAGAGGGGGAAAGTTTCGGAGCGGCAGAGGAGAGCGCAGCAACAGGGGTGCGGAGGGCAAAGCGGAGAGATTCCTGCACAGAGGATCGGTGCCGACCAGCACTCACCAGCCCGAGAGGCTTGTCTGCTCACCCGCTGGGGCGGGCGGGGCTGGGGGCTGAGGCTCGGGCTTCGGTCAGAGCACAGGGAGAGGACTGGGGCTGGCGGCGTGAACACAGCCTGCAGGGTGCTAGTACACCACAGCTAGCCGGGAGGGAGTCTGGGGAAAAGGCTGAACCTGCAGAATAGGCAAGAGACTTTTTCTTCCCTTTGTTTCCTGTTGCACGAGGAGAGGGGATTAAGAGCGCTGCTTAAAGGAGCTCCAGAGATGGGCGCGAACCGCGGCTAAAAGCGCGGACCACAGAGACGTGCATGAGATGCGAAGGCTGCTGCTGCCGCCACCAAGAAACCTGTGTGCGAGCACAGGTCACTATCCACAATCCCCTTCGGAGGAGCCTGTGCAGTCCGCCACTGCCAGGGTGCCAGGATCTAGGGACAACTTCCGCGGGAGAACGCACGGTGTGCCTCAGGCTGCTGCAACGTCATGCAGGCCCGCCCCGCACTCCGTGCCACTCCCTCCCCCCACCCGCGGCCTGAGTGAGCCAGAGTCCCCGAAGCAGCTGCTCCTTTAACCTCGTCCTGTCTGAGGGAAGAACAGACGCCCTCTAGAGACCTACATGCAGAGGCGGTCAAATCCAAAGCTGAACCCCGGGAGCTGTGCGAGCAAGGAAGAGAAAGGGAAATCTCTCCCAGCAGCCTCAGAAGCAGCGGATTAAAGCTCCACAATCAACTTGATGTACCCTGCATCTGTGGAATACGTGAATAGACAACGAATCATCCCAAATCGAGGAGGTGGACTTTGGGAGCAAGATTTATGATTTTTTCCCCTTTTCCTCTTTATGTGAATGTGTATGTGTATGCTTCTGTGTGAGATTTTGTCTGTATAGCTTTGCTTCCACCATTTGTCCTAGGGTTCTATCTGTCCGTTTTTTAAAAATTATTATTATTTTTTCTTAATAATTATTTTTTATTTTAATAACTTTATTTTATTTTACTTTATCTTCTTTCTTTCTCTCTCTCTTTCTTTCTTCCTTCCTTCCTTCCTTCCTTCCTTCCTTCCTTCCTTCCTTTCTTTCTTCCTTCCTTCCTTCCTTCCTTTCTTTCCTTCCTTCCTTCCTTCCTTCCTTCCTTCCCTTCTTTAGACAACGAATCACCCAAATTGAGGAGGTGCACTTCCAGAGCAAGATTTAGGATTTTTTCCCCTTTTCCTCTTTTTGTGAGTGTGTATGTGTATGCTTCTGTGTGAGATTTTGTCTGTATAGCTTTGCTGCCACCATTTGTCCTAGGGTTCTACCATTTGTTTATTTTTATTCTTAATAATTAATTTCTATTTTAATAACTTTTTAATATTTTATCTTACTTTATTTTATCTTCTTTCTTTCTTTCTTTTCCTTCCTTCCCTCCTTCCTTCCTTCCTCCCTCCCTCCTTTCCTTCTTTCTTTCTTTCTTTCTTTCTACTTCTATTAATTGTTTCTTTCTACATTTTCTCCCTTTTATTCTGAGCCGGGTGGATGAAAGGCTCTTGGTGCTGCAGCCAGGAGTCACTTCTGTGCCTCTGTGGTGGGAGAGCCAACTTCAGGACACTGGTCCACAAGAGACCTCCTAGCTCCACATAATATCAAATGGCGAAAATGTCCCAGAGATCTCCATCTCAACACCAGCACCCAGCTTCACTCAACGAGCAGCAAGCTACAGTACTAGACACCCTATGCCAAATAACTAGCAGGACAGGAACACAACCCCACCCTTTAGCAGAGAGGCTGCCTAAAATCATAATAAGTCCACAGAAACCCCAAAACACCAACAGATGTGGACCTGCCAACCAGAAAGACAAGATGCAGCCTCATCCACCAGAACACAGGCACTAGTCCCCTCCACCAGGAAGCCTACACAACCCACTGAACCAACCTTAGCCACTGGGGACAGACACCAAAAACAACGGGAAATACGAACTTGCAGCCTGCAAAAAGGAGACCCCAAACACAGTCAGATAAGCAAAATGAGAAGACAGAAAATATGCAGCAGATGAAGGAGCAAGATAAAACCCCACTAGACCTAACAAATGAACAGGAAATAGGCAGTCTACCTGAAAAAGAATTCAGAATAATGATAGTAAAGATGATCCAAAATCTTGGAAATAAAATAGACAAAATGCAAGAAACATTTAACAAGGACCTAGAAGAACTAAAGATGAAACAAGCAATGATGAACAACACAATAGATGAAATTAAAAATACTCTAGAAGGGATGAATAGCAGAATAACTGAGGCAGAAGAACGGATAAGTGACCTGGAAGATAAAATACTGGAAATAACTACTGCAGAGCAGAATAAAGAAAAAAGAATGAAAAGAACTGAGGACAGTCTCAGAGACCTCTGGGACAATATTAAACGCACCAACATTCTTATTATAGGAGTTCCAGAAGAAGAAGAGAGAAAGAAAGGGACTGAGAAAATATTTAGTTGAAAATTTGCCTAATATGGGAAAGAAAATAGTTAATCAAGTCCAGGAAGCACAGAGTGTCCCAAACAGGATAAACTCAAGGAGAAACATGCCAAGACACGTATTAATCAAACTGTCAAAAATTAAATACAAAGGAAACATATTAAAAGCAACAAGGGAAAAACAACAAATAACACACAAGGGAGTCCCCAGAAGGCTAATAGCTGAACTTTCAGCAGAAACTCTGCAAGCCAGAAGGGACTGGCAGGACGTATTTAAAGTGATGAAGGAGAAAAAACTGCAACCAAGATTACTCTACCCAGCAAGGATCTCACTCAGATTTGATGGAGAAATTAAAAACTTTACAGAGAAGCAAAAGCTGAGAGAGTTCAGCACCACAAAACCAGCTTTACAACACATGCTAAAGAAACTTCTCTAAGCAAGAAACACAAAAGAGGGAAAAGACTTACAATACCGAGCCCAAAGCAATTAAGAAAATGGGAATAGGAACATACATATCGATATTTACCTTAAATGTAAGTGGAGTAAATGCTCCCACCAAAAGGCACAGATTGGCTGAATGGATACAAAAACAAGACCCATATATATGCTGTCTACAAGAGACCCACTGCAGACCTAGAGACACATACAGACTGAAAGTAAGGGGATGGAAAAAGATATTCCATGCAAATGGAAACCAAAAGAGAGCTGGAGTAGCAATTCTCATATCAGACAAAATAGACTTTAAAGACTATTAGAAGAGACAAAGAAGGGCACTACATAATGATCAAGGGATCGATCCAAGAAGAAGGTATAACAATTGTAAATATTTATGCACTCAACATAGAGCACCTCAATATATAAGGCAAATACTAACAGCCATAAAAGGGGAAATTGACAGTAACACATTCATAGTAGGGGATTTTAACACGCTGCTTTCACCAATGGACAGATCATCCAAAATGAAAATAAATAAGGAAACACAAGCTTTAAATGATACATTAAACATATTGGACTTAATTGATAATTATAGGACATTCCATCCAAAAAGAGCAGAATGTATATTTTTCTCAACTGATTATGGAACATTCTCCAGGATAGATCATATCTTGGGTCAGAAATCAAGCCTTGGCAAATTTAAGAAAATTGAAAACATATCAAGTATCATTTCTGTCCACGACGCTATGAGACTAGATACCAATTACAGGAAAAGATCTGGAAAAAATACAAACACATGGAGGCTAAACAATACGCTACTTCATAACGAAGTGATCACTGAAGAAATCAAAGAGGAAATCAATAAATACCTAGAAACAAATGACGATGGAGACACGAGGACCCAAAACCTATGGGATGCAGCAAAAGCAGTTCTAAGAGGGAAGTTTATAGCAATAAAACTCTTTCTTAAGAAACAGGAAACATCTCGAATAAACAACCTAAACTTGCACCTAAAGCAATTAGAGAAAGAAGGACAAAAAAACACCAAAGGAAAGAAATCATAAAAATCAGATTAGAAATAAATGAAAAAGGAATGAAGGAAATGATAGCAAAGATCAATAAAACTAAAAGCTGGTTCTTTGAGAAGATAAACGAAATTGATAAACCATTAGCCAGACTCATCAAGAAAAAAAGGGAGAAGACTCAAATCAATAGAATTAGCAATGAAAAAGGAGAAGTAACAACTGACCCTGCAGAAATACAAAAGATCATGAGAGATTAGTACAAGTAACTCTATGCCAATAAAACGGACAACCTGGAAGAAATGGACAAATTCTTAGAAATGCACAACCTACCAAGACAGAATCAGGAAAAAATAGAAAATATGAACAGAACAATCACAAGCACTGAAATTGAAACTGTGATTAAAAATCTTCCAACAAACAAAAGCTCAGGACCAGATGGCTTCACAGGCGAATTCTATCAAACATTTAGAGAAGAGCTAACACCTATCTTTCTCAAGCTCACCCAAACTATATCAGAGGGAGGAACACTCTCAAACTCTTTCTACGAGGCCACCATGACCTTGATACCAAAACCAGACGAGGAAGTCACAAAGAAAGAAAACTATAGGCCAATATCACTGATGAACATAGATGCAAAAATCCTCAACAAAATACTAGTAAACAGAATCCAACAGCACATTAAAAGGATCATACACCATGATCCAGTGGGGTTTATTGCAGGAATGCAAAGATTCCTCAATATATGCAAATCAATTAATGTGATATACAATATTATCAAATTGAAAGAGAAAAACCATATGATCATCTCAATAGATGCAGAGAAAGCTTTCGACAAAATTCAACACCCATTTATGAAAAAAACCCTCCAGAAAGTAGCCATAGAGGAAACTATCCTGAACATAATGAAGGGCATATATTACAAACCCACAGAAAACATCATCCTCAATGGTGAAAAACTGAAAGCATTTCCAGTAAGATCAGGAACAAGACAAGGTTGCCCACTCTCAGCACTCTTATTCAACATAGTTTTGGAAGTTTTGTCACAGCAATCAGAGAAGAAAAGGAAATAAAAGGAATCCAAATTGGAAAAGAAGAACTAAAGCTGTCACTGTTTGCAGATGACATGATACTATACATAGAGAATCCTAAAGATACTACCAGAAAACTACTAGAGCTAATCAATGAATTTGGTAAAGTAGCAGGATACAAAATTAATGCACAAAATCTCTGGCATTCCTATACACTAATGAAGAAATATCTGAAAGTGAAATGAAGAAAACACTCCCATTTACCATTGCAACAAAAAAGAATAAAATAGCTAGGAATAAACCTACCTAAGGAGACAAAAGACCTGTACGCAGAAAATTATAAGACACTGATGAAAGAAATTAAAGATGATACAAATAGATGGAGAGATATACCATGCTCTTGGATTGGAAGCATCAACATTGTGAAAATGAATCTACTACCTAAAGCAATCTACAGATTCAGTGCAATCCCTATCAAACTACCACTGGCATTTTTCACAGAACTAGAACAAAAAATTTCACAATTTGTTTGGAAACACAAAAGACCCCGAATAGCCAAAGCAATCTTGAGAACGAAAAACGGAGCTGGATTGGTGCTTTGTGACCACCTGGAGGGGTGGGATAGGGAGGGTGGGACGGAGGGAGATGCAAGAGGGAAGAGCTATGGGAACATATGTATATGTATAACTGTTTCACTTTGTTATAAAGCAGAAACTAACACACCATAGTAAAGCAATTATACCCCAGTAAAGATGTTAAAAAAAAAAAAGAAAAAGAAAAACGGAGCTGGAGGAATCAGGCTCCCAGACTTCAGACTATACTACAAAGCTACAGTAATCAAGACAGTATGGTACTGGCACAAAAACAGAAAGATAGATCAATTGAACAGGATAGAAAGCCCAGAGATAAACCGATGCACATATGGTCATCTTATCTTTGATAAAGGAGGCAGGAATGTACAGTGGAGAATGGACAGCCTCTTCAATAAGTGGTGCTGGGAGAACTCGACAGGCACATGTAAAAGTATGAGATTAGATAACTCCCTAACACCATACACAAAAACAAGCTAAAAATGGATTAACGACCTAAATGTAAGGCCAGAAACTATCAAACTCTTAGAGTAAAATATAGGGAGAACACTCTATGACATAAATCACAGCAAGATCCTTTTTTGACCCATCGCCTAGAGACATGGAAATAAAAACAAAAATAAACAAATGGGACCTAATGAAACTTCAAAGCTTTTGCACAGCAAAGGAAACGATAAACAAGACCAAAAGACAACCCTCAGAACGGGAGAAAATATTTACCAATGAAGAAACTGACAAAGGATTAATCTCCAAAATTCATAAGCAGCTCAATAACAGGAAAACAAACAACCCAATCCAAAAATGGGCAGAAGACCTAAATAGACATTTCTCCAAAGAAGCTATACAGACTGCCAACAAACACATGAAAGAATGCTCAACATCATTAATCATTAGAGAAATGCAAATCAAAACTACAATGAGATACCTTCTCACACCAGTCCTAATGGCCATCATCAAAAAAATCTAGAAACAA
Organism: Phocoena phocoena; assembly: GCF_963924675.1. Lineage (NCBI taxonomy): Eukaryota > Metazoa > Chordata > Mammalia > Artiodactyla > Phocoenidae > Phocoena > Phocoena phocoena. Next base: position 89,357,973 of record NC_089240.1, on the reverse strand, counting down.
GAAGTGCTGGAGAGGGTGTGGAGAAAAGGGAACACTCTTGTACTGCTGCTGGGAATGTGAATTGGTACAGCCACTATGGAAAACAGTATGGAGGTTCCTTAAAAAACTACAAATAGAACTACCATATGACCCAGAAATCCCATTACTGGGCATATACCCTGAGAAAACCATAATTCAAAAATAGTCATGTACCTAAATGTTCATTGCAGCTCTACTTACAATAGCCCAGAGATGGAAACAACCTAAGTGTCCATCATCAGATGAATGGATAAAGAAGATGTGGCACATATATACGATGGAATATTACTCAGCCATAAAATGAAACAAAATTGAGATATTTGTAATGAGGTGGATAGACCTAGAGTCTGTCATACAGAGTGAAGTATGTCAGAAAGAGAAAGACAAATACCGTATGCTAACACACATATATGGAATTTTAGAAAAAAAATGTCATGAAGAACCTAGGGGTAAGACAGGAATAAAGACACAGACCTACTAGAGAACGGACTTGAGGATATGGGGAGGGGGAAGGGTGGGCTGTGAGAAAGCGAGAGAGAGGCATGGACATATATACACTACCAAATGTAAGGTAGATACCTAGTGGGAAGCAATCGCATGGCACAGGGAAATCAGCTAGGTGCTTTGTGACCACCTGGAGGGGTGGGATAGGGAGTGTGGGAGGGAGGGAGATGCAAGAAGGGTGGGATAGGGAGAGTGGGAGGGAGGGAGACGCAAGAAGGAAGAGATATGGGAACATATTTATATGTATAACTGATTCACTGTTATAAAGCAGAAACTAACACACGATTGTAAAGCAATTATACTGTAATAAAGATGTAAAAAAAAAACAAAAAGAAACCAGGGAATGAATGTGCAGGTAACAATTCACCATAATGCATATTTTACATTAATTCATAAAATATGTAGCAAGTGTCAATGTGATATATTCATATATATGAATATATATGCATATATTCACATGCAAGTATAAATATTATTATATGGTTGTTAACTGAAGCAGAGTTTAACCTCAACATGCATTTTCCATAATTTTACCTTTATTCTGTGAGAATGAGAATAAGTTCTGTACCTGCTCATGCTCATGGGAAATCAAGTCTATGCATTGAGATTTAAACAATCCAAACTCATTAAGAGGAGGTTGGGGAGGGTTTACACAAAGTCTAGTTTAAATACTGAAAACTGAAATAAATTTTTAGAAACCATGAAAAAAATATATACAAGAAACATTTAACAAGGACCTAGAAGAACTAAAGAGCAAGCAAACAGTGATGAACAACAAAATAAATGAAATTAAAATTTCTCTATAAGGAATCAATAGCAGAAAAACTGAGGCAGAAGAACGGAAAAAGGACCTGGAACATAAAATAGTGGAAATGACCACTGCAGAGCAGGATAAAGAAAAAAGAATGAAAAGAATTGAGGACAGATTCAGAGACTTCTGGGACAGCATTTAGTGCACCAACATTCGAATTATAGGGGTCCCAAAAGAAGAAGAGAGAAAAAAAGGCACTGAGAAAATATTTGAAGAGATTATACTGGAAAAATTCCCTAATATGGGAAAGGAAATAGTCAATCAAGTCCACAAGCACAGAGAGTCCCATACAGGATAAATCCAAGGTGAAACACATCAAGACACATATTAGTCAAGCTATCAAAAATTAAATACAAAAAGAATTAAATGCAGCAAGGGAAAAGCAACAAATAACATACAAGGGATGCCCATATGGTTAACATCTGATGCACAGAGAGTCCCATACAGGATAAATCCAAGGTGAAACACATCAAGACACATATTAGTCAAACTATCAAAAATTAAATACAAAAAGAATTAAATGCAGCAAGGGAAAAGCAACAAATAACATACAAGGGATGCCCATATGGTTAACATCTGATCTTTCAGCAGAAACTCTGCAAGCCCGAAGGGAGTGGCAGGACATATTTAAAGTGATGAAAGAAAAAAACCTACAACCAAGATTACTCTCCCCAGCAAGGATCTCATTCAGATTCAACAGGAAATTAAAACCTTACAGACAAGCAAAAGTTAAGAGAATTCAGCACCACCAAACCAGCTTTACAACAAATGCTAAAGGAACATCTCTAGGCAGGAAACACAAGAGAAGGAGAAGACCTACAAAAACAAACACAAAACAATTAAGAAAATGTTAATAGAAACATATATATCGATAATTACCTTAAACGTAAATGGGTTAAATAATCCAACCAAAAGACACACACTGGCTGAATGGATACAAAGAAAAGACGTGTGCATATGCTGTCTACAAGAGACCTACTTCAGACTTAGGGACAAATATAGACTGAAAGTGAGGGGATGGAAAAAGATATTCCATGCAAATGGAAATCAAAAGAAAGCTTGAGTATCAATTCTCATATCAGACGAAATAGAAGTTAAAATAAAGACTATTACAAGCGACAAAGAAGGACACTACATAATGATCAAGGGATGAATCCAAGAAGAAGATATAACAATTGTAAATATTTATGCACCCAACATAGGAGCACCTCAATGCATAAGGCAAATTCTAACAGCCATAAAAGGGGAAATCAACAGTAACACAATCATATTAGGGGACATTAACACCCCACTTTCACCAATGGACAGATCATCCAAATGAATCTAAATAAGGAAACACAAGCTTTAAATGATACATTAAACAAGATGGACTTAATTGATATTTATAGGACAGTCCATCCAAAAACAACAGAATACACTTTCTTCTCAAGTGCTCTGGAACATCCTCCAGGATAGATCATATCTTGGGTCACAAATGAAGCCTTGATAAATTTACGAAACTTGAAATTGTATCAAGTATCTTTTCTGACCACAACGCTATGAAAATAGATACCCATTACAGGAAAGAATCTGTAAAAAATACAAACACATGGAGGCTAAACAATATGCAACTAAATAACCAAGAGATCACTTGAAGAAATCAAAGAGGAAATCAAAAAATACCTAGAAACAGATGACGATGAAAACACAGTGACCCAAAACCTATGGGATGCAGCAAAAGCAGTTCTAAGAGGGAAGTTTATAGCAATAAAAACCTACCTCAAGAAATGAGAAAAATCTCAAAGAAACAACCTAACCTTACACCAAAAGCAATTTCAGAAAGAACAGCAAAAACAACAAAAAAACAAGCCAAAGTTAGCAGAAGGAAAGAAATCATAAAGATCAGATCAGAAATAAATGATAAACAAATGAAGAAAATGATAGCAAAGATCAATAAAACTAAAAGCTGGTTCTTTGAGAAGACAAACAAAATTGATAAACCACTTGCAAGACTCAACAAGAAAAAAAGGGAGAAGACAAAAATTAACAGAATTAGAAATGACACTGGGGAAATAACAACAGACACTGCAGAAATACAAAGGATCATGAGAGATTAACACAAGCAAGTATATGCCAAAAAATATGGACAACCTGAAAGAAATGGACAAATTCCTAGAAAAGCGCAACCTCCTGAGCCTGAACCAGGAAGAAATAGAAAATATAAACAGACCAATCACAAGCACTGAAATAGAAACTGTGATTAAATATCTTCCAACAAACAAAAGCCAAGGACCAGATGGCTTCAAAGGCAACTTCTATCAAACAATTAGAAAAGAGCTATCACCTATATTTCTCAAACACTTCCAAAACATAGAAGAGGGAGGAACACTCCCAAACTCATTCTATGAGGCCACCATCACCCTGATACCAAAACCAGACAAAGATGTCACAAACAAAGAAAGAAAACTACAGGCCAATATCACTGATGAACATAGATGCAAAAATCCTCAACAAAATAGTAGCAAACAGAATCCAACAGTACATTAAAAGGATCATACACGATGATCAAGTAGGGTTTATCCCAGGGATGCAAGGATTTTTCAATATACACAAATCAATCAATGTGAAACACCATATTAAAATATTGAAGGATAAAAACCATATGATCATCTCAATAGATGCAAAAAAGTTTTCGACAAAATTCAACAACATTTAAGATAAAAATCCTCCAGAAAGTAGTCAGAGAGGGAACTTACCTCAACATAATAAAGGCCATATATGACAAACCCACAGCCAACATCGTTCTCAATGGTGAAAAACTGAAACCATTTCCACTAAGATCAGGAACAAGACAAGGTTTCCCACTTTCACCACTGTTATTCAACATAGTTTTGGAAGTTTTAGCCACAGAAATCAGACAAGAAAAGAAATAAAATAAATTCAAATCGGAAAAGAAGAAGTAAAGCTGTTATTCTTTGCAGATGACATGATACTATACATAGACAGTCCTAAAGACTCTACCAGAAAACCACTAGAGCTAATCAATGAATTTGCTAAAGTAGCAGGATACAGAATTAATGCACAGAAATCTCTTGCATTCCTATACACTAATGATGAAAACTCTGAAAGAGAAATTAAGGAAACACTCCCATTTACCATTGCAACAAAAAGCATAAAATACCTAGGAATAAACCTACCTAAGGAGACAAAAGACCTGTATGCAGAAAATTATAAGACACTGATGAAAGAAATTAAAGACGATACAAACAGATGGAGAGATATACCATGTTCTTGGATTGGAAGAAACAACATTGTTAAAATGAATCTACTACCCAAAGCAATCTACAGATTCAGTGCAATCCCTATCAATCTACCAATGGCATTTTTCATAGAACTAGAACAAAAATTTTCACAATTTGTATGGAAACCCAAATAGCTAAAGCAATCTTGAGAAAGAAAAATGGAGCTGGAGCAATCAAGCTCCCAGACTTCAGACTATACTACAAAGTTACAGTAATGAAGATAGTATGGTACTGGCACAAAAACAGAAAGATAGATCAATGGAACAGGATAGAAAGCCCAGAGGTAAACCCACACACATATGGTTACCTTATGTTTGATAAAGGAGGCAAGAATATACAATGGAGAAAAGACGGCCTCTTAAGTAAGTGTGCTGGAAAAACTGGACAGCTACATGTAAAAGAATGAAATTAGAACACTCCCTAACACCATGCACAAAAATAAAATGGATTAAAGACCTAAATGTAAGGCCAGACACTATAAAACTCTTAGAGGAAAACATAGACAGAACACTCTATGACATAATTCATAGCAAGATCCTTTTTGACCCACTTCCTAGAGAAATGGAAATAAAAACAAAAATAAACAAATGGGACGTAATGAAACGTAAAAGCTTTTGCACAGCAAAGGAAACCATAAACAAGACGAAAAGACAGCCCTCAGAATGGGAGAATATATTTGCAAATGAAGCAACTGACCAAGAATTAATCTCCTAAATATACAGGCAGCTCATGAAGCTCAATATGAAAAAAACAAAAAACCCAATCCAGAAATGGGCAGAAGACCTAAATAGACATTTCTGCAAAGAAGATATACAGATTGCCAACAAACACATGAAAGGATGCTCAACATCACTAATCCTTAGAGAAATGCAAATCAAAACTACAATGAAGTATCACCTCACACCAGTCAGAATGGCCATCATCAACAAATCTACAAACAATAAATGCTGGAGAGGAAACCAGCAAGGAACACTCTTGCACTGTTGGTGGGAATGTAAATTGATACACTCACTATGGAGAACAGTATTGAGGTTCCTTAAAAATCTAAAAGTAGAACTACCATACGACCCAGCAATTCCACTACTGGGCATATACCCTGAGAAAACCATAATTCAAAAAGAGTCATGGACCACAATGTTCATTGCAGCTCTATTTACAATAGCCAGGACATGGAAACAACCTAAGTGTCCATCGACAGATGAATGGATAAAGAAGATGTGGCACATGTATACAATGCAATATTACTGAGCCATAAAAAGATATGAAATTGAGTTATTTGTAGTGAGGTGGTTGGACCTAGAGACTGTCATACAGAGTGAAGTAAGTCAGAAAAAGAAAAACAAATACCATATGCTAACACATATATATGGAATCTAAAAAAAAAAAGGGTCTTAAGAACCTAGGGTTAGGACAGGAATAAAGATGCAGACGTAGAGAATGGATTTGACGACACAGGGAGGGGGAAGGGTAAGCTAGGACGAAGTCAGAGAATAGCATTGACATATATACACTATCAAATGTCAATTAGATAGCTAGTGGGAAGCTGCCCCATAGCACAGGGAGATCAGCTCGGTGCTTTGTGACCACCTAGAGGGGTGGGATAGGGAGGGTTGGAGGGAGACACAAGAGGGAGGGGATATAAGTCTACATATAGCTGATTCACTTTGCTATATAGAAGAAACTACCAGAACATTTTAAAGGAATGATACTCCAATAAAGACATTTAAAAAAAAAGATTTTAGGACAACTATATTTACATCTTCCATGTAATCTCCATATAATCGTGTCTTTTCCTGCAGGTTACATTTTGAAAATCTTGCAGCTTTGGTAATTAGCGAATTCTCAACTAGATGTGTGGTCTTCCTGTATCCATTTGTGACTGGTCGGCTTCTGTGATGCTGGTCCAATAAATTCTCCACCATGGGTAAATAAATTAATTCCTTCTGCTTCTCACTCCAAAATAAGATATGTATATTTATGTAGATGGAAGGAGCTCACTGCAATCAATCTTAGAGTGAATCTGAGAATGCCTGCTATCTTTTTCAGGCTCCCCCCTTGCTATTCCATTACCACTCAACCCTGCCTATGGTGCCCTAAGTTAAATGCAGAATATGGTATACAACCTATAAAGTTAGAACTTCCTAAGTAATTTCCTCTGGGTTTGATGAACATTCATCCTGCCAGTTTTGACATTAAAATCTAGAAGCTTACTTTTATTTGCATAAATGTGTTCCTTTAATTTCATCTTAAAGTTGGAGGTTCATACATAAAATCAACTTTGTATGGTACACTGATATTACTTCAAAATTAGTAGTCAGTAAATGGATAATTACAAATCCATTTATCTCATTGGAGTTAATTAACATATTAGCCAAAAAAGAATAATAAGATATAGATTTTGTTATCTTTTTTTAAATTTTATTTCTTCAGTTAGGAGTTTTCTTAAAATGAAATTGGCATATCACAAAATTCTTCTGGAGGCCTTCAAAGTCTTTGTAAATATGAACACGTGCCAGTTGTAACTGACAAAAAATTATAATCTTATGTATATATATATGATCAGGTAAGAGATAATTAATTAAATGCATATGGCATATTAGTGGAAAAACTAAATATCAGTGGTCTCAGAATTTTTACTTTCAACCTAATTCTTAAATAATTTTTTCTGAAAATATTTAATAAATTTTGCTCTCATTTGAATATTTATTCCAGTAAAATGAAGATTCACATATTCTACCTTTTTTCTGTCTCTTTTTAATGATTCCAGTAAGGTGCTTCTTTAATGACTCAACAACATGCCCTTCATTTTTTATATTCCGAACAAATGGGTGATGAAGCATGTTTGCAGAAGTAGGACGAAATAAGAAATTTTTTATCATGCACTTTTCCATGAAATTATGGAACTTGCGGGACCTAAAAGAAATGAGTCAAAGAGATAAAAGAGCATTCTCAGGCCTGCCACACCTCCTCCCACCTCCACCCACATGCCACTCTGAAGGTTGTATTTTTGAAGAGAGTTGTCTCTAGCTATTAATAGTCTTTTCAATAGCCAAATATTCTGCAGCTTGACAATATACATTACACAGCAATGCCATTCAAACCTCTGAAGAGGCCAGAGTCAATGGCATTTTCTACCCAAATAATAGTAGAAACTTCAATGAGTTCGGAAGTATGTACATGATAAAAAGTCAAGTGGTGTGAAGGCAATTAAGTGGTTGATGTGATTTATATAGACCATGAGACTAGATTGGTCATCCCACAGTAGTCATACTTTGAAGCCTGAGTGTTTCACTTGACTATATGCACTTTAAGCTATAAAGGTGCCAATGTAATGATCCAGAAAAGGGTGTTAATAGTACCATGACTAATTAATCTTATAAAATGGCCCACAGAAACAGATGTGACCAGAAAGCCTGAATCTGTGGGAAGGGTTAAATTTAATCACAAGGAAGAATGTCTGCAATCAAATCATAGTAACCACTTCTACCAGGAAAGCAATAAATACTAAGAACAAGCAAGAGCTTCAGGTACTAGATCAAAAAGCTTCAGGAAGAAAGATTCCCAAGTTTAGTTGGGCTGTAGCACGCTGAGAGAACAAGTCCTCTTTTCTAGGTCTTTGGATGTTTAGTTTAATGGGTCAAACGACTGGGCTATATATCACAATCACTGACTGCCTATCTGGGCTCAGTGAGAAACTTCTCAAATGGCTTCCATTAGTCCATCCCATTACTGAAGAAATAACTGAATATGTCACTAAATGCCAGGACAGTAATGTCATCACAATATACTATGGAGAGTATTATTTCTGATTGGCTAGCTAGCTCTTAATGAACACTAGTCATTTAGACTCCCTTACTTAAGGTATTGGTTTTTAGGAATATTGTCCAATAAGGATGTTGAAGCAGGACTGACCAAATGAATTCTGCTACATAAAAATATCAGGTTAATGTGTTTAAGAGATTAAGTCATTCATCTTTACCATCCACTGGATTTGACTTTGGGAGCAGATTCTCGCAAAATAACGAATAGGGCTTCCAAAGGCTGAAGGTTACACAGGGCTGCAAAGTAAAATAGATAAGCTTAGAATGAGTAATAAGGGTAGCTACAGAACACACTTCTTATTCCAGAGGGGATTCTCACTATTCTTTCACATATCATGCTGAATAGATACTAAGGAATAGATACAAAAGAATGTAGTTAGAGGAAAGCTGATTTTAACACAAACAGTCCATTATATAAGATCCTAAAGCTTCACTATTGCCAGGTGTGACAAATAATAATAAATTACACTAGATAAAAATTTTGAAATGTGTGATTGATAATTTATATCTAGAGAAGTAAACAATACAGGTGGAGACAAGCACTCTTCTGTGTTTTTGTACTGCAGGTATCTACAGTTGTAAAATTGGAATATGTAATTATAGGCTGAAAAAGTCAACCAGACTAATAACTATTTGCAATAATATATAAACAATGATTTAGTAGTCTAAAAAGAGGAGAATAATCTGTTTTGGAAGCTGACAGTCCTAGGAAAAGAAGTAGATAGAGTAACTATTAAGAACACACCCTCTAGAGTAAGATCATCTGTGTTCAAATCCTAATTCTACCTTTGTGACCTTGGGCAAATTACTTAACCTCTCTGTGCCTTGGTTTCTTCATCTTAAAAACAGGAAATATATCAAGAATTCCTTCAAAGAGTTGCTATGAGGATTAAATGGCAACCTACATATAAAAGTGTCTGGCACAGAGTAAGCACTTAATAAATATTAGCTATTGATATTATAAGATTTTAACTATCTGGCACCTCAATTCTGTGCCAAATTACTAGACTTTCATTCTCTTTTTTTGGACACACAGCCATACAAAGAAAAGCCTATTCCAATATGTGGTATATAATTTCATTACCTCATTGGCTTGGGAATTCTGGGATTTTCCGTAAGTGTTTAAATATGTGTCTCACTTCACTTATTTCCTCTTGTGTTTTGATTAAAGAAAACAGGCAGTGCAATAATTCCCCCAAAGGAAAGCCATAGTGTAAATTTCATCTAACACTAGAAGTGTGCCATTCATCTGAGGACATTTTGATATTAATAACTCTTTAGAGGCATCCTTCCTCTCCCAAAATACATCTCCAGAGAAATTACAATGTCGAACTGGCCTCTCATAGTAGTAGAAAGAAACTCCCCAGGGTAATTTCATTAGAGTAATATAAAGGCAATTGTTCAAAGGTCAAACTTTTGTTTCAATTACATGGGTAAAAATTAATAGAAGGTGCAGGTATATAATTGAGGGCAAAATTAGCCCCCAGCTCAAAACATCCGGATAATATTTGATTCTCTTCATTCCTTTACTGTGTCCAATCAATCACCAGAATCTGTCCTTTAAACATATTGTAAGTAAATTTTTACAATATTAAGCAGTTGTCATTTATTAACATCTGAGCATCTCAGTTAACTAACAACATCTTCAGTGTCAAGAGTTAGGGCATAGGCTGGGTAAGTTTTCATGAAAGGAAAGGAGAAGTCCACAAATGAATGAGTCATAGGGTGGGTACAAGAACTATGTCAAACAGCAATTGTGGAGGTTTCCTATATTGTTTAATTTTAGGAATTCCAGTTAATGTCCCCTTCACCCCATATATCCTAATGTTGCCTAAATTTTCACCATTAGAGGCTCATTCCTTTGAAGTAGTAAATCTACTTTAAAAATACATATCTTGATAGATTAGAAACATTAAACTGGGTGTAGTTTGAATTATTTTAAATAACGTGGTTTAACACCTACAATATGTTGAGATCCAAAGGAATCTTCTGAATACTGAAGAAATGGGTCTCCTGATGGGACAGGGGTAAAGACACTCAGGTAAAGATTGATCTGGGGTGTAAGGGAAGGACACTACAAGGAATAGAGGTAGGACTATAAACAAGCATGTCTGATAGTATTACAAACAATCTCTACAACACCAAGGAGAATGCTAACATAGGGAAAGATACAGTTCTGATTAAGGTAAATTGGCTGGTGTAGATCCTTGACAAGGAAGGAGAGTTGGAGTAAACTGTCAATCCAGTCCTGCTTCTCCAGGCAACGATTCACTTTTCTACAAAAAACAAAGAAACTAAGAACTATACATATTCAATATTAATTGAGCTATGATATTCTGGTGTTTCAATAACTACTAGCAATGTTCTGGCCTTGGTTTAAAGGACTGCACATCAAATTTGAATTTCTATCCAGAATCCAAGGACTTAAAGTCCTGATGTGCAAGGGTACTGATTCTCTCTCCTCTGAGAGTCCTACAGCACCCTTTTAGTGAGAAGGTATTCTCTATTTCTTTTTACTTCCCTGGGAGAGACTCACCAAAGGCAGAAGGGGATTTTGTTATTTGGAACTCAGAGGTAATTATCACATAACTGTCACTTTGGAAGGCCATCCTTTCTGAGATGATAAATATCACAACCTGGGGGATTTCTGTATTTAAATTGATGACAGCCATTCCCATCCAAAATTAATACTCCAGGCAATAAAGAAGACTGATGAAAGACAAATGTTTTAGCAGTATGGCTATTTCAAGTTGTTCATGACTAAAGTTGCACCATTCCAATGACTACTTATCCAGGCATGCTGGTCCTATTTTCTACTGTGAGTTAAGAATCTCCTGGTCCTCAGCTATCTTTTGCAAAAAGTTGCCATTTGTGTATTCTGTGAAGAACTCCCTCTCTGTATTTCTTCTGTGAGTTGCTCATTACACCTCTTTTCTCCAATGATTTATTATTTTAGAATAAAAAAGTGAAACCAAAAAACGTGAATCAAAAAGTACAAATCTGCAAAATGTAGAAAGCTAGTCTTTTTGGAAAGACAATAGAAATAATATACTACTTGATGCAGTCATTCATCCTAACCAAATACATGCATCAATATTCATGAAATACAATATGTGTATTTAAAGAGAGCAAGAGAGGAGGAGGAAGAGGAAGAGTGGAGGAGCTCAATATAATTTAAGCATGTTTCATAAAGAGAAATAATCATGAGATAATGAGGAATAATATGTACCTTCCCAGTTTCATCTCAATTATATATATGTGGAGTAAACAATTTTTCCATCATTTAAAAACTCACCCAATATAGGTACTTTGTAGTTTTTTGGGCACTAACAGAGACGCAGCAGTGACCTGATCTCCACATCTGGCTCAGCTTTAATCCAAGCCCGTTCTATGATATGTGATATTCCAAGGAACACCAGGAATTCTTAACAATTATGTTACCACTATTTCTACTCCCATTAGCCTTGAAACACAGTGATAATATAGTAGATACTGTGCAGATGAAGCAGGTAGGGACATGGGAACCTACAAGATCTGCTTGGAGAGGGAGAAGCAAAGCAATTCCAACCCCTGCTCCCTGACACACACACACTCCAGGCACTTCTCTCACTTCTCATCAATACTAGGAATGTATTTATTATTTATATCCTTGGATTTAGGTATTGAGGACAACAAATATGCTCTGCTTATGGGGTCATACATTAGATGGTTATTAATCATTTATACACAAGTTCACATTCTATTTTCACTTTCCTATCAGAAAACAGTGTCCTGAGAGAACAGAATGCTGACAGGTCATTTAAATGATGGGAAGGAGGGGGAAACAAGAGGAAATGAAGTCTTCTGAACAATTAGGGGCAATGAAGTGGCTGATAGGAGCAAGGAAGGCACCAATGATGAGCTAGACTGACTCCAAAGGAAAATAAAAAACTTACTTCTCAATGTTGTTGAGGATTGGCTCAATTAAAAGGAACTACTGGGGGATTTTCTCAACAGTCACAGTCTGAAGTAGTAGCAGTGTATAACTATAAATGTTTGGGAACCTAAATATTCCACCAGTGAATATGTACTGAATGCCTTTATATTCTGTTTGGTTAGGACTATCAGGACCAAACGTTATTGAGGCTAAATTGAAACAACACTCAATCATCCTAAAATAAGATATCTTAAGAGAGAAAAATACAAACTCTTCTTATAGACATATCTGGCCATTCTGACTGCAGTGTTTGGTAAGCAGGAAAAGGCCACCATTTATAGTTTGGCACATAGTGTGGCACCTTTGTAGCCAGTACAAGCTAGCTAGTACAAGTGACAGATTTGTACAACATGTTTCCCTAACTTTGAACAAACAACAAAAATTTTTACTCACGAGGAGCCCCTTCAGCCATTTCAATAGCAGTGATTCCCACGGACCACACATCACTCTGCAAAAGAAAAGATGATCAAAAAAAAGTCACTTAAAAATGGGAAACTGATAGTATTTAGAATCTCAAAACAATCTTTGGCTGAGGGGAGATGTCAATGCTACAGCCATTTTATGGGTTTTCTATAATGGGGCTTCATTATAGACTGATGTTATAGGAAGATCTTATTTGACCCTGTGACCAGCCAGTACTACACTACATAACCAGTTGACATGGGATGGGATTCAATATGAAGAAAATTCATCTTGGATGTATTTCTATTGTTACCTTAACTGAAATAACAGAAGGAATTTGTTGTAAAGAAGTCCTATCACATACTACTAGCTGTAAAGAAGTTGGATCTTAGGTAAATGATTTAACTCTTTGCATCTCAATTTCATCCTATGTAGAGATGATAATGGTATACACATCATAGAACTAGTATAAGTATTAAATGAAATACTATATATAAGCACTTCAGCAGTTCCTTGAATATAGTATATTGAAGATAGAATTATTATAATTCTAGGAAATTATATTCTAGGAGGCTCTAGGAAATGACCCTCACTACTATTAACTGTACTTTGGTTTTTAGAATGTGGAAAGGGCACAGGGCTAGAGGTGCACTGTTTGGCTTAATGACTCCTAAGCAAGTTAACTGAATTGTTAAAACACCTGTTTATAGATGTCTTAGCTTCAAAGGGTTGTTGTGATGGTTTAAGTTTTCTTTAAGTTACATGGGACTAAAAATTAAAGACATATAATTAAAATGGGTGAAAGTCCTTGGAAGACTGCCAAAAATTGTACAGCTATAAAACATTATTTTTTTACAGCAAGCCACTTAAAGAACATTACACTTCCATTGTCTCCATAGCTCCTAATAGTACTGGGCTATAATAAGCTCTCATCAGGTCTGCTTGCAGATCAAGCAGGGGGCATTTAAGGGAAAGGGAAAAGAGATGAAACTTGAATTAATCAACTTCAAGTATTGAGTCCTAGGTCCCATACAACGAAACCACAATGAATTGTTTGGATGACTTATGATGTGGAGAGTGAGTGTGGTTTTTCCAGTCTATAGCAAATGGAGAGTTTTCTTTCCACACCAGCTTTTTGAAATGTGTACATAGATGTATATTGTCCAAATTGCAGCTTCAGTGGAAAATTTAATAAATAGCATGAATTGTTACTTAATTTGTCTATTCCACTGATTTTCTGTGGTTTGGAGGTGAACCATGCCAAGGATTTTCTCCATTACTCTTAGTAATCAAATTATTATTTTTTTCTCTCTGGAGCTAAGTTACTGGGGATTAATAATTGGCTTTACATTTATTCATTTTTAAGTTTACAAAGCACTCTGTCCCTGGAAGTTAAATTTCCATATAAAGCCACATAATATAATATTTTTACCAAGAAGTTGCAAGCAATATGAACTAGACATTCTTCCTCAAATACGGATAACTCCCAATGGTCTACTTTGTCTATATTCTTAGAAAATATTATTTTTATGCACATCATTAAACCACATATAGGAACAGTGTCTAGCATTTCTTATTAGAGTCTATGTGAAAGAAGGAGCTGCCTGCTTTTTACAGGGAAATCAGCTTGATGCTTTCTGATGACCTAGAGGGGTAGGATAGGGAGGGTGGGAGGGAGGCTCAAGAGGGAGGTGATATGGGGTTATATGTATACATATAGCTGATTCACTTTGTTGTACAGCAGAAACTAACACAACATTGTAAGCAATTATACTCCAATAAAGATATAAAAAAGAATACATTAAAAGAATCATAAAAAGGGAACTGCCTGCTTTTTATTCTTTTATTTCATAAATTAAAATAAAAAGTCAAAAGTCCTTTCCAAAATTTGATTCCTACTATCTGAATCCTTACACTTACTCTGTAATCATAGGAGCGTCTGGGGTCCTCGTCACAGTCAATCACCTCAGGTGCCATCCAGTATGGTGTCCCAATGAAGCTATTTCTCCTCCCATTAGTTCTGCTCACCTGGGCACTCACTCCAAAATCCACTGCAAAATTCATTTGTCAAAATAATTAATCAGTAACAAAAAGGTCAATAAATTATTGCTTTAACTTGGAAAGCCAATACAAAAGCCACAATGGATAACAGATTTTCATTCCAGCCCAGCAAACTTTACCATGAAGTCTACTCCAGGAACACTGGGAAATAGGCTTTTGCTGGTATTTATGTTGGAAAGAGAATCAGCAGTGCTATTATAAATCTACAGTAGGTTTGGCTGAATGTTTACCATGAATATTAAAAATAAAGTTCCATCAGTACACCCTGAACCTCTGAAGTGATAACATATGTAGTATTTGGACCTGCCACCAAGATGGAGGAAGACCAGCACTATAAGCAACATCTAAGAAATCTAAAACTTATTAGTACTTTATTAGGAAGTCTCATTTATGATATTAGAAAGCCCTACCACACTGATAAAGAAAAAGGAATTTATGATAAAATTTAGTTTAAGTTCTTCTACAGATCTTCTGAATCAGATGCAAATATTTACTGCAGTATCCATATCTTAGCTTAGACTATAAAAGATCAGTCTTCTATTCATCTGTGGGATATATTATATGAAAATATTTAGTATGGTATCCTCAGAAACAGACAGAAAAAAGGCTAAAGTAGACTGGGGTTATTTAGTCCAGAAAAATAAGACAGGGATGAAAAATGAAGTAGATTTCCTAATTTAGAATGGTTTCCAGGAAGCTAGAGGATGGCTAACAACCTTGACTGAAAAGTAGTTTAAAGAACTTGGGAAAGGAAAAGAAAAATTTTAAAGTTAAGAGTTTAAGGCAGTGTTAAAGGAAGGACTAAGAAGAACAATAACAACAAAATGTCCATAATATATGAAAATCATCATTGGGTGTTGCATGATCTCATTAGCTAGATATTTTATTGAGAATAGGTTACATCAGAGCTCAGCATTTTCACTATCCCTGAGGGCCAACGTTAAGGGCCAAGAAATACCTATGAAGGCCATAAACTGATATATGACATTCAGAGAAGAAAATGAAAGGAGAAAAGACTGGAAGAAACAGTGATGAATGGAAGAAAAGGGAAAAAAGAAAAGCTGAAGTTAAAAGTAGAGATGAGACCCCAGCAGTGGCATCATTCACCTTTTCTTTAAAGACCTAGGTACCAGAATATGAGGATTATTGATCAATTGCAATTGCAACAGAATCACTGTCCAGTCTCTTTCCTTTCTGTTACTCCCTTTGGCTGTCATTGAGTTTGGTTTCTGCAACTTTCTCCTTATAACATGTTGTTTAAAAATATGCTGGGATCTAAGAAATCTAAAACCAAATGTATAAGGATTATGTATATAATAAGCCTGATTAAATTTTACTCTAGTGCTAAAAGGTCTCTCCTACAGAGTCAAGTACATGATCTTTAGTGCATGGACTTTGTGACAGGTTTTTCAGTGGCTTTTCACGTATTTACAATTTCTCTTCTGTGTTGCAAATGGTAGGGCTGGCCAGCAACTTGACCCAGATATATGGTAGTGCTGCCACATGTGAACAGAGTAGCTGTGTGACATACTATCTACCCTGCACACTTGAATGTGAGATCCAAATGACTCTTATGAATTTTAACACAGTGTCTTAAAATTCTGTTTCTAGCTTTGTAGCTTGTAGACACAAAATACACAGTACATTTTCTTGAAATTACTTTTCACTTATTTTAAGAACAATTATTGCCTCATGCTTCTTCCAGAAATATTCAGTGAAAAGCATTCTCAGTGAATGAACAAACTCTCTTCTTTAGTTATATTTATTTAGCAGAAAAATGGGAATGATTTTAAAGTCATGCTAGAGACATGGTAGGCAAGAATTGATATAATTAAAAAGTAATGCAGGGTTTGATACCAGTGATTTTATGTTCTATTGTATATATCAGTGAGGTCATCTGCATTACATAGTACTGACATTATTCATATGGTATTATTTAAAAACAAATCAACAATATTTATTTTAAACCTTAAAAGGTGTAATATATTGTCCCCTGTGTGCCTGTGAGACATTATGTGTAGTTTTTCAAATAAATTATGCCATTCTGAACCCTGGAATAGAAAGCCAGGAACTTTTTGGTATTTTGATTTCTAATTCTCAATTTGATTTGGATATTACTGGAGCATTATTTCTAACTGATATCAGTTCTTTAACTATTTGAGGGGAAATTCCAATGAAGCAATTTGTGCTTAAGTCATTTAAAAGTTCTTTGATTTTCTTTGGAAAATATGGCTCTGTGATGTGGAAGAATTGTCTTTTTGTTTAATCCTTGTCCATGGCGCAGAAACTTGCACATGGTAAATACTCAATTCAATTGTTAAAATAAATGTAATAGCTGAATCTATTAGAGGGTTAAGCAATGATCAAAATGTAAAAATCCTATTATACTTGAAAAGTTGTTTTTATCTACATGATTTCAGAGAAGCAGTTAAGTGCATCTTTCTCTTGTCCCAACCTCCCTTCCCAAACAAATTTTCAAACTTTGACTTGTTTTGCAGGCAGGGAAGACACGGCCTAAATAAGTAGAGGGGATTGTTAGTGACATGATAGAAAACACAGTAATCTTAAAGGATTTTTCTCTATTAAGATATTTTGGGCCTCACTTAAAGTATTACAAGAATAAACTTACCTAGTTTTACTTCAGCATTATGAGTCAGTAGCACATTCTGACCTTTGATGTCCCGGTGAATTACACGGTGTGCATGAAGATGAGCTAAGCCCTGCATATATATACATATATATATATATATATACACATTTATATTAAAAAGCAACATCAGTATATATTTTTCTCTTTTTCTGGTACTCTTCTTAGTATTTTTGAAAAAACTTTTGGTAAGAAAAATGGCCCAGATTTGCATTTTTCAGACAAAATTCTTTCTTTAGGCTGGAATTGCTACAACCAGTTCCCAGAAATACTACTTTTGGCTATAAGGAAAGGAAAATAAATCAGGACACCCATGAAAGAAAAAAAAGACCAAAAATTAATGTTTGTATACATTGGGCCATTTACCGTCCTTTCTAGCCTCCATTTTTCCAACGAACCATATGAGTAAAGACCTGGATATCTTAAATATCATAGCTCGCATTGTTTTACTCTATTCCTCATCCAACCATTTGTTTAGTCCAAAATATTTTCTAGTCAACCTTGTAGGCTGAGAATTTGGGGGAATATGGAAATTAATTTTAAAGCATTTGCCATTTGTATTGGCTTACCATGCTGTCTCCAGACCATTCACCACTAAAACTAACCCTTGACCTGGCTAACCCATGCCCTGGCTTCAGTGAGATTGCTCTAGATACGAACTGGGGATTAATAACAGAACTAACAGTAAAAACAGCTAATATTTATTGGGTCCTTATTCTTGGCCAAGCACTTTGCTAAGTGCTTTACGTGGAGTAAATTACTAAGTCCTTATAGCAACCCTTTAAGGAAGGTGCTAATACCACCCCAAATTACAGATGAAGAAAATGAGATTTGGAGAAATTAAGTAATTGGCTCAAGGACACACAACTAATACATGATGAACCAGAATTTAAACTCAGTCCAGAGTTTGCACTCTTAATATTTACACTATTACCACAAGTGAATCCAATTAAGATGACAGGAAAGACATTCTAATCTTTTATCAGTGGTGCTGTTCAGTTCTGTTAATATCCTTCTTGGGTGACCCTAAGCACTTAAGACACAAAGAAAAATTTGAGTTTTGTAGATCAAGAAGATTGGCACTTTCATCCAATTTGGTGTTAAAAATAAGGAACGTTTTAAAAGTAAGCCATTATTCAGAGAGAATATCTGTCTGCAAAACAGTTTGTAGATGGTTTGGAGCCATTGAGTAAAACACTGACTTCTCAACTTATCTTAATCTCTAATGACAGTGCTATGCTTTTTTAAAAAAAGAACTTTAAAAATCATAACAACATAATAAATACTCCAAGTTGTCATATCCCTGATCCACTGAACACTACAGTCTGACTTTGACAGAGCCATTAAAGGCCATGAGTTGGAAGGACCTGGTTAGCCATCTGCTGGTGTACCTTAAAGTTTAAGGACATCATCTGAAAATCTGCTTTCTCTAAAGCCTTTTTCAGTATCCTGACCCATAAGTTATGTTTAGAATTCTCAAATCATCCTCTATGAGCAGGTATAAGGTACATTGTATATATTACCACCAGGTTTTTTCAAGACCAGGGGAGAATGACTATATGAATGCTCACCTGGAGGATTTCTCGGCAGATATAAGCAATCCAATCTTCTTTCAAACTCTGATTTCTGGTCATTCTCACTACATCAGTGACTGAGCCTGCTGCACATAACTCCATCACCATCTGCAGGGAAGCCAGCAAAGTATCAAGGTTTAGGAAGTAATTCTCTGAAAATATCTGGAGAGTTTTAGTTCATATGGCTTGTATTTATATGCAATGTTTAGACACTAAGACATTGCAAAGACTGGCTCAATTGTCTGGTAGAATGAAAAAGAACTGGGAAAAAACCCAAAAATCTGTGGAGGGAGAGAAGGCAGGTACCACACCAGGGATTTTTAACCAGGACCTGGGATTTGAGCTAAGCCTTGAAGGATAGGTAGTATTTGTACCTGCTGAGAAAGAAAAACGTTCAGTTTATTGAAAACCGAATAAGACTTGCCTTTAGAAAGAAGCTT
Source organism: Phocoena phocoena (assembly GCF_963924675.1). Lineage (NCBI taxonomy): Eukaryota > Metazoa > Chordata > Mammalia > Artiodactyla > Phocoenidae > Phocoena > Phocoena phocoena. The sequence continues at coordinate 89,338,438 of NC_089240.1, read as the reverse complement.
GTACAGGGGTAAGTCTGAGTGATGACTGGAGTAGAACAAAAAACACAGTTGAGGGAATAGTTTGCAGGTGGAGAAGCAGGATGTGGAGGATCTCAAAACAATTTACACTTCAACATTAAGACTAGATTTTTTTAAATTGTTGTTTTATTTTCAAATTCTAGAATATTTTCCCCAAGAAACTGGCAAAATACAACTCCAAGGGGGAAACTGTCAGTTCCATTATTGTAGGGCATTTTTTTCCAAATAACTTTACTGCTAAAGAAAATCTATTTTAAGGTTAATATTTTGACAGTGTCTCATTCAGATTTTACTTTATTAATAAATGCAATTTCTCAGGAAATTTATTTTTCCCACTAATGAATTAGGTGCCCAACTAGTAAATTTGCTTCCCTATATTAGCTAATTAGAGGACTGACCAATGTGAAGGAGAATGTAACTATTATAATCAACTTCACAAACTTTAAGCACAGGTTTATGCATTAGTGCCCATGTCAATACTAACTTGCCAGTAGAACAAGACATGCCTTTTTTAAAAATAAGTGTAGGTAAGTTAATTATTGCCATAGATGAAGGGAAGCAAAAGGATAAACCCCAAATCATGAATATTCAAAAAGTCTACCTTATTTCCTTTTGGAATACTAAGATTTTCTTTTCAGAAAATTACTCCCTTATTTTATATTTGTTCACAACTGATATATCATGTGTCTTTTACCTGAGTACACTCTCCCAAAAAAGAAGAAAAGAAAAACAGCCTAACAAAATCAATAATACAGATAAACCCAAAAGGTTAATTTTCATGTCAAGTATATCAAACAGGCACAACATATACACTGTGGTAATGGAAGAAAAGGGGCTCATTTTGAATCACGACAAACATGAATTAAAGCCATTCACTAAGATGAACATTGGAAAATCTTGCTAGTATTACCAGAGTCAGAAGAGCTCTACTGTGAAAGGAATGCAAGGCATTCTCATTTTCCTGGCTTTGTAAGCACAGTGCCTGGCACATACATTTTATACATGGTAATTATTTAGTCATTTACTTCCTATGTGTTCTGATTAACATGGGAAAGAAAGTGTGAATGGTCCCATGAAAATTCTTACCTCAACAAATAACTTTTGCATGTAGTGCCTATTCATCCTTCAGATCTCAGTGCAAGAAAAAGTTTCTCAAGGAAGAGTTTCCCATTCCTTAACTTAGATTCCTTTGTTATTTGCCCACACAGAAGCATGTTATTTCCCTTCTGACAAATTATACATTTATTTGTGTGATTATTTGATTGATACTTGTCTTTGCAAGTAAACTTTAAGTTCCAGTGAGCCAGGGTCATGTCAATTCAGCTTACCATGGTATTCCCAGCATCTAGCAAAGCCTGGCAAGTCGATGGGTTTCGAATGAATAGATGTTGAATGACTAAACAAATTGAGCACTAAGAAACATATCTAATCAGTAGACTGCCATACTGTCAGGAGGAAAAAACTTGTAAGTAAAAATATATTAAAAGACAAATGTTGTATGCCCCCACAAAAGAAAAAGAAAAACAGTAGCTGCGAAAAATGTGCAGTGATATTTAATAAAATCTGAACTGGAATTGTCAGAGAATAGAGGATTTAGTTAACTGGACATTTGGGAGAAAATAGGGTTAAATCGAAGATCTCTAAATTTCAGGGTTCTCGAAGTGTGGTACCCAGACGAATAGCATCAACATCACCTGTAAACTTGTTAAAAAGTCCAAATTTGTGGACCCACACCCCAGATCAATTGAATCAGTAACTCTGTGGGTGGGGCCCAGCAATGTGTGTTTTATCAGGATCCCCATGAAATTCTGATGCAGGCTAAAGTTTGAGAACCACTGTTTCAATTCAATCCCTTGTTGAAAACCATTTTATGTCCACTATCCTGCTTCCTAAAGTTCACACATAAAATGTAACAGAATCTTTCTTTGACTCTTGAAGATCCTGAAAAGTCTCAGTCATTATTTTTTAAAAAAATGCTACTCTTGACTTGGACTAGAAATCGAAATGTAAGCAAGTGTACACCGACCCCAGATTATGTTTTAAATATTCCTTTTTAAATAAAGATATCGTTGATCAAAGCTCATTTTCTTGTGATTTGATTACGTCTCCTATAGGGGGAGGCAGCAACAATTCTGGTAACTGTAGCATGGGTCTCATTTAGCCTCTAAAATTTATATCTTCATTGATTTGTAATTCATGATACTATAGGCATGAAGCCTAAGAAAAGGATGTCAACTAACCACTTAGAAAACAGTTTCTAGGAATTATGTTTAAACATAAGTGTATATACTTAGCAAACACTTAAATTGCATTCATATGCTCTTCCCAAATGTGAATTAGAATCTATATTTATCCAGTCATTATTCCCAGGTCCATCAGGTAGTCTCCTTAGCTATACCTTTAATTTACAAGTAAATGTAGTAACTACATAAAGTTAAAAGCAACAAAACTCTATTAAAAAATATGTTAGATATTTCCAGTGTTCGAGCCTTCTCCCATCCTACCCCTGAGCCCCTTGACAGGCACTTAATTTATTTTTCCATATTTTATCACTCCCATATCCAGGAATCAGAGCACTTTTTTTTCATACTACTTTGATCAGTTGAATGCTTAAGTTTTCCTGTAGGTTTACAAAAATGACATCTCAGCTTATGAAAGTTTATGCCCTCAAGTGAGACTTAGTCTTATGCAATAAGATCAAGGTAACTGAATACACACCCAAAGTTGATGTCTCTGGCCAGGGGGACTCAGCTTGAAAAATGCACCATAGAAGGACACAATGTTCTTGTGGAAAGAGTACTTCTTCAAAAGGTTGAGTTCAGTCCTGAGATCTTCTTCTTCATCCTGTAGAATAAGAATAGACAATAAAATTCCGAAGCTATGCCACTCAATGACTATGGGACCCTAAACTATAGTAGATCAAAGAAGGAGAATCCTATGGCAACCCATTATATCCCACAGCAATTTATAATAAGATCTCAACCAGAATTGTCAGAATGGAGATCTGGGGTTAACTGGGAATTTGGGAGAAAATAAAGGTTAATTAAATATCTTTTAATTCAATGGTTCTTTAAGTGTGATCCCTGGACCAGCAGCAATGGCCACTGTGTAAAGTTTTTACTAACTGGAATCACCCAATTAAAGTGTAAAATTCAATGGTTTTTAGCATATTTACAAAATTATTCAACCATCACCACAATCAATTTTAGAACATTTTTATCACCCCAAGAGGAAACCCCATACCCTTTAGCTATCACCCCCAAATTCTGCCACACACATTCCAGCTTTAGGCAACCACAAATATATTTTCTATCTCTGTAGATTTATCTATCTTTAACATCTTATATAAATGAAAATCATACAGTATGTGAACTTTTGTGACTAGCTTTTTTTTCCCAGAATTCATCCATTTGTAATACATATCAGTATTTCATTCCTTTTCATTTACCATTCATCAACTGAAGGAGTTAGTTCTACCCTTTGGCTCTTATGAATAATGCTGCTATGAGCATTCATATCAATTTTTTGTGTGGATATGTTTTCATTTATCGTTGGTATATACCTAGAAGTGAAATTGTTAGGTCAAATGGTAATGCTATATTTAACATTTTGTTGAAATGTCAAACGTTTCCACAGTGGCTACACCATTTTACATTCCCAGATCAATGATGGTTCTCATTTCTCTATAACCTCACCAACACTTATTATTTTCTGTTTTATTATAACCATCATAGTGGGTGGAAAGTGGTAACTCATTGTGGTTTTGATTTGTAATTCCCTAAAGACTGATGGTGTTAAGGATCATTTTATGGGCAGAGGCATGTCTAATAGAATATCTTTGCCCCTATTTTTAAATTGGGTTAATAGTCTTTTTATTATTGAACTGTAAGATTTATTTATATATTCTATATATAAGTACTCTATAAGTGTATGATTTGCAAATATTTCCTCCCATTCTGCACGTGCTCGTTTCACTTTCTTGATAGTGCCTTCTGAGGAACAAAATTTTTAATTTTGATGAAGTCCAATTTATCAATTTCTTGTTTTGTTGATTGTACTTTTGGTGTCATATGTAAGGATTCATTGCAAATCCAAGGTCATGAAGATGAACTCCAATTTTTCTTCAAAACATTTTATAGGTTTAGCTCTTAAATTTAGGATTTTTATCCATTTTGAGTTAATTTTCATATAAAGTAGGGGACTAACTTCATTCTTTTACATGTGGATATCCAGTTGACTCAGCATCATTTGTTGAAAAGACTAGTCTTTCCCTATGAATTGTCTTTTCACCCATGTCAAAAATTAGTTGACCACAGATATATGGAAATAGTTCTACTTCACTGATCTATGTATCTATCCTTATGCTTGCACCACACTGCCTTGATTAATTTGTGATTGACTGAAGTTTAAAGGTATTGGTTTGATTTGTCCTATCTTTTTAAATGCTGAAATTCATTATTTTCCTAATCATTACAGTGGTAAATATGTAAAAAAATACTATCTATCTATCTATCTATCTATCTATCTATCTATCTATCTATCTATCTAGAGAGATAAGTGGTCTGAATTCCTACTAGCTATAAATTTCATTTCATTGTAAATAAACAAAGCTCTCCTACAGCATCTATAAAAGTTCAATTTATATAAACTTTTCAGGAATACTATTATTGTACAAAGTGAAATATATTTGTAGTATGTAAAAAAAGACTTTTATTTTTTAAACATCTTTATTGGAGTATAATTGCTTTACAATGGTGTGTTAGTTTCTGCTTTATAACAAAGTGAATCAGTTATACATATACATATATCCCCATATCTCTTCCCTCTTCCATCTCCCTCCCTCCCACCCTCCCTATCCCACCCCTCTAGGCAGTCACAAAGCACTGAGCTGATCTCTCTGTGCTATGCGGCTGCTTCCCACTAGCTATCTATTTTACATTTGGTAGTGTATAAATGTCCATGGCAATCTCTCACTTTGTGCCAGCTTACCCTTCCCCCTCCCCATATCTTCAAGTTCATTCTCTAGTAGGTCTGCGTCTTTGTTCCCGTCTTGCCCCTAGGTTCTTCATGACTATTTTTTTGTTTGTTTCTTAGATTCTATATATATGTGTTAGCATACAGTAAATGCTTCTCTCTTTCTGATTTACTTCACTCTGTATGACAGACTCTAGGTCCATCCACCACACTACAAATAACTCAATTTCGTTTCTTTTTATGGCTGAGTAATATTCCATTGTATATATGTGCCACATCTTCGTTATCCATTCATCTGTTGATGGACACTTAGGTGGCTTCCATGTCCTGGATACCGTAAATAGAGCTGCAATGAACATTGTGGTCCATGACTCTTTTTGAATTATGGTTATCTCAGGGTATATGACCAGTAGTGGGATGGCTGGGTCGTATGGTAGTTTTATTTTTAGTTTTTTAAGGAAACTCCATACTGTTCCCCATAGTGGCTGTATCAATTTACATTCCCACCAACAGTGCAAGAGGGATCCCACACCCTCTCCAGCATTTATTGTTTGTAGATATTTTGATGATGGCCATTCTGACCGGTGTGAGGTGATACTTCACCGTAGTTTTGATTTGCATTTCTCTAATGATTGGAGATGTTGAGCATCCTTTCATGTGTTCGTTGGCAATCTGTATATCTTACTTGGAGAAATGTCTTTTAGGTCTTCTGCCCGTTTTTGGATTGGGTTGTCTGTTTTTTCGATATTGAGCTACACGAGCTGTTTATATATTTTGGAGATTAATCCTTTGTCCGTTGATTCATTTGCAAATATTTTCTCCAATTCTGAGGGTTGTCTTTTCGTCTTCTTTATGGTTTCCTTTGCTGTGCAAAAGCTTTGAAGTTTCATTAGGTCCCATTTGTTTATTTTTGTTTTTATTTCCTTTACTCTAGGAGGTGGGTCAAAAAGGATCTTGCTGTGATTTATGTCATAGAGTGTTCTGCCTATGTTTTCCTCTAAGTGTTTGAGAGTGTCGGCCTTACATTAGGTCTTTATTCCATTGTGAGTTTATTTTTGTGTATAGTGTTAGGGAGTGTTCTAATTTCATTCTTTTACATGTAGCTGTCCAGATTTCCCAGCATCACTTATTGAAGAGGCTGCCTTTTCTCCACTGTGTATTATTGCCTCCTTTATCAAAGATAAGGTGACCATATGTGCATGGGTTTATCTCTGGGGTTTCTATCCTTTTCCATTGATCTATATTTCTGTTTTTGTGCCAGTACCATACTGTCTTGATTACTGTAGCTTTGTAGTATAGTCTGATGTCAGGGAGACTAATTCCTCCAGCTCCATTTTTCTTTCTCAAGATTGTTTTGGCTATATGGGCTCATTTTGGTTTCCATACAAATTGTGAAAATTTTTGTTGTAGTTCTGTGAAAAATGCCATTGGTAGTTGGATAGGGATAGCACTGAATCTGTAGATTGCTTTGGGTAGTATAGTCATTTTCACAGTGTTGATTCTTCCAACCCAAGAACTTGGCATATCTCTCCATCTGTTTGTATCATCTTTAATTTTTTTCATCAGTGTCTTATTATTTTCTGCATACAGGTCTTTTGTCTCCTTAGGTAGGTTTATTCCTATATATTTTATTCTTTTTGTTGCAATGGTAAATGGGAGTGTTTTCTTAATTTCACTTTCAGATTTTTCATCATTAGTGTATAGGAATGCCAGAGACTTCTGGGCATTACTTTTGTATCCTGCTAGCTTACCAAATTCATTGATTAGCTCTAGTAGTTTTCTGGTAGCATCTTTAGGATTCTCTATGTATAGTATCATGTCATCTGCAAACAGTGACAGCTTTACTTCTTCTTCTCTGATTTGAGTTCCTTTTCTTTTTCTTCTCTGATTTCTGTGGCTAAAACTTCCAAAACTATGTTGAATAATGGTGAGAATGGGCAACCTTGTCTTGTTCCTGATCTTAGTGGAAATGGTTTCAGTTTTTCACCTTTGAGAACAATGTTGGCTGTGGGTTTGTCATATATGGCCTTTATTATGTTGAGGTAGGTTGCCTCTATGCCTACTTTCTGGAGAGTTTTTATCATAAGTGGGTGTTGAATTTTGTCGAAAGCTTTTTCTGCATCTATTGAGATGATCATATGTTTTTTCTCCTTCAATTTGTTAATATGGTGTATCACATTGATTGATTTGAGTATATTGAAGAATCCTTGTATTCCTGGGATAAACCCCAATTGATCACGGTGTATGATCCTTTTAATGTGTTGTTGGATGCTGTTTGCTAGTATTTTGTTGAGGATTTTTGCATCTGTATTCAACAGAGATATTGGCCTGTAGTTTTGTTTCTTTCTGAAATCTTTGTCTGGTTTTGGTATCAGACTGATGGTGGCCTCGTAGAATGAGTTTGGGAGTGTTCCTCCCTCTGCTATAGTTTGGGTGAGTTTGAGAAGGATAGGTGTTAGCTCTTCTGTAAATGTTTGATAGAATTCACCTGTGAAGCTGTCTGGTCCTGGGCTCTTGCTTGTTGAAGATTTTTAATCACAGTCTCAATTTCAGTGCTTGTGATTGGTCTGTTCATATTTTCTATTTCTTTCTGGTTCAGTCTCAGAAGGCTGTGCTTTTCTAAGAATTTGTGCATTTCTTCCAGGTTGCCCATTTTATTGGCATAGATTTGCTTGTAGTAATCTCATGATCCTTTGTATTTCTGCAGTGTCATTTGTTACTTCTCCTTTTACATTTCTAATTCTGTTGATTTGAGTCTTCTCCATTTTTTTCTTGATGAGTCTGGCTAATGGTTTATCAATTTTGTTTATCTTCTCAAAGAACTGGCTTTTAGTTTTATTGATCTTTGTTATTGTTTCCTTCATTTCTTTTTCATTTATTTCGATATGATCTTTATGATTTCTTTCCTTCTGCTAACTTTTGTATTTTTTTGTTCTTCTTTCTCTAATTGCTTTAGCTGTACAGTTAGGTTATTTATTTGAGATGTTTCTTGTTTCTTAAGGTAGGATTTTATTGCTATAAACTCCCCTCTTAGAACTGCTTTTGCTGTATCCCGTTGGTTTTGGGTCCTCGTGTTTTCATTGTGATTTGTTTCTAGGTATTTTTTGATTTCCTCTTTGATTTATTCAGTGATCTCTTGGTTATTAAGTAAAGACTTTTAAATTAAAGATACAGTTAAACTCCTGTTCTTAAATCCAGTGAAAAATGATACCTTTGGTTTATTTTGGGCAATGAATTAGAACAGGGTCAACTGGCATTAAAAGCAATTAATGTGTGAACTTTTAACTATCTTTAGTTCTCCTCAGCATTTCCCTCAATTACCTTGACTTGAAGACCTGGAGGTAGGGGAAAATGCATCTCTAGAACATTTTTTAGCATTTCCCTAGGCTTTTCCAGTGGATTTATCCATAAACATTCAATTACTATAAAAAAATCTAGACACCTGTATGTCTTTGGGGGAGGGGATGGAGCCGTATTTCTCCAGTTGGAAACCCCAATGACAGTCTCTCTTTGTACATATTGTGTAATAAAGGCATGAATGAATAAAACAATCACTTGTAGCATGAGAATTATATGGAAGTTCAGGTTCCAGTTTCATCCCAGCCTCCAAGGAAGCTTGGTTAATAAGTTTCCTTCGAATCTCCTTAACCTGTTTTCTACAAGGTAAAGATCGATCCTTGTGGCTTTCATTCTTGCCATGTAGGACCCTTAAACTTTCTGCCTCCCTTGTGATGTTGCCCTTCTTTGAAACTGTAACAATGTCTGCAATCATGTAGGAATAAACCTCAGAACCTAGCAATTCTTTATGTACAGGGGCACTCTCAGTTCCTAGCAAAGCACCAAGGTTCTGCTGAGAGAAATATGAACTCATAAAGAGTGCAATAAATAAGAATGAGATGATGGTGTGAGGATAAGAACTCAAAGAACAGGTTAAAAAGAAGCACAGGCTAGGTTGAGTCGTTTAACTTGTTTGGTAGTTTGATATCAAAGAGCTTCCTTTTCTTTTCTGGGTAAGAAATCTCATGTCCTCAGGCAGGAAGAGGAGAATGGCTCGGCTCTAGGCAGCTCTGTAGTTATTTAACCATACTTTTAACCTTGTTATAGGCAGGCCAAATATTCTGGTGCCATTTTACCTATGAGAAACCTGAAGCCTAGAGAGGTAAGACTACTTTTCCAAGTACTTCTTGGCTATTTAGTGGTAGACTTGGCATTTGAACTCATGTTTCTGGACTTCCACTTTATTGCTCTTTCCATAAACTCCTGACTTAATGAGATGTGTGTGCAAGTCACAAACTCTTTACCCCAAAGGATTCAGGGTGATTTAGAGATGCTAACTGGCTGATCACTTATTTTCCTTACTAAAATATATAATCAGAGGATACAAAGTTCCCAACTAGAAAAACTTTTAAGAGTGGGTTTCCCATATAAATGTAAACTCCCCCAAAACCAATAGACCAAGATCAGATATGTTTGGAAAACATTAGTATGTTTGTCATTCTCAATTAACAGGAAGGTGAGCTTGTGAGAAACACATAAGTACATTATATCTATCAGGCCAAGTGGGTAATTTAAAACTGTCACATATATCCCAGTAATATGATGCTATAGCATTTCCTGGCTCAGGGCCAGTTGATCCCAGAGTGGCCTGAATATCCTGCTTTTTGTCAAGAAGAGGCAGCTCAAGGATGCCAAAACTTGCTTTGAAATTTCACCCAGTTCTAGAATCAAAATGTTTTTCCTTATAAAAAGAATATCAGAGAGGGTTTGGAGATGAACTTTAAATGAATTTATTAACACAAATGTTTGATGAAACCAAAATTGGTGAAACAATTTTCATATCTTACCTTCCATAGCTTTTTTTTAAAAGAATGTGATCATTTTATTATTATTTTATTTATTTATTTTTGCTGCATTGGTTCTTCGTTGCTGCACACAGGCTTCCTCTAGTTGTGGTGAGTGGGGGCTACTCTTTGTTGTGGTATGCAGGCTTCTCATTGCGGTGGCTTCTCTTGTTGCGGAGCACGGGCTCTAGGAACGCGAGCTTCAGTAGTTATGGCACGTGGGCTCAGTAGTTGTGGCCCAAGGGCTCTAGAGCACAGGCTCAGTAGTTGTGGCACACGGGCTTAGTTGCTCTACGGCATGTGGGATCCTCCTAGACCAGGGATCGAACCTGTGTTCCCTGCATTGGCAGGTGGACTCTTAACCACTGCATCACCAGGGAAGTCCATTTCACAGATTCTTGATCAACCAAAGCATGTTATTAATCAGTACTGCCTGTTACTTTTGGATATGGTTTGTTTCCCAAGATACGCTGTAAACAAAACAGGAGCCCAGTACTTACTAAACCAATCATGAAACTCTTTACCAATACCTTCCTAATATAACTAGAACGTTCTTCTGGATGTGATTGTTAATGGAAAAGATTATTTTAAATGAGCCTGAGAGCATTTATTAAGACACAAAAGGTTGAAAATATTTGACTACTAGATAGTTAACTGCAGGGCAGACAATTAAGAAAAAAATATATCAATTATATTGTAAGAGCAAAATTCTACATTTAGGCCCAGAGAATATTTTGATAGATCACTAACATCTAGATCACCAACATCTACTGAAAAAGAATTTCCTTTGCCAGAGCTTATTCTAGAGCAAGCAAATTATCAGAGTAATAGAGATTGCTTTGTAAAGCAGTTAAAAAGCTTCAAGTAGAAAGCACTTTCACACTCCTTCATGTATTCAAGTACTGTGTCAGATGTCTGAACACTCTTAGGCTGGGTAGCCTGTTGGTTTTCTGTCTGCTACTGGTCTCACACATACAAAAAAGTAGTCATCATTGTGCTCATATATGATGGCAATGTTTCTTAGAATCATAATGGGGGGAAAGCCAGTCAGTCCGGAATACCGTGTAAAAGGTGTAAAAAAGGACCTTGCCAAGGCCAGTTTTAGGCAAAATTCACTCCTGTTCGCATCATCTCTTTTGTTATTACTCAGTTAAAGGGCATAGAGCACTGTGAATTTACTCAGTCCTTCATCTGCAGTCAACGCTTACCTGTTCAGGGAACCATTTCTTCTAGGCCCTGCTTTCTGATAGCTGCTAGTGTTCACATATAATGAATGAAACTATGTGAATATGTTAAAAACATAAATATGTTATCACTTTTAGGCAAGAAAATTTTAGTGGTGGCCTTCTAAAGATAATGATACAACACAAAGGGACTTGTTTAACTTGAAAATTAAAGGAAAGACAGCTTGCGGGCTAATGAAGACTTTCAGTACTTACACTGTATCTCCACCCGACAGACTTTTGATATTTATTCACTCTCACTCGCCTCCCTATTTCAGGTAAAGGGGTCTGCAAAGCCAAGAACAAAATG